>NC_090927.1:1172427462-1173052462 GCF_040938575.1 Ambystoma mexicanum | reverse complement strand
AAGTGTAAGACACCAACTAAAATATATTTTATTATATTTAATGTTGATGGGGCGAGGTTCAGAGAGTGGCATCGTAGAAACCTTTTCAGCTGTTAATGCCGGTGCCCTATTTTGTGGAACAAGCAGTTGGCATTTTATAAAACCAATTAACCGTTCTTACCGATATGAGTTTTGAAACAATCAAAAATGCATATGATCGGCAAGCCTTCTAATGATATATGGGTATGCCTTCTTTCATTTTATATGTGGAATTATCAAAGATAATGAACTGCTTAGGTTTTTAGTATTCACTATTTTATTATTGTTTGTATTAGCTTGTACCGGACAATAGAAATGTGATGCTCGAGTTCAGAAATACATTTTTCTTTCGAATATATTTGAACGTTTCTTTTCAATCAGTTACATGCTCGTAAAAATACATTTAAAGGTTGGCCAAATGGATGTTTCATCTTTTCTTTTTTTGCATTCATGTGTTTTTATTGAGAGTTCACCAAAGAGCAACAATATACACAAGAAGAGAAAAAAAACTCCTCGACATGCACACCTCGTACACGTATATCTCATATTGCTGTTGAGGAGTAGCGGAAGGCCATTATAAATTGACATACCCAAATGCCCCTCCCCCCCCACCCTCTCACTGCGTATTCCCATGTCTATTAATACCTGTTTTCCCAGTTTAGAGATGTCTGGATACTGTAATACCCTGTCGATCTGGTCCGTTCTAAATAAGCTGGTCATATGTAACTGCTAAATATGTTCTTGATGGCTCAGCTTCTGGGGACAGTCCAGTAGATCCAGCACCATCAATCTAATTTGGGACATGTATAGTGTAGATCAGTGCACTTTACAAATGTGGAAAAAAATAGTTCTTCCACCTCATAGAGAAACCGGATCTTGCATCTTCTATCAAAAGGTACATTTTTTCACATGTTAGAAAATTCCACATTTTAACATCCGATCTTCCATTGTCTGTATAATTGGTGATTTCCAAAAGGATGCTATAATAGTTCTGCCCATTAGTAACATTTGTTGTACAGTTTGTGTAAATGAGCATTTGGACTCTCCACTATGCCAAACAATCATTTCTCCAGGGTGCATAAGACATTTCTGTGTAGTTATCTCACTTATTGCTCCTATTTTTTTAAAAATGTTTTTATTTATATAGCTCCGGAGCCCGCAGGCATCAGGGCGCTTGACACAGACACAAGGACGTGTATAACAGGACAACATAGATGAGGTTCTAGAATCTGGGAGGTGTAGGACTAAAATTCCAGTGCTCTTGGAAACGTTGGCCTAAAGAGGGTGGTTTTAAGTTTCTTTCTAAAAGTTAAGTAATTAGATTCTACTCTGTTTGTTTGGTAATTCGTTCCATCTCGTGATTGCTTTGGATGAGAAAGCTCTGACAAGTCCCTTAGCTCTTTTAGACGGTCCAACTTTCAGTAGACCTTGGTTTCTAGATCTGATGGTGCACTTGCCTCATACAAAATGAATTCCTTCTTTAGGTATGAGGGTGCTAGTGTCAGCGATTTGAAGATAATACGGTCTTCTATTGCTAACCAGTGGTTATTTTTTCTGTCGGTGGTGATGATCTCTTTTCGATTTACCTGAGATGGTCCTTATAGCGTTATTTTGGATAACGTGGCATTGTTTAAGGCAGTTGTTACTAGCTCCTAACATGAGTGAGTTCCGGTAGCCGAGGCGTGACAAGATAGTGGCTCTGGCTATTGTAGCACTATTTTGTTGGCTAGGTAGTGGCCTGATACGTCTCAGTAATCTTTGGTGATTTTAGCAATAATTTTCAGATAAGCAACTTGAGCCTCTGATCCTAACGATGATTGCAGGTATACTCCGAGTGTCTTGACTTTGTCAGTGACTTTGATTGATGAGTCTTTGATAAGGATGGAAGAATAGGCATTGTCTAGTTTTATTTCTGGCTTGAGTGGAGCCGAAAGTCATTAACTCGGGTCTTTGTGCCATTAAGGCACATCCAGTTGGATTTCATCCATACTTGCATGGAGTTGTATATAGCCGAGAGCTTGTTGGTGTCTAAGGTGTAGTTTCCACTCAACTCTGACAAGCTGCGTGTCATCAGCAAAATTAGTAAAGAAACCCCCCATACTTGTCAGGAGGGGTATTAGCCTCTTCCAATATGTTCTCAGTTTGGGGCAGTGCCACCAAATATGCAGATAAGGACCTACCTCCCTCAGCCCCCCCAACCATCCAACCATGCCATCAAAGCCCTGTTTCTAGTCTGTTTATGGAGTTCAGTCTCTCCAGTGTAAGATTTTAGCTTCTGTGACGGCATCATGAAGCAAGACACAGACAACAGAATCAAAGTTCAAAGAAAATACTTTTAACCTAAATGCAAGCATGGTATAAGGCCTAACTTAAATGAAAACATGGTATAAGGCCTAACTTGCCCTATGCTAAGGTGGGATTTCCCTACCTAAAAGAAACTAAGGATAGTCAGTCAGTAAGTTCAACTTAAGTTTGTGTGTGTCCAAAACCTATACTTGCCCTCACAACTAAAGCTAAACGATGTGTAGGGATATCAACAACTAAGTAGTGTTCCAAAATACAGTTCTGAGCTTCTTGTAGCTCTTGGTTTCTTTTCCAGCTCCCCTTACCCAAGTTCAGTTTAAGGGTTCACTTCTCGAAGAAGATAACACAGTTCCAAAAGTTCCACAAGGTTCCCTTCCTTAAGGTGACAACAAAGTTGACAAGGTCTTAGGTTTCCCTTCCCCAAGACATAAGAATGTCCTGCTTGCAAGCTGAAACTTCATTTTAGTCTCTGTGAGAAACCTGGCTAGTCCCTAGTTCCTGGGGATCTGTCATCCAGGTGGCCAGACACAGCCATCACTATTGGATCCAGTTCCTGGGTGTGGACCACTGAGGGAGGATCACCTGGATTGGGGGGTCCTCTGGGAGTGGGGCACCAACGGTGAGATGCAGTATCCCCATTTCTTCAACACCTCTTCCCCATCCTACCCCGTAGGACATTCAAAAACACTGCCCCCCCCCCTTTTCCGATATGAACACTTTTGCACAACACGCAAGAGAACTAACACCAGAGCCATTTACCTGACATGTCCCAATACAAGTGTCTGGCAAAGTCGAGCAATTGAACAGGATCACACACTGACATCCCTTTTTCTTCCCCACAGGGATAAAAGGTGAAGCATTTTCGAGCTGGAAATGTAGATGTCACCAGGCTGGTTACATTGAGCATTTATGAAAGGGGGGACTGATTAGCAGACCTCCTTTACAGGAACAGAATAACCCCCATCATTTTATGTTAATCAAAATTAAAAAACTAGGGCTTTCACTCCCTTGATTATTAGAGAGGTGTGGCGTTGGAGATAACTGCAATGTTTTGGGATCAACTTGGCTCTAGGATGTGACCATAGACATAGGCTGGATGCTCAGTCGTTTTGTGCAGGGGTGAACCTTTCAAGGTGCAAGCTACTAGGCAGCCTTAGAAAGGCATTCACCCCTTCAGTTCTCCAAGTGCACCCAGCACACCATTTCATACTTTCCATGAGGCAATTATTACTTCCAATGGTTACTGGCAAGTGCAAATTATGCTCCTTGCTTGTGGGGACTTACTGATAAGCTCATCAAGCCAGGGCAGGTACTGAAGGTGGGCACCTAAGACGCAGGAGCGGTTAGTTGGGCCAGATAATTTAAGTCACCAGAAATCAGGTTGCTTTAAAGCACTAGTGGTAGATCACTGCAATTTCAAAAGGGGGTAGTACAGGTGGAACACTTAGAAGTATATATCCAAATGAATGTTTGCGATTTATTTGCATTATTATGAATTGTTTTATGTCTGATTTTAATTATTTACTAATCTTTACATTTGTATTTTTTTTTTTATTCTTTACTGAATTTTATTGAATGCACCCGTTTGAGAAATTTGTTTTGCAAGCACATGGCATTTAATGCATGAATGTCCTTTTTACCACTTTTATTCCGAAAGAGAATTCCCCATGCATGCTCCTCTGGTTTTTCTCTTTTGAGATTATCACTTGTTGTCTAATGTCCATTCACGGAATCCCACCCTATACTGGAATTACAGTTTTTAATTTAAAATACCATCCCAATTCTTTTTTGTGAACATTGTTTTGTGTCCCAAAATAATCGGCCAACAAAGTGCAGCAAAGCCACCCATGTATCATCACGTTCCTGGGGAGTCCTTTGGACATTCCCCATATTAAGTAATACACATTCATATAGTTGTTCACATGTTCATGTGGGGATGCTTTTATTTATATTTAAATAGTACCATGTATCTGATGTTTCAAGCCATGGTGTGATCTTCCCCTCGGGCCATCAGCAGGGCTCATGGTTCTCTTGCCTTCCAGACTTTCTCTTTCCTTCCACGTTTTTCAATTCAAGCAAATATGTTTGGAAATGCAGTTCTTGTGCTGCCGACCTCACCCAAATGGCCATCGCTATGCAGGGCATCAGATAAAGTGAACCTAGTTCTTTCTGTCAGTTTTCACTTTTTCCTTCATTTACCCCAACCTATGTGCATCCTTCACTCTTTATAAAATGTTAAGCACTATGCCGCTTATTTGTGTTAATGAAATGTTGCTTTTCAGCTCTATGGTTCTGTTACTACATCCAGAAATATGTTCGACTTATCCACTATATCCTCCGAGATAGTCTCGTTCAGATCGTCTGACCATCCTTCCAGTAATCTGTATTTTAGTATTTTTTGTTTCAACTTGACACTTCATTGTTCTGTGCTATATCCTGATCAATTTCACTCTGGAATCAAGCAGTACACACTGCTTTATCTGGGATTAAATTTTCTTTTTTATCTGTGCTTTTGTACCTTGGCTCTTTTTGTATTATGTGCTACTGCCCTTAATTGTTAATGCTTTTTAAAATTATTTCATCTGATAGCAGACCTTCTTTTGACTGCACTGTGTCTGCCCACAAAAATCGAAGGCACTCTTATGTGGTTCTTAAGTAAGTGTTTGTGTCCTAAAGTGAGATGCCAGTTTCATAGACTGCCAGATGTCCCCGAGTGGCTTAGGGTTCCCCTCATTACTCTGCAACTCATTATGTGGAAAAAACGTGTGTGTCCATATTTAAACAATTAATCTTGCATATTTTGGATGAGAACTGTCTTTTTCCTTCCATTTTTTTTCGACATGGGTCATTTCTTTCATATGTTTTAATTGCGTTTCCCAATAATCTCTTCAAGTGGACAAGGAGACCGCCTTTTTCCACTGTGCAAACTGTTATTCCCAACTGACAATCAGGGAGAAGAGGATTATTGCTGCTGTTTTCATATTGTATCAGGTGTACTTTGGGCACAGGACAATTAAGCGTTTTGGATTTCAATGCGTTTCGGTCAACATGTGTGGACTTTGTTCGGCTTAAGTAAGAAGCTTTGGAGGAGGACTGTGTTGTCTTTCTCTATGACAGGGACCTTCCCTTTCTGCTGATGTGCTACTCTCAACAAATTGGCAGTTGAATGCAGAATTGCAATAACATTTTACAATTATGCTTCAGATCGATTCTTTGCTAGATTTGTTTGACTATGCTTCCTCTTATTGATCTAGATGTCCTTTCAGTGTAAGTAGTCGTGTATATTTTGAGAGATTTCCGAGGTCCTTGCAAGTTGTGATTTCTAGTTCGTTCTGGGCTTTAGACATTTTGCTCGATGTGAGATGCTCTTGCCTAGCCTTGTCAATGGCTAGTCACGTCTAAGGCATATTTCCTTATTTTAACCATGGGATACCAAGATCCTACTTCCTGAGTCAAAGATTGCAGTCCGAATTTTTACAATCTCTAGTGGGTCTGTACTTAACACTACTGGCTCTTACACCCTTAGTCCCATTTTTGGCTCTATATGCTGTCATGGTTCCTACTTTTGTTTGAATCATGTTATGCTTGCTAACAAATTGGGCAAATTAATATGATAATGATGCTGTTGTTTTAACAATGGATTTTTTTGATGTGGCGCATCTATAAACCTGTTCATTGCATTTGCGGTTTCCCAATATGAGAACAGGAAACTTGCTAGACTCTTTGATTGCAGAAGAGGATGGTAACTAGGGCACCTCTCAATTAGTTGTTTGTCAGGGCGCCGATGGTATTAACATTTTCTCCATTGTGGCTGCCCCAGTGAGGAATGTTCAGGAAAGAGTGCGTTTCGACTTGAAATGGCATATGAAGTTTGAATTAAAGTACATGTTTTTAGGAGGCCCAAGGCTGTTTCATGAAAACATACAATGGGGATTTATTGATGAGCAAAACGTTCACCGTCGAGGAATCCTATTAACGGGGCTAAAGGGAAGGGGGGGTTGTCTCCCCCGCCCCCCAACATATTGCTTCCCCATCACCTACCCGCTCCCTTCCTCCTTGGGCCATTACTATCTGACTTTGAGAGACCTGTATTCCATGTTCCATCTTTCTCTGATACTTCTCATCCGTCCTTCACTTTTTTGGCTTGCTCTGGGATGTAACACTCTTACTTCCTTGCATACGTTTCTATCATTTCTACCTACATTCCTCCACCCACCTCCTGCTTACCTTTAGAAAAACATGCTTTCAATGTTTTACTTGGAACTGCTGTTTCAGATTGCTATTTCAAATTTATTTTAAATGTATCAGCATAGACAAAGTAAGACATTTGTTGGAATGTCCTTTTTACAAATCCAGCAACCTGTGCGACCGGTAAAACAAAATTTGTCGTATTGACTGAACATTTTTCAATATCATTGATGCAAATACTATCGGCTGTATCTGAGTTTGTCCTCAGGGGGGTCATAGAGGAAGACTTGGTGCCAGGGGAAGCCACTATTTATGTGATGCAAAACATGGATGTGGTATATTGGTTGGGGGCTACCCCAGAGTCCAACTAGTCTCCCCACTCCTCACCCACAGCCAACACTTCAGGCAAGTCCCTCCTTTGGTAGCCCAACATGGCTTTTGTTAAATGGAAGGCAGCGACTGTTTCCTCAAAACGCTCTCAAATTGAAAAATTAACAGGGGGCAAAAGTATATGACATATCAGTGTTTTGTGTGAGACCTGGGACATCCGGGGAGCATGCCACTCTCCTCTTGTTCGGTCAGCAGGCCCACTTGTGGATCAGGATCAGTGTTTGCTATCTACCCCTAAAGCACAGAAGATCTAGAGAGGAGAAAAGAATGGATGCTTGCAAACCTGGGAAACCAAGTAGAGTTGCTTGGATGCAGAGCAAGTGGAGCATTAGCAGGGAAACACCATTATTGGTAGCTCAGGGAGCCAGAACGCTGGACCCCCAGCTACCATGATAATCTTGCTTGACTCTGAGAGGGCGCTGGTGGTATTATGCTTGCAGAGACTCCATTAGTTATACCAGGGCAGATGACTGACAATTATGGAACGCACAACGCCTGAATTCAGCAAGGGAGGGGAAACCTGTGCGGAGGATGTGGACCTACGGAGCAGTAGCATTGCACAGAGTTAATGAGGAAAGGACCAGTAAAACAATATGAATGGAGTCAAAAGGAGGCCAGTAGGGTGCTAGTTAGGATGGCAATTTGAGATTTAGTGTGCTGCCAGAGGGAGCAGCATGAGGGGAGTGAAGCAGTTGACTGAGCCAGCTAGTCCAGTGCCCAAGACACATTAGACATCTAAGAGAGGTATGGTGCAAAGAGCCTATTTGGTGGTATTCTCCACAAACTGTCAAAAGCCAGATAACATTTGAGAAGGAACAATATGACTAACCTGCTGTGGCTACAGCCCAGATCCTGGTCGTAGTCTTGAGACCACAAGATTGATGTTGAGGGAGTGAGAGAGACTCTTGGAGAGTGAGAGATGTTTCTACCTTGCAGAAGATGTAGCTTTTGAGACCTAGAGAAGAGCCCATTTTGGACTCCTGCCCTTGAGTGACCATTGACTGGTGGTTGACGATAAATGCAGCCTGAAAAGCACACAGGTAGATGGGGAGAAATTATTTTCTGTACCTGTTGAGAAAGCATCCCCTAGGTTGACGGCGGGATTGGGAAGAGACTTCCAAGATATTGCACCTATAGGAATATGTTGGTGACCACAGTGCATAGGAGGGGAGGACTAGACTTTAGGAGTGACTATCAAGGCCAGGAAGCAAGCATATGAGGCTTTTTACACTGAATGACGCTTCTAAGGTTTGACAACCCCGAGATCAATTTGATTAACGTAGGGAACTGGACATTCGATCAGGAGTTCAGGCCCCCTTAGTATAGACCCTTCCTAGGTTTATTACTCCTCCATTCTGACAATGTTAGCTATAGCTTTTTCATTTATTATTTTAGCTGATATACCACTACTTCCAGTAAGCGTTTCTCTGACCCTTACAATCCGTGGAGTGAAGTAAACCTAAAGGCTATAGGAGGCCATCTCGCTAAAGCCCCAGAAGGGCAGTCCACACCTGAAGAGGTAATCGAGAGAGGTGTAGGGGTTACCGGCCCTCTTCGGCTTAGCATTGTTTGTACCCCAACTATCCACAGGAACCCTTTCAGTCTGGGGTGGAGGGAACCTACAGCGGATATTACCCCCAAAGAGGGAAGGTGGAAGTTGGGAGGGTCCCAGTTCCTGTTCCCCCTCTAAATACTTGTGTGTTTGGGCAGTAACTTCGTTTATCATCCCTATTTTATATTCTGAAATGTTTATTGGTTGAACTTAACAAAGGGCAATTAAGTAAATTAACCATTTACATTTAAAACATAAAACCCCTTCAACTTCTCACATCTCATGAGCAAATATTTTAGTTCATCATAAAAAGAGAAAAAATAAATGTTCTTGTGAAAACATCCCACAGCAGTAAAGTCACCTCAATGCTTACTTACTAAACTAACCTATAATCATTAGTTGCTCTCCTAAAGTCATCATGAATTTACACCCAATTTGTTAATTACCCTCTGCAACATTCACTTGTTTCATCGGACATCCTGAGACTTTCGAGACTTTCGAGAAATTTGAGTAATGCAAAGCATACGCTCACTTGTTCACCCATTAATACCCAGTGCCACCACTCTTAAGTCCAAAGAAGTGTCATACTGGAGGCAATGAGCATGCAAATATGTGGTGCGCTGATAGTTAAGTGCTGTACATGCTGTTACTAATGGCAAAGTGAATATTTGATCGTGTGATCCGCAAAATCGACAAAATGCTTGTTCACCCGAAATTTGATGTCTGGCTAACTTTCCTTCACCAGTGGCGAGCAAGTTTAATCGCACCCTTAACAACAGGTTTCTGTAATGATGGGATGGACATTTTAGTAAGTATTGTGGTGGTTTATTTAGATCATTTTTCTCTAACTCTAGACATGGTCTTATTACGTGTAGATTTCGTCTTCTGATAGTTTCTAGCCAGTCATTCTCTTGAAATGCATTTTCCACTTCGTTGGGTTGCGGATTAATTCATCTTTATCCACCAGGGCTTCTTTTAAAATAAAATGCTATTCCATTAACCCAAAGTTTGAATGACTTGGATATACATTTTCCAATTGGAATGAAGAGTTCCATGGGAGTGCCTTTTTTTTTTGCCGCATTGAATTTTCTGTATAACATGATGGATTTCCATAGGGCGATTGACTCAAGAGACTGAAGTCTGAAGTCTGAGTTCATGTCGTATAGTTGATATGGCTAAGGAATTGGGCAATCTAAGCACTTTCTGCCAAAATCCCATATTTTCCCAGTTAAACTAAGCCTGCCTTCTGATCCATATGTTAAATTTGAAATCGCCTTCCGGAGATAAAAGGCTATCAGGAGAACAAGATAAAATTTGCAATAAATGTGCAAAATTTGTATTGCCTGAGAGGTCAATTACGTAGCTTTTGTTTGCAACAAAAGGTAAAGGGATCGGTCGTCAATATTTTTTGTTGATTACCACGCCCAAATAAACTACTGATTGAACAACTTTAATTTTCCCACCTTTTACCCACCAGGTGTGATCTTTTGATATTTTCTTTAATGCGGACGTTATATTCAGGACTTTAGATTTTGAGACATTGATGTTCATGTCATTTTCATTTAGGTATTCCGTTAAGCATGTGATTCACCTCTGCAGGCCCTCCTGCGTATGGTCTAAGAATATGATATTGTCCGCATACATGATCCAGGCAATGTGGACTCCATTTATTTTGGGCACAAAGGCTCTGACTTCACACTGAGAAACACTAAAATCCGAGATGTACAAATTAAACATAAAGGAGGCCAAGGCACTGTTTTAGGCCATGATGGGTTAAAATGTTCTCAGACAGGACGCCAGTGGAATTAAGTGTTATTTGAATAGACTTCATGGAGTATAAGGCCCTAATTGCATTTAACAGATCTGGGCGACAATGCAATTTTTTTTTTGTTTGACCCACAATTTAGATCTGTTGATGCAGTCGAACGCCTGTTGGAGATCCATAGAGGCAATGAACACAGAGTCCAAGAGACTGTCCAAATAAGAATTTTTTTTTGCAGTTGAGGGACAAGGTCAGAAGAAAATTATTCTGGACCCCTTTGGTAACCAGCAACGCCACCGGGTATTGAGCCATTATGGCACCCAGTGTGAGAGACATTTTTCATGGACTAACTAGTTTTCATTAAATGTTTGTGTATTGTTCCGAGTCATTCTTTTGCGCATCCCTTTTGTGTCTCTTGATGACCCCTTGATAACCCCTTTGCGTTATCACGAAATTTCATCACAGAAATAATGGCCGATTTTCCAGAATAAGTATTTGTGTTTTTATTTATCATTTCAAGAAATAACATATGCTGTTGCCGCACCACTGTATACGATTTAGGTCTCTGTTCATGTCTTCACATGGCAATTTATTTTAGTTGCCGTTATTCTGATTTATACCCTTATACTTATCATTTACAGTAGTTCCAATTAATGGATTTGCTTTCTCTGATCCAGGCGTACAAAAGTGAGAATCATGGTCTGTTTAGGAGTGAACTAGTCCAGTACCCTTCTGTCAGAATATTATACACACACACACACACCATCAACACATTTATAGAACTATAGGAGACCTCGAGAGACATGGTATGTATTTGGAAACATAGCCCCCTTTAGGATGGGCAAAATGTTAATGGGACAAGATAAACCTGCCACCCCCACAATCCCACTCCACAGTTAATCCAAGCTGTCGCAAAGTTTTACTCTGTGCACCTACTATGTTGACGTCAGATCCCTGACTTCTTCCAAAAGGCCTGAGGGGGCTCTAATCTCTGGTAGTTCCACTTTCTTGGGCTTCCATCACCAGAGCTGTGTGCTATCTAGAGGAGTCACATGGTGAGTGCCGCAGAGCTTGCCTCAAATTCCATGGCCATGTCCTGATCTAAGTGATGTGTCCTTAGTGTCAGGAGACTGAGAATGCAGAGCTAAACCCTTGCTTTGTTGTTAATGACTGTCCATAACTCTTACATGCAGGTTTGAGAAGAGGGTACCCACTATACTGACAGTGTGAGCTTAGAACAGGCCTCAAAATTCCTACTCTACACTAGCCAATGGCGAGTGATAATTGACTCTTGATGGGTAAGAAATGGTGTGCTGTTTGCATATGGAGAATTGAGGGGGTGAGTGAGGTTTTATGCCAGGCCAGTCGATTGCAGCTTAACTTTTTTACCATTGGTTTAGGCAATACTTGTATCATGGCGATCCTAGACTTGAGTCCATTTGGAGTTGCACAATGCCAACATTGCATCCTGCCCGCTTTCTGCCCGAGAATAGGACTGACTCACCTGCAGTTGCAGCATTTTTGGGAAGAAATACTACCCCCCCCCAGTGCCAAAGGAAAAACTATTTTGCACACGGGGTAACTTAATAGAGGTTTTCCTGTCCCTTCTTATGGCCTTTTAAACACCAGAAACCCATAAAATGAATGTTTGTGCACGGGAATATTTTATTTATTTTATTTATTTTACACTCTTCTAGAGCGCCGAAAGCCTGCAGGCATCATGGCGTATAACACAAAACATGCAATAAAGACAGGACTGAAACAATCTAGATGAGTTAGCGTGCTATCCTAAAAACTGAACTAAGTTATTTAAATAGGTAGGTTTTGAGATGCTTTCTAAAAGTCAGGTAATTAGATTCAGGTTGTAGGGTTTGTGGCAGCTTATTCCAATGCTGGGCTGCCAGCATGGGAAAAGCTCTGCTTGAGCCCGTAGCTTGGCTGAAAGAGGGCACTGAGATCCTACCTTGTGCTTCTGACCTCAGTGACCGATTCCAGATGTATTTTAGGATGTTTTTCTTGAGGTATGCTGGCGCGTATCCATGCAGACACCTATGCACTAGGGTCAAAGATTTAAAGTGTATCCTGTCTTCAGTCCTGAGCCAATGCAATGCTTTCCTTCCCTCAGAAATATGGTCCCTTTTCTTAATCCCTTTGATGCGTACAGCATTATTTTCCATAATCTGGCATCTCTCTAATCATTTCTTCGTGGCCTTAAGTATAAGAGAATTAACATAATCCAGATGGGACAAAATGGTTGCCCTGGCAATAGTGGCAGTATTTTTCTCGCTCAGGTATGGTCGAATGGCTCTCAATAAGCAGGGGTAATAAGAGCTGTTCATATGTAGGTAATTCACCAGGGCCTCCGCACCCAGGGATGCCTCCATAGTCGTCCCAAGGGTTTCCCCTGAGCGGACACTTGGATACAGGTGTCTTTAATAAAGAAAGACTCATATTCTGCCCCTAACTTTGCTCTTTTTTGAAGAGTGCCATCTCTGTCTTTTTGCTGTTTAGGCACATCCATTTGCCCTCCATCCAATTTTCTATAATGCTATAAACTATTGAAATTTTGGCACTGTCTGTAAGATGATCACCATCCAACTCCAACACCAACTGGGTGTCGTCGGTGTAGTTTGTGAAAAATCACGTGAATAGCCTGGAGGGGACGCAGGAGCACGGCAACAGACACATACCAGAGCCTTCACTGGAAGCAAACTGAAATAAATCCAAAATGGTGGCAAGCCTTTTAAAGACTTCTCTCCTCTGGCTTGAAATAAGCCATTTAACCAAACAATTTGAAATTTTTCCTTAGCCAATGGGAGATCTGGAGGTGGCTTTGAAACAGAGGCTAAGATCCACAGATAGTGCCTGTGGGCTGGGAGATGAGCAGAGGAGTTTGTTGAATAAGCTGGAGAACACCAGAGCCTCTTAAACTCTAGAAGAGGAAGGTGCTCCAGTCAGGGGGAGAATAACTCCTTGAACCTCAGAAGAGGGGTGTTCTCCAGTGAGGGGGTAAAGATTGCCTGGAACCCCTGAAGAGGGATGTTCGCCAGTAAGGGTGAGAAGAGCTTCTTGCTTGAACCTCCTAGGAGGGTGCGCTCCCGTGAGGGGAAGAAAAATACCCAAACCCCCAGAAGAGGGAGGAGGAGAATATCTCCTGAAACCCCAGAAGAGAGGTTTTCTCCATTAAGTGTAAAAGAGCAGAAGAGAAGAGCACCGTGAACACCTAGTGTGCTCCAGTGAGGAGGAGAGCTCTGTGAGCCCAGAAGAGGGGTGTGCTACAGTGGAAAGAGAGAAAGAGATATTGACTTTGAATCCCAGAAGAGATGATGTGTAACAGAGGGTGAGAGCCACTTGACCTTGGAAGAGGACAATAAGTAACAGGGCGAAGGAGAGGCCCAGTAAAGAGGGTGCATTTGAGACCTTGGCAAAAGGGGGGGGCTATATCGAGAGCGAGGCAGAGAGGTTGTGTGGCCCTCAGATGAAGGGATAAGGTTTGACATCTAGACAGGTTGCCTTTCCTGTTTCTGGACTCTATATACAATTTTGCTTTTGAGATCCAGGTTTCCCAATAATCTTTGTTACAGCCCACCTGGAGTAATGTCTGTGCAATAGTCTTATGGTTTGCTTCTGCTTTATAAGGCCCTTTAACTTTATTCTGGTGCCATTAGTTGTGTGTTCGCTTCGCTATGTGACAACACTCTGGGAAATGAAGTGAGAGAAAGGACATTGCACAACCAAATTTGGCACACGCGATTCACTTGGTGTGTGACTGATACCCTGATGTGCGAGAAGTACACAAATTAAATTGAGCGGTAATGTGTTGTCGAGAGTCTCTGCTCTCAGGATGTGCTTTATTTTATTTATTGAGTATTTGTTAGACACCTATACAACAAAATAGTGTTTCCAGGCGCCACAAGACAAAGTGGGTCGGCAACAAGGCAAGTAGATAATGATGGCAAAAAACTGTAAATATACAATTATGGTCCTGCTAGGCCTTGTGACATTCAGACCTGCAAGTGCAGTGAAGAGAAGTGCAGAAGTTAGGGGGGGGTAGCAAGGTATGGGCAAGTGCTTGTGAGAGGCCAGTAGGGAAATGCAGTGGGGTGCCGGGCAGGAGGCCGTTGGCTAAGTGGTAGGGTGGGGAAAATTACCTGTGTGGAATGCACAGCTGCCCGGTAGGTCCAGGGCTGCCAGTCTCAGCGGCAGTGGGGTGATTAGCAGGGAAGGGAAACAGAGAAAGGGGTAGAGAAAAGCAGAGTTTTGAGAGGTTTCCGGAACTTGAGGAGGTCCGGCTCAAGTCTGAGAGGGTCAGGGAGGCTGTTCCAAAGAGAGGCACCAGCCAAAGAGGTCGACTGCCAAACCTCCCCCCCCCCATCCCCGCCACTCTCTGCTTGTAGAAGGGTTTGCCAAGCAGAGAGTTAGAGGAGTGGAGGCTCTGGCAGGGAAGTATTTAGAGGGAGAACATTGGAGATAGCATTGTTCCAGGTCCCAGAAAGCCTTGTGGATGATGCAGAGGGTCTTGAATTTGATCCTTACGACCACCGGCAGCCAGTGGAGAGATGCGGTCTCTGGGTTTGAGGCCAAGGATAAGTCTAGCAGCTCTATTCTGAATTAGCTGAAGGGGGCGTAGGGAGGAAAGAGGGAGATTGAGGAAGAGGCTGTTGCAGTAGTCAAGCCTAGAGAGGACCAGAGCTCTGGAAACATTGAGCTTCTGCGGAATGATGAGGAAAGTTAGAATGCCTGTAAGGAGGTGAAACTGTGTCTCAACCTTTAAATGTATTCTACGCACTTACTCTGCCTCTGCAGACTATTGTCTCAGAATTTCAAGGACTCTGACCGACTGTTGTTTTTTCTCCTTGTTCCCACCCTCCTTGAGCGCTTTGAAACACTTTCATGTGTATAGGCGCTATATAATAAAACAATACAATACAAACAATACAGGAGGGGTCAGCAGACTGCTTTTTTTAGGAGAGGGTGCACAAGGGAGTGCTTGAGGGATAGCGGAAAAGAGCCGGTGGCGAATAATGAGTGGTTACAGAAATCGTTGAAAGAGCCGGGGTGAGAGAGATGTTGTCCTTAACTGAGACTGCAGGTGGATTGGCGAGTTCCTTGCAGATTTTGAAAAGTTCAGCCATGTTGTTAGTGGCACTGGAGATGCGGGCTTGGATGTGGGCCCTCTTCTTGGAGCGGATAGAGCAATGATATTGCCTTTGGAGCAGGCGACAGGCCAGTTTGTCAGAGGTCTGCCACTTCCTTTGAACAACTCTTCACTTACGTTTCAGTGATGCTAGATTGGAGTCGTACCAGCCGTTGCCTTTGGATGGAGGTTCCAAGTGGATCCACATGACGGGCAAGGATGTTGATGGTGTTAGAGATGGAGAGGTTAGGGTAAGCAAGGACAGAGGCAGAGGGGGAGCCAGAAGCAGAGGTGGGGGGGACGAAAGTGGAAGCAAAAGCAGCGAATGACACTCGCTTCATTGGTCGAATGATGGCAAAGGAGGCTGGCAGTGCGGGGGGTGGCTCGGATAGAGGGCATAGGGGCCCCAAGCGGGAGGAGAAGAGAGAGTGGTCAGAACAGGAGAGGCGGCGGTGACCAGTTTAGAGATAGTGTGTCCGGCTGAGTAGGTCGGAGAGAGAGGGAGAGAGGGAGAGAGGGAGAGAGGGAGAGAGGGAGAGAGGGAGAGAGGGAGAGAGAGAGGGAGAGGGGGAGAGGGAGAGAGAGAGAGAGAGAGAGAGAGAGAGAGAGAGAGAGAGAGAGAGAGAGAGAGAGAGAGAGAGAGAGAGAGAGAGAGAGAGAGAGAGAGAGAGAGAGAGAGAGAGAGAGAGAGAGAGAGAGAGAGAGAGAGAGAGAGAGAGAGAGAGAGAGAGAGAGAGAGAGAGAGAGAGAGAGAGAGAAAGAGAGAAAGAGAGAAAGAGAGAAAGAGAGAAAGAGAGAAAGAGAGAAAGAGAGAAAGAGAGAAAACTCAGACTGACGGCGAGTGAGAGAGTACGATAGATCCCGAGTCTACAGGCGAGACCTTCAAAAGAGGGGTAGGATTGAGAACGTATGATAGCAGCAGGGACCCACCAGGGAAAATTAGGGCCACTCCACTTCTGGGTCGGTTGGGCCTGGGTTTGGAGAGGAGTTGGTAGCCCTCAGGAAGGAGAGTGTTGAGGGCAGTGACAGAGCTGGCATTGAACCACGTCTAGGTAAGGGCAACGATGTCGAGGTCAAAGTCTTCATGAAGGAGACAGATGTCAGAGGAGTGTTTGACAGCAGAGCGAGCGTACAGATTATCTAAGTGAAGCTGATTACCACCTTTGAAAGTTTTCTGAGGGGGGGTAGAGGGGCCTAGTGCTCCCGTCGGAGGTGGTGGAGAGGTTAGAGGAGAGGAGGAAGGAGGAGTAGCAGGAGAAGGGAGGAAGTTAATGATAGAGGGCAGGTGCCGGTCAAGTAGGAGAGGAGTATGTTGAGAACCTTGGGCCATGATAGTTCCATTGTGATAGACATTAATGAAGCACCTAGAGGATGAGAAGTATGCCAAGGTAGGCCCGGATTAGAGGTCAGGAGAGCCGTTTGAAGCATTTTTCTTCTAGACCTCGTGGGAACGATAGGATAGGTGATAGAGTAGCAGTTAGAATAGATAGGGGAGCTGGAAAGTGCCATGTAAGTAGTGCGAGAGAGAGAGACACACAGAGGAGCTTCACAGTGCACGAATAAACTCACCAGGCGGCCTAGCAGCCATGCAGGCACACATGAAGGAGGTGCTTTAAACAAGATATGCAGAGAGTAGCAGAATTTTAAGTACCCAGACTGGGTGTGCGCTAATGTGCAGCAGAAAACAACCAATGCACATGGTTTAAAGGCGCATCTAAATTCATCTTTCCAGCAAAGCAGCAGGCTAAGGTCACAGGCTAAAGTTAAAGCAGGCAGTAGTATCACAACATGAATGAGAAAGGGGGAATCGGGTGAAGAAAGGCCTAGATTAAACACTGTCACGGGAATTAAACAATGTCCAGAATCAATATTTTTAATGATCCGGCAGGAGGGCAAGGCCACAAAACAAGGTACCCTAACTTGAAGGCAGTTAAACGTCAAAGCAAAAATTACACCTCGATTCGACTTTGCAGCAGCACACTAGAAATACATTCGGTAAGAAAACAGATGAGTCAGGCTGAGGATAAACAAGGTTGGAGGCCACCTCCAGAATCTACAGATAGTTCATGAAGCCAATGTTCCAGAGGATGACAGGCACCTCAAATTGTACTCTGTAACGAGACATTGTACGAATCAGAGCAAAACTTTGCAAAAAGGTGAAAAGCCTTGCTGTAGAGGAGTAGGTATAGAGTAACATCAGATTCAGGGGACTGGGTAAAGGCACAACCTTGCAGGAAGGATCCGGACCAGGATGCGGCTCTGGGCAGTGGAGATGTGCGTGATCAGCTGCGGCGAGGAGAGGGAGCCAGAGGATCTCAAAGAACTTTGTGGGGGCCAACAGACCATAAAACGGAGGGTAAAGAGACAGTCTTTGAAGGGAATGGAGGAGAGGGAGCACTACTCCGCACATCACGGGATGGATACTTGGAGCTCGAAGGCACATCGATGTGGGGGGATAGAATACGGCTTACCCGCAATCCTGAGTGGTGGAGTGGAGGCGTGCGCGTTGAGGATCCGGGCAAACTGGCCATTCCAGGCCCGGACAGAGCCAGACATGGTGAGATGTAGTCCTTAGCTGGAGGCCCTTTGGTGGGGGCCGGTGCTCGCCTTCCGGCTCCAAGGCAGTCATGCTTTTGTATTCTTCACTCAATCCAGCTGCTTCACAGAGGCTGGTGGGATGCCTCCGATAGAGGCAGCAGTCCCAGCGGCCATGTTTGAAGGCCTGGGTTAAATGCAATAATAGTAAAGCTTGTGGTCACAAAGGTCTTGCTAGCAAGTTTTCCAGCAGCACAGTGGAGGGAAAATCCTGGTGAGCAATTACAAATACCATACTCCCAGTGATGGGTCTAGAAAGGTCAGCATTGCTGATAAGAAATGCACCAAGGAAGAGGGCAGGACACGAGAAGCCGAGTCAAACTGACTCCCCAAATCTCAAAATGACCCAGTCTTTCACCAACTTTAAGAAGAAAGCTATCACCTGGCTAACATTGAAGGACTAACCAAGACAAGAGTTAACAAATCATTATCGCCTGTGTTATTATCTGCCTGCCTAATCAAACAGTTTTAACCTGTGCAACTTTCACAGTGCTATACTCGTATCCTACTCATCTGTAAATATCTCCATGTCTCCTTTGCACTTCCTTTACAGACTGCAATGTGTGATTTGCTGACTTGTATTACTGCACCTGATATGCCTTAATTGTATAATTGTACTGCTGTATTACTGTAACTCACTTAAATGCACCCAGATACCTCCCGGGTTCGGTGCGCTATAGAAATAAATAAACAACAAACATACACCCCGAAAGTATGTGAAGCCAGCACAGAAGCGAAATTCCCACCAGTAGTCAAAATAGCCAATGGATTTTTTATCAGCTTGGGAAGCCACAGATCCTCAAGAGGAGGTGCAAGGGAAGAAAGCAATCCAAACAACCAACCTAAAGGCACCATAGAAAGAATGAACAAGTAGGCGTGACTAATCCAAGGAGACGGTTAAGGGTGAGCTAAAAGAGGTGGACCCCATATGAAGCATCATATGGTAGTGGCATATAAAGCTTTATTTGACTCTTAACAGCTTTTACTAGGAATGAAACACACTATGGCATATGGTGACGGTATCTGGTGTGTATTGGTGTACCTAGTTGAATATCTATATCGTCTCAGGAGGATAGCTCAGGGGCAGCATGCTCGCTTGGAAACATAACGATGCAGAGCAACAGTTTCCATCCCTGTGTCCGCGCTTGGAAACCTCTGGGTATTAAGCGTGTTATAAATAACCAATTACAAGTGTAAGTCTGTTACCTGGGTGTATGCTTATGCACCTGCCGTTTAAGGCTGCACCTTGCATATCATGGAAGTCCTTATGGACCCATAGGACTGTAACTGTCCAACATACAATGTCTGTAATGGCACATGTGAAGCTGTGCCTCACTTTGAGACTGTACCTGGGTATTCATAGTTCCACCTAGCATAAGTCCATTGCACTTGGCGTATGGTACTAGCCAGCATCACGTGGTTGCACATGTATGTATTTTATGGGAACTGGTTTTTACAGTGCACAAATATTGCGCTAGTGGTCTGAAATTGCGAAGACCTAGTCCCTGTGGAGTCAACTGTGACCCACCCCCCCCACCCCCCCCCCTGGGGTGTAAAACTAGACTGTGGCCTGTCGGATGAAAATGGTGAAAGGCAAGCGGGCGGGACGAAGAGGGAGGAAGTAGGATAACACAACAAATGTATCACAACGAAAGGAGAGCTAACATAAGGGTGAGTGATGGTGATTGCTGGGACTCATGTGTGCGTTTAGACTAGTAAAGAGGTGGCCATAAAAAGGCTGGAGAACTATCCTTAGTGGACAAGTCGCTTAATGGCTGCAATTAATAGTGCAGGGGGTGTTGGGATTATTTTAAATCAAGCTATGGATGCATGATGGCCTTGGGATATGCTCAAGTTTTCCGATGAGCTGTGGGGGCTTCAAACCAAATATTCATATTGAATTCCCTCACGTGGAGGACTCCAGGAATCTGGTAATGTGGAGCCCGGTGACAAAGGTGTTGGAGCCAAGAGTTGGCTGTGGGCTGATTGAAAGTTGGTGGACAGAAAAGGAGAATATAACAAAAATGTTCCCTCCCCAATCCATACTAGGTTAGCCTCAGTGGTCCCACTTACAAAATTAAATGGTCAGACTTTAACCTTTGCCATGCTGGACTGGAAGATATTGGCCCTCATTACAAGTCAGGCGTTAAGGGTTTAACGGCACCGTCGGCGCCATTAACCCTTAACGCCTGATTCACACTTTAACGCCTGCTTTTTGCAGGCGTTAGTCCAAGGCGCTAAGCGACCTTGGTGTTAATTACGGCACCGTAATTAGCGCCTTCCCCATCCCCATTATGCCCTATGGGGCAAAAATGGGAATGGGGAAGGGCAAATGGTGAATGGGGAATTACCGCCCCACTCACCTTAGAATGGGGCGGTAATTCCACCATCCACCATGGCGGAATCCGGCATGGACCATGGTGCTAATAGCACCATGGTCCACCGCCTGACTTGTAATGAGGGCCATTATGTTAAGCTTGGGGCTTTACTGTACAGTGTAAGAGATGGTTTGGAGCAGTGGTAGATTGTCTTGGAGAACCCTGTGCGTCTGCCCTTGCTCATCTCGGAGGCTAATTATAGTATGAACTGCTTAAAGGTGTTCGCACACTTACCGAGTTAATGAATATTGAAAAGTAGCTAAATAAAGAGGCATACTATGCCTGTGTATGGAGTCTCCTGTTTGTGAGGTACTAACAACAATTTCAATATGACACGATTCCGGTGCACAGGTTAAAATGCTTTATTGGTTAGTTGTATTATAACAACACAGGTGCATCTTGAAACAACCTGTAAATGCGGGCGAAACCCAATCCCAGATAGAACTGAAACAGCAGACAAGCAGCGCAATGGAAATCAAAGGAATCGGAGAGAAAGAGGCAACATCCTCACTTAGCACTGCAAGCAAACATCAAGAGCAGCACTGAGCAAAGATCAGAAGTTAAAGACATGAGAAATTAGTAGTACGCATGCAATGCAGATTGTCTGGCTGCAAAAATTAAGTAGAAATGTTTATGGACATGCGCCTTTAAAAGCAGAGCGAACCGTATACAGATTATCAAATTAATTCGTCCTCCCCCATCTTCTGCATTTTTATGTCCCTTATTCCGCTTCATCATCAAGGCAGATCATTCTGTAGGTGTCCATTCCAGTTATTGCTTACCTTCAGGCACTATCCAGTCACGTGAATGGGTACAAGGTATGGAGAGGGATCATTATAGAAGCTCCTCTCCCGAATCCCCTTTCATGGATAGCGGCTCAAAATGTGTCCTTGAACCCATTACAAACATTATTGGACTCTACCCAGCATACATAAACCAATGGTGTTTTTTTTGGCATATGATGGCTGTACCTGGACATTTGAGGCTGCAACTAGTCATAGAAGGCCATATGTCGACATATGATGCTGTAGTTGAGTGCATGAGGCTGCATTTGGGATACAGGGTCTCTGAAGCTCCAAATGCATATAATAGCGATATCTGGTCATATAAGACAACACCTGACATACAACTGTAGATGGCATATGATGGCTATAACATGGCATTTGAGTCTACAACTTGAAAGTTGGATCTGTACTTAGGCATGTGGGTCTGTACCTTACATTCGCACCAAGGGAAGGGTGCTCAGACAATCGAGTGCCTAGAAACGTGGGTGAGTACAGTGTACTGCCCTGATTTTCCGGCCACCCAAGGCCTTCATCGGGTGCCATCCTCTTGATTGTGTGGAGGCAATAGGGAGCTCTGCATGCCCTCACCCTTCTCCATCCAAGACCTCCTGCACCACCCCATCCCTCCTCACTTACCTGCTGGACTGAAGCTTTGTGCTCCGGTCCTGTTGCTCAGTCCAGCCAGTAGCTGCAACAATGGAAATAGAAAATGGACCAAGTCGCTTTTTATTTACAATCGCAGCGGCCATCTTTTTTATGGGAGATTGGGCCCATTAAAAAAAAAGAAATATATATATATTTGCAACCCGGATGCACCCTGGGGTGCGAATAGCAATCAACCCTGCTTAGGGGACATACACGCCCTAAGCGGGGTGTAATTGCTACATTCAGTGGTAGTAATAGTACATTGGAGGCAGTACAGGGAATATGGTGGAATATGATGGCAGTATCTGGACATCCTTCCTCTTCAGCTTGTTTCTCAAAATAACTTAAAAAGACAGAACTTGTTCTTTATGCAGATGGTGGAGCAGTGATTTTGCAGTCCATCAGTGAAAAGGAAGTTGCAAAAAAATGTACAGACGTCCCTTGACAAGCTATCTGACTGGTATCTAGACTGGCAGATGGCTCTCAACTCAAGTGAAACTACAGCAACTCTGTTGACCAGAAGAAAGGTGAAAGAACAGCCAGCAAGATACACCTTTATGGAGAGGCAATCACTTGGGAAAGCAACAGCTCCTTCCTTGGAGTAACAATGGACGCAAAACTAAACTGGAAAAGCCATACAAAAAATATCCAGAAAAAAACTACTGGCAAACTAGTGGCACTGTACCCACTCTTGAAGAGTAGATCTATGCCAATACAGAGCAAGATAAATCATCCAAGCCATGACCAGGCCCACCTTGACCTACGCCTCCCCAGTCTGGAGTGGCTGCCAAGAGCGACAGTGCAGCATTCTCCAAAGAGTCCAAAACAAGACACTGAATTTCAGCGGGTGCTCCACCCTGGACAAGGACAGCAGTACTAATCGTGACCTGGCTTTGGAAATGCTAGACAAACATCTCCTAAAAGGAGCAAAACATTATTTGAAGAATTGAATTGGAAAGAAACACCCTGATCAGAAAACCTGCTGGTATCGCCCAAATCCCATTTGACCACTATCAGTAGCCAATTGTAACATTGAACTTATGAACTATTATTTCCCCACTGTGAAGCGATGTAACGCAGACCAAGATGTATTCCTAAACACCACTTAATACTTCAACCAGCTACTTTGGAGTAATAAGGCAAAAGCCTCGGCATCCAAAAAAAACACTGCCAGAATATCTGTCAGCGAGAAAGAAGAAAGCGAACAGCGTCTGAATAGGAGCTGAGGATGTGGCTGTTCCCCTATTCATTCTCGTGTTTGGAGTTTTCAGGAGCACAGACTTCTCTATCAAACTGTAAATCATTTATTACAGAAGACCTGTGACCTCGAAATGGCAGTTGGTAGAGCAGACTTCGAGCTGCCACTAAAACACTTAATTTTCAGATTACTTTCTTCTGAACTAAGCTTCTCTGGTAAATTCCAGCCACTTCTTGATAAGGCGACGCCTATAGTAGAATGTTTATTTTGTGCACTTCTGGAGATTTGTATAACAGAACAGAAATCGATCATTACACCATTTTACACGCCACAACGCTGTGTGTCAAATGCATTTTGCTAAACTGCAAAGAATACATGCAACACGTTACTGAACACGCTGAATATTGGTGGGTTTATTCCAAACATACTCATTCTGCGTTTGTATTGTACAATATCAACAGCTTGACTTCTTGCACCAGAGAAGCAAGAGACCAAGGGTTAAAGGGATGATTGAGGGACCACGTACAGTAAACACATTAAATTGCCCGTCCATGAGTAAAAAGGATATTGTAAGTCATCTTGGTGTTCTGTGATCTTTTTAAGGAAATTGGCCTTTAACTCTATTCTTCTATTTTCTCAGAGCTTGTCAGTGATTTGCATATATATTATTGTGTCTCAGCAGTGACACAACAGTGGAAGTATCATTGTGTGACACTTTAACTGGGGACATTAGAAAATCTGCTCCTAGCCCCTAGAAGCAAACACTACTGACCAGGACCTTTGTTCTGCTTGCAGGGCCTCCGGAAGGGGTATGTCCAGGAATTCTGGAACATTAATCGCCCTCTCTTGGAAGGTTCTTGTGGTTGAGGGAAGCTCCTCTTCCATGTGCGTCCTCGCCCATATCCTCTTTGTCAGTGATATCTGGGTAAGATGGCACCAGAGGAATAGGCATAGGCACCTTTCCCACTGACATCAGTCTTATACGGCCTCTACAGGTTAAAGCGACTGGCGAGGCTGGGGGCGGATCCCTGCGGGTGTGGCTAAAGGTTTACATGTGCAGTGTTACCATAAGATTTAAATGGTAGGATTATCTATTGGAAAATGGCTCCTGTTCTCCGTGGGTAGGTAGTCCCAAGAGCATGGAGGAATGGTGACCATGCACTAGGAGTAGAGTAGTTCAGACGGTGAGTAATGTTTACTATTGCACCTATAGATATACACCAAAGGTATAGTGGTTGCATGCATAACCAAGTATTGCCTCTGGGTGTTTAAGGCCAGGCCACCCCGACCCCCCCCCAGACTCCCACCCCGCTAAAACTCACACTGTTTTTTTACGGTAATACCAATATTTTGCCTTTAGTTATGCTTTTTATTTGCCCTTGAATACCCAATCTCTTCCCCTATCCCTTCTTTGTCTCCAAGTCCTCAGTGTCCTCACCCTCTATCTTTGTCTGAATCTACGCCCCACATTGGGTTTTGTTTGACCTGTCCATCCCTCTCTGCCTGCTGTTCTCTCTCCTTACCCCGTCCTTTCAGGCTCTTTTCCTATCCACTAATGCCTATTCTCTTGCACTCATCTGTCCTCTCTTGCACTCATCTGTTTCTATCACAATTGTCTACATTTTCCTCATCCATCTGCTCCTTTCTTCTTCTGCAATGTCTCTTACCCCCCGTTTTTTGCCCATCTCTCTCTCTCTCTCCCGAGGTCTTTCTGCCCACCCTGCAGTGTACCATCATTATCTGTGATCAACCAAGTATCTCTGCCCATCTCTATATAGCTCTCTCACACCCTTTTACTCATTCGACATGCCCCATATTTGTTCTCTCGTGCGCTCTTCACTCTTGTGCGCTCTCCAGTCTTGCACGCTCTTCACTCTTGCGCGCTCTTCACTCTTGCATGCTCTTCGCTGGTCAGTCTCGATTTTTGCCTTTATTTCTGTGCCATGTTTCACTGTTTATGTCCGGAAATGTTGGTTGTAGCAGAGTCTTTACCACACATTGAAGCAACGTGTGACCGGCTGGGCCCTTCAGTCCCCCCACCCCCTCTCAGCTATGGCCCTACCCACTCTGACTCTCATCTACTATCTGTATGTTGTAGCGCAATTCCAATAATGTAGGCCTCCTGTAGTACCACGCTGAGCCCCAAACAAAACCTGCTTGTACATGTTTTTCATATTATATGATGTGGCAAAACATATAGTGGGGAGAAGTTACTGTCTGGTGCCTGTGCTCATTGGTTAACGTGACATAGAAATGTCAAAACAAGTGAATAATGATGATCCAAGTGCGGCAGAAGGTGGCAGTCTGAAACAACCTTGCGAACTCGTCCGATCGTTCCAACACCAGGCTGAGCATTTATTTGGGTTAACCTGAAATGACACCAGCACAGAGCAACCATTTTCTGAAGTCTTCAAAACGCTCTACTTTTATCGCCCACACATTTCCTTTCAACAACTCTAATGTAAGATATAATCCAAAAAGAAGAAAGCATTTGAAAACGCATTGCAAATACAAATGTTAGCAGATGTCCCTAGGCACAGGTGAATCAAAGTGCCATTTGTCAGCAGGTCCCAATCCCTTTTTAAATGAACACTGCACAGACGCTGTCATCGAGGGCAATCGTGCCATTTGTTGGTGATGATTTGCTCCCAGGCTTAACCGAGATGATGTGACGTGGCTTTGTGCTGCTGCATAATAAGAGAGCCAGAAGTGGAAGCAGAAGGGTCAGCAAAAAAAGCCAGTTGCAGTCGGTACAGTTTCACAACCACGATGAAATAAATGAGGTTTTGGCCTGCTAGAGGGTACTGGGGGTGCTATAAACAGCCGGGGGCGTATGTCTGATAGGACAGTCTCTGGGCTAGTCTGTCTGTGCTAGTGTTTTCTTTTCTTCCCCTCCACCGAAAAGGCTATGTCACTGGCACTCTTTTGTCCCCGAATATCCCTAGATGCAGATGATAAAGCCATGCGAGGTCCTGTACATTGTTCCGCCACTAGATGTCTCCTTGTCATTCAACCGGTGTCCTCATGCATTACTTCTCTCAACAGTTGTGTGGGGTGTCTTGAGTTATCATTGCCAGGCCACTGGTGGACCAGAGGGTTGAAGACTTGTCTCAGAAACGAGCAGCCGGAGGAGCCATGGGTTTGATGATCCCCACCAATGATCTACTATTTTTATTTGCCCCTGATTATTCATTCTACAAAAATGCTTCTGCAATGTAAACCCCTGTATGCCCCCCTAATTTTTGTGAAATGTTTGGTCATTATTTTGTATTGCATTGCATACTTGCATGTATAGTGGGGCAATCGGGAGTACTTCAGTATTTTTTCTGACAAGAATTTCTAGAATGGAATGGGGCATGTGGACATATAAGTGATTGTAAGTTGGGAGGTTCATTCCGTTACCTCCTGTGCAGTAACTCAGTTAATCTCTTGATTTGTAATTCTCTTAATTCGTGCCACCTGTTTTTTTTTTACTGCCTCCAGCAGTAATGGGTACAGATTGTCCTGTTCTTACCATTTCCCATAGCAACTATCAAGGGTATAGTGCGATTATGTTGTATCCTGTGTTAGGGCATGAGGCGGCTACCATGAAAAGGAAAATGCTCCCCTGCCCACAAAAAGCCCAAGAAAGTTTCAGTGCCTCGGAGGGTGAACAAAGTTAATGTATCTTTCCTCACTCTTGCCATACTAAACAGTACACATTCTCTATCCCATGGAAGAGTTTAATATGGGGGGGTCCAGTAATGTTTGTATGTTATTTACCCAGAACAATTTCCATCCTTTTTTGATGGGAGGATCTCCTCAGTGTGTTTGAAGATCTATGGATCAAATACACTCGTGGGGTTACTTGGAGCCTCCATCTGTCACAGTCCTCTTTAACAAGTTTTTGACTGCTGGTACACACCGATTTCATCTTTTGCAATGGGCTGTCGTTTTATATGCTAATTGTAGCCACATTTGTGAGAAGTTAAATGACAGCTAAGTCAATTCGGGTCTATTGTCTGACAGCAGTGGAACATTGGATGCTGTCAAATTGGCTACAGCTAAACGCATGTAAGACTGAGGTTATTTACTTTCGGGGAACCGTAGACCTTCCTGTATCTTACAAGGCAAGTCTACCCCAGTTGTTCTGACTTCTTAAAATGTCTCAGCAATGGCAACTAGCACAGAATCCCACAGTCGGACTAGTCTTTTGCTTGTGCAAATTTGGTCACGTGTCCACAATGAGCAGATGGCTTCGCTGATTTCTGGAGAAATCCTGCATCGATTTTAAAGTGGGTTATCTGGTGCATAAATGTCTCTATAGTAATGCAGGTCTATTTACTATTCGGGTGAATTCTAGGTTGTATACTAATTAACCTTTTCATAATTGACCTCGGGAGAATTGACCTAATTTAGAAGGTCAATTACGACATATATATCCGGGGGAAACCCCTGCAACCCCCCACCCAATCCCCTTATATTATTTATAATCAAAAACCAACCCAATACATATTTTTTTTTTATTTTTTTATTTTTTTTTATTTTTTTATTTTGGTTGGCTGATTATATCAACCTTTCAAAAGGATAACTCTTGAATTACATAACAGTTCTTGACATATGACAGATATGTGATAATAATTAAATATATAACATTTACAGTTGTTAACTTGCAAATATTTACATCAGAAAGAGAGGAAGAATAAAAATTTCATTCAATGTTTACATGATCAGTTAGCACACATAGATTGACAAAAGGTCGTCATAATCATAATAATAATAAAAAAAATAAAAACCAAGCAAAACAAAAACCAATCCACATTGATAATTCTGACAACAGACTGCCTAGTTGTTTGACAATATTGTTTTTATAAACTGTGTGAGTGCAATGTGGATTGCAGTTCGATTACTCGTGACTAAAATAGTCCAAATTTCAGATTCAAGATGATTACAAGTCAATTGCAATACATTACTAAAGTAGCATTCACGCAATCTGTTTAAAGCCGGACAACTTACCACTAAATGCATCAAGGTTTCTATTTGTTTTTGGTTTAGGCAAAATCGACAATATCGATTTTCTTTAGCGATTATGCCTCGTCTAGCAAGGATTTGATTTGTTAGATGCAAATTTAGACGTGTTCGTAGCATTTCAACGCGAACGATGTTTGATGGACACTTCAAAAGATAACAAGCCATTTGCTTATATTTTTTTGGTGGAAAAAGGCTCGCATCATAGTCCATATATTTAGAGCATAATTGATGAGTTGTAATCCAGTCATGCCAGTAGATTTTTTTCTTTGCCTTGTCAGGGTTATTTAGCAACAGCTCAATTGAAATGTCAGCTTCTACCAACCAGCCCAGGATGCTCTTTACCCACTCCTTCGGAAAAGCATCATGCGATAAGCGCATATACAGTGCTAGCGTACACAAGATATTTGTGTTGTCAAAACCAAGAAGACATTTGCGATAAAAGTTACACATTTTCCACGCCACCACTGCAGACAATGAAATTAAGCCCAGCTCATACCTTAAAAGGCACATCGGAGTGCACTTGGGTAAGGAGAATATAGCTTTCCAGAATTTGCCCTCAAGTAAGTCCCAAACGTCCCTACGCCGTGGCTGGAAAGTTTCAGCTCCATAGGTAACAATCGGAACAACTTTCTGATTATAAAATGTAACTATGTGAGTTGTGGTAAATTTGCCGTATCTGTGCAAAATTATTCTTGCCTGTGATGTTAGCGTCAGAATTTTTGTTCTTAATGTGTCAAGATAGATTTGATTTTTTACGGTGCCGGAGAAGGGTAATCCCAGATATTTGTAACTGTGGACAAGTTTTAAGGGCGAATTCTTCAAAAGCCATTTGTACTTGCCCATTTTTTTATCTTTACTTTTTTGGCAAATCACTATTTGTGTTTTGCTGGCATTAATTGTGAGATTGTTCTTGTCAACATACGTCTCCAGTTTAATTAGCAAATTCTGAAGCCCTCGCGGTGTTTGCGATATTAAAACCAGATCG
Organism: Ambystoma mexicanum; assembly: GCF_040938575.1. Taxonomy (NCBI): domain Eukaryota; kingdom Metazoa; phylum Chordata; class Amphibia; order Caudata; family Ambystomatidae; genus Ambystoma; species Ambystoma mexicanum. The sequence continues at coordinate 1,173,023,515 of NC_090927.1, read as the reverse complement.
TCGGCATAAAGCAGCCATGTGATTTTTTGCGTGCCTAGTTTAGGAGCGTCAGAGACTGTTTCTTCAAAAGCACCACCGATATCTAGCAAGAAAAGATTAAATAAAGTAGATGCTAAAATGCACCCTTGCTTAAGGCCCCTTAAGGTGTCAATGTTTGCAGACAGGATTCCTTCAATTGACAGCCTCACTTGCATGGATGTATTTGAATGTAACATCTTGATTACTGTTAACACTGATGACGGACAGCCATAGTTTTGCAGCTTTTGGAATAATAGTGCTCTGTCTACCGAGTCAAAAGCAGACCGGAAGTCCACGAAAGCCATATATAATGGTTGATTTAAGTGGGCATATTTAAATTTGATCATATTCAGCATTATCAAATTTACCGAGGTCCCTAGGCCTGCCACAAATCCAGTTTGAAAAGGATCTCTTTTAAAGGAAATCGCTGACCACCTGTTTAATTCTTGCAGAATGATGCGGCTGTATAATTTACCAGGCGCATCTAACAATGCAATTGGTCTATAATTCTCAGGTAGAGAGCGGTCACCTTTCTTGTGGATTGGTACAATGAGAGAGTGCTTCCATGACATAGGGATTTTCTGAGTAACATTAATGTTCACAAATATCTGATATAAAATCGAAGTCCACAAAACTGGATGTTGTTTGAATGTTTTGTTTGACAACCCATCAGGTCCTGGAGCTCTAGATTGACTAATTTTGTTGATAAAGTAGAGTATATCAGTTTTGGAAATGTTAATGTGAAAGGATTGATGAGGCAGTGTGTCTAATTGCACGGAGTTAGATGGTAGTGCATACATTTTGGAAAAATAGCCAAGCCAAGTTACTTCCGGTACACACTGAGTTTGTGAAAATGTTTGGATCGGAAATAAGGAATTGGCTATTACTTTCCAAATTTCCGTCACATTGCTGTTGCGAGTCAGCATTAGCATTTGCTCGCCATCACGCTGATATAGTTTACTACGATGCTGTCGCCGCCAATTTCTGTATGTAATCTTTACTTTGTTAAGTGCTTCAAACCTCCTGTGCAAGGGTAATTTTAGTGCCTCTCTTATTTGACGGCGATATTCAGTTTTTTTGTTTCTGATTTCCATATCAAACATATGTATGTGCTTAGATACTCTTGGCTTGCACACTTTAGAGTTGGTGTAATGTTGCATAAGGTCATAATAAGGGACACAATTAACTTGGGAGCTATTACGCGAGTGACACAGGGATGTACGCAAGGCGTCATCAAATTTCCCAAGACTGGTTTCATTCCAATTTAGGCGGTTTAAGGAATTGGATACCGTTAAGTGCCCCTGATCGATTTTAGAAAGAGTTCTTAAAGGGGTGCCATCAACTGCCCATTCAATAGAGAGAATGCAGTGATCGCTATCCAAGTTCTGCTGAATTTTGAAAACCTCAATTTTGGAAAACAACCTATCGTCAACATAGATATAATCAATAGTGGCTTTTTTCCAGCCCTGTTGCCACGTATAGGTTATTTCACCAGTGTCAAATTTGCTTCCGTTTAACATACAGAACCCTCTAGAACGCATTAAGTTCTCCCACAGTCTTTGCCTACTATTTTCTTGCAAATTATCATCATGTAAACAATGCAAATTTAGATCTCCAGCAATAATAGTGTGCTTGATGTTAGGTACCAGTATGATAAAATCTAACATGGTGGATAAATCGAGTAAGAAGTTTTGCATCTCAATACCTTTGGGGTTCCAGTACAAGTTAATAATCGCATACAAGGTCTTTGCAACGGATATGATAGTCAGTTGTAAAAAGGAGTTTGGAGCAAATGAGAAAATAATTCCGATTTGTGAAGATATTTTGGCGGCAGTCACAAGGCCAGACATCGGCCGGCCCTTCACACCTTTAATTGCCGGTACGAAATGTAAACCATGGTTATCCCATAAAGGGGCAAATAAAAACCAGGTTTCTTGCAAAAGAATTACATCAAACTTTGAAAGAGGGTCTTGTGTATTATTAATCAGATGACGATGGCCGCGAGTATTCCAAGACCCTAAGGTTATAGTTCGTGCTTTATTGACCTTGCAAGGAAGTTAACTTCTGGAATCGCAATTACAACGGCATTGATTTGAGGTGACAGCAGCAGTATTAGTCTCAGTAAAACTTTGTGCCTTGTTAATTTCATTTGACGCCGTCTTTACCCAGGATTCCGCACACAAGGAGCCATTAGTGGGCGTCACAGGACCTAGTAGTAATATGAATCCAAGTTCGAGTAATTGGGCTTTGGCGTCCCATATCAGATTCCTGATAACACGGGACGTCAGCCAGATGCAGGCTGTGCTCACTACATTGTCATTGAAGAACTCCACCTGTGCAATGTCGGCCGATCCAATATCCTGTAATATGGGAATATCAGAAAAGACCTGTAAGATGCTATGTCTATTTAGTACATATTGAGGAAAAGGAGCTGGCCGACAGCCCAACACTAAAGCAATATTAGATTCTTTATCTCTTTTTGTTTTCAATATAGATTTTATCTGAGGTTTGTTAGGGGCAGAAATTAAGTTGGTGGGACCAGACTGTTTTGTTTTAGACCGTAGAGAATTTATTAGCGAAGCAATTTCCGCTTCCTGACTTGGAAATGATGGCTCAGCTGGGAGAGTTGGTTCATCATCAACACATTGAAATGTGACCGTGCGTTCAGATACCTGAGGGATGGAAGTGGTTGATTTTGCAGATTTAAGTAAGGGGGCTTTAAAAGTTGTTGACGTTGAAAAAGCACTCATATAGGCATCCACTTCGTTTCTAATTTCTAAACGTCTTCTTGCTAGCATCTGTTGCTCGCAGCCATCCAAGGAGGACAGTGAGAGTGTAGAAGACTGAGTCGAGGAGCAGCTATTAATAATTTCTCTGGACGTACCTTGAGGTATCGCCGCTTTAGAATTAGTTATATTAGAGGAAGACTCGTATATGGACCCAGCTGACTGCTTGGATTGTGATGATTGGGCTTGAGGGTGAGCTTGCTGTTTTCCTGCTAGTTCGTAATTTTCAACAGCTTGCACTAAATGATCTAGTGGCGCATAAGGTTCAGCTGCAATCAGATTTTTGTTGGCACAATCAAGCTTGAGTTTACGCAGCTGATTCAGATGCGCATATTTTTTTGTAATGACACGAGGTTTTCTGAACCTGTTTTTTTGGTAATGTAAGCGAATTAAAAAAAGATTTAGAGCTTGCTGAGTTGGGTATTTCTGTGTTTTTAATGTTCTTAGCTTTTTTAGATAGTGCAGATTTCGTTTTTTTAGAAGGTTCCTTGTTTGACAAACAAGTCTTTGAACTCGAGATAGAAGATTTTTTGGTAAATATTTTAAATTGAGCTTGAGGAGCTTCAATTGACGTCATGTCTTCAACGTCATCAGTAGCCTCTGTAGTAGCCTCTCTAATAATCTGACCAATATAAGGGAGCGAGCACAAGATTCCAGAGTTGTCCACAGTGATTGGGGACAAAAGATCAGCTCCTTGTTGGTCCATGCTCACATTTGCCACTGAATTTTGTGACAAGATTGGCGGTACAGAGTAAGGAGCAGAGGTTAAATCAACTATAAGGTTGGGGGCCGAAGTTAAGTCTACCAACGGCGGATCAGCCGCAATCATAGGAGCTGAAGTTAGGTCCACCACCGGTGGGAACATAATGGGCGATGAACACTGGTCGACTGTCGTCCTAGGATTCCCAGGGTTTGTCTTTGGATTCACGCCTTGATTAGCCCAGATTATTTCTTGTTTGGCTTGCCACGCCAGTACTGAGAGTAATTGCGTGCTTTGCACGTCCAGTTTGGAGTTCAATGTGTTAAATAGAGTTGTCAAAGTTTGCATTGTCAAATTCATAGCACCCAAAGTTAGTTCCAGCACTTTAGACATATTTGAACAAGGAGGAACTTGATTCACTGGAGAGAATTTCCTTGGAGTGGGATGAATGAAAGAAGAGGTTAAGTTTGATCTGGTGCAACCCCCATCAGAGAATAGTTTTGGTGAAAAGGACAAACCTCCCAATGATTGATTTAACAAAAAGTCAGAGTCAGGGGGAGACAGATCGATAAGCACCATTTCCTCTGAACATTTCGTAACCTCAAGATTATGTTTCGAGGGTGGATAGTAAGCTACAGATTCACTTCTTAGCACTGTGCTGTCAGAGAGTGAGACATGCACAGTAGAACCACACACTTCTTGTATTTGATTGGAAGTATTGGGGCCCACTTGCTTAGCACTTAGAGAGGGATGTAAAAGAGATTTAGGATTAGCACAGTCCGCATAAAAGGATCTGATATCTTTTGAACTTATAACATTTTTTTGTCTTGATGACGATGTGTCACGAGTAAATACTCGTTTTTTACTTTTGGCTGCTAGGTTGGCCACGGGCCCGGCCCCTGTAGCTCGTGGAGTCGAGACACAGGGGACGGCCTGGACGTGTAATTTGTTCACAAGCAATGGTCCAGACGCCATTTGAGGCAAGGCTTTTTTTAAACTCGATTCATTCACACACATGGTAATAGTACCAGTGGTGGGATTGGAAGGCGGGTTCACACCGCTTTTTTTGACAAACAATTTCGGCAAAGGCAATGGCGGCATTCCAGTACGTAAGGTATAAATATTACGGCTCATGGTGTTACTTCAAAGCTTCACTGCCGAAATGCTAACGAACCACTAGAGATAAATATTTGTGGTTCTGTGAAATGTATGTTGCCTGGCAAAATAAAAAAAATTCACAATAAACTCACTCACTCCTCTGAGAGGCCCCTCGCTTTGCTCGCGCCGCAGCGGCGAAGCGGCAAAGCGGGACTTCACGGGACTTCGCCGGTGCGCGCGCGAGTCCTATTTTATAGACACGCCCACAATGGTACTCAGACGAAGTGCCTATAAGTAAATAAAGACCACAATAAGCACACGTATAATGTTAAATATATATATATAAATATATATAAAGCCCCAAGTCCATGTATAGCAGGTCAAAGCAAAAGCAGTCTTCACCTTGTGGTCAAGGTAGTTCAAGGTAGTCCAAAATCAAGTGGAGAGCAGAGCAGAGCAGCGGGCAAAGCGGGACTTCACGGGACTTCGCCGGTGCGCGCGCGAGTCCTATTTTATAGACACGCCCACAATGGTACTCAGACGAAGTGCCTTGTGGTCAAGGTAGTTCAAGGTAGTCCAAAATCAAGTGGAGAGCAGAGCAGAGCAGCGGGCAAAGCGGGACTTCACGGGACTTCGCCAGTGCGCCAATACCCAATACATATATAAAATAACTAAAATAATATAAAGGTCAATTATGCAGAAGGTCACTTAGGACCACTATAATTAGGTCAATTGTGCAAAAGGTCAATTGTAAAAGGTCAATTTGGGTAATACCGGATCCTAGGGCTCTCACCTATGGAAATGGCTGCTGGCACCAATATACACTCGGTTTCACAAAAATGTAGCATTTGCCCTTTGTTTAACTTAACTGATTGCTTCTGCGGCAGCGTTGTCTTAGATCTTGGCTTAGATGCGGCACCGCGACAAGCTTAGTACGCCCTAATTTTTCCACCTTCAATACATAAATCTCCAATCCAGCAATCACCTCCATCCAACAGACATACCTCCAATGCTTGCTGCATCACAAAACAGCATTCCACTTAACCGATCAGTCCACCGATGTCAACATTTTTGTACATCAGTGCCAAAATGAAAATGTTTTTTATGCATGCATTTAATTATTATAAAATTGACGTTGTCAATAAATATAAGTAAAATGTAAAAAAAGAAATAGCAAAACACAGTGCATCTTTCTTTGTAAGCACACCCAAACCATCACTTGGACGTGGGATGTGCCCCTCAAAATCACTAAACATCTAAAAGTACTTTGCTTTGGAGCAAATACAGCAAGACCTCCTTTCCTTCTGATAATCCCCCATTCATACCAGGTTAAACGGGTACATTCCTGCCCCAGAACTGCTATAAATTGAAACACTATCCACCTACTGTCAAAGCACTATCTTTTCATTGTGGCAGAATATGCTAGTGCCCTTAATCTACCCATGTGCTGCCCTCATGTTCTGTCTAGTGTGAGGAGGACTAACCTGTGTGCCATTATGAGCAGGGCAAGTAATAACCAGTGGTACACACCATCAGTAGGTATGAAAATGCTGCAGTTTAAGCTGAATGGCAATGCAGATGTGGAAAATGCTAAAAGCTGGATAAGTGTGCCAAACGAGGGTGCCCTATAGCTATTACATAGAAGGGGAAACTTGCAATATCTTACACATTCTACAGTGGCAGAATTTCCAGAATGGTCATGCCATTTCACCCTGGTAGAGTGTCAGGGAATAACTGCTAAAAGATAAGTTAGTAGAGTACTTCTTTACCATGGCACTTTGTGCACTGTACAATGGACCCACAGCGAGATCACCCGAAGTATGATCCAGAGTAGTCCAGCACATGCCTGTATAAATCAGCAGCAGGTCGACAAGTGAGGTCGACAGAACACTTTAAGGGAATCAAGACAACTATGCAATTTCTTTACTTTGCATCTGCACTAGAAATGCGCAGTAACACTGATGTAAAGTGGTTTTGCATACACAGCATGGATGTAGTCAAGTTATATATGTGGGGGAGAGTAGTATGTGGTAGTGCTACCGCATTGTATCTCATTCCTAAGCCGCAGGATGCTGTGCTCCTAGCCATTGCTGCACCATTATGTGAGCATAGTTATATTTGTAGCCCCTCGCTGAATTAGGGCTTGGCTAGAAGGGCTGCATTGCTTGGTGCCCGAGGGAACGGTGGGTAAAAGAGGAAATGGAAGGACACATGGTGTGTAAATGTTTTATTTAAGGTGTATATATTTGGGTGTGTTTAAAAAAAAAAAGAATAAAAATGTAACTTTTTTTTTTACTATAACACCTCAGCTCTTCCTATTGTCTGTACTGCTCCATCAAGCCCCTCTCTGGGACATATGGAGATCTGAGGAGGAAGGAAACATTGACATGTCTCCGCTGCACAAGAATCGATTGGGCAGAGGAGAGAACTAGAATGCAGAGGCAAAACCGTTGAAATGTACTGGCCGTGAAGAGGTGAACAGAAGTTGAGACCGCAGGGCAGAGGAGAGAAATGCTCCTCAGGCGGCTTCGTCCTGAAATAGCCACACCGGGCTTCAGGACCACTAAGAGCCAACAGGCTGCATATACCAGAAGCGGCCCTGCATTATCCATGTGCTTGGGCTTTGTGCCTGATCACCCACAGGGCATGCTGCCATGTCAGCCCAACTTGGGACTAGGTCGGGCAGGCACAGGAAACGAAAAGCCCCAGCCTGTGTGTGCAGTGCAGCCTCGACAAAGTACAGGGCTGCCTAGCTTGGACCACGTGAGCGTGCCAGCCCACGGCTGGGCGGCACCACCTTGGGCCTTGTCGGCCCACACCCAAGCAAGTGAAGCCAGGACCTGAAATTCATTGTTCTCAGCCTGTTTGTCAGAAGCGGCCTGGGAACCATATGGAGTGCCGTGGGTGAATCCACCCTGCTCAGTGTCTGAGCGTGGGGTGGTGAAGATCTTCAGTTACATGCTGTGAGGACGAGCGGCCTGGGTAAAGAAGCTCTGACACAGCTGCTATCTGCGCCAGAGCATGGAAAGGATTGGGACGGGCAAGCCCATCGGTGCAGCACAGGCGTGATGATGGTGCAGATCGGCCAGGCCCCCAAACTCCCAGAGGGGAGTGCTCAGAGTGTTCAAGGCATGGCATGCAACCTCCTATGAAATGGAAAAAACCGTGCTGGGCTGGTAGCGGTAGTGCCCTCCATGGATCTCTGGGCACTGCAGTAAGGAAAATTGACCTGGGCGGCACAGTAGTGAGTGCTGTCCCCTATGAGGGCATAAGGCGGCGCATTATGAAGAGACGACTCCTGCGCCGACTGTAGTGACAGCATCCCACGTGGGTGCTGGGCACCACCATCTTTAGTGGCATATGGATGTGGGCCAGCCTCTAAAGCAGTAGTGAGGGGTGGGCCAGCCCCAAAGAACTACACCCACCAACGGGTATTGTGTCTGCCCTATGTGATGAGTCTGGAATAAAACTCTGACACAAGTTAGCCATGTTTTTGGTTAAAGACTTTGAAAATAAAAGGGTTGGGGAAAAGGCCTTTCTGACCTGGCTCCAAGAGGAATGTACCTACCTAAACCCAAACTAAGGATCTGTCTGTGTCAAGATGTCAAACACCTATGCTGTCCTGTGTTCAAAGTTCTATTCTGACACTCGCACTAAAACTAAACTCTAAAGTGAAGTGGGAAATATCTTTAACCTTGGGAGGTTTAGAAAAGTGTTCACAAAAGAAGAATAAATGGCTCCAACACAAAGGTTCTTCCAGGATAGAGATCCTTGTTCCAGGGGATGGTTCCTTTCCACTGGATTCCTCTTGGCTCTCCGAAGTTTCACATAAAACAGTTCTTTGTGCCTTTCTAGTCCTACACCAGTTGACGTACACACTTATTTGACTTTGTAATTGTATTTCCAGAACACTTGGTATGCTTTTATGCCAGGCTTCTATTTCTCCTCTCCTGGTTCACATATCTCTTTTCTAGTTCTGATATTTCTTCTCATGACCTCTTTGGTTTTAATCAACACAATCCTTTCTTCAGTCCTGATGTTTTGTCTAAGGACCTCTTTATTACATATAGGTTTCCTTGTCTGGTCTATTCTTCTGTCAGCACTTCTTGCTTTGACACACTTGTGATGGCCTGGTATAGTCTCCTGCCAGGACTTCTGCTGTTCACAAACTTGTAATTGTAATTTCCTGGTGTACTCTTCTGCCTGCCATGACTTCTTGCATTCCCATTAGGCTTCTGCCCTTTCTCCAAAGTTGCATATACATTCTGTTTGTCAATCTGTCCTTTGTATATACTGTCCGGTTTGGGTTTTCACCATATGTACATAACCTATATCCTTTTGCTTGAAAGGGATTTGTTTGTTGCGTAATCCCCTTTTTACATCAAGTTAATTTGTTCTCTCTTTCTCAGTTATTTATGCTTTAATCAGTTTCACTCGGCTTTGCCGCCAACGCGCCACAGGGTTCCCACTGCTTCTGGGCGGACTCGCAGCACTTGCTGGCGTGTTTTGTTTCTCCAACGGTCAACCAGAGAATTGTTCGTCTGCTTCCTTCTTGCAACATCCTCCTCTTAATTCCTTCATCTCTCGCGGCTTCCACTTTACGCATCTGCTTCTCTTCAAGCTCCGGTAAGTAAATCACTTGCTTTGTCACGTGCAAACGTCCAGTAGTCTCTCACTGGCTCGTGGCATTCCCGCAGTGCTTTTTTCTCGCGCAGTCTCTTCCTTCTTCGTTGGTGAGCCGCCTGGCTCCACCACACCGGTAACTGCCTTCTGGTTACTTCACCTTCACAGAGAGACACGGCTCTCCACATGCCAGCAGCAGACATTGACTCCCTGCTTCAGTTGCCTTTTAAAAATCCCGGGCACAGGTGTTTGCGAGCAACCACTAGAGCGCTTGCTGGGCTTGTAGCCTCTTTTGCCTTGTACTTCTCGATTCCTCTTCTTCGTCCCAGTGTTTTGGTCATTCTGGGAGATGTTCACTTTTGAGAATTGATTTGAAAAACTTAAATAACCATTTCCAGTTGTCTTAAATGGTAAATGAGTTCTGGATGATTGATGAGTGGAATTGAAGGGGTTAATTTCCCTATCCTTCATGAGAGGGACTGGATGTATCACAATAAGCCATGAGGGTGTTGGATATGGGAGGCCATGACATCTCCCTGGAGGTTGTCTCCCCCCCACCCATGTAATCTTCCCTCATCTTCCCTCATATAGCCTGCGCCCAGTGTCATGATCGGGTAGCGGCTGCCGTCCCCAGTCCACATGGGGGAGAAGGTCACCACCGGGTAATCGGTGATGACTCCATCGGATTCATCCCACCTATAAGACCTAAAGGCCCATTTGAGTATGTCTGACTGCAGGAAGTATGTTGAATGTGTATTCGTATATGTAATTAGTTATATATGTGTTTATATGTCTTATATCGTGTATGGATTTATTTGTATAGGTAAGTGTTAAGGTGGGGGTTTTAGTTGTAGTGTTAAGCATCCTGATGTGGGTGTGGAAGGGTGGATGGCGGCCTGCCAGAGGCCACCGAGTGATAGGGGCTGCCCACCGGGACCATTCTGTGGCCCTTCTTCCCAGATGGGTGGTACCGGATAGGTAGGAGGGGTCTGCTCTGTCAGTTCACCCTAATGGTCTCTCCATGACCCAGTCAGGGAGGCTAAGCTGGCGGAACAGAGCTATATAAGGGAATGGGTAATGGTTTAAGTTTATAAGGTTTGTTAGTAATAAATAACATGGGTCCCGGTTGGGATTGAAAAAATACACCCTGGCGTATGAAGTTTATATGACATGTTTACAGCAGTTATGGTAAGACCTCAGGAAGCTGCCCATCTCCTGTTGTGTCTTGAATCTGGTTTCAATTCCCAGGTTGCCCCTACTTGTTGCAGCTTTTCTGTGAGGAAGGTGGTGGTTTGTGGTCCCCCCCTGGCCTGATGGTAAGGAGCATGCACAAACCACCAGACACAGGCAAGAAACTGCAGGACTACATGTTGTTGCCCCAAAATATTTAATTATATTTTATTTATTATTTTGTTATTGGGGAAAAGCCTACCATGTGAAAGGACTTGAGGGTTGTGTGTGACTAGTCACTGCCCATGTGTCCTTCTCCCATCACAGAGGACTCCATGTCACTGGGAGAACCTATTTTAATTCCTTGGCTTTTGTTACATTAACTAATGCATTTGGTGCAGTGGAGGGACTTGTTGGGGGGGGGGGGGGTATGTGGCTGCCAACTGTTCAGTAACTTGTGCAATTTCTTTTTGAGTTAGTCACCGAATATGTCACAGTGCAGAGAGCGACATTTGGATAAATCACTCTTTTGGCTGACACACTTAACCACTATTTTGATCCCCAAAAGTTCCTGGGATCTGGATATTGCAAGTCAGTAGGACACCCAGCTTTGCTTTTCAGCAAGTACAAACTACAGTATATATTGATGTGGAAGGTGTAAAGACCATCCACTGCCATGATAGCCAGGTTGGGGGCAGGGGTTAAGGAGCTGAGGTGACATTAACACTGTATTTTGTGCCCTCTGGCACTTGTTATCCTGCAGTTATTTGTAATTCCCTACAATATTTGTTTCCCCAAAATAGAATGTGACATATTGGCATGATTGTAATTGTAAGTTGCAAGTTATAATGCGGGAAGGGAAGTGTGAAGGGGATATTTAAAGACCACTAAAATCTATGTGTGTGCTTCAATAATGATTGAAGACACAACCTATTATTTTATTTTAATATTTGGCAAAACATGTGGTGAAAATGAAATGTTCACAGCACAGTTGAAATAAATTACAGTACATAAGCTATCCTGCACCTGTCCAATGGAGATGACGGCAACGTTACAGTGCAGTTATAAGGACTGGGATGAAGCCCGATTCCTTTCAGTAACTACTGGAAGGACCTTTTTCTCAGACCAATTGTTCAGCAGCAAATGTCAAAACTTTTTAATGATCTCCAAATGCTCAGCCTTGGCCATGGGTTTCTACACAAACGTCTGTGCGCCGGCCATTTTGAGGGGATTTAGGTCCGGAGACTCAAAGTCCTTATCCAAGAAAGCCCTGGCTTTTAATAGATTCCCCTTCTGAGGAATGGTCCTTGTCCATCAAATTCTATTAAATGTGGCTTCAGTTTCCCGTGGACTTTGAATGGGTCCTCTGGTTGGGGTTTACAGGACTAGTGTCCTCTTTTCCAAAATGCCATTCCGTTGAAACATTCAACTGTGATGAATGTTGCACAATGTAGCCATGTCTATGTCCTCACCTCTCTCAGTTGAGTGTTTTCTGTTGAACACTCACTTCTCCTTGTTCATGCATTTATATTTTGGTTTGTAAAGCATACATGTTATTTTGAAGGAAATAATAGTGCTGTTCGGAAGGTTGAATGCATAAGAGACTGTCGGTAAGCAACTTACATATTGAACAACCATGTTTTTAGATTGTCTAAAAGTCAAAAGGTTTCTTTAAAGGTGAAGATGCTCTGGTAGCTTCTTCCACTGACTGGCGCCCTAATAAGAGAATGATTCCTTCCTATCCTGGACTTTCTGAAGTTGGGAATCCTAAGCAGCATTACACTACAGCTGAGACCCTATAGCTACCCAAAAACCCACCATTATTGTACTGCACGATAACACTGCACAAATACAATTCCTTCTTTTTCCCTTAATGTTACATCCCCCCCAAAGGTAAAATTAAAATGACCTGGACAGCACCACACCCATACAGACAAACCCAAGCACAATGAAGACTGAGTTACGTTGCAGTTTTATACAGAGTTTGGCAAGCATGGTATATTCCTCACTCAGTTTGCGACTTGGACCTGTGAATTGAGTAGAGCAGAGGTTTCAGCTGCAATACAGTTGTTTCATCATCATCTGAACAAGAGACCGAGATCTTGCGCAGAAGTCTAAAAGTACAATTATTTGAAGTGAAAGGCAATAGGGTTCTGACCATACAATCCATTTCATTTCTTATAGTCATCATAGTGAATGCCAGTTCACCACATTCGTACAGCATACCATTTCTTAATCTCCCAAGATTGAACTATCATTCCCAAATGGTTAGTGGCAAAAGCACATTTTGTCACCTGCCATATAATGCAGCCCCAAAAGCCTATAGAATACCGTACAGCAGGGCACAACATTTGCCCTCGCCACTAGCCATTGGCTAGTGATAATTGACCCTTGGTGAGTAAGAATGGTCTGCTGTTTGTAGGTTTAGAATGGAGGTGGCCAGGGACTTTATGGCTGGCTAGTAGTTTGCAACATGCATTTTTTACCGCTGCCCTACCGCACTCACTCCTGTTAACGTGATGCATCTTGTGCCTGCCATTTCTGGGTTGGTTCAGCTGTTCGGGCCAGTGCCATTGGGTTGCTCAAGGTTGCTTTTATTAGTTTCTCAGGGCTCCATCATGAGGCTTTCAAATTCAAGTTTAGCAGGTTCTTTCTATGGTCTGGCACATCTTAGTTCCTGCTGCGTGGTTGTGGCGGATGGTACAGAGTGTCTAGTGATGAATGGAGTAACGGGTATTGTTTCTTGCGGGTCCCATTTTTTGGTTGGTTGAATGGCGTTATGGATGAATGCAGGCAAGGTAGTTGGATTGAGCCCTGTTTTTCGGATTATTGTTAGGCCATAGCAATGTGGTTTAGCTGGATGTTTCAGGAGGTATATGGAGATAAAAGCAGTCAGTGGTCCGTTGAGGTAAGGTACTGGGATGCCTGCAGAGCCTCGAGATGACTGATCGGATTGGATAGTGGGGGCTAAATGCTCTTTCAGTATTGTGGTGATTTCTGGCCCTAGTATTTGAATAATTATGGAGTACCTGAAAACTAAGGAGTGATATAGGATTATAGCTCATGAGGTTCTCTACACATAGTGCACGAGGATAGGCATCGCAAGGCGCTCTTGATGTCTGGAGTCTGTTACATTGAGAACAGCTTTGAGAACAGTAAGTAAGGCTTAGCACCTGAAGGGTCAGAGCCACTTGGCCTTTGCATCCCGGGTAGACTGCTATCTCCGTTCTGAAAGGTGAAATTCAACATGATTAAAAGAGGCAAGAGGCTTAACCACAATGCAGTTCTGTGCCCTTTGCAGTAGATTAATAGATTAATCTGATTCTATATAAAAAGGGGAACTCCCAGTAAGTGTTACAAAGGCATGAGAAAAAGAAATCCCCACAAGCCACAACACTGACCACTGATCACTCAAGATATGGGGCCTGGCCTTATGGAAAAAAAAATCCCACTGGCAGAGCGGTTTGAACCATGCCTCCATAGCTGCTTCCTTTTAGTACTTGCCTGTAACAGAACCCTTATTATATATCTTATGTTTCATTTTAATTGTAGGACATTTTAGGTCATACTTGTTTACATTAAATGAATTTTCCTATATTGCAGTACATTACTGTAGAAAATGCGACATGTTGGGAATAGGTAAACATTGAGCATGTGTAGTTCAGTTACTTTAGTGCCTTACTATGGGCAGAGTGGGTTAAGTTGTGTTTAGTTTTTGGCATATTTACAATATGGGTGTTTGTAAGAATTAAATACCTGGGAGGTGGCTTACCAAGATGCACTGTATCATATTGCGGCAATGGGTCCATTGTGCGTCAATAGATATTCCAAACATACATGACATGCACTCTAGTAGTAATGTAGCCCTAAAACCGCAGAAGACCTGCTGTGTTGGCACTTATGCACCTGGGAAGATGGGGAAATTGGCATTTGTCCAGAAACGTAATGGCCAATCTAATCATGTTGGCCAGAAATAAAAATTAATGGAGGTGCACAATAGAGAAACACATAGTTCATCCACACAATATTATTGATTACATATATATATTTAAGTATACTTCTAAGAACATCTCGGAACCTATTAAAGCATCCGTTCCAGCTCTACAATCCTTTCTCTCCCCCCCATACCAAAAATCCCAACAAATACCTTTCCCCTTTACTATGGCATAATAAGAATATAGTTATTAATAAAAAGATCCTTAATCGCAATGCATGGATTGGAAAAGGGATCAGATTCATCCAACACATTATAGATGGTCCATCTATTCTCTCCTTCCAGCAACTCTCTACCATATTTACCATACCCAAGACTGACTTTCAGTTTTACAATAAATTAATGAACTCCTGTCTTGATGCACTAGATCACTTTTCCTATGAGATTCTTTCTCCAGACGCTCTCAGACTACTACAGCTAACCATGACTGATGAGGTCAGAGCCTCAAAAATATATAATATGCTAACCTCAACTTTTAATATTTGCCCAATTTGTCTGAAATGGGAACTTGATTTAGGATAGAAGTTTGAAGATCACATATGGCTCCGCCTGTTTTCTAAAATTAAACAATTATCGGTCCCAGCTAACATTACACAACACTACTACTTCTTTATTCACAGAGAATTCATTACTCCAGCTAAATTAGCTAAGGCCAACCCGAATTATGATGCTAAATGTTGGTCATGTGGCCTATCTCCCGCTACTTATATGCATATGTTCTTTGAATGTTCATTTATTGTCACATTTTGGTATGATATTTGGAAATGCATTCAGCGTATCTTCTCTGTAGATGTTCCGTTTTCTCCTGTAAGTATATTTTTGGGAAGCGTGGCCATTACAACATATATTCCACCTGACTCTGCTAGATTATACGATCTATTCATCTGCATAGCCTTAAAATGTATTAGAGCAAACTGGAAAGACTTTCGATCGCTCTCTTCCAGAGCATGGTGGAACGCTTTATGTCAAACTCATAAATTGGAAATGTGCCTGGCTAATAATATAAATACAATTCCTAAATACAACACTAAATGGTACTATTTCACATGTTATCTTAACTGTTTCAATGCAACTGCTCATGATTCCTGAATATATATTCTTATGCTCACTTTACTAACAGGATGACTATATTTATATACAAATGCCTGTTTTTCATTATTACAGCAATGGAAAAATCAGTTTCATGAAATAATCTGTTATACCCATCTTCCCCCCCCCTTCACCTTGCTCCCATCTGTTTCGGTATGTCTGCTGTCTGTCTCCCTGTTTTGTCTCCCCATTCCTCTACTCATATCTCCATATCAGTTACTCTTTACAGATATGTATTATATTAATCCAGGTTTAATTAGCACTATCTCCAATTTCTACTCCATTCTTGTTCAACTTAATACAACAAACAAATTCAACTTATGTATTTCTTGGATAAAGTTTATATCCTTCATTGTTAAAACTGTTAACTCTGTTCATCCTTTATGGTTACCAGGTCCACTCAAAGTCTGTAACGTGCTAACACATGTATCATTTGTATCTTGAACAATAAAAATCATGAAAATAAAAAAAAATAATGGAGCTGGTGTTTTTCTTTGAAAAATATTTCTTAATTTTATTTGTGAATTCATATTTATGCAGGTCTGAATTGAATTTAGATTTTGAAGATTGTAAATCTAGTGCTTTATTTAGGAGACCTTAAATTATTCTTGCAAGCTTGATTTTGATGAATGCTTATATTTTCTTCTGATTAAAACACTAGATTTTTTGTATTTCTCCTTTTAAAGGTCGTCTGTATGCCATGCAAACTGGAATGAAGATTGACAGCAAATCCCCAGAGTGCCGAAAGTTTTTGTCAAAACTTATGGACCAGTTGGAATCTGTGAGTAAGAAATACTTAATGAAGCTCTGTTGTTTTGTCTGGCATCTCACGTTTCCCCCACTAAGACTTTTTATTTGTCCCACACCCCACGTCCTTATTCAGCCCCTCTGCAAGCATGCTACTGTACCAGGGGACCTCCACCAAAAATAACTCCAGGGAATAAAAGTAAAAAGTAATCCCAACAATAGAGCGTCCAACAAGCAAGAAGTAACACAAATTTATTGGACCCAAACAGCTGGAAGCAAGTTTCAGACAGCCCTGTGGAACGCAACTGAATGAAGTGAGCTGTCAACGCTGTTCACTGCGGCTGAATATTATATACATAATTTGCCAAATTACCTTACAACATTGTAGTTATATTTGCAGTTCATAGGAGATGATTGGTGAGTGAGACTGTGTCAGTCGCCTATATACAAATATATGTTGAATGATCCTAATTGGATAATACACCTTTTGGCCACACTTACATTAACACCCCTTGTGACGTCTCAAACCTTTCCACACTGCCCCTCAATTAGGTGATTGTGCTGATCAGTCAAAAACACTAGTTTGCCACTGGTTGTCAATTTTTGATATACAAAATGGCTTGGGATGTCAAGGGGCGAGACATTCCTACTGAGTCGGACTGGTGTGCCCAGTGGACACCAGCGAGGACCCTATATAATGCTGCACCCTAGGGACACCGAAACCTCTCCCCGCTGATTTGCTCCTCATCCTGTGCCCCTTAGCCCTAACCCAGCGCTCGGACCCCAATCTCCCTTTTCACACCTTGCTGCCAAGTGTAGTCTAAAAAAACTATACCACACAAAGGCCGGAGTTTAATTAACTGTATTTAATTTGTATTTCTTTGCAAGTTCTCCTTGTGCACCCAGGTCATTGGCCTCCAAATTATCTTTTACACTGTCTTCGCTGTGGCTGCGTTCTCCTAGAAAGCTTCAGCCGTGCAACATTTCAGCACACTGTTTCTGCTGAATGCTCAAGAAATGCATACTGCTTGTCATGCACCAAGGCCTGCAGCTCATTTCCTATGAAATGTCTGGGAGAAATACTTTCCTAACATGGGTCTACAGACAAAATGGCTTCTCTATTCACATATTGCTCAAAAGTCCCTTTACCATATACCATCCTAGGACATCTTTCCCCCCGCCCCTCCCAGTGCACGCTCTATACAACTATCCCATACTATGGCCAAAACAGTCCTATCCTGAGGAGGGGAAAGGTTGCCCAAGGGCCCCTTGATACGATGTCTTGTAATAGCTGGTGCCACTGGAGATTCCTGCGTTGAGCGTTGCTGGTACATTTTATTTTGAACATTTCTTTAATTATTGGCATGTGAGATTAACACAAAAATAAAGGTATCGTCCTCTTCAGATGACCATGCAAAGTAAATTACCATAAAATAAATCTTCATAGAATCAATTAAAAAACAAAAGTCAAGCAATCCCAAATATAGCACAGATCACAAGTTAAAAGTAATGAAGAAGATGAATGGACAGATTAGGGGGTGCTCAAGAGGAGAGAACGTGCAGAAAGAGAAGTGCAGGCAGGGCAAAAGTCAGGCTATTTCTCCCTGGCATTGCATTTGCTGCATTTGGATATCAGTCGATTACTGCACATAACATGCCGTTATTAAAACAGTAGTTATAAGTCTATAAGTACATAAAGTTAATCTGAGTGCTTACACTAAAGGCACTGTCATGTCACAGGCACAGCAAATCAAAACAAGGTCCTCTTTAATTGTATTTCTTTCCCTGGCAACATAAATATTTTGATGCAATACCTTAATTTTCAGCATCCTTATTTTAAATCCTCCATCATGGTCAATAATTGTGATGTGATGAAGGCGTGCCCTTTGGAATAAGTGAAGAACATTCATGATAAAGCAGCTGATGAAGTGCAACTGTTTTCTCCTTTTTTGATGTGCGATTTCTGCTGTTGTTTCACTTAAACAGCAGAACAATCTCTCAGCAACATTTTGGAGAGGAGTGAAAGGAGTATGTGGATGAAGACAGATGAGAGAAAGTCAAATATTTGTAGAGAAACACATTCATAACATGAATGTGCACTCCCTAATCTCATGAGTTCCAGTAGGGGGGGACGTAACCATGACACATTTGGGATTGTCTCTATGATGTTTTCTCGCAGCAATTTTCTCGAGGCCCATTCATTTGAGTTTTTTCTTTTACCACATTTCACAGCAGAAAAATGCGAGGGGTGAGCCCCCGCCGCAAATCCTGCCGCTTCCCACCGACCTTCATAAATATCTAATGCAAACCCCACATCTACATTTGCAGTGACGTGAAAAAAAACCTCTAACAAATGGGCCTTTAAAGTGGTCTGCAATGAAATGGGCTAGTACCCTGGGATTCAGATTTGATTAATAAGATGGGTTCTTTGGCCATGTTGGCCCTTATATTAACATGTGTATCCCAACTTTTTAAAAAAAATTATGTTTTTACAGGGAAGTATCCGCATTTGTAAATGTATATTTTTTACCTTATGATTAAATTGCACCAGCCTCCAGCATGACTTCTACAATACAACTCATATTATTGGGAGGACTGTGAACAAATTTTTTTATTAATTTTGCTTCCACAGGAACCTGACTGTTTAATGAGAGGATGTGCATCCAATGCTTCCTCTCTATTCTTTTTAAAGTATCCGTAAACATTTGCTGTACCAATTTCCCCTCCCACCCTTAATACCTGGTTGGATCAGTTTCTCAATACTTGCGCATCAGCCCTGGGTTTTGGGAAATCTGGGAAGAAGGGTTAGGTTCAGGGTTGGACTGAGCTCTCAGCATGCGCCCCAGGTAGTCGGTCAGTTGCTGGACCCATCGCTCTAGCTGCGAGACCTTTTCTAGGTTGTAGGGAGGTCTCGTGTCACACCTCTGCTGCTCCGGAAAAGGTAACTGCCCCTTCTCCCAGAGTAGCTCGGGTACTGGAAATTTCCCCATAATTTTTCATCCTGAATCTCCCTTCTCCCGGGTTCAGGGATCTCTTGGCCTGGAACCGGGGATAGAGAAGAGGATTATTTTGGAAGTACTGTTTCGGGGGATATCTGGGGGAAAAGATCAAATTGGGAGATGAGTGATTCTTCTGAAGGAAGTTTGGGGGGGAGTTTCCCGGGGCAGTACTTAGCTGATTGGTTACCCCCCTGGGCCGGGAGCGTGTATACATACCCATGGTTTGGTACACTTGTACCTATGGCTTACAAAGGTGGCAGGGTCAGAGGGGTCATTGGTCTGAAATCCTGCCTAGCTACCCTTCTGTTGGGCTGGATCCGAGGGTCTCCTCTTCCTTTCATTCTTCTTGTTGGCAAAGGAGTATTTTTAGGCCCCTCACGTCTCCAGGTCCAAGGGAGGGGTCATTTTTACCTCTGCCACCTTTGCAGCAGCAGGGCTCTTAGATGGTTTGGGGATTTTGCGGGTTTTCTACTCTCAGGGGGCTTCTGGGCCTCATAGACCCTGGTGGCCTGTTAAATCGCCCAATCCAGGGTCCTGTGCTCATAAGAATCGCGCATCAACTGAGTCATTATGTATTTGGGGAGCTCATGGAACTATGTAATTATGAACTCCCTACTATTTGTGTTCATCCGCCTGGAAGTCTGAGCAAATGCCCACTTTAACTCCTGCACAAACTGTTACAGGCCTCTTGTGGGATCCTATGTTTGGATTTATTTTTCAAAATTCACCATTTATAATGTTTCTGGTCCTCCAGTCCCGAAAAGAAAATGGAGTACTCAGGAGAGAGTGTCCGTTTCACAACCTCCATACAATTTACATAACTGTTTATTCCAAATGAGGATATCATTTATTCATACAATTCTAGATGTTCCCACACTGAATACTTAAGTGTTTTTATGGTATGGGGGTCCTGAAGATCTTTATATCCTTGATCTGTCTAATTGGGTATTTGACAAAACCCTTTCTTTGTTTCCCTGTCTCCCTTTTTCTATCCACCTGAGTCCATTCACCTCCTGACTCAGAGCTGCTATAGCTACTCCATTCCCTGTCTTCTAGGAGCTTCCTATCTCTGAGACTGAGTCAACTGTGTAGTCTCCCCCTTCTAGACAGTCTGGGCAAATTCACCCCTTCCCCTGAATGTAAGGAGGTTTTTAATATGCCCCTCCTCGGCTGATGCTTTGAATGTTCTTCTCCAGCAAAGCGAGCAAGGTGGACTCTCTGGAATCTAATTTTTTTTTAAAGTCCAACTCACTCATTTTCTCATCCAGGGAGTTTTCATGGTCGGAAGTACTCACTGGATTATTCTTCACTTTCCAGGACACACTGGTCCAGCCACCTTCCCCTTTTGTGGGGGTAGAGGTGAGTACTCATCACTCTCAGATAAGGACTGGCCTTCTGGATCAGTTTGGCTGGGCCTGGGTGAGTCTAGGTGCCTCATTTTTCCTTTGATTTTGTAGGTGTAAAGCATGATGGCAGTCCGAGTCTGCCCATAGGAAGTTGTGGTTAACTGGCATGAGGTTCTTGATGGGTACAGCATCACCCTGGGTCAGAGGGCCCTTTCACATACCCTGATTGGTCAGGGTGCCTCAATGCCTGTTTGTAATTTTCAATTTCATTTATCAAACTCACACCTGCCTCTCTGTGTCCTTATTTCCTGATGGTGTTCAGAGAGCTGGCTTTTCAACTCTGACCGCAGGGTCTTACTGGCCTTGAGCACTTTACTCGGGGCCATTAATCGATCTTTCAATTCACTGATTTCATTCCGAATTTACTCATTTTCGTGTTTTGCAGCCTGCATTATGCACGCATATTCAAAGCGGTTTGCTTTCAAAAGACCAATCTCTTTCTCTTTCCCGTTGCAACACTGTAATTAGTCAGCTTCCGCTTTCCTCACACGCTCCATGAGTTCTACATTTTCTGGCCTATTTCCAGTCAGTTACTGAGCACCTGACTGATTCTTTTCTGCATCCATTTTCAACTGATGCACCTCATGGTTCAAGAGGTATTTTTCCTTCAGCAGTTGCGTTTTCTTTTGTTTTAAAGTATGTACCTGCTGATAAATCTGATCAGTCATTTTGGAAATCAACCCCATTTATAATTAACTGACACTTTTCATTTTGTAACTCCTTTATTTGTAATTGAAGGCCAAAATGCCATCTAACAGCCATCTATTACAAAATGTCTGATCATTGACATAATGTTGCAGTGTGCTGAAACTTTCCATTCACTCTTTATGTGCATCTTGCAGTGCAGAAAACTGTGTTTCATGTTATGTACTCTCTTGCTGCTGGCTTTTTAATACATTTTTCAGTTGTTCCATCAGGCTTTCTTGTTTTATCTCAAAGCTATTGCTCTGCTGTGCTTGATCTTCTAACTGTTTAAGTTCTTTCTGTGCCTCATTTAGAATCTGTCTGACTCTGTGCACAAGCCCCACTCTTCTGCACTCGCTCTTCCACTAACTGCAAGTGGAAGTATAGAAAAGCTGCGAGTTGAGCCATTTGCCTCAGTTCTTCTAGAGCATTTCAGGTCCTTTAAAAATTCCTCTAATACTTTGTGCCATATCCCACTTTGACACCAAATGTCAATGTCTTCTGATATAACATCTTGCATCATTTTAGCTTGCCAGCTCCCTTCACCCTCCTCTGTCCACTCACCACAAATTAACAGCTTAGTAAGGAATTGCCACCTGGCATCATCTAATTCAATTGCACTCATTTTTGAAAATGGCCTTTTGCAATTTGTGTAGAATTTCCTTTGTGCAGGGGCAAAAATCACCCTGTTCCCACTCACAATGCCAAATCAATTCTTACTCGATCTTCATTTTTCACCTATAGACGTCCCGGGAACTCGGGGGTCAAGTCCTTGTGGGACTTTAACAAAGCAAAGAAGACTTTCCCTCTACCTTAATTTTACATCAAAATGAATAGTCTGTCAATAAACTTGGCATGAGTCAAAAATAGCCAGCCAAATCCCGGATCGAGCCCCCAATTTGTAACAGTTTATTGAGACACCACCCTCAACACAGGGAGTTTCAGCCCGCCCCAATCAAGGTGTCGCACAACAAACTATTTAATGTCATTTCATTGTTCAGCCCTTTTTCAGATTCATCCCATGCCCCTTGACCCCTCCCAACCCCCATGCCACCAATGAGCCAAGAACCAGGCCGTTGTACAGGAAATATATTTATATCTATTTAAATCATAGGCCATCTTCTTTGTAGCACACAAACCTCTTTTTACATAAATAAATCACATGATTTCGTTGGTGAAAAACACAAATCACAATACTTTACTTTTCAAATTCAAGAAATTATCAACACTCACATATTCTAATCGTGTTGCTAAACAAATCTTATTTTTAGTTTTATTTGTCGGACTACTCGCTTTGTCTCCTACCAAGTCTTTACTTGACAATTACATTATGCCACACTGAACCAGAAGGTAAATAACTTGAAATTTGAATAGACTCTGTCATTTAAATGGTACACAAAATAACAACTTGTAGATTCTGAAGCCGGTTAACGTAACTCTTGAAAATAACAATAAAAATTGGTTACAAGTATAAAGAAGATCGACACAGTGGCAGGCCTTGGTATTTTCTTGTTGCCGCCATCTTCTCCATACTAGCAACGTGCAACATTTGGACTATGAGAATGCAAACGTTGACAGTGAAAGGGAACATTTTGTGGATCTCGTGCACTTTGGGCTCTGGTTTATTTTGCAGTGCAGAGGTGAGAGGCCATTGAGGACATGCACGCCAGGAATATTCAGGAGTCGAAGAGCTTCTTCTTTTAAGCGTTTTTGTTCCTCACAAATTGGCGTTCAAAATATTAATAAGGTTACTCAGAATAAGAAATGTGTCCAACACATACATGAAAGGCCTACATCCGTAATGGGCACATTTCCCACGTGGGCCTTACTTCAGAAAGACATTTGTTTACCAATTCTTATGCTTCATGCTTTTCCCAACCCCCTACCCATAGTTTGGTCATAGATGCAGAAGACTTCCCAGCACGGGCAGTACTCTGCAATTAACAAGTAAATTACACTGGATCCCCTTCTTCGGTGGCAGAGGGCACAATAGCCGGATTGTTGACTGCTGGTTGCTTGAGGCTAGGATGTGATCTGAACATCTTTTTCCTGCCGTAACTGCGTTTTCACATAATCATTCTACTGTATGGAAAGTGCTTGTTCTCAGGGCTCGGTTTAATATCTGGGGAACACAGCACTCGCTCTGTTGTCATGTGTATGATATATGAGGGGTCGGGTGCTGAAAGTCGCTATACAGACCAACAGAAAATGTGAGACCAAACCTTTTGGTGAAGTAATGCATTCATGTTATTATCTTGTGTGTCGTAATGGTTTATTTGGAAAATGTATCTTTTTTTTTTCCAATGACATTTTCGACCTTAACATGCCATGATTTAAGTGTTGAAAAAATAACAAACCAGCTAACACTGATAAATAATCTGAGATTTGTTTTTCTTTAAACGTCATGAAAATGCTAGAAATTCATTGGACAGATTATCTGTCGCCACATTATCCCATGTAACCAAATAAATTACTTTCAGGCCGGACTTTCACCAAGGTGTTCAGATGTACAAAAGTACTTGGTTACGATGACCAGAGACCCGTGCTAGGGGCTAATGCTGGGAACATGTAGGTTTTAAGCTTTTTTCATCCATGATTCCGATCGGTTAGTCACAGATTATTCTTGGCCTGCGAGAGCATGGTTGCCAAGTCGTTGGTAGTTTCTGGCTGGAAACCTAAAGGTTATAGTGCCAGCTGACTTGTGACAAAATTACTACTGCCATACATGTCAAACTTCCGACGCACCTGTGAGGGAGATTTTGTTAGAGAAATCTGGAGACAACCAGTGCAGGAATGCATTGGGGAAATAATTATTTTAGGCTAGAGAACGTGAAAAATAGCAATATTTTTCACTGATAAATCATGAGTCTCCGACCTAAAATGTGAGGACTGGCATGTATGTACTCCGCCACCTACTCAGCCCCACACTACAAAACCTGCAGTGATCCCAATCCTAAACTTGAAATGGGCACAGCCAAGAGATGCACTTCCTTCAGACAGGCTAAAGTAGTTACAACTACAATGTAGATGTGAGAGAGTCTGCATGCATGAACACTTAGATTTAGTCTGCAGTCATCAGATGCATGAACGACCCAGAAAAGATACGATTTTGCCACTTCAAGCTCGTGAGAAACTACCACCCATCGCCCAAACAAAAATACTTATTATTATTATAGAGAATTGGCTAGTGTGGTAGCAATAATGATCCCTCTGCCCGCTAAGTTGAATCAGCCTGGTCACTCGAAATGTGTTTGCATTTCCAGTTATAATGGCCATCATTCGTGAAAATGCAAGTTACAGACTTTGCAGTGCTTTCAATAACAGAATTAGGAGCCATGTAATGGCTGTTTTTTAGAAATCTCAGTCATGGAAAAAAGGGACCCGGACTGCCAAACCTACTGAACCTATAAAACATATAGACTAAAATAGTCAACATTTTGGAGCCCTAGCCAAAGAAATAGAGCAAGAGTGAGGGACAAATTATCCATCATCCATAGATGTAGAACTAGACTATAAAGCTCAATTTCAAACTTTCACTAGTGAAAGTAGTAAAGTGTTGAAACCTTTAAGATAAATTAAGCTGTATTATCACAGTGAGTGCTGGGTGGATTTTCAGTAATGGGGACGGAGGGCTTGTTATGATGCTTAGCCACAGAAACATGGCCAGAATGACAAACCTCCACAAGCCCCAAGCCCATGATCATTAAACCAACTGAAATGGAAAGAAAGAGTTGCAGATAAGGTGTGTGAAGTAGGAATGTTTTACTCCCTATTTTTTTAAGTTGGAGTAAAATTTTTTAGGGAGTCAAAATGTAAAAAGCTATTCCTTTTTGTGATCCATACTTCCTTGCTTCTAGTAAATCATGTGCATTAAAATGTTCTTTTTACCTTAATGTTCCTCTTCCGATCAGGCAGCATCTGTAGTAGAGCATCTTCTTGTGGCACTGCTCTGCTGGAACCACTGTAAATCAGGGTTTGGGGTCTTATGTGTCTTTTTATTTCCTATTTTTTGTTGAGAGTATTTTACTCCCTTTTTTATTTTTTGGGAGTAGTTGCCTTTTTTTAGGTAGTAAAAGTGGCTTTTACGTTGTAGGGCTGATTAGAATGCAAAGATTAGAATGCAAAGATTTACGGGTGCTTGCATCAGCCTGTAGTTGCCCTCTATTATTCTTCAGCTATTGAAACAGAAGAGATAAAATAAGAGATCCTTAGAGGTTTTCAAGTATAGCTTTTAAGGAACTAAGCAATGGTAAGCTGAGCAGGTGCTTTTCCTATCCCATACAAACCGAACTTCAGTTCAGGACTTAGCAACAAAAAAGGAATTGTTTTATGGCAGGCCTCCCAAAAACATGACCCATAGAAATGGAAAAACTAACAATGCATGCTTTTCTAGTGAGGCGTCTCCAGCCAGTACATTCATGTTGAACAAGATACTGTAAATAGAAAATCAATCAAAAACTGAACCATAAAAATATGCCAAAAGGCCAAATTATCACTGCACCTGCAAGGGAAAACAAGGTTTATTACATGCAAAAAGGTCTCTGCCGGTCCCGTAGAACCAAACTGACACAGAGCTTGTCACGCGGCAAGGAGTTACAGGTTATATACCGGAAAACAGCAAATCAATAATACTATGCATAATAATGAGTACAACATCGTCACACCACCCTCATTGGCTACCACCTATAGAACATGCCAATCCCCCCCCATAGTCCCTGGACCGATGGGCTACATCTTTATCTAAACTCACTCCCCTAGACACGTGGTCGCCTACATCGTCACTTTTGAGACCAGGTACGGGATTGGTGGTTTAACCTTATTGACACATTAATACATCGACAATGCCACAGACGCAATCAAAGTAAACTGGCGAGGCCAACTCTGCTTTGATAAGACAATAGTCCTTCTCATTATACCAGACGCCACAGCGCAAACAAGCTGCCTCCCCGACATTGTACTAAATTCATTGGCATCACCTCTGCTCTTCCTATCCCAAATTACAAAATGTTCCAGATGCGCCCCCCCCCCCCCCCCTTATCTCCTTCAACCCCAGGTCCCCAGTAATGGCGTGACACGCTTCAGTCTGGATTTATTTGCTTTAGTGTTGTGTCTACTTGTAATTCATGTAGGATGACCACTCTTAGCTGAGGCAGTAGTGCTCTGAATCTTTTCCTTGCCCATTGGCATCACAAGACTGTATGCCCTGTTTTCATGGATTTGTCCTTCAAAGGCTCAGCCCTTCCTATTTCTCCATATCCTCATATTCCGTTCCCACCACGTTCAGGCTTTGCAGCTGGATACAATTAGAGTTTATCTGTGCACCACGGGTGCCTCTGACCTCGGCTTCTCTCCTGGGGAATGGGAAAGGGGTTTTGTTTTTGGAGCTCAACTAAACAGAGCCGGAGCTCCACATCAGGGTCTGCATTCTATTCCGTTCATGGAGTACCAGGTTTTAACATACAATATGGCGACACTTCTGTCATGTTAACACAATTACCTTGCTTCTACCACATTACCTTTCTGACTCCATCTTCCACCTCTTTCCCTCTTCCCACGTACCTCACTACAGACCGTAACTTCGGATACAACAACTAAACACAGGGCATGTAATACTGCCCTATGTAACCACAACATTGGTACATTTGTTGCTGTAGGTGGGCATCTAATATGTATCAAACCTAACTAAAACAGCACATGTGCTTTCTGCCGCACAACCCTCAATCTGCTCCCACAATGGTACATGCTAATAGGTTTTCCTCAGCCTGAAAATGTCTGCCTGGCAGGGACGAAGGACAGGCATCCCAACAGTACCCATCAAACTAGTTAGCACAACACACAAGCACTTATAGAGACTGCTGATCTATTATTTTTGAATTACATCCTTTTTTGTCTAATTGTCCAATATCTTTCCATATGTTAAAAAAATGGGGCCCTAGGATTGGAACTGTCCTTGCTAAGCTCTGTCTATTTGCTGTGATAGCCTAATTGTTGGTGCAAGGTCACAGGATGCGTTTTGAGCTGAAACCCACACCTCCTTTTGGTACGATAAAGGGTTTTTCCCTGGATGCCTCGCAGTTTGTTGTTTTTGAACAAATATACCTTTTCCACACTTTTTACTTTTAGTGATAAGTGCAGGTTTTATTTATCAAGTGTAGTCAGGAGTTGTCACGATGTGGAGTCGTCCTCGGCCAACAGACCGCGGACGACTCCACACCGTGACCACTCCTGACCACAGGGCCTATCAAGAGCCCAGCTGTATCACACAGGACACATCTAGAATCAACATAGGACCCCACAGGGGGCAAGATAATTCTACAATTAGCCTTGATAAAGACCAACAAGGTCGCAACACGTGTCGGCTGACCACAATTGGGAACATGAGCCCACACTACAATTGATAAATAAAACCTGCACTTATCACTAAACGCAAAAAGCGTGCAAAATCTAGATTTTTTCAAAAACAACAAACTGCGATGTAGCCAGGAAAAATCCTTTATCTTTCCATATGTTATCGAGTTTATTAGCTCTTTTTCAGTACATTTTTAATTCCCCGTTATCTATTAGACTATTTGTGTGGAGCATCACCACATACAAAGCAGATGTTTAGTGTCTGCATTGATGATACCAGTACTTCTTTACTGGCCAATTATGTTACTGGGCAAAAAATCTCTCACAATCCCAAAGCCCAACTACCCTGATCAGGGAAGATTTTGGTTTCGAAAAAAGTTGAAACAAGAGAAAAAGTCTATGAGGAGCACAAGAAGAGTAAAGCAATGTGCTCGGAAGCACCCAGATTGAACATAGCAGAGGAAATGTGTGAATTCATCCGATACTGAAACAGGACAATTTCCCCATTCAGTAACCCGAAAATATGATGCATTGAAATGAATAAGAAGAAAACATTGGGTGGCATTGAAAAAGTTAAATCGAGTGGAAGCACCTAAAGAGTAGAGGTGATTGTTTGTTACACACCTATGAATGAACATCTTGGGAAAAGATGAAACTGGCAAAGAAAAACTATTAAAATGCAAATTGTTCCTGAGTTACCACGTTAAATTGATTTTTCGGATGTTGTATTCTTGTAATTCTAAAATGAGTGAGACCACAAAGTCTATTTCGCTAAGCAAGGAATTTGAAAATAAAATACAAAAAGAAGTTACTTAATTTCACCATCAGTTCCAGAGAGTAACTCGTATAACGGCCAAATGATTGTTGTAAATATGAACAAAAAAGAATCCTAGAATAAACAAGGCTTTAAGATAAATTTAAATGTGACAAATGAGAAGGAAGATCTCAAATGTTACAGCCTGAGCAATCACTTCAACATGGTCATATTAATGTGAAGGGGATTGTATATCCCTTTGTTGGAAAACAAAATTGGGCATGTTTTTACATTTTTTATTGTGCATTTAATTATTTAATACAAGTTTTGCCACCAAGTTCTGAACATATGTATAAACATATATAAATGCAGATATGTTTTGATACAAATATATAAAAATAATTACAATTGTCACTTTCTATCGCCATAAAATATATAAAAGAGAGAGACATCTATATATCCTTAAATTACTGTTAGATATTCCGCTCGACTATTTGTTTGGTCAGTTTTCCTCAGGAACGCCTGCCATACCCAATAAACTGTGGCAGTAGTTACTATGGATTCCACTCCGAGGATAGTTCACCAAAACTGATCACCAGAAATATCTTCAATTTTTGAGAGAAATTTCGAATATCCTTTCATATAACAAATTGTCATAACAGGGCACAATATCAATACGTGACGCCTAGTCTCGATTTTTACCCTACATAGGCCACAGTGTCGTTCCGATAACCAAGCGTTTGCCCAAGAACGCGTAATCTCTTTTGTTTGCAGTAAATTAAATCGCAAAAGCAAGATACATCGCTTCAAAGCTATCGAACAGTGTTTGGTTAGAAAGCTACATGGTGCAACAAGAGGGAAACTCAGATGTGAACATTCTTTGTAATTTTTTTTTATCATGGAGAAAATCAACATTCTTTGCACGGTCCCATAGCCTTGATGTGTATTTTATTTTCAATTAGTAATTGTGTTCCGAGTCCAAAAAATTGGACTCTTAATCCAATACACTTAGATGCGCCAAGGCAGTGGTTTTTAGTTCTTCCATAAACATTTTTGTTCCTACCAATTTCGTCTTGACTACCCTTGTTGTAGGCCATGTATTCCTTTAATGTTAACCTCAGCACTTAATTGCTTCTACTCCACAAATTCCACCTTCTGTGCTTTCTCTAGCTCCTTCCCTACTGAGCTTGTTTTAGGAGATGGTAAGTGCTCTTAAGAATCACATTTCTGCTCACAAGGGCAGATAGCTGAAAATAACTGCTTTTGAATGTTAAGGCTGAGCTTTTGTTTTTCTCCCTTGCGTCTAGAATGGGAGGCAGGCACTTATCACACAGGATGTGCACATGCAGCATGCACATTCTGTATGGGCTTTTATGCAGGATATTTACATTTTTACAAAGGACCATTATACACCGGCCACTCATTACTCCTTATGAAGAAAATATCCCCAGTATGTTGGCGCTGCTCTGCTCTTCACAGAATAACGATTCGAAGAATATGTTGTTGTTCAATAAAATAGCCATGTCCACGGGCCTGATTGTGTATGCATGATTGCCGTTTTGAGAACGTAGGTGCATATTATGCTTAGTCTAAGCAGTGGCTTTTGTTTGTTTGCAAATCCTGAAATGGAAAGGCAGTTTTTAAAAATTAATGTAGTCTTAGTTTATGGTCCGGAATGAGTGTGCATCTGAGAGGTAGGATGTTTGGGGCCCTCTAGCAGCTTGTAGGTGGGTACTTGTGGTATTGTAGAGATTAATGTCTGGAAGCCAGGTTGGTGTCTCAATGGACAAATAGATCTACAGCGAGGATATGTTTGTCCCCATGGTGACAGGATTGAATCCTGACAGGTCTGTGCAGCCCATCATCCTTCTAAATTTGATCAAAGGAGTACCATTGAATAAGGATCTGTTTAATTGTGCCAAGTATGGTCTATAAATACACGTTATGTTTTGTTCTGTTTGGTTTATATGGCAATACTCTACCTTTTGACATGAGTGTAGGGTCTTGTATTATATCTCTAATGCCGAACTGCACGTTTGGTACCAACATTACTCAACGCGGATGGCTGAACATACACAGCTGGTGCTAAAGTTTTCAATCCATTGTCGAGGGCCATCATAATCCGAATGGTGTCCTATTCTAGTAGAATTCTCCCTTAACTGCGTTACTTAGATGGTCTATTGCATTTTCCCTGGTTAGGAGGTGGGAACTCAAAATCTAAGACTGTTATTCAGAAGTGTGCAGTACTGATTCTCTTATTATGATGTTTTTGTTGCGCTAACGTAGAACTATGGTCTTTGTTTGGAAGAGTCATGTCACAGAGTAGATAGATAGATGGCATGGATGAAATAAAAAGATGGGTCTATACATTTTATTTACTTTAACCTATTCATAGCCACTGTAATTCTAATTTCACGGGAATTTGGCAGTTTGTTTAGGAAATACATTTGAAATTAACCTTTCCATAATATAAAACGTCTACCTATAGATGTCCGTAGGTCGCTAGCGTCCTATTTTGTCCAATCCCGTCAAAGTACAGACAGAGAGACACATTTGACAAAAGTTATCATATGCTTGCAATTTTATTTTAATGCATATCCCTATATTTTAATCAGAAGAGGCCGTTGCCAACAGCAGATACTTTGCTGGCACCTTTCTGAAGAGTACAAAGGTGCTTCTTTTGCGAGATTTGATAGCAATTTCCAGCATGACATTGCTGATAGTTTGTCATTTCTTGAAAACAAGTCTGTAGAAAGTTTGCAACGCTGGTTGTGTAACACTTCTAAAAGGGGACATGGCATTATGGAAGGTAAGAGAAGCGGCCGGCTTATCCGTAAATGTTTATGCTGCCTAATCAGCCCATAAAATGTTTTATATAGGTGAAATATTTGATGTTTCTATGTGCATGATTACATTGACTTTGTGTTCAGATTCTTGAATAAAATTGATTAGATTCTGTTATCATCAGGGAGAAGCTCTGTCGCTAGAATATGGTTTGAACTGGGTTTGTCAGGCCTCTGCTGAAACCTCCTTAACGCGTTGGGTGCATCGCCATTGGTTTGTCCTCTTTTAGGCATTGCCAACACCATGTATTTAATCCATAATTTGCATCCCCCCGGCTGTTCCATGTGGCTTATTCTTCTGTTCCTTTCATATGTCCTGGCCTGTTTGGACTGTAAATGCCAAGCAGAAATATGAGCGATTCCAAAATCTCCTTCGTATTTCTCTGCTCTTCTGACTGCCTTTCCTACTTTCATATTTTTGATCAAATGCACCCCTTTATGGTTCGGCCACTGTCATTTTGAAAGATGTGTGCAACTATTTTGAAGTCTCCTTTGCAGTTTACATATATATTTTTAGTTTTTCCATTCTCAATTGCGGTTTATAGAGAACATGCTCGCTGTGCTTTACTCCACTTTAATTAGGGCTTCCTGTGGCACAGCAATAAACAATGACGACAAGCAAAAGTTCTCCCATAAAGTCTTAAAAATAGAAACTTAGTGGCTACTTTGGTCATTTTACTCCCACGTTATATTCTTAAACATTTATTCATTTTTTAGGCTGATTGGTTTCTCGAATTATTAGGTCAATGTAAGAAATGGCGTGTTGCTGCCTACTCCCATGTTCCTCCTTTTCTGATTTCAGTTTATGGTGAAAATGAACCCAGAAAACCAAATGTTTCTGTAAACCTTTTGGTGTGGCAATCCACCCAGCACTGCCAATAATGTGTTTGTGAGATATACAGCCGCTACCAAGAGCAGCCACCAAACCAGATGAACATCAATAATGGAAGCAATTGGTGTGCTCCCTCAATACCTACACCTGGCACCTCAAACTCAAGGGGGATTTTATTTGCTAATCTGCAAGACCCCCACCTCCCACATAAGACAGTCAAACTATTCCCCATGTATGATATGTAATAGCAGGTGTTTTATTTTTTAATAATAGTGCAACTTTGCATTTCCAAAGCTTCTTGACACTGTTGGTGGTCTCTGTGGGGTGAACCAGTTCGAGAGGGCTGGAGTCCTGGAGGTTGCCCTATTGCAGTGCATGTCGTCTTTGGGTGTGTGGCACATGGTGGTCTTCTGCGACACTTGGGTGTCAGTGGTGTAGGTTAGTTCATATCTGTATCATCTTTTCAGTTAAGGTTCCCTTCACAGAGGCTTATCCTGACATGAATATGGAGTTTGGGTACGTGGCATAAGGTGGTCTGGTTTTGGGCCTTTCAAGACTGTGTTGGTGCATCAATGTTTAACTGCATAATTTCACAATGGGTTGGCCTTAAGGAGGTTTCTCTTTGAAGTGTTAGGGCGTAAGCCCACAGTGGCACAACTTACGGACATTCACACCTACGGGGCTAATTGAGATTGTTCTTGTCTGCATTTTTAGAGAAGTTCTTTTAGTTGTACTGGCTGGTAAAGCATTGACCTCTGCAACTCCTGTGTGTCATTTATGTGCTTTTGGCTTGCTTTGTGCCATTTGTGATTTTATTTTTGTAGGTGCCAGTGTTGGTGTCATTTTGTTTCTGAGTTTATTATCATGTGATCTAGGATGAGCACATTTTCTGGAGATCCCAAAAACAATAAGTATACCTCCATTCTTTTTCTGACACAAAATTCTGTGTATTTAAAAAAAGATTGTGAGAAGAAGGGAACATGTTTGTGTAGTCCAAACCCTACCCACTCCCGCAAACAGACAATGGAATTACTGTCACTATGCTTCATCATCTTTACATGACAGTTGCTGGTCTTGTGAATACATTCTACCAGTATGCGTCATGCCAGCCTCCATCCTAAAGAACATCACAGGAAAGGCTTTCACACCTGTCCTCCACACTAACAATGCTTCACTCATGCTAGGCTCTTCCCCAATGCAATGAAAACTGTCCAGATCCCACCCCTTATAAAGAGGCCCATATTGGACCCGAATGACCTAGCAAACTAACCCCCTATCACTATTCCTTGATAAGGTCATCAAACAGACTGGCATGCTCCAACTGCAAAAAAAGATTGCACAACACATCCAACTTCAAGAATAACAGTCCGACTCCCGACCAAAACACAACACACAAACAGCCACCATCCAGTTCATTGATAAGGCACTCCTCTGCATGGGCAAAGGTGACCCAAGCACCCTGGTCATGCTACAACTCTCTTCTGTATTAGAAATGGTATACCACAAAGAGCTACTCAACACCTTGTCTACAGTCCTTCAGTGGGACAACTCGCATCTCACCAACAGACACCGGCCACTGGCAGATCTCAACAATGCCCAGTGACCTTCAGAGTCGCACATGGCTCCATCGTCTCCTCTGTCATCTTCAACCTCTACATAGAGCCACTGGGGTCACTCTTGCCCAAATTTAACAACAGACTCTACCAGTATTCTAAGGACACAAAGGTATACCTGACGGTCAACTGCCTCAATGACATTCGCCAATTGAAACACTTCCTTGCCACCATTCAAGCCTAGATGTCAAGTGCCTATCTGAAACTCCTTCCTACTGAAACAGTGTTTGAGTAAGAATGAGTAGGAACTTGGGCACCACCAAATGCACTCAATTGACGCACATGGCTCTTGACGCCTTCTCCTCTAACTTGCTGATAGTGCAAAGTTCCTATCCTTTAAAGCACACATTGCCAAGAAGACATAAACAGCATGGCACTAGCTCTAATTCCATGCCTCAGACTCCAGTTTGGTTGACCAGGCCCTCGTGCTCTCCCACCTGGATGTCTCTGCATATTGTCTGTTGTGGCCCAACCACTAATCTACCACCCTGCAAGCTTTTCTGTATGCTGCAGCACTCTTCATTGCAAGAGTGAAGATCTTCAACCTTATTTCTCCCATTCTCAAGGAACGACATTAGCTACCCCTTCACGCTGGCACCCCCTTTAATGCCACCTGCATCCCCTACAAAGCTGTAACTTCCAAGACACCATTATACTTGGTTGAAAAGCTCATCATCTCAGGGGGTCCGTGCAACACCAGGGGCTATATATCGCTGTACCGGAAGGCAAGACATGCAAGTAGGAGAAGACCAGAAAACAAACTTTCACCAGCTATGCTCCTACGCTCTAGGGCAACTTTCCTGCTCACATCAGGCTGGCTCCGTCCCTCCTGCAATCCAGGAAAGATCTGTAGACCCTGCTTTTAAAGGAACACTTCACAGAGAAATGGGGATCATAGACCGCAATACGTTCCTCCTCTCAACTATGTTCCACTCTCTTTTGTTTAGTGCACTGTAGCTACGTTTGCACTATTTAAATATCTTGCTGACATACAATAAATGGGCCTTTATTGTCTTTTGGATGGTCCCCATCATGCACTTCTTCCCTCAAAGATTGAATCAGTGCCAGCAGAGGCTGGCTAGTAATGAAATTGGGAGAGTGCTAAATTTGATGGGATAAGTTGTTTGAGGTTCTTTGTTAACCTTAGTTTTCTTGTCTGCTGGTGACAATTTTGTACCTCTCTTGATGACGACAAAGTCAGAGGCAATGATGTTCCATCTTCGACAAGAGCACAGGTCAGTGCCCAGCTGCAAGCTCCCAGACTTCGAGCCACTAGCATGGTTACCACTGCATTATTTATTTGACTGTATAGAAGGGAACAATTCAAATAAACTCCCAAGCACTCTGGCAAATATGCCTCACCCGTTTCTATATGGTTTCATCAACCACACTTACCGCGTCATCCTTTAGTTTGACTTCTGTTAGTTGTACACATATTTTGTTTCTTTTAATGGGGGAAGAGGGAGGCCCGCATATCCCCCCTCATCCTTCCCTCACTCTTCCCCCTCCTAAACATAGGCATACATATGTCTATTTTGGGCGTAAGAGTTCAACTAAAAGTCAACGAGGCAGGTGTGGTTAGCCAAACCACGGATTACTGCCTCAACATGTTTAAAGCACTGTGCCCTTCGTTGGTAAGATTTCTGCTGTTGGCTGACAGAAAGGCCTATTGTGGGATTGAGGCCAAAGGAAGTCTGCACAGTCACTTGATCCAGATGGATCACTTGACCTACTGCTAAAGTCCTGTTTTTTGCTTGCCTGTGCTGTAGTGTCCTTTATCCCCCCTCAGTTTGCCTCAGCAGCATGGATTCCTTTTACGAGTGTGCACTACCCATAAAGCTGTCTCTGCATATCCGTGTTATTTACAGCCTGCAACCAAAGACGTGTCCACATTGGGAATTATTCTATACCTTAATCTATCACAGAAATGCTTCTTAGCCTTACAAACCCTAATAAGTATAATTTAAGGCAACCTAGTTACAGTTACGAAATCACTGTTAATTGAACATAGCCAATCAAGCCATATATCATTAATTCAATTAGTTAACTCTGTATTTGATACAGGCAAAGAGAACATTTGTTACAATTCAATTCAAACTTTTTATTTCATACATTAAGTGAAATATTCATACAAAAAAAACACACCCCAAAGACAAACGTAGACTGTGACATTGCAACATATTCGTAAAGTGTCAAGAGTGTAAGAAAACCAAAGCACTATAATACAATAAAAAAGAAAATAACGTCAGAAGACTAATTAACAGAGACCAACTACACAGATGTAAACACAAACCGCATCATCACGAGTTGGGTGGTAACCTTTCAATGTGGTGGTAACACCATTACTGCCGCATTAAAGGGTCCACCCAATCACGAGTCTGGCAGCATTTACCTGCAGTTCCCAGTTGGAGGTAAATGCGCTGGAAAAATTCCCATTTTCCGGTGCAAATAGTGGCGCGTAGCGCTCGCTAATTGCGTTGAAAATTCCCCATTCGGTCCAATGGACCCAATGGCGAATGGGGAATTACAGTTACCGCCCAACCCTTGATCCGGCGCTAATAGCGCAGGACTGGTTGGCGGTAATGCTATTAGCGTTGGCTGCAACACGGCAGTAATACCGCTCCTTTACCGCCCAACTCGTGATGAGGCCCAAGTACATATTGAGGGTTGGAAGGCTAAGAAGCACCTCTGTGATAGATGAGGTATTGAATATTTCCCAGTGGCAAGAAGTCCTTGAATGTATATCAGTTTGTCCCCAGCTCCCTCTGGAGTCCTAAACGGGGAGTTAAAGGGGGGGGAACCCCCCAACAAAACAACAAAACAAAAAAAATGCATTCAATGACATTTATTTCGTTACATAATATTCAATGCATTCAATGGTAAAATGTTTAGATGAAACATTTTTGATGAAAAGACATGGAACCGTGGCACCAATCTGTTACAATGTGGTTTAATAAACATTGTCTACTCCGATTCTTCCTTCTACTATATAGATGCAATGCATACAACTTTCCAAAGATCAAAGCTACTCTCTCAGTATCTCACATAGCAGAGAGGGCCTTCCTTCATTCCTTGCTTGCTTGCTTCCTTCCTTCCTTCTTTCCTTCTTTGCTTGCTTCCTTCCTTCCTTCTTTCCTTCTTTGCTTGCTTCCTTCCTTCCTTCTTTCCTTCTTTGCTTGCTTCCATCTTTGCTTGCTTCCTTGCTTGCTTCCTTGCTTCTTTCCTTGCTTCCTTGCTTCCTTCCTTCCTTCGCTCTCAACGAACATCCATGAGTGCTTCATTAAAATGAAGCAGGATATTACAGCACGTTTGAATTCAGTTGTTGAGGAAGCACCAAATGGCTGAAGTAGTCCATGTAATATACCATCATGGCCTGCCAATTCTCATTTACATGATTATAGCCAATAATTGGTGATTCTATGCTCTGTATATTCAGAGAAGTACTCCATGAGTAATTGAGATAACATGTACAATCACATCATAGAAATCCTATGGGACTGCTGGCCGATGAGTGATTAACCATTTAAGACCTCTTCTGTGCAAGAGTGCTCATTCCAAAAAAGGTTCTTTGTAGTTCATCCTAAAAAATGTCAAATTAAATGACAATGTTCTTTAAGAAACCTGAGGGCGTTCTCACATCTATTTCCCTTGGATCCTCTGCACAGGTGACCAGGGAAACGCCAATGCTTTTGGTTCCTGACCCTGAGGGTGGAGACGCAAGGGAGGATCACCTGGGTGGTGTGTTCTTGGGGAATGGGAAGGAAGGTTCCTGAGGTGATACGCGGTATTGCCCCTTTGCATTTCGGGATGAACCCTTATTCCCAGGAACCTTTGTGGGATATGGTCACCCCATTCCCTTTGGTCAGAATAACATTAAGAAAAATGACAAGTCTCAAAGACCCAGAAGGAGGATGAGAAAGAATAAGGTGCCCTTGGTCGAGACATAGCATCCCCCTTTCCCTACTAACGATGAACCCTTCCCTGACCTTTATAGGTTATTTTAAGTCCGTTCCCCTTGTTTCCCCACATGTAAACCCTGACAATACTGGGACAAAGAAGAGGCAACTAAGAGCAATGAAGACTAAATTATTTTACCATTCTGGTACTTAGACGAGGAAGATGCTTGTTAAGCGCAGTTAAGGTCAGGCATGTCCGTTTAATTGTGATCAGGCAGCAGGGAACTTTAATTGGAAGCAGCAGGAAACTGTAAGCAGCAAGGAACTTCAATTGGAAACCACGCCGAAACGCTGAGGTCTGCAGAGAGGTGGTCTATAGAAATGTGGCGTAGGAGCTTGGGCTCCATGGAACAGACCGAACATTGTGAAGGGAGCCGTGTAGAGAGGCTGTCCCTTTTCCCTGTGGTCAAGATGCTTGTTCTCATGTGAGGGCAGGAGTTGGACCCCTTATCTGAAGAGCAGAAGGCTGTAAGATTCACACTGCTCGGAAGCATGTGAATGCGACCAGTGAGTTTCTAGAATTGAGAAACCCACTGTGTGAGCATTTGAATTGGTCCGTTCGAGGAATACTTTGTGTCGGAGCGGCAGAGTGTTTGAGGAAACACATTCTCAAAGGTCTCTGTTTCAATCCATTGTCAAATATTGAAATACTAGGAATACTTTGCATCTGAGTGGTCGCGTGTTGGAGGAAACACGTTCTCGCAAGTCTCTGAATGCTGGAAATTTCATTTGAAGTGAATTAAATAAATATTATACAGCATGTTGAATGGAAAGTGTGTCTGAGCGCAACCCTGCCTATTGAGTACCGAACTGAATGAAAACCTTAATAAGTACAACCAATATCTATTGAATGCCAGACTGAGTGAAAGCTTTACAAACTAGCAGAACTGTTACATAATAAGTGCAGAAGTAAAACAGAACTTTACATTTGAGTAAAACCATTAGATGTTGAATTCTAAATGAAATTAAGTCCAAGGGAAACCAGTGTATGCTGTATTCTTAAATGGATGACATGAAAACGGGATACAGCAAAAAATTACATTGAAAGCAGAAGTAATCAAAACTTTGAAGTTTATTTCAACACAACTTCAATTTGAACATGAAAAACCAACCATAAAAAGAAGGCACACGAGTGACAAAGAACTTTAAAAAGACAAAGAATAATTTTTCTGCTGCTAAAATTAAGTCTTTTGGAAGGGAACACTGAGACATGAACCATTTATTGACTTGAGACCGCAGTCTTAAGATTCTTTTGTGTTTGGAACTGTGTTGCTTCGAATTTTGGGAAGGGAACCCTGAGTACTAGTTAAAACTGTATCATCCTTAACTCAAGAGATGTAATTTTGGGACTTTTTGCTAGAGCTGTTTTATACTTGGGCAAGGGAGCTGAAAGGAAGCTGCAAGCAGGAAGCGGCTCAGAGCTTTGTTGGATACGGTTACCTTGGGTTGCTGACATCCTGTAAGGAACGCATGGTGGCAACAGTAAAGACAGACACAAGTGAGCACAGTTCAAGGATGTTTATTAAACTGTAAATGCAGGGTGGAAAAACGCCTAACCTAAACCTAAGATGGGAGCAAGCTTCAACCATCAAATGAAAAATAAGGCAGTCTTTGGGACTCTTGTCAAAGTGAAAGGCCTATACTAAAAAAAAACGATTTCCAAATACTTACAACTAATTACAAAAAGAGTGTGGGATAGGCTTTTCATTAAAGAAAGAAGTATTCACAAATAATAAGTCAGAATATGATTGCCAGGGGTACAAGCCGACAGTTCCGTACCAGTATCTGGCCCTCTCCCTCCATTGATAGCCTGCGTATTTTAGCTCCGTATTTATTTCCCTTTTTAAATAACGTTTTTAACCATCTATTTTAACCTGTTTCGAATGCTGTGATTTTATTCTTTTGCTCTCTTATTCGGGTTTTTTCTGTTTTTATTTGCCTGTGTGCAATATTTCCATATAATTGCTAGTTTCTCGTGCAATTTGAAGTAGACACTTTGTTTCTACACGCACGGTCAGAAAGCCTGGGAACTACATTTCCCAGACTGCCTGTACTTTAAATTTGGGCCGGTTAGTGCCAGTTCATGCAAGGAGAGGGCAGGAGAGCCCGCTCACTGTCTCCTCACGCCCAGCAGACATTACAGTAAGCTATCTTTTACATCTACTAATCCTCCACACTTAATGATATGTTGAGAAATTACCTAATTTCGCAGATCCAATGCAACCACCTTTTGCGACTACAAGCCGAGAGGAGGGACCGCGCACTAGACTCTGTCCCTATGACCGACACTCTCACCATTAATGGTCCTGTGGCAGAACCTTCGCAAATAGTGCCAGAACTACAAAATTCGGTATCTATAGAGGTAGCAAAGGATGTTACCCATAATCATATCTCCCCCTGAGCCCACAAACAGCTACCCTAGCGTTAGCACACTTAAAACAGTGCTACTTAATACCCGCTCACTAGTATGCCACGCTACAGAGGTAGCTGATTATATCATTATAGATGATATTGATATTATGCTACTCACTGAAACTCCATACAGTTAGCCATTCCTGTGGGCTTTAAAATTCTGAAACTAAACAGGA
This sequence comes from Ambystoma mexicanum, assembly GCF_040938575.1. Lineage (NCBI taxonomy): Eukaryota > Metazoa > Chordata > Amphibia > Caudata > Ambystomatidae > Ambystoma > Ambystoma mexicanum. Next base: position 1,172,983,267 of record NC_090927.1, on the reverse strand, counting down.
CAGGGCAAAAAGGTGGAGGGGTGCAATAATTTACAGGGCAAGTCTTACATTTTTTGCATCCTGTATAGCGATATTAGATGTCTGCGAGGGCCTATTGGTGAAGTTTTACTTAAGCCCCACCACTATGCTCAGCCTCCTTATCATTTATCGCCCACCCTACCGGACTTCCAGGAACACCTCCTTGGCTTTCTTAGCTCGCATATTAAACCCCATACTCCATTTATAGTGGCAGGAGATTTTAACTTGTGGGCAAAGGATCCCACTCATCTGGAAGCAGGCTGCTTTTTGAACCTCCTGGAGAGTTTGGGTTTTTAACATGTTAATGTCCCAACACATCATGCAGGCAATACACTGCATTTGATATTGACTAGAAATCAGTTTATTTCATGTATCGATGTTAAACCTGGCTGCTAGACTGACCACTACCTCCATTTTGTTCTCCATCATGACATGTGGCCATGTCAAAGATAGCACGTTTAAACCTGGAACCCACTTTACGCAGATGCATCTGTAATGCTTCGCTGGAGGGCTTTACATCTATTACTTTCCCCCAACTGCTGGCCATCCAGGATAATGAGCCACTGGAGTCGTATACAGCTGAGTTGTGCGATATCCTAAATGAGGCTTTTGAGAAGCTATTTCCCTTTAAAATCTGTTCTGGTAAGAAAGAAGTTCATTCCAGCGCTAGACAGTGGTTTTCCCCGGATGTCTTGGCAGCCAGATAGCTTAAGCGAGCGGCTGAAAGAGGATGGTGGAAATCCCCAACCATATATACTCTGGGTCTTTGTAAAGAAGCCGCTAAGTACTACAGAGACACCATCCTAGAAGTAAAAAAAACTAAACTGGAGGAATGTATTTTGGGTGCTAAAACCAGCACCAGAGTATTATTCAACATTTTAAACAAACTCAAGGGAAAAACTTAGAAAACACAACCAGCTGTTGATTATCAATGGTGCCAGAAAATCCACGATAGCTTTGTGGACAAGGTCAAACAACATCAAGTGCCCACACTGTCTAACTTGCACATGCATCAGGCAGTGGGTTTAGAAACTACCCCCTCAGTAAGAATGAGACTGTTGAAGTTGACGTCTTCTCATTCAAGCAGATCACAACTGAGGAGCTATCTGTAATGGTTGATAATCTCAAACTCACCACTTGCATGGGTGATGTTTTCCCTGCTTCCTTGTATAAGGAATACTTTCCCAGTATAGCTGCCCCAGTTATTCTATTCATCAATCGTTCTTTTAAGGAAGAGAAAGTTCCTGAATGCATTAAGGAGGCCTGGATTACTCCGTTACTAAAAATAGAAGATCTGGACCCACTTGAGCCACTGAACTACCATCCTATAACCAACGCCTCTTTCCTCCTTGAGATTATTGACACAGTCGCATAATACTTTTGTTGAGGAGAGGGGCCTCCTGTCCAACGGACAGTCCGGATTCCGAAAAAAACACGGAACGGAAACCGCACTTTTGGAGGTTAAATCAACCATATCTGAAATCATTGATTATGGGAAAGTGGCCATGTTGCTCCTCCTGGACCTGTCCTCCACGTTTGATTTAGTCGATCATGATAGGCTGGCGGCCAGGCTAACCGAGGTAGGCAGATGTTCCAGATCAGCAACCAACTGGTTCAGATCTTTTTTGGGACCTAGGAGACCTAAGGTAGCCCAAGGTGACAGCAAGTCCAAGGAGGTCATCCTCTGCTGTGGGGTTCCCCAAGGGTCCAGCATGTCCCCACTCTTATATAATCTCTACTGCAAGCTGCTATTTGGCCTCTTGGATGGTCTGGGTGTCAAATACGCAAATTATGCAGATGACACCCAGATCATCCTGGAATTGTCTGGCTCCTATGAAGCCAACTCTCAATTGGTTACGGGGGTCTTCAATGCCATTAAAAGATGGATGAGAGAAATGTATTTGGCCTTGAACGATAAGAAGACAGAGGTTCTGATTGTCGGTAGTGTAGCCAAACATATGAAGCATTCTATCTTGGAGAATCCAGCATCCAGGTATCCAGTCACGCAAAAACACGCAAAAAACACTTGGAGTGATTTTTGACTGCAATCTTAATTTCAACAATCATGTTGCCACTGTAAACTCTAGCTGTACCTACACAACTCACTCTGGCAGATTCGCCTGTATCTTTCAGAAGCCAATAGGGCGGTAATAGCAACAGCAACTATTAATTCTAGGCTGGACTACTGCAACAGTTTCTTGCTGGCACTACAGCAGTGAACCTAAAAAAGCTACAGACAATACAAAATGGGGCAGTCAGAGCTGTATGTGGCATAGGACGCAGGGACCACGTATCAAAAGCCTGGAGGAATTTACATTGGCTCCATGCCCAGCAATGGGTCCAATTTAAGGCATTCTGCCTATAAGTGCCTTGGTGGCACCGTCCCGAAGTATTTGCAATCACGCATTAAGAGACTACCACAAAAACGAACACTAAGATCGAATGAGAAGGACGTTTTGTCGTTACCACACTTCAAACTGAAGAAATATGGAGGCTTAAGTTTCAGTGCATGGGACCAAGGACTTGGAACAATCTGCCATTGTCCATCAGACAGCTGCCATGCGCCACTCGGTTTAGGAAGGCGCTTAAGATCAATCTGTTCGATGGAGGGGGAATTTAGGTTTGCTGGCTCCCTCTCCTCCATTAAGATAGATATCCATTGATGCAGATTATATCATGCACCCAACCACACCTGGCGGCTTATGTTTCCTGTCTGTATTGTCATGTGAGGCGCTCCGAGGCCTGCGGGCGAGTTGGCGCTATACAAAAAATATATAGCTAGATAGATGTGATTGCGAGGGGTCTCCCATCCCCACGTTTTGAGCACATGACAAAGTGGATCTCTTGAGCACAGCACACACTCAAGATTTCCCAGCACAAGCCGACAGTTCTGTACCAGCTATCAGGTTCTTTGATGGTTAAGTCTCTTTTCAATGAAAGTCTCTTCCCTTTGAGGGCCTGATGTATTCAACAAAACAAACAAAAGGTTCCTTTCTAAATGGACTTTGGTGTGATGACTTTTCACCCCTGGATCTACCTCGGTCGGGCTCGGACCCCTAGGCTTCCCTCGATCGTGCTCAGGCCTTTATTTCGGAATCTCCCTCTAATGGGCTTGGATCCCAATGCCAAGGGGGATAATCCACTTCCACTGGTCTTAAAATACTTCTTGCATTCACAAATCTTAATGTCTTTTTAAACATTTATTCAGGCTTCTCCCCTTTTTGTTGCCATCCCTCTGCTGGGTTCACTCTTGCCATCTTTTGCAAGACAGTTCATTGTGGACATCCCTCGGTCGGGTTCACTCCTGTCAACACACTGTTCATAGGGACTTCATGCCTCGCCCCTTTTTGCTAGCATCCCTCTGCCGGATTCACTCTTGCCAACTTTGTCATTCTTTTCTTTCTCATTAATTTCTTGTCATGCAGGACTCACTTCCCTTAACTTCACAATCATCTGTCTGCCAAAGACTTTCGACTGTACAGAGGATTTTACAAGACCCCTGTATGACCACTTTGACCCCCTTTCGCCTTTTCCAAAAAGCTATATGGTTACAGTAGTTTCTACTATCGGGTAATCGCCCAAAGTTTCCTGCGTGAGCATCCACATGGTGCCGGACTCCTCTTTTGCTGGTTTTCCACCATTTTTCATCAATAGCTATTAAAGCCTTTCATAGGTCAAATTAGTTGTTTGTTACTTTTCATTCAACACAGTTCGGTTTCTTATCGACTAACCCCTCAACTCACCGGCTGTGATGAACTGCTTGGCTTTCTTTCTCTTTGGAGTCAAAGTTGGTACCACAGAGATAAGCGTCTCTCCCCAGCTTGGTAATCAGCGAAGGAGGGTCTTGTGTACCGTTGAAATCTGCTGCTGCACACTGTGGCAATTCTTTGCGGTCTTCCGGTTCCTTCTGCAGAGGTTGCATGGCCTTGTTCAGAAAGGGCAAAGTTGCTTCTCTCCTTGTCACCCTCTCAGTATGCACCGTCGTTCTCCTGTTGAACTGCCGTGCTCAGTTAGCTCTCGCATTGTGCGGTCTGCCTTGCTTGTCCTATGCTCTTGTGCTCCACCTTTTATCCCTGTGGAGAAAGGAAAGGGCCATCAGATGTGTGTGGTTCGGGTCAATTGCCTGACTTTTCATGACCCTTGTATTGGGATATGTCAGGTGAGCGGCTCGGGTGTTATTCCGTTGTTTTCCGTGGTGCAGAAAAGTGTTTGTGTCGGAAGAGGGGGCCGAGGGTTAGTGTCAGAGTATTCCACGGGATATAGAGAGGAAGAGGTGTTGTATGGGATTATAACCCTCATACTAGAGGGATTTGTGGTGATCTCGGAAGGGTGGTTTTTGTAGGATTTGTGAAATGAGTAATAGGGTTTTTGGGAACTGTAGTTGTTGGTCACTTTCGACTGGGAGTTCAGAAAGTGATACAGAATGGGATTGATGGGGATTATGAAGCAAACTGGGATAGCTGGGATCGTGAACTGAACAGAGGGGATTGTGAGAACGGTAATATTTTGTCAAGGTCGATTAGGTGTTCGGGAAAGAATTATCAGAGGGACGTGAAGTACAATAATTGAGAATATCCAGGTAGAAGACAGAATAGCAGGGATTCTGGGAGTTGTGGTTTTTGATGGGTTCACCAGATGCAGGACGGTCATTGGTTTCGGATGAGGGAGATTCTTTAGGTGGAAGGGAAGTTGAGTTGGTGCAACCTATAAAAGCTTCAGGAAGCTCATCATCTTCGTCCCTTCCTCCAGTATAATACTGCGTCTCACCTGGGGCATTTCCCTGAGCATAAACCCGGCTTCCCCTACCCAGGTGAGCCTCCCTTGCTCGTCCACTCCCACGGTTTGAATCTGAGAACGCCAGCCCTTCTCTGGCCACCTGAATAAGGGATTCCTGTGGTCAACTCCAAAGACTACCCTCCAGCTTCTCACACATCCCTTCACATTGTACAGATTAGCTGTGAAGGCAAGAATAGGTTTTGACACACAGATTCTTCAGTTGAACTCTTTGACTCAGTCTTTCCTTAGTTTTATTTAGGTAGGGAAATACCACCTTAGCATAGGGCAAGTTAGGCCTTTTCCCATCCTGACATTTAAGTTAATAAAAGTGTTTGTTTTGGATTTTGAATCTGTTGTCTGTGTCTTGCTTCATGATACCTTCACAGTTCTTGGAGAGTTGTCCTGTGGTGAAAATCATCCCTACCCTAGAAGAACAAATGACCAAGAGGTGTTTCACAAATAGTACTCATCAGCATATAGATTTACTATTTGTGTGCACATTTAAATTGCTATTTGTATATGTGAAAACATTAAAAGACTGGGATACATGCAAAGGGAGAACAGAAAAAATAATTTCTCAGCGGATGTACTGAATCAGGATCTGTTATCAAAAACAACACATAATAATCCAGAAGTATCACTACAAGTAAAGGACCGGTTTGAGACTTTCAAAATACCAAAAAACCTCACTACTAGTATTGCATACACTTTGTTGGAGTAGCGCAATGCCTTCACTGCAGAAAACTAATATGCTTTTGCTATTCCTATTAAATCTTCCTCTGCCAGTTTCTGGAAGCCAGATGGAGAGATTTGGGCCAATCCAGTATTGTAATTAAAGAAATTATGTAGGTGTACTTGTTGGTGGGGGAAGTTGTCTTGTTGGGATGCAAATACAATCAATTTGGAAATAGAAACAACTAAAGTTTTTATCAAACATACATGTATGAGCAATTAAGCGAAAACATAAGTGACTGAAATGTGTGGGTAACTTCATCTTTTATTTGCTGTATCCATAACAAGGTTTCTGTACAAAAAGGAAATCTGTTTGTTGCTTTTGTTGCACCCTCTTCTTCCTCTTGTGTATTTGCCAGCATAACGTGGTAATGGTGAGGAGAGTTGCACCAGTACTGGCCAATGCCGCCAACAGCCCCACCTGTTCTCAATCCACCTGCTCCCGATTATGAACAAAAGTATAAGTTGAGGAATGCTCAGTAAGATGTAAAACCATGCAGTTAGCTACCGTCCAGAGTAGAATACATTATGCGACTTACGTAGGGTGACGGGTAGTTTGCATTTTGCTGCATATACAGGCACGGAATAATTAAATGACGACATGCACATGTAGACACGAAGAACACAACATGGTGGAGAATGAACAGGAGTGCTGCCATTACTCAGAACAAACCCAGCAAGGCCTCAATTCTGAAATACTACAACCTGACATAAAATTGCTTAAGACACAGTTTACAGGTCTCACAATGCTCAGATGAGCCCGAAACAGCAAGGTCAGTGTGCCGAGGGAAGTTCTGCTTAGAAGCTGAAACAACACCAGTTAACGTTTCCCAGAGCACACAGCATGCCATTCTTAAGGTTAATTCGTTTTTGTTGGCACTGCCAGCCTCCTTCACCGTCATTTGACCGATGAAGCCAGTTTCAGTCGCTGCTTTTGCTTCCACTTTCATCCCACTCCTACCTCTGACTCTCCCACTGGCTAACCTTCGCCTCTCCATCTTTAATACCCTTGACATCCTTGCCCCTGTCATGAGGATCTGCCTGAAGCCTGCCTTCAAGCATAATGGCTGGTATGACTCCGATCTAGCTACTCTGAAATGTAAGTGCAGAGCTACTGAATGAAGTGGCAGACCTCAGGTACATCTGCTGACTAACTGGCCTTTCGCCTGCTCCAAAGGCAATATCGTTTCTCTATGCGCTCCAAGAAGAGGGCCCACATTCAAGCCCCCATGTCTGGAGACAATAACAACACGGCTGAAATGTTCAAAATCTGCAAGGAACTCGCCAATCCAACTGCAGTCTCCACCTCTTCCCCTTCCTTTCCGGTCTCTCTGCACCTCTCTGTTCTCCCATTTCACATCTAAAGCACAGGCCATCCTGTCCTCATTCTCCTCCACTCCTATCTCTTTTTCCCCACCTGCTTTCCTGCCTCCCTTAGCAGCCCTCTCGCTCTCTCTCACCCACACTCTTCCTTCTTGCTCATTGCACCTGATGAGGTCACTAAATCATCCGGTCTATGAAGGTCTCATCCAAACAAGTGCTCCCCTGCTCTTCCAGAAGTATTAAGAACAACATCTCTCTCACTCCGACACTAGCCGATTTCTGTAACCACTCCTTCGCTACCTTGCTCTTTCCCTCTATCCTTCAAGCACTACCTTGTACACATTCTACTTAAAAAGCCATCTCCTGACCCTTCCTGCATGGCTATCACCCGATCTCTATCACCCCTTTACTGGGAAGACTCCTGGACAAGTTGGTCTTCTCCCAACTGATCCAGCACACTGAACTTGCTGGTTTCCTCCATGACCCTCAATCTGGATTTCTAGCATCAAGAGGCACGGTAACTGCTCTCCTGAACACCCTTGAAGATCTGCTTGCTAATCTTGATTCCAACTCTCCTGCCATCCTCGTTCTCCTCAATCTCTCCTCGGTCTTTGAGACGGGCAACTATTCGTTCCTCATAAAACCGCTCCACGATACTCTCAACATCATGGACCGGGCACTGGACTGGCTGACCTCCTGCAACTGGGCCCTTTCTCCTCCACCACCTCATTCTCTACCTGCTACGTTCCCCAGGGATGTATCCTATTGCCATGGCTTTTCAATATCTACCTCGTCCCTCTTGCCCACCTGATCTCCTCCTTCTCTCCTCATTTCCAGTGTTATGCTGGCGACACTGAGATTTCCTCCACTACCTCCTCTTTATGCTCTCTCATTCCAGATTGTCTGAGCGCTATTCAGTCATGGTGCGCAGTTAATGATCTCTGTCTTAACGCCAGTAAGACGGAGATCCTTCTTATTTGACACCTGTGCCCTGTTTCCCTCCTGCACTCTGGCTGCCCTCCTTGGGCCCCTCATCATTAGTGAGGCCAAAAATGTTGGGGTCATCTTCGACTGCTCTCTCTGTCACCCTTCACATATTGGACCTTGCCAAGAAGGCCCACTTTCACTTTCACCTCCTTAGAGGCATTATTCCTTTCCTCGCCTTCCCCCATAAGATTAATGTCTCCAAATCCCTGGTCCTCTCTATGCTGTACTACTGCAACAGCCTCTTACTCAATCATGCCCTTTCCTCACTTCTCCCCCTTCGTCTATTCCAGAATAGGGCTGCAAGACTTATACTTCGCCTCAAGCCGAAGGACTGTATCTCTCCAGCTCTACAATCCCTCCACTGGCTCCCGGTGGCCGCGAGGATCCCATTCAAGACCCTCTGCATCATTCACAAGGCTTTCTGGGGCCTGGGACCCTGCTATCTCCAACCTTTTCTCCCCAAATACCTCCCTGCTATAGCCCTCTGTTCTTCTAGCTCCAACTCTCTGCTGATCAACCGCTTCTCCAAGCAAAGAGTAGTGGGAGGTTGTTAAGACGGATTTCTGAACTCTGTCCTGGCGGCGCAGAAGTTCAGAAGGCCAACCTAATTACTTGGAACAGGGTAACCTCTGGACAGGCCAGACCAATCAGGGTAGCGATCGCGGCGGTCAAGACTAGGTCTCAAGAGGGGTGAGGGTGACTGAAAGCCCACAATGAGCACACAAAGCAAGGACACTTACAAACTACTCCAAACAGGTGTTATATTAAAAATATATACACATTTATTCCAAGGCCTTTGCAATAATGACCGTAGCGAGAAATCACAATAAAACTCTAGTAAACCAACACATACCAAATCAATACAATATATATACAAATACAAACGAGTCTAAAGCGTTAGATGCACGAAATGTGCAGTCCACCTAGAAGGGGAGGAAAACGGGCAGTGCGAAATAATGATTAGACCCAGTCCGCCTTCAGAGGCACCTAACTAAAAGGAAGTACAAGCCCTACGAAGAGTGGAGCCTTGTGCTCAAAAGTACCTGCACACGCTGGTGCCAACGGGCAAAAAGAGGAGTCTCTTCGAGGGAATCAGGCAGTTCAGTTTGATGCATAAATGAAGAACAGAGTTCCGCAACTAAAGCGCAGCCTCCACTGTGGGCAGAAGCAGAGCGCGAGTACGGAAAGGCGTGCTGTTTGACACAGCGTGGAAAAGCTATGGGCTTCTGCAGGAGGGCGACCAGTTCCTAGCTATGCTACTCACCGGTCCCCGATGCAAGCAGACCCAGGCTTCTCCGCGTCAGTTTCAGTGCTGGCAGGTTCAGGAGAGCAGGGGACGTCTCGTTGTCGTGTAGATTCTGCAGCAGCAGAGTTGAGTTAAAGATGTCCCAAACGAAGTGAACCCGCACAGTTTGTTACCACAGCAGGGCAACAGAGCGGCCGTGTGTATCCCTGCCAAATGTACACTACTCACTTCAGACCTGGGAATGCCAAGTGTACAAATCGTGTGAGAGTGACAAGAACTCGAAATACAACACAACCTGGCGGCGGTTACAGAGCAAGACTCCTGGGTAGGCTGGTCAGTCGGCTGGATGGCCCAGAGACACTTCCGGAGGCTTATGTGCAGGAGATGGTGAAGATGCCGAGAATAGCTGTCCCCGCTATTCCAAGGGTCGAAGTACCAGTACAGGCCTTCTGGTTCGATCAGAGGTAGAAAGGGTTTCACAAGGCGACAGCAGTGCAGAGGAGCAGTCCTTCAGTGGGTCACCAGCGATTCCTCGGTTCAGCCTCGTGGTTGCAGGATACTTGGCTCCTGTATTCCTTTGTTCGTGAGAACTCAGGAGATCGACATGGTAGTGGCGTTTCCAGCCCCCTCTTATCCACGGTTCCCTTTGCGCCAAAACGGAGGGGACCCAATGGGAGATCGGCTCATCAAACATTCACACCATACGTGGACCTATCACGGACCACGGTGGTCCCAGGAATTCACACCACCCTAGACTCTCTGGCACCCAGGATGTGTATTGGGACCAGACATCCCAGCCCACATCCTGGAGGCACACACAAGGCCTGTAGAAGCCCGCGAAAGCATCTGTGTTTCGCAGGAAAGTACATGCCCAAATAAGGCAGGCCCAGGGTCGGCTCGACCTGGGGAAGGTGAAGGGAGCAAGACGGTCAGCGGACAGGACAAAGGAGCCTTGTGGACTGGCCATTTCGGGAGCCAGGCCACCATTTTGGGCTAAGTGTGAGGAACGCGCTTAAAATGCCAAAAGGAGCTCAAAACACAAGAAACGATCGCTGCCACCATTCCTGTCCGTGATTCACTTGCACCGATCAGTTACAATCCAAAAAGAGTATCTAGGGCCTGTAGAAGGCTAGAGACCCAAGAGAGCAGTAACTTAGCTTACAGTGCCCTCTTGTGTCATGTTGCATGAAAGGTGCAACATGATAAAGAAACTACGGAAAACAGCGTTTCCCGGTACTGACTGTCTTAAGGGCATGTCAGTTTCCCCGTAAGAATGGAGCAAAAGCCCAGAGGAGTGCGGCAGAAGGCTGCACTTCTCTGGCAAAGTCTAGATCATGGTGAAAAACAACAGCAAAAAGTTTAGGGGTTGCCACATGGAAGGAAAATTACCCACAATTAAGAAATCTTTCCTAACAGAGGTAGGTCTCTCTCTTCGGCTGGTGCCTCCCTTTGGACGGTTCCATGTGTAAATATATCTGCAAAAATATTGCGATACAAAAATAATGCCATATTTTTGTGGTGATATTGGGCCATGGACCCTGCGGGGGACACCCCCGCATTATTTTTAAATGTGCGGCGCACACCCCCAGAACCACAGCTCCAACAAATGATCCCCCCCAAAAATATCACCTATGGCGAGACAAACGACCATATGTACAGCAATATTTTTGGTGGGGATAATCTGTAGGGATACCCTTTGGAACAGCCTCCCTGCCCCTCTGACTTGAGCTGGACCTCTTTAAGTCCCGGAAACTTCTCAAAACTCTTTCTCTACCTCTTTCCCTCTCTCCCTTCCCAGCTAATCTCTCTACTGCCACTGTGACTGGCGGCCTGGTCCTCATGAGTCTTAGAGGTTACCAGGCCTTCTGCCCAGTCGACACCATTATCCAACCGCCACAGCACTGCCTTATGGGGCCCAGCCGGGTGGCTTTGCATCTCCCTCCTTGGGACACCTCCTCCTTAGAACTTAGCTAGTGGCCTCCTCACCTGGCACCCCCTACCACCTCCCCTTTCCTTGTCCCCCCCCGACCCTCCATTGCCTCCCTTATGCACTTCTCGTCACTGCACTTGAACATTCCGAATGTCACAAGGCCTGGTAGGACCGCTTTTGTTTTTATTTATTGCCATTTGCTATTGTTTATTTACTCCCTGTTCCCTCCCCTCTTCTGTCTTGTGGTGCCTCGAAACGTGTTGTATATGCGTCTTACAAATAACTCAATAAATAAAATAAACTCACATAGCCCTCGATGCCAGGTGCAAGTAACTACCGTACAAAGTGATCCCACGACTAATGAATATACAGCACCCCGAATGGCTCCCGAAGGAAAGCACACACACGTGAGGGTAGCAGAATCTGCAACAAATAGATGAAATTGAGCACCGAACAGTGGTCCTTGACCACGTGATCGGAAACAATGGTCATTCATTCCAGGCCCAATCAGATAGTGCATCTGCCATTAACATAGTACATCCAGACACCGAGACTACATGCCAAGGCCATGCACAAGACTGTCAGATAAGGCCTCACGCCTGCGAACAAGACAGGAGTTTCTTCTTTAAACTGGATTATAGTGGTTCGCCATCTCTCCTTCCTCAACACACATTTTAGCACTGCATAAAAGTGCCAAGGCCAATGAATACATAACTGGCCAATGAAACCCTGTTCCTCTTATTGACTAGTAGAATGACAACCAATAGCATATTAGATTGAAATGTATCATTTGCAGAAGGTTGAACCTAGGAGCAGTTATTACTATTGGTTATTCTACAACGAATAAGGGTCACTATAGATATCTTTTTTTATATTCTACCATCAAATCAAAAAGGATAAAAGAAGTTTGCATGATTATACTAACTATGCGGACAACCTTGACGATTTTCTGGTTTAAAATCTTGTTCCTAATGCGATTTTGAGGTTCTTCTGTACGCTCGACCAGGTTTTCCCGTGCACTTGGAGTTACTGTCGTTTTTTCCTTCCTTATTGGTATATTTGGGTCTAGCTTAACACGGTTGATCTTGAAAAATGACTATTGTGTCACATAGTTTCCTTCACCTATATTGATTATTCTGGATGATTGTGTTTATGATAGCAGATCTTAATTTTGAAACTGTTTCCCTGTAACACGTTAGCTGAAAATATTTTTTTATTGTCTGTTATACTTCCTTTTTTTTTCACTTATACAAATATCATCTTAAATGTACAAATACATTGCAAATCTAAATGTCAAGGAGTACCATTTGACCTGCCTTAATCCTCCCATTAAAAAGAAACCGGGGGATTATAGGGGACTTTGGAGAACGTCTTACCTGTGTGAGGCTGCAGTAAAATAAAACAGCAAAGTCTAAATTGTATGTGGAATGATTCAGAGGTCTCCTGCCGTGAGTGCCAGTGGAGACCAGATAAGAGTACATAGGCTGTCTCCTCTAGCGGGTGTAAGCATTAATTGTGTCCAGGAATGCAACAACCATAAAACATGCTGCGAGAGAGAGCAACATAGGTAAGGCTTTTTCTGCAAAAAACCTAGATGTCAGAGGGTATCCTTCAGATGTGAAAGGTCACTGCATTAGTAAATAAATGCACACTCCGGTGTATGTTAGTATCCAAAGTCGAATAATCATTCTCAACAGCATTGTTCAACAATTGTTATATCAATGATATGTATAAGAAGCCTAACTCTAACTATGCGACAAGGTTAAATCTAGGAACAATTCAAGATTCATAGTGACTATTGACAGGGTATCCCCTCACCTATCCCCCTTGGATCCTCTTCTCAGGTGACCAGAGAAAGGCCATCGCTTTTGGATCCTGACCCTGGGGGTGGAAATGCGAGGGAGGATCACCTGGGTGGAGCATTCTTGGAGATTGGTGAGAGTGCAGGCAAGACATGATATCCCCCTTTTCCAATGAGAGCCAACCTTGCCCTCCCCATGCCTTTTTATAGGCTTTTGTAAACCTTCTCCCCTCAATTTTCCTCATTTAAACCGTTATAGTACTGGGACGAGAAAGAGGCAACTAAGACTAGTGAACACTAACGTGTCATTTCACCACTCTGACACTGAGACGAGGAAGAGGCCTGAAGAGTGTTGGAGGGGTCAGGCGTGTCACAATAACTATGGTCAGGCAAGGTAAACTAAGTGTTCACACATGCAACCTGTTAAATGGTTGCAAGTGTATAAAAAGAGTCAGACGCAGCAGAGAGAACTAGTTGGTCCGGAGAGCACGGCCATCCGACATCAAGCAAGCAGAGTACGGTCCGTTAGAAGGATGCAGCCTGCTAAATTGTAATTGGTTATTTTTAACGCGCTTAATACCTAGAATTTTCTAAGCGTAAACCTCGAACCTGTGTAGCTCCGGTCGTTTCGCTTCCAAGGCGAGTACGTTGCCCCTGAGCTATCCTCCCGAGACGAAGAAGCCGGGAACACGCCGAAGCCACTGTGGGCCGCAAGATAGTCTGGAGCTATGCAGAGCCTGTTGTCTAGTGTTTCCCGTTGGTAGTGGGGAACACTGAGACGCTTCCGACTGCTGCAGGAAGAACTGGAAGGAGCAAGCGCTGCTTGCCGGAGCTACTCAGGAGGGAGCGAGCAAGAAGCCAGAAGCAAGACCAGAGCAACCGGAGGAGCACCGTTGAGTGACAGGGAAGGTTCACTCAAGCCGGGGTGCTCCAGGGGTATGGCATGGTATGGGTTGCGGCAAATGCTGAACAAGCAAGGACCCATGATAAAGGGGTCTTGAGACCAAAACGTGCACTATTGAATATCGAACAAATTGCTAAGCAAGTAATGTGTTTTGAATTCTGCTAAATAGGTTGGATGACCAAATACGAATACCGAAGAAGTTGACAAGCACTGAATACGTGTTGAATGCTGAGTTAAAGAAAAGAATATGAGAATATTGCACAAATTAAATTGAAAGCAAGTTGCATTTGTGATATGGATGAATTTAAAGAAACCGCATTTGCAAACAAAGTGATAAGAGGAGAAAATAAAACACTAGTGGATAGTGTGAAAGCAAGGTGGTAACCAGGAGAAATACCACAAAGAAAGTTTATGAACGTCACATGTTGATAAAGGCAAGAAGCTAGTAAAGTGAACCAGAAGTATAAGTGGTTTTATAACACAAAGGCAGAAAGGGGTGTCAAGGAAGCCCTAAGAGAAAGAATGAACTATTGTAAAGTGCCAAGGATTATCAGTTGAATGACCTGTGATGGGTGGACTGTGTGGTCTGACAGAGAACCCTTCCTTGGAATAAACCGACAGAGATCAAGAGGCTGAGACTGGTTGGCCTTAAGTGATTCAAGAGCTGGAAAGAAAAGGCAAACTGAACAAGTTGATGAGACTGCGAATTTGAAGCCTTTTGTTGGAACTGTGTTGAACTTGGGGAAGGTGACCCGGAGACCTTATTGTTGGCTCTGTGTTGCACTTGGGGAAGGGAACCAAGAGCAAACCCAGAGCTGGAAGAAGCTCAATACTTTAGTTTGAACACTGTTATTTTGGTTGCTGATATCCCTACACCTTGTTTGGCATTAGTTGTGAGGGCAAGTGTAGGTGTTGGACCCAGACAGACCTTTAAATTGAGCTTACTGACTCAGAATATCATTAGTTTATTTATGTCTGGAAATCCCACCTTAGAATAGGGCAAGTAGGGCCTTACACCATCCTGACATTTGAATTAATAAAGACCTTTTCTCCAGCATGGGGTCTGGCATGGATTCACATGCTCATGAATATTCCCCGTCGTCAGGCTGGGAATCCTCGGTAAAGAAAAAACCAGTATCAGTTTCGTTTCTGATCTGTCTTTCGTAGTAATAACCAATCACTGGTCTCTGCGTCATACTGACCACAGCCAATGACTGCCCTCTACCTAAGCACCGCCTCTGGCAGCCATCTTCAGATTTTTACCGCACGTTCATGTGTTGGGATCCTCGTGCTATTGCTCTCGAGCGTTAGTGCTATTTTTTCGCGCTTTTTACAAAAACTTCGATTCTTTCGGTCAAAAGAGCCTCAAGCTCCACCGATCCTACATCCGATCAACGGGGACCCGTGTCGGATTCATCTGTGCCCCTCAAGGGTGAAGATTTCGTCGAGCTACACTTCGGAGGACTCCAGAAGCTTCTCAGGCCCTGTCTCGGAGATGGCCCAGGAGAAGGGAAGCTCGACGCCCGGAAAGCTGTTCAGGGTCTGCCCTGGATGCCAGCTGCAGAACGTCTTCAAGGAGGACGAACACTCTTTCTGCCTTTACTGCCTTCATGAGGACAAGACGCACGTGGAGAAGGACTGTGCGTTTTGCGGCAACATGTCGGAACGGACCATGAAGGACCGCCATCAACGTCTCGCCAACTGGCTGGAGGGTAAGAGCCCGTCTGGCGAGAAGAAGAAGAAATCCGAGCGGTCTTCTAAGACCTTTGAGGGCGCCCCGGCGACGGGGGCCCAACATAAGGCCAAGCACCGCGAGTCCGCTGGCACCGGGAGCGCCGAACGGTCGGGCTCTGCGGGCGCCAGGCAGGGCGCACCCTCCCCGGCACCATCAACCACGAGCCAACGCTCTGGGTCGGGTAAGAGGAAGGCCGAGCACCCGGCGAAGCTCCTGGAGAGGCCCCGGTCGAGCTCTAAGGCAGAGGAGGAGCGTGGCAGTGCCCCCTCCCTCAAGGATAAGGCGGTGAGCGCACCTAAGGTGGTGAAGGCCTTGATCCATCCGACCAAGCCCTCTATCGAAACGGTCGCGGCGGCCCTGGCTCAGCCTGTGGTGGCTGCACCAGTGGTGGCGACCTCAGGGCCCAGAATCTCCCTGCCTCCTCGGAGGGAGTCTTCCTTTGTGCCCATCGATAGGACCCCCGTGAAACCCTCCGTGGGGAAGAAGAAGGGGGGGCAGGGCGTCGTCGTAGAGTCGGCCTCAACCTCAGAAGAGGAACTGATCGAGGTCTTAAGCCACGGCCTAGGCGTGGAAGAAGGCCAGCCCGTCGGAATGGACCCCGACGCAGGTGACGACGACGACATCGTCGAGGATACCGACGGGGCCCCTGCTCGCCCGTCGGATTCCCCTCTGCCAGCGCCGCAAGACAACTCGGCGGCCATTTTGTTGGCCATACAGTCCTTATGCTCCGAGATAAGGACGAGGCTACCGTTACCGACGGAGGAACCTCTCCCGTCGGGGGATCCAGAACCGGGACCTTCTGGTGTTCCCCCTACCAAGAAAAGAAGGATCCATCCACCACCTCCTTTTCAACCGTCGCGCCCCTTCCAGCCCTCCTCCCCGTCCACCCGAGGGGATGATACGGGGACTGACACGGCAGCGACGGGTACGGACGACGAGGCATACGACGAGGATTTTCCGTCGTCGCCTCCCACCAGGGCCTCTCCGCCCGACGAGATCGGATCTTTCCACTCCATGATCTCCAGGGCTTCCGAGCTTTTCCAACTCTGCCCTGAGGAGAAGAAAAAGGAAGGCTTCCTTTATCAGCGACGCGAGGCCAAGAGGAAGACGGTCCTCGCAGTGCCTCTGTTGGACGACATTTGGGATGAGGGCCTTTCCCTCCTCAAGAACCCTTCCACGACGCCAGCTAGAAGAGACCGGTACGAGAAAAAGTACCGGGTCCCGGACACGGCCCCCCTATGCCTCCGGGCGCAGCCTACCCCGGACTCCGTCGTCTCCGCGGCAGCCAGGAAGAAAGCGGGGGGGGTGCGGCCTCCACATCGACTTCCCCGCCGGACGGCGAGGGAAAGAAATTGGATACTATGGGGCGTAGAGTCATCTCGTCGGCAGCGACGACGATTAAAGCGGCCAACGCCTTGGCTATCGTGGCCCGCTACGACAGGGAGCTCTGGTACAAGATGGCTCCTCTGCTGGATTTTCTGCCGGACGACAAGAGGGCGGAGGCCCTTGAGATCCTGCAGGAAGGTGAGGTGGCCTCGGACCACGCCATCACCGTGGCGACGGACATCGCCGACACTGGATTCCGCCAGCTGGGCAACGGTGTTTGCCTTCGACGTCGTGGATGGCTCAAAGCTACGGACTTCCGGCAGGACGTCCAGACCAGAGTCCTGGACATGCCCTTCGACGGGAACAACCTGTTTGGGAAGACAGTGGACGATTCCCTTCAGGCCATCAAGGCGGATACTGAGACGGCCCGGGCCCTTGGAGTCCTGCAACGACGGACGCCCTTTCGGAGCGGCGGAGGCAAGGGCGCCTCCAAAGGTTCCGGCGGCGGTTTCGCTTCCTACCGTCAAGCGGCCCGCTCGTCGTCGCAAGAGGCCTACAGAGGACGAGGCAAGTCTAGCGGACCCCGCCGTCGTCGCCAAGGAGGTCAAGGCGGCAAGGCCGCGTCCAAGCAGGATTGAACCGGCCTTGGGGTCGGGCCCCCACCGAAGCACCCCGGTGGGAGGCCGGCTGGCGGGCTTCGTCAGCGTGTGGGAGTCCATCTCCACCGACCGTTGGGTGCTGGACGCCCTGGCCCGGGGCCACGCGCTCGAGTTTCAAAGAAGGTGCCCGCGCGTCCCCCCCGTGGCCAGGAAAGAACTTCACGTCCCTCAACTTCTCCTGGAGGTAAAGGCGATGCTCAGAAAGGGCGCCATCGAACTCGTCCCAAAGAGGCTTCGGGGCTCCGGAGTCTACTCGAGATACTTCCTCGTGAAGAAGAAGACGGGAGGATGGCGCCCCATCCTGGACCTGCGACGTCTGAACAAGTTCATCAAGGCGCAGAAGTTCCGGATGGTCACCCTCCAGCACGTCCTGGGTCAGCTGGAGGAAGGAGACTTCCTATCGTCATTGGATTTGGAGGATGCCTACTTCCACATTCCCATCCTAAAGGGGCACCGCAAATTCCTCAGATTCGTGGTCCAAGGGCGTCATTACCAGTTCAAAGCCCTTCCCTTCGGACTACGGTCGGCACCCAGGGTATTCACCAAGTGCCTTGCACCGGTGGCGGCGCAGCTGCGCCGCGAGGGGATCCACGTCTACCCCTACCTGGACGACTGGCTCATCCGCGCCAAGACGAGGGAGCTCGCCGTGGTCCACACGGCAAGGACCGTCCAACTCCTCACGGACCTGGGATTCTCCGTGAACTACGCCAAATCCCACCTGGTGCCCGCGCAAGTCGCACTGTTTCTGGGAGCGAGGCTCGACACAGTGTCCCTTCTGGCCTCCCCGTCGGAGGAGAGGACCAGGACCATCTTGGGCAAGGTGCAACGGATGTTGGTGGCCGACGCGGCCAAAGTGAGGTCCATCAAGTCCCTCCTCGGGATGATGTCTTCCTGCATCTACCTCATTCCCATGTGCAGGCTCCGGATGCGCCCGTTGCAAGAATTCCTGGATGCGCGCTGGATCCAGACGACGGGCAGCTTCGAGGAAAGGATCAAGCTCGACGAGAGTTTCCGACGAGCGATACGGTGGTGGGGCACCCGCGCGCATCTGACGGCGGGCATGGACTTCCAGACCCCAGCCCACCAGGAGACTGTGACCACGGATGCCTCCCTGGAAGGGTGGGGAGCGCACACCGAAAATCTGCACGCAAGGGGACTCTGGCTCCCGACGGAGAAGTCCCTACATATCAACGTCCTGGAGCTCCGTGCAGTGTTTTGGGCCCTCAGGTCCTTCCTTCCGTCCCTCAAGGGCAAGGTGGTGAGGATCTTCACCGACAACACCACCACCATGTTTTACATCAGGAAACAGGGCGGAACCAGGTCCCGAGCGCTGTCCAAGGAGGCGCAGGACCTGTGGCATTGGGCCGTCGCCCAAGGGATTTTTCTGGTGCCGTTTCATCTGGCAGGGATAAAAAACACCATCGCCGACTCACTCAGCAGGGAGCTGCGCTCGTGCCACGAGTGGGAACTACGGCAGGATCTGGTGGATCGCCTCTTCCGACGGTGGGGCACACCCCAGATCGACCTGTTCGCGACGGCGACGAACGCCAAGTGCCGGAGGTTCGCCAGCAGGTTTCCCCAGACGAGGAGCATGGGCGATGCTTTCTCGTTCCCCTGGGAGGGCCTGTTCCTCTACGCGTTCCCTCCCTTGCCTCTGCTAATCCGGCTCGTCAACCAGCTCAAGAGGTCACGGTGCAGGATGATCCTCGTCGCACCTGCGTGGCCGAGGCAGATATGGTTCCCGGACCTTCTGGACTTGTCAGCGTCCCCGCCGATCAAGCTGCCGGCGGACGCGGATCTACTCTCCAGGGAAGGAGGCGCCATCCTCCACCACGACCCGAAGTCGCTGAACTTGCAGGCCTGGCTCCTGCAGCACTAGAGTTTGGAGGATACGACATACCGGCCGATTGCAGAGAGGTTCTTGCAAAGGCCAGGGCGTCCTCGACTCTTAAATGCTATGGACACAAATGGAAGAGGTTCTCTGTCTGGTGCCACGCACAGAAGATTAACCCTCTACGGATTACGGCTCCCCAAGTACTGCCGTACCTGCTGACGCTGGCCAAAGCTGGTCTGGCACATGCGTCCATCAAGATTCATCTTGCTGCGATCTCCCGATACACCAGAACCACGGGCCGGACGTCCTTGTGGTCTCATCGTCTGGTGAAAGAGTTCATGAAGGGACTGTTCAGATCGTTCCCGCCGGTGAAGGCTCCGGCCCCGGCGTGGGAGCTCAACGTGGTGCTGACCAAGCTCATGGGACCTCCGTTCGAGCCTCTGCACTCGGCCCCGTTGAAGTTTCTATCATGGAAAACAGCTTTTCTTGTGGCCATCACCTCCGCACGACGAGTGGGAGAGATCCAGGCCCTTTCCTGCAAGGCCCCGTACTTGACTTTCCACGACACGAGGGTAGTGCTCAGGACGCACCCCTCCTTCATGCCCAAGGTACCGTCGGACTTCCATCTCAACGAACCCTTGGTGTTACCTGTGTTCTTCCCGTCGCCTTCGTCGCCGGCTGAGAGGACTTTGCACTCGCTGGATGTAGCTAGAGCGCTGAAGTTCTACGTGGACCGCACGAAGGGTTTTCGGAAGACGTCACAACTCTTTGTGAACTTTGGACCTGTCAATCAGGGGAAGGCTCTCTCGAAGGCTTCCATCTCCAGATGGCTCTCCGGCTGTATCATGTGCTGTCACCGGTTGGCAAACCGACCGCTGCCTGGCCGTCCGAGAGCCCATTCCACCAGAGCGATCGCAGCTACCACGGCGTTCCTATCTGGTGTGCCCCTGCTGGACATATGCAGGGCTGCTACGTGGAGGTCGACGCACACCTTCACGAAATTCTACTGCGTCGACCGGGATTCCAGGGAGGAGTCCAGGGTCGGCCAAGCAGTGCTGCGCAACCTGTTCGCCTGAGGTAAGCCTGGTGAGGAGGTAAGATGCTTAATGTTGAGTTGATGTGATGCTTAATGTTGAGCCTTTGCCACCTCCCGTGGTTGTGCATGTGTGTACTGCTATGTATTCTTTATTCATGAGCATGTGAATCCATGCCAGACCCCATGCTGGAGAAGGAACAAGTTACTTACCTGTAACTGTTGTTCTCCAGCATGGGTCTGGCATGGATTCACATGCGAACCCTCCCGCCTACCCCTCTGCGGCTCTTCACTTGGTCATACTGCCACTTCACGTGCTTCCAAATCTGAAGATGGCTGCCAGAGGCGGTGCTTAGGTAGAGGGCAGTCATTGGCTGTGGTCAGTATGACGCAGAGACCAGTGATTGGTTATTACTACGAAAGACAGATCAGAAACGAAACTGATACTGGTTTTTTCTTTACCGAGGATTCCCAGCCTGACGACGGGGAATATTCATGAGCATGTGAATCCATGCCAGACCCATGCTGGAGAACAACAGTTACAGGTAAGTAACTTGTTCCTTATTTGAACTTTGAATCTGTTGTCTGTGTTTTGCTTCATGATGCCTTCACACTATTCATATTTATCTTTTGGATAAATCACTGATTGTTGGTTAGAAAACCCCCAAAATGTTATGAGCACCATAGGCAATCTGTGACCTTTTTCCCTTGTTTAGAACAAAGACATCTGTCTGAAGACAGTATATCAATTTTGGTTATTGATAGAACAGGAGGTCATCAGTTTTACCGGTCCTGTTCTCATCCAGCTAATGAAAAACAAAAGAGTTGATGGCTGGAAGGTTTGCAATTAATCCTAACCTCTGGCCTTGCTCTGGACAACCCTCCAGATCATCATTCTTCAGCCTGCCAACAAAAGGGGAAAGGGCAGTCCAGACTGAACTGCTAAGTCACATGCCTTCTCCGCGAGACCACAAGCATCCCCAGACATTTTTCGCCTCATAGGCATCATCAGTGAGGATTAGCTTGGGTCTTTATGCTTAGCAGGCTCATGTTCTATGAAGGGTGCAACCATGGAAGCATTGAAATTTGTTTTTTACGCAAGATCTTTGCTTGTTCATCCTTATTTTTTCCTACTTGTTTGTTATTGTCACGTATCTCCTTTTGCAGAGTGCATTTAATCCGATAAATCAATCTGTCCGAATTTCAGTTTTTTTATGTATTTTGGTGTCCGGAGTGTTTTTGACACCTAGATCTGATTCTGTTAACCTTATTGTTTGTTTACATAGAGCACATCCCCCGTGGGAGCTGTGGCCAGGCGGCCCTGCAGTGCCACAATGTGCCCAGTTGACTGTTTGTTTGAGAATTGCTCTGTGTATCAGTTTGTATTGTAAGCTACAACCATGTGGGAACAATAATCCCTCTGGTACCGCAAGGAATATTTGACGGTTGGAGTCTCTCTCCATGAGCGAGGTTGGTAACTGCATGTAGTAAACAGGAATTTTGGTCACTTGGTTTGCCATTTACCCTGGTTTTATGTTGTCCCTCTGCCCTAATCTCTCTATCAATAAAAATAATCACAATCAACATGCTCAAGTCACATTATGCGTCCAGGAAGCAACCTTTATATTTTGCGTTCATCGACTTTCGCTCAGCTTTTGACTCTATAAATCGTGACCTTCTATTTGTCAAGTTAAAATCACTCGGTTGCTCATCCTCTCTCTTGGCTTTAATCATTCAGCTACATACGGAAATTTCTATGAGAGTTAGGCTCTTCCTCGAAGGTCTCCTGCCTGCCTCATTTCCGACTTTCGTGGGACTCAAGCAGGGATGCATTTTGGCGTCTATACTGTTCAACTTGTTTATCCTTGGTATGGGTCTCTCGTTTCTTGGAATTATGGCTGATGCACCGGAGTTGGGTGGCCAGTGTATTCCGTGGATGCTTTACGCTGATTACCCCTAGAGGTTTACAGAATTTGCTATCTGCCCTATCAGATTATGCTGAGTTAAATCAGCTCACAGTCAATCTGTCCAAATCCCAGATCCTGGTTTGTAGACCTCATGGAAAACACAAAACTTACAATGGGGTATGGCGCCTGCAACAGGAACCTATGGAAATGGTTTTGGAGTATAAATATTTGGGCATAATTATTCAAAACACCGTTAATGATGGCAAATACCTGCTTACTTTACAGTCAAAATTATTGTTCTTAATATCACAGGCCAAAATTCTTATATACAAATATGGGAAATTCACGTTGAAACATCTCCTAATGTTCTATGAGCAAAAGGTAATTCCCATTCTCCTCTACGGTGCCGAAACCAAGTTATACTCAAATGATGGCTCATGGAATAGACTTGAGGCGACTTTTTGGAAAAGGGTTCTACATCTTCCAAACTGCTCACCGTTGCCTATATTGCGCTTCGAATTGGGCTTGAACTCATTAAGTAGCAGAGTCAAATGGAGAATGTGCTCCTTCTTTCATAAAAGTCTGCTTGGGGTGACCAATAATAACATACTGAGAACGGTGGCTCGCTATTTGTCTGCCTCCAATCTTGCCTTCCCTTTAAAATGGCAGAATCTTGTTTTAGACACTCTAATCGAAGCCGATATATCATTACAGTTCCTTATCGAAAACCCGGCCTGTGCGTAAATAAAGTACTACCAATGGGATTGGATTAAAAACTATGACCTGTGTGTGAAATATCGAGATTTCAATGTCAACCTCTTTGGAATAAAACGTGTGGGCCAAGCGGCTGGTTACCTTTTGAAATGTCCATCCGCAAACGTCCGAAATACATTTTTGCGGTTGAGATTAAATTTATGGTTGACGAGGGAAGTTTTGGCGAGGCGTAAAATCATTCCTGCTGATACTAGTTTCTGTCGTTATTGCGAGGATCAGAGTGTAAGAGAAACCTTGCAGCACATAATTGTTTCCTGCCCTAATCTGAAGGATATGCGAGAAAAACATTTTAATAATTTGCTAAATCTGTATGTGGAAATGGATGATAATGAGATATGGAGCATTTTATTTAAGAGTGTCAGATTTTCGATCATAAAAGCCTTGGTACACTTTTTGCAGCCGTCTTAATTGTTGAAATACAAAATCAATCTTGATAAGCTCAGTGTTAACACACTCTAAAGCGGTCCTTGGGCATGAAGAGAAAAATATGACCATTATTATCATTAATTTGAAATGTATCTGATGCTTAATCTTAGACTTTCTCATTTAATTGCTTGTTTTACATCTCTTTTTCCATGATTTAAATTGCAAATATTTTTAGTTTGTCTGATTTTTTCTTGTTTTAAATGACATTGTAAATATAAATTTGTATTGATTTTGAAAAGTTGATTAAGTCAGCTGTATCAAAATAAAAAATAAAAAAAAATCAATCCTGGTCAGTCCATATGTGTTGATAAAATGTTAAAATCTGTTTTGTTGAATAATTTTGCAAAATAAAGGGTTCTTCTTTGACAGTCTGGATGACCAAAATGTCATCTGAATTTCACATCCAGATCTCGATTTGGATGCGATAGTGATTTTATCATTGTGGATGAAATTACAGTTAGCGTATAATTTGCATAGGTTGGGGCGCAGAACGGCCCCCATAGCTGTACCAGATGTTTGCATGTAAAGTTGCCTCCTGTAAATAAAGAAATGTTTTGCTAGGGCCAGTTCCGATAGCTGTAGAAGGAATGACCTGGACAGCTCTCTCCCTCTTGTCCCCCCTCACTCCCTTCCCCTCCGGCTGCCTCTTTCACTCTCTCTGTCATGTACTAGTGCAAAGTGACCCAATACCCTAGCTAACAATGATCTGTTGATCCACATCAAAAGATCTATGGATAACTATATTGAATACGGCCGTTGTCTTTCATCTTTGGCCTCATGCTGAGGACATATTCTCTCAAAACCATCTCCACATATAAGGACAGCAGCACAAGGAAAGTGCCAATACCAGATATGTTTGGTCTGGTCTGGTATGGTATGACCGTGGTATGAGTTTGGCTCCTCGGTGCACCTTTAGGAGTGCCTAAAATGCCAGAGTTGTGGGATTTTGTATATACAAAATTGTGCTCCTTTCATAGAAATAAAACCATTCTGCAACAGCTTCCTTCAAAATAGGGCTGATACGAGCTTATATTTGTTGTGGGGGTCTTTTCAGAGAGGTCAATAGAATGTGTTCCTGTCTCTGAGCAATGATCCTCCCATGGTGTCCTAGTCAGTGGTACCTTACTAATACCCCCGTCCACCCCATTTTCTGCCTGTTCTATTGGAATTGTGTTGCCTATATGCAGGGCTTTAATCACTGCAGCTTCTGCCTTAAGTAAATTATGTGCCTTGCCTGCTATCTTTGAATGCTCACTTTATTGCTGCACCTCCACATTGAATGCTCACATGCTCTTGCTTCTCGCTACATGCCTGTAACCTAAGCCCTACCTCTGATTATCCTTTCTTATTGTTTCATCTGTGCATCTGGCTCTTA
This sequence comes from Ambystoma mexicanum, assembly GCF_040938575.1. Lineage (NCBI taxonomy): Eukaryota > Metazoa > Chordata > Amphibia > Caudata > Ambystomatidae > Ambystoma > Ambystoma mexicanum. The sequence continues at coordinate 1,172,958,481 of NC_090927.1, read as the reverse complement.
TTACTTGTCCTGCTATGCCACCTGGTGAGCCCCTTGTGCTTGTGCAGCCTCCCTTATCTCCCCCCACCCTTCCAACTGTGGTGCTCCCCCTCTCTCCTATCTACTCTAACTGCTATTCTATCTCCTTTCCTACCTCTCTCTCGAATTCTGGTAGGAAAACATTTAGTAAAGCACCCCTGGCCTCCAATCCAGGACTGTCCATAGCTGACACCTCGTCAATGCTACCTCCAGACAGACTATCACTGACATCCTCTTAACTGTCCCCTCTCCTGATCTATGGTCTCTGTCCTCTCCCCTTTCCCTTCCTCGCAAATTAATGGTGCTACCAGATGAGATGTTCCCCTGGCACTCTTCTCATCTTCCAGGTGCATCATTAAGATCTATCAGAATGGCACTATCATGACCAACGGCTCTCAGCCCAATCTTCTCCTTCTTGAAAGGCGTCTTTGGTCACTCATTAACTAACTCCCCTCTCCTTTCACCTCTCCCTCTGCCAACCCTCTTGCCTCTTTGCCTCCACCAATGGTATTACCTCGTCCCTGTACCCCACCTTGGAAGACCTTTAAAGGGGGCAAAAGCTTCACTTGGATACCCTCCATTGAAACTCTGCTGTCCCACTCCTCTGACATCTGTCACCTCCTGGAAGACTTTGATCTTGACGTCCTCGCCCTTACCAAGACGTGGTTCACCTGCCCAGTCACTGCTTTTGACACACTCCTTCCAAAGGGCTATAAGATCCTCTCCAATCCCAGGTCTAACCTGTCTGGAGGGGGTGTTGACGTTGTCTTCTCTGAGTGGGTCCCTGCCTCCATCATACCCACTCAAAACTACTCTTGCTTTGAATGTCTTGTCTGCAAGCTTTGCATCTCTCTTACCCTCTCGCTCTCACTCTAGCCACCATTTACAGGACCCCTGGGCTGATCACCCTCTTCCTCTCCGAGTGGGCCGACCTTGCCTCTTCTATTATGACCTCTACCTCTAAGTTTCTCCTGCTTGGAGATTTCAATATTAATCTGGACACTCCTGATCCTGCCACTTTACACTTCTGCAACCACTGTAACTCTCTCTGTCTCACCATTCTTCCCTCTGTTCCTACCCATGTAGCCGGACACAACCTGGACACCTTCATCTCAGCTGACATCCCACTCTCTAAACCTCTCACTATCTCGCTACTTCTCTCTCTTGGTCTGAACATACTCTCACTTCCTCCCATCTGGAGCTTTCAGGCTCCCCAACTATACCCATACCTGCACTGCCAGTCTCCTTCTCTGTCATTCGACGGATGAAGCGAGTGTCAGTAGCTGCTTTTGCTGCCTCTTTAATTCCCCGCACTCCTGCTAATGACTGTCACTGACTCAGCCCTTGCTAACCTTCATCTCTCCATCTCCCCATCTCCAACACACTCGACATCCTTGACCCTGCCATGAGGATTTGCCTGAAGCCTGCTACCAAGTGCAATAGTTGGTATTACTCCAACCTAGCCTCGCTCAAACGCAAGTGCAAAGTGGCGTAACTGAAGTGGTTGGCTTCTAGCACATAATCTGACAAACTGGCTCCATAGGCAACACAGACTCCATCTGCTCCAAGAAATGGGCCGACATCCAAGCCTACATCTCTGGGGCCACAAACAACACCGCTGAACTCTACAAAATCTGCAAGGAACTTGACAATCCTACTGCAGTCTCCATTTCTTCTCTTCCTACCAGACCCTCTGCACGGCTCTGGCCTCCCATTTCACAACCAAAACTTGTGACGCCCTGCCCTCTCTTTCCTCTACCCCCTACCTCCTCTCCCTTGGACTCCCCTCTCCTTCCCCCCAATTCTCCTCCTTCGAATGGTTTGTGTACTCCCACGTATTCCTCATCTTAGATATTCGTATCATCAGCTTTGCTGTTTCGTAAAAAAATGTTCCACACCAGGAGGCGCTGTGCTCGAAGTCGTGGCGCTGACATCCTTTGATGGTTGCCGTAGAGTGTCAACGTCATCCGTAGTATAAATGGCTTGAGCCGCGCCTGTTTGCTTCAGTTCAGTTTTTTCCAAAATCTTTCGCTTCGTGTGTACGAAAACGGCGCTTCAATCTTTCAAGATGTCTTCCTCATCAAATCCTTCTACCCCTAAAACTGGCTTTAAAAACTGACCCCCATCGAGTTTGCCTCTGGTGCTTGGGTCCGGACCATCGAGTCAACAAATGCGGTTCCTGTCAAGCTATGACCAACAAAGCTCTCAAGGAACGAAGAGGCAAATTAGCGGTGGGTGAGGATTCTTAAAAGAAAAATAAAGACTCGGCTGAGTCTAGGGAAAAATCCTGACGTAAATCAAAGAAATCTAGATCGAGGAGTCGGTCAAGAAAATCTTTGTCATCTTCTAAGAAGGCGAGGAAGACGTGTCACCGATCTCCCTCATTTTCTTCTTCTTCTTCTTCGTCGTCTTCCGATACAGGGTTTATCACCTGTCCTTCAAAACATGATTCCCCTAGAAAATGGGAGGCTTTTAGACCCTCGATGATGTGAATTTTCGAAATGCAGCCCAGACCCCCTCGAAGAAATCAAGTGAAGACCATGCCCCAGCTCATTCTAAACATGACAGGGAAGGTCGGAGACTAGACGCTCTCAATCCGGGGAAAAAATCATCGAGAGTGTCGTCTAGCGGAACATCTCCGACACCACGTAAGACGAGCAAGACGGGCCTATCAGTGAATAAACCGAAGACGATGCCAGACAAAATGGCGTCAGGTGACAAACAGTCTTCGAAGTCTGTCGAGGTCTCCTCGACGCATCTGTCCTTCCAGCCATCACCTTTTCGTTTTGCTAAAGTCACCCTGAGTGGGACGGGTATGCCCAGACGTGGGTCCCGAGTCTGCCGGTGCTAGAGACCCAAGCTACTCCTCACTGATGACACCCTACAAGGCTGAAACATGTCTGGGGATGCTCATGGTCTCGTGCAAAAGGGATGTGACCTAGTAGTTCGGGCTGGACCGCCCCTTTTGGGGTAGGACCAAGCCTGATTTGCATATGGTTTTTCCCCTTCTGTAATGGCTTGGCAGACTGAAAAACGATGGTCTGGAGGGTTGCCCAGAGCTTTGCCTGTGGTTATGATTTATTCAAAACCTTCCAGCCATCACCTTTTCATTTTGCTGAAGACTTTCTCGACACCAGTGTCGAAGGTAGCGTCGACATCTCCCTCGAAGGAGCTTACATCGAAGGCTATTTCGACTTCATCGAAGCCAGTGTCGACAATATAGACGTCATCAACGCCTTAGTCGAGGCCAACATTAATTCCGGCACCAACATCTACGCCTTTGGCGAAACCAAGGTCAATGCCTTCACAGGCCACGGGTAAAAATGTTAACCCTGTGCCAAGAAAATACTTTTTCAAGTCTATGGCTTCTATTTACGAGGAGCAATCCTCTGAAGAGGAGATTTCCCCTTTTGGGCTAAAATATGGTACAAAGGATGTTCCTGAAGAACTAATTGACCCTCAATTCAAGATATCTGACCCTCTATGAATGTCTACAAACAGCAAGTGGTTTGGACACATCTCCTGAATTAGAATTCGACAAGCCTGACCCTGCTGATCCTGCAGACTCGGAATATAGAAATCTTATCAATAGGGTGGTGGAATTCATGGGGTGGAACAGAAATTCACCCATTTACGAACAGGATGACATAACAGACATTCTGCTACAACAGGTCTCTCTACGCTGGTGACATTCACTCTTCTCCTATTCCTACAACAACACATGTTGTAGGACTCTCCCTTTCTGGAAGCTGCACACGCTATATGGCAGACATAACGAGGGCAAACAAACTTGACATCTGGCAACTCACCCAACCAAAAAGTTCTCAATGAACTACAAACACAAATGTGTGCAATGAAAAAGGTCTTCAAATACACACTGCACTCTCCGTAAACCACACTTATACCCTGACACACCAGACTTGGGCCATAGATGCTTCAACTAATGTGGTATTGTCTCCCGGTCAATGTATTCTGAGTCCAGGTCCATGATATCTTCGTGGTAATTGTTTTGCAACGCCCCGTTACCTTCTCCTTGCATATTCTGGGGCTATTTAAAAATAAACCTAAGACCATGAGCTGTTGCATCACAATGATTTTAAAATGCACGTTGACCACGCCCTGCCTCAAGGAGCTTTCTCCAATACATGATAAATGGCTATTAAATGTAAGTTCTATAATGGCATGAAAAGCTGTCTTAAGGTCTGATCATGAATGCGCGGGTACTTTTGAGATTACTTATCAGGAATTCTCCAAGCTCGTGTAGTCTAGATTGTAAAATTGTTCATGTGTACACATATTAAGCCACCTATTGCCTGATGTTTTTGTTGAATTGGGACATAATGAAAAATGAATGTATGCCCGATGGATTTGTCCTGACTTTAACCCACCCGATGTTGTCCTGGATTACCCGCTTTTGTTGAACAGCAGTGTCTAGGCGCTGACTTCGATTTACAGGCAGAAGGCATGTGATATGTCCGATGCTATAGGATTTCCACGCACTTTTAGATCATAACGTGACAATAACAAAGAAACATATTAAGGTAGTTAAGAATAAAACGTGGTAATTATGAGGTCGTTTTTCATTGTTGGTCAAGCACCGGTCCCCACACCCTGCGCAGTCCTGTATTTGGCTTGACTTCTTCGGTTTTTGTTCCCATCGTTGATGTCTAGCCTGCAAGATTCTATTTCACACGTGTAAAACGTCTGCAACAACATTAACAGGAAACATTTAAAGCTTCCTTTAAAAAAAAAAAAGCTGTTGGCAGTATAGAAACTGTAGACTGTCATGTGAACTATTCCTGTTTTTGTTGTTCTTTAAGGCCAACCCGAAGTTTTCCTTAAATGCAAACAGGGGATCCATTCAGGAGAGCCACGTCCACCTGCTGTAACTGTAGCGCTCTTATTTGCTTTCCCGACTTTATTAGGAAACCCGAGCCTCCTTGTGCTCTGTAGCATCTTTGAAAGGAGGTCTTTGAATTCCAGCGTGACGCACTGCCTTTCAGCTTTAGGTCACTCAACTTGTCCGGTCACTTAAAGCAGGGGCTCCCTTTCCATGAGCTCAGTGGTGTATTCCTCCTTCAGAAAGAAAGTGCCACTCGAACATGTGGTCTCGAATGTTATTTCTTACAGACGGGTATCCTGTGTTAACAAGAGACGGCTATTAAATGTAAAGCATGCATGCATAGTGCGTATTAACCTACTTCCTTTCTCTTTATTACTCCGCTATGCATCTTATGAAGGACAACTATTTAATTTAAAGAAATTATAACCGTTTAGGAAGAAAAAAGGTGGGACAGAAAAAGGAACAGGCTTTCAGTGCAGAATTTTAAAGTGGCTGTCAGATGCTGCAATTAGTTTGGCCACATTTATTATAAGTGTGCGATATTAGTTGTCGCTTGCGACACCTATAACCCACAAAACTATTGCATTAGATTACACATAGGGAGAAATGGCAAATGAGGAGGGACACAAAGCTTGTAGGTGGTGTTTGGTTATTTTCCCACCCGTTGACTGTCCTTGGCCATGCTAATCCCTGTGGCCATTCCCACCCAGTTCCTGCCCCTCCCCGCCCAAAACACCTCCTCATGGGAACTCCCCGAGCTCACTTTAATAAGCTTTACCATCAAACTTTGTAGCAATTGAAGTAACTGCCAGCGTTTTTGAAAAGCAGTTTTCTGAGAGTTAATGTCTTAATTGGACTTGTAAACCCACTACTGCTGTAATAAAATGTCAACCAAGTCACTCTGTTTATAAGCACTCTGCGTGTCCTTCACTGAGGTCCTGTTAAAAACAAGCATTGGCAAAGCCAACAGTTTTGGCTTGTATACAAGTATTAGACATTTGCCAGGCACTGCTATTAGATGCCCAGATACTTGCACCGTTTTGCAATTGCTACCATCAATGGGCAGTTAAAACCACCAGTGCCTGCCAAGTGCCTTTGCCATAAAACAAACGCCCAAACGATTGGCATTGCCAATGCTTTCTTTTTAAAGAGACACACGTTTACTATATTAATAATTGAGCCTAGAATAGTTATGACCAGAAACCAAAGTGGGTAATTTCCTCACATCCGGTATCAGAACTGGGACCGTTCAGAGCATATTGCTCCCTTGAAGGACGTGGACTTGGTGGACCAGCTCATTGTTTGTTGTTGGTCTCGGATGTTTGATTATACAGTGATTTCATTACCTGTTTCAGTATCTCAGTAAATTTAAGTGCTCTTGTTAAGGTCTTTATTTTCACCCCGAAAGTCACCGGTTCAAAGCCCATCAGGGGCTCACTTAGCCCATCATCCTTCAAAGGACGATAAATGTGTATTATTCAATAGAATGCAGACACATAATATTTAACAACAATGGTACGTGAAACTAGCATTTGCATATCTAGAATTGAAGTCTGTTTTGTCCCGAAGGTGCTTGACGAAAAAAATACTCTTTATGTTTACGCAGTAGGGCAATATGACTTGAAGGACTCCTTGCAGCTGAAAGTTGTTTGTGAATAGATCCATCACTATTGAGAAGTTGATGTGATTACATCATACATCTTATCTGTGTCACGGGACCCTCTATTTTAATGTCATATGTTTCTTTCATGACTTGCTCAAATGATACTGAGGAAGGGTCACCAGAACCAGAGGGGACCTGGGCAACTTACTCTCTCCGCGTTCCCTGAAGGAGGGTGCTAGGAAAAAATGTACCCCCCCACTGAGCAGAGGATATAGTGCAAACGGGCTCACTGGATTTTCTTTAATCAAATGATGTCCCAAAGTCACAGGTTTTACTGGAAGAGTTGAAATTCTATTCTACAGCTATTGATATGCAAAGGCTATCCATCTGCTGCCCTGCTGAATTACAGATATCCAATTAAAAAGCGAGATGGACACAGAGTTTTCAAATTAACCTCCACACAACTTCCTGTTAAGTTTCTGTATTAAAGTTGTGCAGGCGAGTCTCTCTGCTGTCACCTACATGCTGCTCATTTTGCACACTGGCGAGAGTGGTATTGATATCCCTACGGTTTAATGAGGGCCTAGAAGGGAGACTTTGCTGTCATGAGTCAAACAGAAATATCAGTTGGAACCAAACATTTGTTAAACATGTTTATTGTTCATTGCACAGTATGTGAATAAAGCGCAAAAAGTAGTTATGTTTGTAAAACTGGCATATTTTGATGTTTTCCCCCCAAGAAAATATAGCGATATAAATAGGCCCCTGGAGGCACACATAAATAATTAAATTACTTTAAGTAAATTATTGACATGTTTTCCAATAGACAAGTTCACATCACATTGCACATTAGACAATGTGTTGAATGAGAACGGACTTCTAATGACACGTGCATTCATGTAAATATAAGAACCACACATTCCCTAAACAAATGATATTACATCACATTCAGTACAATGTGTAGGTGTGCATATAAATGAATACCAGCTATGCAGTCAACATATATTCAGGGCTCGAAATTAAGATTGGCTAAGCAGGAGCTAAAAGCTGCTCTTGGGTATCCAGCATTAACCAGTGACCAGAAGCTACCACTGGGGAACGAGGAGCTAGTACATAGCGTTTCCCAAATCTAACTTACACATAAGATGGAAACATAACATTGTGTTCATTATCTAAGCTACTTATGCTTTAAATATTGTATCGATGTGTCCAACTGTTTATGTGCAGAGTGTCCCAAATGCACAGAGTTTAATTCACATAGGTGTGTTTGTTTGGCATCAGTGTAGCCTGGGGAGACAGCAGTAGCACCTGGTAGCTGTTGGTATCAAGCTAAATAGCTCCCCTCAATTTCGAACCCTGTATTTTTACACACATAATGCATTTATGAAGAACATTAAAAAAAATCAAATGTCTGGCTATTAATGAATTTGTGTCCATTAATGGAGAATCCTTGTGTCGTCAATTTTTTGTTGTCACGTTCTTCCTAACTCTAACGATCCAGCCTCCTTCATGGCGTCTTTTCATTTTAATGGACGATATGTATATATTGTTAACATTCAAATACAAATATTATTTACTATATCTTGTAATGAATCTATTAACATATACTTATTTTGATACTAGGAATTAGAAGTTGTCACACAGTTGTGTCTTCTAAAAAGGCGTAATCGTGTGCTCTGGACCCCACAGGATTGAGAGCCAAAACAAACACTTAGAAAGTTTTGGCCTTTGATCTATTAATCACTCAACAATTTAACCTATGAAAGTTTTCATAGGATGCTTGATTTCAGCACGCAGGACAAAAGTAGAGAATGCCCGATCTTTCATTTTATTTGGATTCCTACAAGTATGTCCATTCAGCAAAACATGTTTTTATTTAAATGTATTGTACAGTGGTCTATACTTACTTAATAGTTATAGTGCAAGCTAATAGAACGCATGTTGGGGCATATTTCTTCCCATCTTCTATGCCGATTGCTTCTATTTAAACTGGTATAACTCCAGGGCAGTGGTGACATCAACAGAATACTACAAGGAGATGATAGCCAAGATATCTTATTTTTACTGTTTCCTGCAATTCATTTAAAAGGTATTGTACAATTTCAAGATCTGTAAACTGCCCCTCCAAGTTAATTTTATTTTTCATTTTTACATGTTACCCGTTTTTTGTAATGGGTGGACCCACTCCATGTTTAGAAACCATTCCTTTATTTTTGGCGCATATACATTCTTCATTCTGTAAGAAAAAAAAATCCTTGATTTAGCCTCACTAAAGCTGCCTAAATGTGATGACTGATCTTGTAGTCGATAAATGTTTTGGTAACTAGAACCAATCTAAATAATGCATCTAGTTACACATACGATTGTGTTTGATTACAACTCACCCAAAGTAGCAGTCTACAGGAATCGAAATAAGGATTCGACTTCTAGGAGCTAAACACAACTCTTGGGTATTTGGCATCACCCTGTAAACAGGAGCTACCTGTGATGAATCCTGCGGAGTCCTCACAGAATCCTTGCCTAAAATCTCCTCCTTGGTGGTCAGGGAAAGGCAGACACTTCCTGATCCTAACCCTGGGGGTGGTATTAGCCAGGTGATCACCTGGGAGGCGAAGGCCACTAGGGCAATAGGGTGACTGTTGTGAGAGACACAGTACTCCTCTTCTCTGGAGGGTGAAACTTCCATAATGCCAGAATAACTAATATTGTGCGCCCCTTTCCAAAAGCACCCAAAGTGTTGGTAGTAAAACCCCTTATGATCAACATAGGAATAGAACACATAAGGATCAGAACATCAATGCGATTACTTCTGATATGTGATTCCCCTTTTATTTGAACTATGAAATCAAGAATCAACCAATAAGTACTCAAAACAGAATGAGTTGGATAAGCTTAACATTGAGGCCTTTGGTAAAAAGTGGAAAAATAACGTTTGGTACTAATGCCCTAGGTACTGGAATGAGAAAGAGGGGCTTAGAAGCACAAAACTGCAGTATGCAGTCAAGTCTTCCTTATGGCCCACTTTTGATTATTGAAAGCCCCTTGAGGTGCAGGCCATTAGAAGCCATAGGAGAAGCAGACAGCAGCCGTGTATGCAGCAAGGGCAGAAAAATTAAATTGCTGGGGCTGCTGCTGTTGGTGTAGCAGATTGCTCTCCGATGTCAGGTCTGGCTATCATCGGAGAACAATAGGAGCGAAGCAGGCTCCTCTGGTGAAAAACATGGGATACAGGAACACAACCGGAGCTGTCAGAGGCTCCAAACGTGAAGCCCAAAGAAGTTGCAGCAGATTAAGCGGATGCGCAAGGAGAGACCGGTGAGTTGGTCTATGATAGGTGACCCTAGAGCGCTCCGTGAAAGGCCGCGGGATGCTTGTAGATGTCTTGAATGCCGATCTAAGGATGGAAAGCAATTTTTGTATAATCCTTATATTGAGAGGAAGCAAGAGGAAGGGGTTTACTACTATACTTGCCCATGTAATGAGGGGACAATTTTGAACCAAGCTTGTAACTGTCAATGCAAAGAGAGGGCAATATTGAAAGTAGACTGTAACCAAAATTGCCATAGCCAAGAGGGATCAGTGTTAAAAAAAAATAAACTGTATCTAACATTGCCAAAGCCAAAAGGGGGCAGGCGATATTGAAAATGAACTGTAACCTACTTTGCCAAATTAAAGAGGAGGCAATATTCAAGCCAAATAACAAACAGAATTGGCAAAGCCAAAGAAAGGCTATTACAGAGAAAAGGGGAAACTGTTTGTTTGAAGAGAGAACCTTGTATAAGAAATCTTATCAGCAGTTACCTGGTGTGATAGTAGAAACCCGAAAGTGGCAGGAGCGAAACCCTCGTTGTGGAAGGTATCAAAGGGGGAGAGGAATATAAGCTGCATTGCATGAGGCAAACAAATCAATGGATTAAACCACATCAATTGGATCCTTATGTAAGAAGTTGTGAATATCAAAGTTGTTGAAAGTCGAAGACTTGGTTAACATTTGAAGTTAACCTCATCACATACTACTTGTAGTAGTGGTAGGAGTTTTATCCTGGCAGGTGAGTGCACAAGGAATGCAATTGCTAGTGGTAGGCCTTGCAGGTTAGTGGACCAGGGAGACATTATTGAAGTACTGCATTGTGGTGAAAGGTTGTGGTTGAAGGAAGGTGGCAAGGCACCTAAAGTATTTGTTTAACTGTGGTAAAACCAACCTGACTAAAAATTGTTGTTTATAAAGAAGACATATGAAGTATTTGTTTTTCCAAAGAGGAGAGTTGAAAGAAAATGTCAAGTTAACTGAAATGTTTGATGAACTGTGGTAAAACTATCCTGATGGAAATATTGTGGTTTGCAAAGAAGAAACGAAAAGTAGTTTTTTCCAAAGGGGAGAAGTTATATTTCAATTGAAGTATGAAACAAAGGCTTTTTGGTTTGATCAACAAGTGCGTGTGCAAACTTTATGTTGCAGAATGATGAACCTTGTGTAATCATACAATTATCCAAGTACCAAGTGAAGCAGAACTTGGCTATTGAAAGGAATTTTGGATTACCCCTAAAGCAGAACTTGACCGTTGAAAAGAAATTTACTAATTGGAACTTTATTTGGGAAATCTTGAATTAATCCTGGGGAAGGGGAACTAACCCTGGGTGCAATGATATTTGGTTATACATTTTGTGTTTGAGCATAACAGTAATTTTATTGAGTTTAAACAGCCATCTAGATTTCTGTATGATTTTATTGTATGTGTGAGGGACAGATAGATAGCTTTTGATGTGGCATAATTGTTAAATTTGTCCATCTAGCGTGGCGAGGAGCACTGCTTTTTGTTCCACTTTCCCTGTTGGGCTTCATTTTACAGACGAAGCTCTCCCCTCCATCCTCCAAGCTTAAAGCAGGTTTTAATATTTTTTTCTGAAACCAGCCACAGAGTGCTCTGATGCCTGCCCTCTGATTGGTCCCCCAGACCTCATCAGGGTAAATCGGGAGCCAGCAGGTGAGTGCCGGCACCCGACATGAAGGCCCACAACAAAGGCCCCTGTCTGGCTGCACTCAGCCTTATTTCCTACTTGCGACTAGAGGAATACATTCCAACGGCCTGCACTAGGTATTAGGCGACTACAGTTCTATCACGGCAGACCAGGCTGACACAAGGTAAGCCCTGTTGGGCTGTGGCACAATTGGGACATTTGTTCGTCGAGTGCATTGAAGACCGCTGCTTTTTGTTCCACTTGCCCTGTTGGGCTTCACTTTACTGATGACGCATTCCCCTCCATCCTCCTAGCTTGAAGGCAGGTTTTAATCTTGTATTTTGAAACCAGCCACTCAGTGCTTTGGCGTTTGCACCCTCCAGCATGGTTTCCTTCTTACCTGAGCACTGGAGTGCTCTGATGCCTGCCCTGCCTGCCCTCTGATTGGTCCGCCAATCCTTATCATAGCCAATCGGGAGCCAGCAGGTAAGTGCTGGCCCCCGCAACGATGGCCCACAACAAATCTCCCTGCGTGAGCCTGGGAGGGCTCGGAGGGCCCGGCAGCCCTCAACTTCAATGTCTCATGCTTCATCATCGCCCTCCTCACGGAACAGTCCCCCAGCAACCTTCCGGCTACCTCAAAGACTTGACTCTCCTGGAGACTTGTCCTCACATTACAGAGCACCTGTGAGTTTTGCTATGACTACCTGATGTCTATTCTCCAACTCACCAATGTGCCGAAACCAATGTTCTTCTTTCCCGCCTATGCTTTCTAGACCTCCTTAACTGCATTGCATTTGTGTGTTTGGGCATGTTTAAATATGTTTAAATCTAGGTGTTTCTAAACACTGCACCCCACCCCAAATTCTGTACCAAAGTGTTTTACTGAACCTGCTTGATCTCCCCCTCAGCTATTAGGCCACCTTGTTAGCTTGTCCCATATAGTCTCTCCTTCTATACTACATCCTTCTCTCCTCCGCCCCTATGGCACTATCTCTCCTATCTATTCTAACTGCTTTACTATCACCTATCCTCCTTTCCTTGCAAAGTCTGGAAGGGAAAACGTTTAAAAAAGAGTTCATAACCAACAACCCGGGTCACCCCATTGCAGACACCTACGTCCGCGCAACTTCCAGACATATTGTCACTGACATCCTCTTTTCTGTCCCCTCCAGATCGCTGGACCCCTCATCTCATCTCTACTCTCTCTGCTGTCCTATCATTATCCATTAACGGTGTAACTACATGGGAAGTATTCTTAGTGGGCCTCTCATCATCCAGATGCCTTATTAATGTCTATCGCAATGACACTATCATTGCTCAGGGTCCTCAACCCAACCTCCTCCTCTTTGACCGGCACCTGCCATCCCTCATCAGCTTCCTTCCTGCACCTGCTACTCCTTCCTCCTATCTCCCTGTCCCTATTCCCCCTCCTCCAACTGGTGTACCATGCCCTTGTACCCATCCTCGGAAAACCTTTAAAGGCAGTGACCTGCTTCGTCTAGCCAGGCTTAATGCACGCTCTGCTATCAAAAACACTGCTGAAATCTGCCTCCTCCTTGAAGACATTGACCTTGATATCCTCACTCTTACCGAGACATGATACAATGCTAGCTTAGTCACTGCTTTTGACACCTGACTGCCCGATGGCTACAAGATCATCTCTAAGTCTCGCCATAACCGATCCGGTGGTGGGGTTGCCCTGATCTTCCCTGAGTGGGATCCTTCTTCGCTTGTGCCCACCCAGCCATTCTCCTCCTTTGAAAGCCTGGCCTGCATGCTGGTCTTCTCTCTTGCCTTCGCCCTCACCTGTTCCTCTCTGAATGGGCTGACTTCTTCTGCTCTCTGCTGCCATCTTCCTCTGAACTCCTTCTAGTTGGTGACCGCAACATCCACCTTGACTGCTTGTGCACAGTGTCTACTCTCTTCCGTGACCTCTGCACCTCTCTCCATTCTCCCCTCTGGCCCTACCCACTTGGCTGGACACACTCTCGATGCTTTTATTCACGCACATCTTTTGCTCACTGCACCACTCACCTCTCTGCTCTGTTGGGCAGACCACTCCCTCCTTTCTTCCCACCTAGGCCCTCTCATCCCTCTGAGCACCTCCCCCAGCCCTGACAACCTCGTTCACGGACATCTGCCTGATGAAACAAGTGTCAGTTCCTGCCTTTGCATCCACCTTCATCCCACCCTCTCCTCCCACTGCAGACTTTACCGCTGACTCAACAACCTTCATCTCCCATCTCGAACACTGTTGATATTCTTGCCCCAGTCATGAGGATCCACCTGAAACACGCCAGCAAGCTCAACACTTGGTACGGCTCTGATCTAGCAGATTTGAAGCACAAATGCAGAGCTGAAGTGGCAGACCAAAGCCTCATCCTTTTCCAAAGGCAATACCGTCTGACCATTTATTTATTTATTTTGCAATGCATAAAGCGCACCGAACCCGGGAGCATCTGGGCGCTGAGCTTAACATGTGACAGTACATGAATAAAAAGACAGTGTAACAAATATACCATTTGCAGCAGATACAGCAGGTAACATAAATACATTGCAGTTATGGGATACGCTACCAATGCTAGTAGGGCAAACAGAGTAGGTTTGGCATGTTTGCGAACAGGGGCATTCTTTAGTTACTGGATTCCTGTAAAAAGAGGTGTGTTTTCAGTTCTTTCTTCAATCCTTAGTCTAGCTGGTAGTATAGTCCAGTGTTTTGCAGCTATTGTGGGGAAGCTACTGCCTCCTGCTTTTTCAAGCTTGAATCTAGGTGTAACTAGCTGTTCACGATGCGCGTAGGCCTGATCAATTGGGATCTGATGATTTTGTTGGCCAAGGATGTAGGTGCTAGGTTGTTAAGGAATGTGTGTGTCAATTTGAGAGTTTTAAATATAATGCGCTCTTGGACCGTGAGCCAGTGTGCATTTCTTCTTATGATGGAGATGTGTGATGTTCTCGGTACATTCAATGCTGCTCTGAGGGCATTATTTTGTAGGACCAGTTGTTTTTTTATATTTTGACTCTTTGTGCCTGCATAGAGGGCGTTGCAATAGTCCAATCTAGACAAGATAAGAGGTTTGGCAAATGTGGTGCATCTGTCAGGTGAAAGGAAGGGTCTGTATGCGTTAATCAGTTTATAGTTGTAGGCTGTTGCTGAGGAGGTTGCACTAACTTGTTTGCATAGTGTCAAGGAGGCATCATTTTTACTTATTTCGATACCTTTAGGAATTTGCCATCTATGTTAAAGGCGTTGAAGGAGTCATCAAGTTTTTTTAGGGGGAGTTGAGATCCTAGAAGGAGGAGTTTGGTCTTATCGTCATTTAAGCATAAGCCTTGGTGAGCCATCCAGGTTTGAATAGTTTGATAGATGATGATGAGGTTGGCTAATTGAAGGTCATGAGAGCCTGTGATGGTAATGAGGATTTGGGTGTCATCTGCATAGTTGGTGTAGGTGTCACCCAAGTCGTCGAGGCGGTCAAATAAAGGCTTGGTAAAATTATTGTAAAGCGTTGGAGAAACGCAGGCGCCTTGTGGGACCCCACAGATGACAAGACTAGGCTGGGCTGCTGCACTCGGTAAGAACACTCTCATAGTTCTGTCTGAGAGGAATGATTGAATCCATTGAATCCATTGAATCCCTTTAAGCGAGAAATGCACTGCTGATTGCAAATGATTACATAGAATGTTATGATTGACCAGGTCAAAAGCAGTAGAGAGGTTGAGTAAAAGAAGCAGGGCTAGTGTTACGCTCACCTGGTATCCACAAGGACGCCACCTAGCCGGGTTACTCGCTGGTATGCTTCTCAGCTTTGCCCTGATGTGGTCTGAGGGGAAGGTTCTGCCTTGTGGTAGAATTAGGCGTGCTCTCCGTCCTGCCTTCTTTGCAGGGGCACGTTGTCTTTCATGGGCGAGTGCGGTCCAGTCACTTCACTGACGCCGGCCCGTTTGATATTGTTCAGGTAGGTCTTATTGCTGTTCTTTAGTTTTGTTGCTATCCTGCATGCCTTTCTTTGTTTAAAATGTCTCTTTTTTTCTCCCTTAGGTATGCAGAGCTTCAGCGCGGCGAATTGGCTTGGTTGAGCCCCGCTGGTAAATTATGGCGCATTAAGAGAGCTATGATGTGGTAAGTAAGCGCTATGCGCAGCGCTGCGAAGTCTTGCCTTTGCTAACCTGTGTTTTACTTCCTCGTAGGTCGCAGTGTTCTTCAGCGCGAGTGGAATGTCCGGAGTGGTGCCAGCCGAGAGGCGACCAGCCAGGTAAGCCTTTTGAGCAGTTCGTAATTTGTAAATGTGTCTACTGCTTTCTTTAATGTTGCCTCTATCTTCCTCTTTCAGGTCGTTCTGTCCGTGAGGCGTGCAGATTCGAGGAAGATGTTCTCAGTAGCTGCGAGTGTTTAAAGATGAAGACTGCAGGTAAGATGCTACTGCTAATGATGTTCCTTTTGTCTCCTTGCAGGTTCTGCTTCTCCGAGGTTCGAGGGAATAGCTGGACACGGTGAGCGTCACGTTGCAAGCTGCAAAGTAACGCAAGCGCGTTGTCTTGCTCGGGTGTGGTTTAAATAGCCCCAACAAAATAGTCCAGGTAAAGTAGTCCCTAGGCTACCACACCCAAAACACTAGACCGCATAGCTTGGTTCTTAGGAACCAAGCTATGTAGATGCCTCCATGTTGGCTGACAATACAATAAAGTAATTCCCAAGCACATTGTTTTTCATGGTGTATGAGCCTGGCGCCATAGGCGCCAGGACTGGCCCCGTGAGGGCTTTTGAAGAGGGTGCCAGGCTCTAGAGGCCCGAGTTCTGACTCCACCTGGCCAGTGGGTTTGCCAGAGGGGGTTTTGGGCAAGGGTCGTGACGGCTAGTTTGCCTTTGTCAATATACTCTTCCATCTGCATTTTCAGGTTCAGCAGTGCAGTTTCCGTCCCGTGTCTTGGGCGGAAGCCTGATTGGCGAAGGCCGAGGAGCTTGTCGACTTCCAGATATTTTTGGATCTGGAGGTAAACTACTTTGTCTAGTATTTTGAGTAGGAAGGGCACTGTGGTGATAGACCGATAGTTGGTTGGCATATTGGGGTCAAGTGATGGCTTTTTTGATAGCAGGAGTACCCAGGCATTTTTTAAGTTAGTAGGGACAGTGCTACTATTAAATGAAGCATTGATAAGGCTAGTGATGAAGTGGGTGATTTCAGAGGCGTAGTCCTTGATGACTATTGCCGGGCAGGAGTCACCATGGCAGTTTGAAGGTTTAAGGCTGGTGATGATTTATAGTACTTCTGATTACGATGCAGGGATGAATTCAAATTGTTGAGTGGTATTGTTGCCCAGGGGAGTCAGGATTTGAGGAGGTGGTTGGTCAGGTTGGGTTGTGTTTTTTCTTTTTTTTAGATTCGATTTTGGATTACAGTAGAGTTTTATCGGAGAGCGCTTTCTAAGTGTTGGTGCATCAGCTTATGTCTTTGAAGCAGACATCTACTGGGGGTACGGGGGACTCTAGTTCTCTCAGGATGGCAAAGAGTTCTTTGGTGCCTGATTTTGCATTGGTTATTCTGTCGTTAAAGGAGGAATTTGTTTTGGAGGATCATCTGTTTGTAGTGGAGCTCTCCGTTGGTAAATTTTGTTTTGATGAGGACGCTAGGGTCTTTTTTCCAGGTGGCCTCGGCTGTTCTCTTGGAGCTCTGGAGTGCTTTGAGTGTCGGTGTGAACCATGAGTTGATGTGGGCTGTTGGTTTGGCTTTGCGCAAGGAGAGGAGGGCTATTTTGTCAATTGCAGCAAGGACAGTTTTATTGTAGAGTTCAACCATCGTGGAGGGGTCAGGAAGAGGGCCAAAAGAGGCCAGCCAGAGAGTGATAGGAAAGGAGGGAGCAGGTGTGCGGATGAGGAGAATCCCAGTCTTACTGGCACTAAGGCAGAGATCATTGGTGGCACACCACTCGTGGTTAACAGACAGACAGACAGACAGAGATGAGGGAAGGAGAAGAAGTGGCAGAAGGGAGCCTGAAGATGAGTTGAGTGTCATCCGCATAGCACCAAATAATTTGGGGCAGGGAGCGGCAGTGCGGTGGGCAAGAAGTGCCAGGTATTGCTTGAACAATGAGGGAGAGAGGTTAGCCCCCTGGGGAACACCACAGGTAGAGATGGAGATAGATGAGAGGAATGACCCAAGAAGGACCTGGGATGGTCGATTGGAGAGGAAAGAGGTCAGCCAAGCCAGGGCGTGATTGGTGATACCCAGGTTATCACAGAGATGTTTGAGCAGGACGGCATGGTTGACCGTGTGAAAGGCCGAGAAGAGATCAAGTAAGATGAGAACACAGAGGGTTTTGGAATCAAGGTTGGAGGGCAGGTCTTCATGGATGTTCAGGAGCAGTTTCAGTGCTTCTGGCAGCTCTGAAGCCAGAATGATGGTGTTAGGGAGAATTCTCAGCAATGTGCTAATTCCCTTCTACTTTCGAGACCCCCAGCTCTTTTTTCTGAACGTTAGGACTTTTTATCTCTCATGTAATGTTAATGTGATTAATTCTCTGTTTCTTTTGACTTTGGAGTCTGACAAACTTCACAGGCATCATCTTTACATTGCGTCACACAGCACCTTCAGTGCAGTGGCACAGGGAAGTCTCTTAGATTTCCCAAAGGTTTAAATACCTTCTCTTGGTAAAACTGTTTCCAAGAGCAGTAAAGTGAAATTGACTTTACTTACATTTTGTAATTTTCTAGGCCCAGCACACACTATCTTGCCATAGGGTGGTGGAAGGGTTACTTAGTATACCTTTTTTCTAGTTTCTCATGTAACATTTTTTGTTACCCTTTCTACAATTAATGGCTGGTGGCAGTGGTTTACGTTTTACTACCATTGTGTGTTTTTACCGCGGGCTGCATTTGCATTTGCAGTAAAGCACCCATGGGTGCCCATTTCGTAAAAATGGCCCTGGTCTTCTTTTTTCACCATTTCTTGTTGGAACGGTCCTTCTTGAGATTTACTTTGCACGCCAAACCAGGTTTGGTCTCTTTGTTTGTTTTGTCTTTGGCAGGATTCACGAGTGAAGCCCGCCTCTGGCTCCAGTATGTCTGGCAGGGGCAGGCGGTGAGGGAGGTGCCTGGAACTCCCTGTGCTTAAAAATCCCCTTGGTTACAGGAATGCACCCAAAGTTGATTGGCCGGCTAGGTGTCCAGCAAGGACAGCCACCCTTCTGTGCGATTGACAGCTAGGCTGGAATGAATGGGAGAAACCTGCATAAAAGGCGAGGCTTTTTGGCTTGGAAGGCACAGTCCACCACTGGACGAAGGAATCCAAAGAAGAACTTGGAAGAGACGCCTGCTGCAACTCCTGGACCGTTGGTTTGCCCGGTGAAGCCCTGCTGCTGTGCTGAAGCTCCGAATTCGCCTCGACTAGAGAAGCCTTGCAAGGACGACTTCTACCTTTTGATTTGGTGGGACTAATCAACTCCAAAGTAAGCCCGTCTGGACATCCTCTCGAAGCTGGTTGTATTTCTACTGCTGCTGCTGCAGGAATTGAAGTGCCAGGGAGAGCAACACCAGATTGTGTGCGTTGCTTCTAAGTTGCACCCGAGCGCTAGGAAGATCCTCCAGACTTTCTTGATGCAGGACTGTCCAAGCCTGAGCCACCTCAACAGAGTGCTGGACCCCAGATGCGAGGAAAGTCTGAAGTGGTATTCGAGAACCGCAGTGTTGCTATTTGCTGTCAGACGTGAGGAGCTGAAACACTGAAGGACCACTGAATTGAAGTTTGCCAATTGCTGCTGCTGACCGTCCCATTGCAGAGTAGGAGTCCCCAGACGTCCTCCCTCTTGTCCCCACAACTGAGGCAGAGGAACAACAGGATCTGCAGAACTGTACAGGAACAGAAGCCAGCTGGAACCATTTCTTCTAACCAGAGGTACTGTAAAGTCTAAGAGAATTTGCCTCTTGTTGTGTAGCCTTACTTGCTCTCAGTTGAGACCGGTCTTGGATACCTTGTAGAGTTGCTAAACCTTTGGCCCTCACAAGCCTCCCAGCTTGTGGCCCTTCAAGTTTTCTACTATTCTACAAACATTTCTAAAAACATTGTGCAAGACTTTTTACCTACCTGCAAAGAAGTTCTTCAGCTCCCCTTGACATTGTGCAATTAACATTGGCTGTCCTTGCTCCCTGAGAGACTCCTCTTTACCTCTGATTTTGTGCTTTGCCCTTCCCTGAGGAAAGGATTAATTTACTCTGCTTTGGAAGGTTCCTAAAAGTACTTGCCTGTTTATTATTTGTTAATCTTTGTTTTATTCCTCTATTCTATCTTTTGCACCAAACTCACTATTGCTCTAAATGTACCAATGATAAACCAATGTCCACATTGTCCTAGCTATTTAAGTCACCTGAGGGTGTAGGAAGTGTCTGTGTGCCATTCCCAATGGGTATCACCTGATTTAGAGAAATAAAGAGTGTGCTTTGAAGTATATTTAAGTGTTACATGTTTTGCTCCCTTTCTGAAGAAGGTTTATACAACTGACTGTGAAATAAATTAATAATTGTTTTATCAAGAAACCTTGAGTGTGTTTATTTAAATAACTGTATTGTGAAACTCTGTGTCACAACATTACTGCTCACATTGACCCCTCTTGAGATAAGCCTGGCTGCTTGACCACACTACCAACCTTTGTAGTTCAGACTTATACCAAAGGTTGGGCCCCTATTGCCAGGAGGCCAAGGTTATTGTAGTGCACCCAAAGGGTACTGCATACAATCTTGCCGAACAGATGGGCACAGAGACAACCAAAACATTTCAGTGTGAAGATTAAGCTGGGAGATGGCCAGGAAAGGAGTGATGGAGATTGGGCGTTAGTTAGCCGGGCAGGACAGTGATAAGCTGATGATCGGACCATGGACACTGGGTGTTGGAAGTGATGTTGGTGTTACAGTTCAGGTCGGCTAGCCAATCGAGTATCTGTCCTTTGGTGTGTGTAATGGGAATGCCCATTCCGAAGCAAATGGAATGATGCCCATTCCATTTGCTTCGGAATGGGCATCATGTTCTTAAAGGATCTTAAACATGTCTTCACCCAACAAATAACTTATCAGAGAAAAAAGCTAAATGGCCTGAATTAACCAGGAGGCAGAAATGTTCTCAGTTGATGTCTACACTACAAGTGATCTTTAAGGGTCTGCATAGATAACAGTAGAATATTCCACAATTGTGTTGCTTGAATTTCAAAGGAGCATCCACCCCACTTTTTGACTTTTAAACCAGGGGATGAGCAATAGACCGTCTGCCGCTGATCTAAGTTGTCTATTTCATGTGTATAGTGACAACCGACTTCTAATGAAGAAAGGTCCTTTATTATAATAGTCGTTGTGCAGTAAGCACGAGGCTTTCAACTCCACAAGTCGTGGCCACTGGCAGCCAGTGAAGTTCTTTAAAAGCCATTAAATATGGTCTTGGTGACTCATATGAAGCAGTAACTTGGGAGCCATGGTTGGAATCTAGTATAGCGTAGCCATGTACTTCTTGAGGAGACCCAGGTAGGCAGTATTTAGTATTGCAATAGTATAAATAACTAGTTACAAAGGTGTTCATCAATTGGATCTTATCTGAGAAGGTACAATAATTCAACAATCTTAAGGGTTCTCACCTGGAAAAGGCAGCTACTGGTTAACATACTAATCGGCTTATCTGTTGACTGGTCAGAATCAAACCACAACGCTAACTTGCAAACTATTTTCGATGGCACAAGTCAAGCCCCTATTGGTGGAGGCCAAAAATTGTTACACCAAGTGTGCACAACATGACGGTTACTCGAGATACCCTTTGAGCAGCTTCTTTACCTGCTGAGCAGTGCTCTTTTTCCTGATGTGAATGTCAACCATGGAGCCATGATTTGGGCATACAGATCCCCCAGGGTATCAAGTTAAAAATCCTGGTGGAAATCCCAAAAGTCAACATTAACTTAAGCGAATGGCTGCTCCACCACAGAATGCTTCTGTCAGTACCTGAACCCCATCCTCTAAGGGCAGGCTGCATATCATACAGAAGCCTACTACATGTTGGAAATGTGGGGAGGGTGCTGGCACATATCTACACATATGTGTGCAATGCCATAACGTGAAATGGTGGTTACCACGGTTTCAAAGAATTAATGTATTCTTTGAGCTCCGGCTGGCAACAGACACAACTGGTACCCTGGTTAGTGTAACACCTAACACCTCATGGCTTCCCACATCTGCTGAATTTCAAGGGTTTTGTTGGGTTAAGTCTGCTCAACTTGACTACACCTTTACTGAATTCATTTCAGTGAATTTTCAAGGGTTTTGTTATTTCATAGTGTTTTTATAGGGCGACTAAGCCATGGCCTTTGGCCACGGTTTTTGGCCGTGTCCACTTGTACATGTGCCGCAATATGTTTTTTCTGGAAGGCCATGGCCACTATAAATGTATTTCAGTCCCACTAGACAGGGCTAGGTTCGACTGAGCTCACTGTATTTTGAAACACTAGCAGGCCTTGGCCGGTGGCCACTGTACCCCCAATATGTTTCCTTAGGACCCACTGCATGGCTTTGGGGCCCACTAGCCAGGGCCTTTGACCCTGGGCAGTGAGCACAGGCTTCGCCCGTGCTCACTGTATATTTTGAAACACTACCGGGCCACTGTACATGATCCCCCAATTTTTATTTTGTATTAATCCAATTTGTTTTAGCTCTATTTTTTTGTAAAACATTTTCCCTGTAGCCGTGGTTATACTAGTAATTTACTCCAAATAACCAAGGTTATCTGTAGGCGCCTGCAGATATCCACGGTTATCCGTAAAAAAAGCGTGCACAATCGAAAAAGTCGTCCCTGACCTCCCAGACCCTAACCAAGTGCCCCTTAGATCATGGCCATTGACCACAGCTTTTGGCCATGCCCACTGTATATTTGACCACATGAAGGTGCCACTAGCCATGGCCTTTATCCATGGCAGCGGCCACACTCTTCGGCCACCCCCCCCCTGTATATTCTAAAACATTAAGGGTCAGTAAACTCATTGAGAAAAAAAAGATGGCGTTTCATTTATAAGCACCCGGTTTGTTGGCAATTTACCTGAGATATAGCTATCTATTTCAGACAGGGGACACCCCCTTTTCCCACCAAATGACTTGACCGAATAACCCCGAACCACAAAAGGGCCGTAAGTCAACGCTTTATGCCCATGTTATTCCACACGTGGTCCAAATCCGTCCTGCGGTTTGGGCTGTGCGGACTGTCAAAAATTGACCTTTCTTGTCTATAGGAAAATTAATGGGGAGTAGGCCGCAATTATCGGGGTTTTTTGTTTTTGTTTTTGGAATAACTTTTTATATTTTAACAAATCATTCCCAAAATGTGCAGTCTGAGGGTCGGGGGGGAGCAGGAGGGGGCTGGCTTACCTAGGCTGACCTAGTTTTAATTGGAATCTTGCCCAAATCAGTCTTACAAGTCAAAAGTTATTAGCAATTCATGTTTTCAGGTTTCATATGGGAGTCCAACTCACCTAAACTTTAGGGCGGTGACCGCCGCCATATTATATATATTGCCCAGACAACCAATTTAATTTTTAGAAGTTCATTGATTAATCCACCATTAAAAAAGTGTTTACACGATTAAACTGACGAGTTTCACCGTTTCGCAGGCTTCATCTCAATCTTTCTTTTGTGTTTGTTTGACATATTTACACACACTGATAGGTTGTCGGATCTTTTTTAGTCTTCGTTCATGTTCACCAGTGTGTGTTTCGCATTTATTTATTTTTATTTTTATTTTTATTTTATTTATTGGTTTTTACTGCGCCGAAGCCCGCAGGCATCAGGGCACAACAAGGAACACAAGACAAACAAGACAAAAACTATTAGGGAAATCTATTCTAAT
The DNA here is from genome assembly GCF_040938575.1 of Ambystoma mexicanum. Taxonomy (NCBI): domain Eukaryota; kingdom Metazoa; phylum Chordata; class Amphibia; order Caudata; family Ambystomatidae; genus Ambystoma; species Ambystoma mexicanum. Next base: position 1,172,935,191 of record NC_090927.1, on the reverse strand, counting down.
CTTCAATTTTTTTTCAAGCTTTGGCTGGATTGTGGGTTCATTTAAATAAATGGATCTTCAGCTTTTTTCAGAAGCTTTGGTAGTTTTTAGCTCGACAGGGAGTTTGTTCCATGACGGGGCTACTCTGACTGGGAAAGCTCTGCCTATGCCCTGTGAGCATTTGAACGGGGTGCTTTTTATCTGGTTGTTTCTTTCTGATCTTAGGGATCTTGTAGGTGTGTACAAGGTGATCCTTTCTTTAAGATAACCTGGAGCCTGTTGTTACGGACTGCAAATGTTCATTGTTTTGGCACAGGTCATCAATATTAAAGTGCATTGTGCATCTTATTTGGTAACAGTTTGCTCTTTAAACAAGTTGATCACTTTTCACATTTTTTGCTACATAGTAGTGCTTCAATGTCTAATATTTGCATTTTCAGTTCCACAATGAAGGTCATCGTGCTAAAGTGCCTATGTATAATGTCATATGGGTCCAAAAAACATTTATTTCATTCATTACCCATTTTTAAGTGCATATGCATGATATTTTTAAATTGTTAAAACTAGTAAAACAATAGGTCAATATACCCCCAACATTTGTCATTAGTATGTATCGGCCCAATCACAGTTGTCATTCATCTAATGCATTATTATATTGTAAAACATGCATCTTAATAAGCTTATTGCCTTTATAGTGCAAACAGTTAGGCAGAAGGTGATTGGTACCTCAGTAGTACTGATAGTGACCCACTGTTTTTCGCATTGAGTCACAGATAGTTACTGACAATTGTAAAGTGCATAATGCATGTACAACATCCTTGCATATTTATACATAGTGCATTGTATGATTGATAAAGTACATAGTGCATTCAATCTTTTTAGTGTATTAGTCTATATGGCAATCTCATTTCATTCTCTTTCTCGTTTTGCATGTTTCACTCAGGGTCTTCCAAACTACTTTGATCAATGACATTGGTTTAAGATGGTTACATGATTTTAAATTATATATTCATAATGTAATAAAGCACCCTTTGTGATACATTTTTGCATACTAAAACGTATAGTGATTTTCAGATTTTTCTTTAAACGCAATCATGTGTATAGTTTTCTGTGACATTTATTAATGTGTCCATATTGTTCCCCATCGTCCTCAAAGTTTCCTAGTATGGATATATCCTGTACCTATAGACATAAAAAGTTCTTCGTCCAGGTTATGCCCATGTGGTGTCTTGTTATTCATGTCCACAATATATCTTGATTCTCTTTGCCTCAACTGCAGTTCTCCATCTCCTTCTCTTGGTTGTTGTCACCTGATGGATAATAAAGTATTGTAATGATTCTACACAGCTTGCATGAATTTCTTCAAAATGCTTTCCAAGAGGATAGAAGTAAACTTTATTTTTAATAGCTCGGAGATGTTGCAGTATTCTCAGTTTGGCCATGAGTTATGTGCTTCCTACGTGCCATGTATTACTCCCACAGTTAATTGCTTAGACCACGTGTATATATGTATAGTGTCTTATAAAGTCAAAATTTGCCAATACTTTTGATGTTCACGAACAGTAACAGATTATTGGTCGTTTTGTTGAAAACCTTAGTAAGAAAAACGGATACTAAATAAATTAAACCAAATCATGTACAGCGCATTTCTTTAGCATTGGATCTTTCATAGATTCAGATGCTTGAATATTCCCCGTCGTCAGACTGGGAATCCTCTGTGATAAAAATAATTATAAAAATGTTTAATATACATTCATTATTCCATAGAGAATGCATGTAAATACCCCCTTGTGGCCAATGAGCCATTCTATTGTGTAGTCCCTCTGCCTCACTTTGGTCCTTTATGGCCCTAACTAATGAGGTGACAGGGTTTAAGCTCCACCCCAGTCAGCCATCTTCAGATTTTTCACTGCAGTCTGACGGGGAATCCTCCAGCTCTCTGAGCTTTCGAATATTTTTGTGTAGTATATATTCTTAATATATATTCTACTGTTTTCCCCTGCTTAGGGGCTATCTACTCTGAACTTTTGGGCACCGAGAATTTTTTTTCTTGCCTCAAATTAGTCGAGTGAATTTCTCCTCACCATGGCTGAGCTTCAGGCTGCCAAGAAGCCTTCCCTGTTCAGGGACTGCACGAGGTGCAGGAAAAAACTGGTCTACATGAAGGATCCACATGACCACTGCATCTACTGCCTATACCCTCATGACATCAATAAATGTGATATTTGCAGGTCTTTCTCGACACAGGAGACTTCTGTTACACCTAGAAGCCAAAGGTCTGTCTTCTGACGAGGAGTCTGCCAAACAGCTCCTGTACTATCTACTAAACCATCTGAGAGACAAACTTCTAAGAGAAGGGCCTCTTCGGTGGAAAGGAGTTCCTCTCCCACTCTAAAGGGTAACAGAAAGATGGAAATCACTTCTTCCATGCCTCCCTTGGGCTCTGGAGGCCACAAGACACGACATCCTGAAGAAAAAACCACCTCCAAAGGTAAGGAGGCATTTTAAAAAAACCGGAGGGGGGGTGGAACCGTCGTCCATGGAGAAGCAGTCTACGAGCCGCAGTAAACCTAGATACCCGCCGACGACCAAGCCGTCTACGAAACCCTCGTCGACGACTACACACCAAGCCTCATCGTCCACGACCAAATCCTCGTCGTCGAGGTCAACTTCTACAAAACGGTTGTCGACGAAGCTCTCGTCCACGGACCTCTCATCCACGGATAAGGGTCATCAATCATCTTCAAAGTCTTCGTCGATGAAGCCACCGTCACGAAAGCACTGTCGAGGACACCACAATCTTCTTAGTCTACGGAGGAAATAAGGCCCAAAACGCCCCTTGAGGACATCACGGATAAACCATCCAATGTGAGTAGTCTTCCCAATCCTATGGGAGCAACGCCTCCCGTTTCAGACGCTCCTGAACCACTTGGAACAAATTATCTCCTTTAAAAGAGATGGCAGAACTCCCCGACATCATTCTTCAAGAGGAGTTCTCAGAGACGGAATTTCTTGGTGAGTAACCCTTTCTCATCCCCAAGGAAAACAGTCCTCCCTGGCAACCGTCTACTGAGGTTGTTGCACATCGTTATGACCCTGTACTCATGGAGTCGATGCGAAGGATCATCGAGGAATTCAACAGACGCCAAGAAGAAAAGAATAGGTCATCTCTGCCGAAGGATTAGAGAACCCCCCTCGGCCCCCCCAGAGGGACATCTCACCTCGACATAGTACACCAAGACACTCCCCAGACCACAGAAAAGAGCACAATCACCTGAGCCTCCAGGTAGATCCAGGAGCAATACGCTCGGTGCTTCACCGACAAGGGTCATCGTCCGGTTCGAGATCCAGCTTGGTACCATTGTCTGTGTCAGTCTCAGATTGCTGATTGGCAAGAGGACCCGTTCAGGGATTTCTCAGACCCTGTAGAAGGTGAGATCACACAGGAACCTGATGCTGCCAGCGAATGGGACGATTATATTGTTGAGAAGCCCAAAAAGAAAGACTCTCCAGGTGATTCCTCACCACCGGACGATTTGGTATCGTTTCATACTATTATCGGAAAAGCTGCGGACTTATTCAAATTACAAGTTGTATCAGAAGAGAAGAAGTCGGTGCTTTACGAGCACAGGGACAAGCACAGAAGAACGGTTACCACCATTCCTCTTCTCAACACCATATGGGAGTCTGGGTCGAAGATACTGGCCACGCCATTATCCACACCCTCTCTAGTTTCAAGACCTGAAAAGAAATACAAGGCACCAGACTCTGCACCGCTTTGTCTAAGGGGTCATACTAAGCCAGACTTTATCATCATCAGACCTGAGGTGCAAACACAAATACTGGACATGCCCTTTGATGGGCAAGAGTTATTTGGTAAGGTCGATGACCACCTAAAAGGAATAAAAACGGACATTGACACAGCTCGAGCCATCGGTTCCTTAGAGATCGTAGGTCTTTTCGCCCTTTTCGAGGCTCATCGTCAAAAGACAGAGGATATAATCGATCTTCCTATGGTCAAAGGACGCAAGGAAACACATTTCAGGGCAACAGATACCAATCCTCCAACAAGTACTCCCAAAGAGGAAGACGTGGCTCTGCCCAAGGTAAAGCCCAGAACAAACAAAATAGACACTTCGGTTCTTCCCCCTCAATGTCGCACACCTGTGGGGGGAAGAGTAAGACAATTTTTTTCTACACTAGCATTCAATAAAATTGGACAAGTGGGTGCTACAGGTGGTCCGCGAAGGTCACACAATAGAATTTCTAGACCAACCTCCATCCCTTGCTCCCACACCACGCAAAGTGCATATTCTAAAGCAAGTCATGTCCGAAGTTCAAAAATTACTGCACAAAGCAGGAATAGAACCAGTTCCTTGCCCTCAGAGGGGAAAAGGTTTCTACTCCCGTTTCTTTCTAATCAAGAAGAAAAACGGCCAGTGGAGACGATATCCAGTCATTGCATCGAATACATAGCATTGAATGCCAAAAGCATCGAAAAAAATGAATTAAAAAAAAAAAGCATCGAATGCATTTTTTTCAAAGGTAGAGGTTTTGTTTTAATTATGATGGGTTTTAAGGGGTAAAAAAACAAGGGTTGGGGGGACCCCCCCATTTAAAAAAAAAAAAAATGCATTTGATGCTTTTTTTTTCGTTGCTTTTATTTTAGATGCTAAGGCATTTGATGCAATCACTATAAACCAGTGGAGACCCATATTAGATTTGGGACCGCTCATCAAATACATCAAACGCATCAAATTCAAGATGATTTCACTGCAGAGCGTCCTACCGTGGCTAAACAGAAACGACTAATTAGCCACTCTGGACTTGAAGGACGCATACTTCCACATTCCAATTCATTCTGCCCACAGACAGTTCCTCAGGTTTGCTGAAGGAGACCTGCATTTTTAATTCCGGGTACTACCGTTCGGGCTAAAGTCATCACCGAGAGTGTTTACCTGTCTGGCACCCGTTGCAGCAAAACTCAGAAGGATGGGAACGGAAGTCTTTCCATATTTGGACGACTGGTTGATAAGGGTGAACGCCTCCAGTCAAGCTCGATTGGCAGTTTCAAAGACTATAAAACTCGTAAAAGGGTTAGGTTTTCCGATAAACAACATCAAATCCTGCCCAGTACCCAGCAAGACAGTTCTCTTCCTGGGGGCCGAGTTCGACACCAGTATTCCCATGGTAAGACCATCGGCGGACAGAGTAACAGCTATCCTCCGCTCCACCTCATGTTTCCTAGAAAAAGGTACAACCACGGTACGTTCTTTCAAATCCCTCCTGGGCATGATGTCTCCATCTATATTTCTCATACCAAATTGCAGACTTCGCATGAGACCAGTCCAGGAGGCCCTGGACCACCAATGGAAGCAAGCTATAGGTTCATGGGCGGATGTAGTCCAGATACTGACGAAGCACTTCAGGTGGTGGAACACTCCGCGGAACCTGCTACAAGGAATGCCATTCCAGACACCAACATATACTCTTCTCTTAAGGACAGATGAGTCCCTTTCGGGCTGGGGAGCTCACCTGGCGGACCTCCAAACACTGACCGTCCAAACAGACAACACAACTTCCATGCACTACACAAACAAGCAAGGGGGCACAAAATCAGAGGTCTTGTCACAAGAAGCTCAACTGCTATGGGCATGGGCCTTACACCACAGAGTCCAAATCAGGGTGGAACATCTCCCGGAAGTGGACAATGTCCTAGCGGACAAACAAGCAGGGAGTACACGTCATCACACGAATGGAAGCTAGAAGAGAAGGAAGTCCAGCAGATTTTCTCCATATGGGGCCATCCACAGATCAACCTCTTTGCCACCAGAACCAACAGAAAATGCCAAGAATTCGCCTCAAGGTACCCGGAACAGCAATCGGCAGTAGATGCTTTCTCTGTGGACTGGACAGGGAAATTCCCGAATGCCTTTCCCCCATTCCACTTACAGCGAGAAATCTACGCAGAATGAAGGAGCAGAATTGCTCTATCATCCCAATAGCACCGGACTGGGCGCGACAGATTTGGTACCAGACTCTACAGCATCTATCCTGATTGTCTCCAATTCTCCTCAGAGCGCATCAATACCTATTGATGAAACGGAACCACAAAGTCCTTCACCACGACCCAGCAAGCCTCTCCTTTAAGGCTTGGTTCCTGAGCAGCGTATGTTTATGAATCTGAATCTCCCGGCAGACTGCTGGGACATAATCGGGGCCTCTAGAGCCCCCTCCACTGGAATCACCTACGTCCGGAAATGGACTTGTTTCTCTAAGTGGTGTGAGACGCCTACAATTAACCCACTTACAGCTTTGGTAGAACAGATACTACCTTACTTATTGCATTTGGCTAGGGCAGGGCTCTCAATGTCCTCCATCAAAGTTCACATATCGGCCATATCAGCATACCCGACAACTCCACAAACAGTCATTACTCTCTCTTCCGGCTGTCAAGGTCTTCCTGAAGGGGTTGATGCATACTTACCCTCCTACACCCTCACCAGTCCCTACCTGGAGTCTAAACACTGTGTTAACGGCTCTCATGGAACCCCCTTTCGAACCCATTCACAGATGTGACATGAAATTCCTATCCTGGAAAACAGCCTTTTTGATAGCCATTACATCGGCCAGGAGGATCAGTGGATTGCAATCTTTGTCTTCAGAACCCCCTTTTACTTTGTTTCAGAAGGACTGCGTCATTTGAGAACACTCCCTAAATTCCTTCCCAAGGTGTTATCGGAAATGACACTCAGAGTGCATTTTCCTGCCATCTTTTTTTCAGAATCATATCTGTGAGGCAGAAAGAGCATTGCATTCTCTAGATGTGGCTAGAGTTTAGAAATTCTACTTGCGGAGAACTAAGGAGTTCCGCTCCTTATACAGATTGTTCATTGCCTTTTCTGGTCGCACAAAAGGGCAGCATATCTCCAAACAAGGTCTGGCACGATGGGTATCCCTATGTATCACTCACTGTCATCAGGCAAAGGGAAACCCCTCACCAAGCCTCCTTCGGCACACTCCACTCGAGGGAGAGCGGCATCAGTAGCGTTTCACGCAGGGGTAGCCTTGAAGGACATATGCAGAGTCGCTACCTGGAACACTCTGCACACGTTCGCTAAACACTGCTTCCTGGCAGAAGAAGCCAACAAAGAATCTGCAGTTGGATAGGCAGTGCTCCGTCACCTCTTTGCATAAGGTAGGACAAGCCTCCTTTCCCTGAGTATGTAACCTTTGTGTTGCTGTATGTTAAAGGTTTGTCAAAGTCTTAGTTACTTACCTGTAACTGTATTTCTCCAGCATTGGTATCTTTCATAGATTCACATGTGCCCATCCGCCTCCCCTGAGAGGTTGCTCCTACATTCGGCACCCATCATACTGTAGTTCCTACGGTTCAAAATCTGAAGATGGCTTACTGGGGTGGAGCTTAAACCCTGTCACATCATTGGTTGGGGCCATAAAGGACCAAAGTGAGGTGGAGGGACTACACGATAGAATGTCTCATTGACCACAAGGGGGTATTTACAAGCATTCTCTATGGAATAATGGATGTATATTAAAAAAGTGTAGTAATTATTTTTATCACTGAGGTTTCCCAGTCTGACGGGGAATATTCAAGCATCTGAATCTATGAAAGATACCAATGCTGGAGAAATACAGTTACAGGTAAGTAACTAAGACTTTTACGCTTAGCCTATGAGACCAAATAAATTACCTTGTCAAAACTGGCCTTAAGATTTGTTTACAGAACCGTTTTCCATGTCGGGTCAGTAGCCATCTCCCATGTTGCTTTTTTGTTTAATTAAGCCTTGTAGACCGTGGCAAGGTTCTGATCGTGGAATAATGACCCGCCCCCATGTTATTGCCCGAAAGGTAATTCTCCCAAGGGATAATGGCCGCCCCTGGGTCAGTTTGTGTATTATTTTAGGCTACTGTTCAAGTCAGATTGTTTGAAATTTGCTCTATACCAGAGATCATAAACTGCATTGAGAATTCTGATTGGGGAAAGGCGGTATATAATGAATCCATGATCTTAGAATGTATTCATGCATTTACTTGTAGGAATGAATACACTAAAACATAACCTACTGAATGTACAAGTTTGTGTGCTAGTACACAAAGTGTAATGGGGCAGATAAATATGCAGGTAATACCCACCGCCCCTACTCAGATGCGTATGCAAGTACCACTTTCTATCCCTCTCCAGTATCGTCCAGGTGAGAAACCATACCAGTTGAGACAGCCTCACTGCCCCAGGAGTATAGGGGTGAGAGACGCAACTAACTAAGACCATGAAGTTGTTGTTATGACAAGTATAGATGGAGTGACCTGTAGGGTGACGGGTAGTTGCTGCTATGTGTGTATATATATATTTCTGAGGCTTGTGGAATCTGCTTAGATCACATGCTGTGCATAGGCCGACATCTAGTGGAAGCTGCGGAGTATTACAGTTTGTTTTTCGAAAATCGAAAAAGGGCGTCGACACAGGGCGTGCCAGTAATACTATCCCTAGTGTGACGTCCACTGTACCCATGATCCCTCACGCGTCTAGGATCCCCAGATTGTTTTTTTCCGCCATTCTGGTCGGAAGCACTTCATCGGAGTTCCCTGGCTTTGCCATATTTTCACTTAAAACTATTCTAATTTGCCCCATTTTCTCACCCCTACGTCGACCAGCATCTCGACGCCGAACCGGGGAGGAGATCAACGTCGAAACCCGACGGATTGGGCCTTGAGGCTTCCGCCTCGGCTCGGGCCTGGGCCGCTGGCCTCGGCCCTACAGTAGGGAGAGTGGGGGGTGGTACACTTCCACACTCGGTTAGAAACACCTTCTTACCTACACACACTTGCCCGCTGCCCACAGGCGCGTATGGAGGGTACGCCCTTTCAGTTTTGCCCCAAGTGTAATAAAAAATACCCTTGGGTAGATAAGCACGCTACGTGCAACCTTTGCCTGCCCAGAGACCACCCCGAGGCGGGTTGCAGGGCCTGTAGCAGGTTTAAGACAAAAACTCTTAAGGACCGCTCCACCAAGCGTTGGGCCCACCACGCCAAGCTAGCAGCTATGGAGGCGGAGGGTACCTTCAGCGACGGCAGCGACGCCGGACTTTCGGACGGCGAGGGCACCAAGGCGTCGAAAGACAGCCTAACGCACGTCCCCGGCCTCGGAAGGTCGTCCGTCCCGGCGACTATGGGGAAGTCCCCCGGCGACAGGAGCGTTACACATACACACGCTAAACACAAAAGACCCACCCGAGATTCGACGTCGTCGAAACCTCGGAAAGAGGCACAAAAGGAGCGGTCCGAAAGGACGTCCTCTGGGCGGTCCCGGTCGAGGTCGCCGCACGACGTCAGGCAAGCCTCCACACTTGCACATAGTGCCTCGCCCATTAACATCACGGAAGATCACTCGTCCGGAGACGAACACGGCTTCCATCCCCAGCCTGCACCCCAGGGAAAGGGTACATCACTTGGGAGTGAGGAGGGCCCAGTTTCGAAGCCTAGTTCGAAACACAGGGATTCCACCTCCGATCCTCGACGCCAGGCGTCGAAAGATAAGGGAAAGGGTAAACACACTTCCACCCACGGGGAAGGGGGTAAGCAACAAAGGAAACAACCCTTGCAATCCCCCACAACTATAGAACTGACTTCCCCGTCCAAGTCTTCTCAGGGACAGTCCATAGAGAGTTCTAGCAGGGTCACCCCAAGCTCAAAACTCTGGTCATGCGAGGACACTGACAGAGTAATGTCAAGGATGTCCTCCTTAGCAAATTTCTTCGAAAGACACCCTGACCAACTACTAGCTTTAAACCCTCAGGAATCTTCTCCCTCAGGTTCAAGGGACCCTATCCTTTCAAATAAAAGGCCCCGGGTCGAGACACCAGTAAAGGCTTCAGAACCCTTAGAAGTCCAACCCTATTCTTGCCTTTTCCCTACAGGCCAAGGAGACTCTTCCCTTATAGAGGGCCAGGATTTTGAGACACCAGAAGATCTCGCAGTGTCAGATTATTACGGGGAGGACGAAGACGAGGATGAGCCAGAAAATAGCCCTGATATTTTCAGAATGGACTCACCAGTCGAAAGGGAAGCCCCAATGTCTGATTCCCCAATAGATAATCAGCCCCTCCTGAATGAACTGCTCTCTCGGGCAGCTAACCACTTCCACATAGACACACAAGGTGTCCAAGAGGAGAGGGACTTCGCGGAGGAACTAATAGGGGAAAGGAAGACAGTAGCCCAGACCATTCCCATCCTGAAATCTATTCAACGCAGAATAGCACCATCCCTTGTCAACCCAAACTTGACAAGACCTGTAAACCCGAGAGTAGAGAAGCTGTTTAAAGCAGCCCAGTCGGACCCTCTATATATTAGAGGCCAACTTAAGCCAGACTCTCTAGTCGTAACTAACACCCGCAAGAGAGCTGGAACCCCATTATCTTCCTCGGAGGCTCCCCCCGACAAGGAAAGTAAGAAACTCTATGGTTTTGGTAGAAAAGTAGCTTCCACGGCAGCCTACCAAACCGGAATCGCGAATTCCACCACACTGTTGGCCAGCTACAACTGCCATCAGTGGGAAGAAGTGGCAGCACTAATAGATTCCGCTCCCGAACCCCTTAAGAGCCAGCTATCTCGCATTTGTGCAGAGGGAAGAAACGTCTCAGGCTGCATTTTAAAAGCAACTATAGACGCCGCAGACAATGCGGGTAGAATTATAGCAGAGGGGACTGTCATCAAAAGACATGCTTGGTTGAGACAGTCGGGATTCAGAGCAGAAACTCAAGCTGCACTCTTAGACAAACCAGTGGAAAGTGATCTCCTGTTTGGAAAGGCAGTCGAGGACGCACTAAAAAACGCTAAGGAGGAATTCGACACCCTCAAATCCCTTGGCCAGTTAACTACAAAACCACCTAACCAAAGAGGGAACGGCAATTTTCGTCGCCCCCGCGGCCAAAATTCCAATAGAGGAAATAGCTATTCCCACACCCAGGGTACACAGTGGAACACCAACTCACAACAGTCTACCCAGGGGTATGGTAGGGCTAGTAGAAGAGGACGTGGTAGAGGCAGAGGCAGCCCCAGTAAAGGAGGCGGCACGCCTCCACCGAAGCAGTGACGCTCATTTCAGGGTCCCTTCCCATGCAACCCCAGTAGGGGGACGAATATCCAGCTTCACCCAGGCATGGGAAGGGATAACATCCGACAGATGGGTGCTGTCGACAGTATCCAAGGGGTACTGTATAGAACTACTGCAACGTCCCCGAAACCACCCTCCAAGACAAAAAGTCCACTCTTTGGAACATCAAAAGATCCTCCTCGAGGAAGTCTACAATCTGCTCCTAAAGGACGCGATAGAACTCGTCCCAGGACACCAGGTAAACAAGGGTATCTATTCAACTTACTTCCTTGTGCCAAAGAAAGATTTAACAATGCGCCCAGTATTGGACTTACGGCCTGCCAACAAGTATGTCAAGCCCCAAAAATTCCGTATGACCACGCTACAAGAGGTAATCCCACTCCTAAAAAAGGGGGATTACATGGCAACCTTGGATATGAAAGATGCCTATTTTCATATTTCTATGCTCCCGGCGCACAGAAAATACTTGCGCTTCAAGGTGGACAGTCGCCACTACCAATTCAAGGTACTGCCCTTCGGGATAGCTTCAGCACCAAGGGTATTCACCAAGGTACTGGCGGTGGCAGCTGCACACCTACGCAGGGAGGCAATCCCAGTGTACCCTTATCTAGACGACTGGCTCATAACGGGGGAAACCCCAGGAATCTGCAAATCAAACATTCAGAGGACTATCGACCTCCTCCACGAATTAGGCTTCTCTATCAACGAGAAGAAGTCAAGTCTGGTGCCAAGCACCTCAAAACAGTTTCTAGGAGCTATCCTAGATACTCAGAGAGAATTGACCTTCCCTTCGGAAGAAAGAATTCGGAATATACTTCTGCAAATTCCGCATTATCAGTCAGGTCAACAGATAACAGTACGCAAAGCTATGCGGTTACTGGGCATGATGGCGTCATGCATTTATCTGGTCCCCCACGCGCGTCTGCGCATGCGTCCCATGCAGGAATGGTTGGCGAAACAGTGGTCTCAGGCAAGTGGTCAGTGGGACGATCTAGTGGTCGTTTCGCCAACACTCGTACAGAGCCTACACTGGTGGACAAGAGAGAATATCGCAAAGGGGAAACCCTTTTACGATCCCGAAGTACAGGCAATGGTTACTACAGATGCATGCCTGACGGGTTGGGGAGCTCACCATCTCCACCACACAGCTCAGGGTCTCTGGTCTCACTCAGTAGCCAAGAACCACATCAATCTGCTAGAGCTTCTGGCAGTATTCCGAGCGCTGCAGGCGTTCGAGCCCCATCTACTGAACTTGTCGGTGCAGATCAGGACGGACAGCACGACAGCCATGTTCTATCTGAACAAGCAAGGAGGGACTCGTTCGCCAAATCTGTCCAAGCTTGCCCAGAAAATATGGATATGGGCACTCAGACGGAACATCTTCCTGTCATCGCAACATGTTCCAGGGGAGCTCAATTCCCTAGCGGATGCTCTAAGCAGAGACCCCCTCCCAGAAGAACACGAATGGGTCCTTCACAGAGACGTAGTAGAAGATCTCTTCTCTCAGTGGGGTTTCCCCACTATAGACCTATTCGCCACAAGCGAAAACAAACAATGCCCAGGATTTGCATCCAGGTTCCCCCAAACGGACTCCCAGGGGAATGCCCTGTGGATGAACTGGTCAGGGATGTTTGCGTACGCTTTTCCACCAACTCCTCTCATCAGGAAGGTGGTGTACAAGATGAACAAGGAATCAATGACGCTCATCCTAGTTGCTCCCATGTGGGCGAGACAACCATGATTTCCACACCTACGCAGGATGGCGGTGTGCGAGCCCATCAGACTCCCAGCCTGGTACAACCTTCTGTCCCAGCAACAAGGTCAAACACTGCATCAGGAACCCAACTCTATGAACCTAGCAGCATGGCTCCTGAAGTCATAGAGTTTGGACATCTCAAATTACCACAGAGGTGTATGGACATTCTAAAAGAGTCCAGGAAACCAAATACAAGACACTGTTACTTTGACAAGTGGAAAAGATTCGTTATCTGGTGCCAGAATAAACAAATCAACCCGGTTGATTGCACTCCTTCCAACGTTGTAACATACATGCTCCACCTGCTGGATGCAGGGTTGGTTTTTAACTCTCTGAAAGTACACCTGGCAGCCCTCTCGGCTTACACCACATCCCATAACAGGGTCTCGTGGTGGAAAGTACCAGTGGTTAAAGCCTTCATGGAAGGAGTAAAGAGACTTCACCCTCCTATTTCGAACCCACCGCCAGGATGGGACCTCAACGTGGTGCTAGCTAAGCTCATGGGGCCCCCCTTCGAACCCATGCATAAAAGTAGTCTCAAACACCTGACTTATAAAACAGCCTTCTTAGTAGCCATTACCTCCATAAGAAGGGTCAGTGAAATTCAGGCTCTGTCAGTGCAAGATCCTTTCTTTACTATCCACAAGGACAAACTGGTTTTACGCACACACCCTAGGTTCTCACCAAAATTCATATCCAAGTTCCATGTAAACCAGTCCATCGAGCTTCCGGCTTTCTTCCAAAACCCACAAAGCTCGGCTGAGGTGAAACTACACACCCTAGATGTGCGTAGGGCGGTCTTATACTATGTAAATAAAACCAGACCGCTAAGGAAAACAGATCAACTGTTTGTCTCCGTAGCTACAGGCAGAGAGGGGGATCGCGTCTCTAAGGGCGCTATCTCTAAGTGGATTATCAACTGTATACAGCTGTGTTACTCTCTTTCAAAAAAGACTCTGCCGTTTACACCAAGGGCCCACTCTACTAGAGGCATTGGGGCCACTCTGGCTTTCATTGCAAATGTTCCCCTCGACACCATTTGCAAAGCAGCTACTTGGAGCTCTATTCACACTTTTACTCAGCATTACTGCATTGACACTCATTCCAAGACAGATACACAAGTGGGACAAGCGGTTCTAAGACACCTGTTTGCTCATGACCCTTCTCACATCCCACCTCCTTCTTCTGGTACTGCTCGCTAATCTATGCACAGCATGTGATCTAAGCAGATTCCACAAGCCTCAGAAGGGATACATTACTCACCGTAATCGTATTTCTGATGCTTGTATCTGCTTAGATTCACATGCGACCCACCCTTCCTCCCCTCCGAGAGAAGGCGCATGGTTGCTTGTAGTCTTACCTTTCTGTCTATCTGCTTGGACTATCTGTACTCACGCTACTCCTCATGCTACCTCATGTCAGGAAAAACACAATCTGGGGATCCTAGACGCGTGAGGGATCATGGGTACAGTGGACGTCACACTAGGGATAGTATTACTGGCACGCCCTGTGTCGACGCCCTTTTTCGATTTTCGAAAAACAAACTGTAATACTCCGCAGCTTCCACTAGATGTCGGCCTATGCACAGCATGTGAATCTAAGCAGATACAAGCATCAGAAATACGATTACGGTGAGTAATGTATCATATATATATATATATTTCTGAGGCTTGTTGAATCTGCTTAGATCACATGCTGTGCATAGGCCGAAATCTGGTGGAAGCTGCAGAGTATTAGTTTGTTTTCCAAAACTCGAAAATGGGCGTCGGCACAGGGCGTGCCAGTAATACTATCCCTAGTGTGACGTCCACTGTACCCATGATCCCTCACGCGTCTAGGACCCTCAGATTGTTTTTTTCCGCCATACTGGTCGGAAGCATTCCGCAGAGTTCCCTGGCCTTAGGCATACTTTTGCTAAAATATTGTTATATTTGCCCATTTCTCCACCCGAACGTCGAGTCACCGAACATCCACACTCGGCACGGCGAAAGAATCGACCGTCGAGAGCTGCACGACGGATTTGGGCCTCGGAAGGCCTCTGGCCTCGGCCCGGGCCTAGGAAGGCCTCTGGCCTCGGCCCTGCAAGTAGGGAGAGTGGGGGGTGGACATACTCTACACTCTTTGGTATATAGGTCATTCTTACATATTCCTACACTTATTAGCCCGCTGCCACAAGGTGCGTATGGAGGGTACCCCTTTCCAATTTTGCCTCAAGTGCAACCGCAAGTACCCTTGGGTTGACAGGCACGCCACGTGCAATCTCTGCTTACCGAGGGACCACCCCGAGGCTAACGGCAGAGCGTGTAGTAGGTTCAAACCGAAAACACTCAAGGACCATTCGATCAAGCGTTGGGCCCACCACGCCAGGCGCCAAGAGGACATGGCAGCGGCGGGCGCCTTCAGCAACGTGGCGTCAATTGACAGCCAAGAGCAAGTCCCCGACCTCCGAAGGTCGTCCGGCAGGGCGGCTATGGGGGAAGACCCCCAGCGACACAAGCGCTACCCACAGCACTTCCACAAAACACATGAAATCCAACCGAGACACGACACGCACGTCGAGTACTCGGAAAGAGGCACATAGAGAACGGTCCGAATCGGTGTGCTCTGGGCGTTCTCGATCTAGATCGCCTCATGACTCCAGGCAACCATCCACTGTTGCCAGAAGTGCCTCGCTCCCCAAGGTAACGAAGGTAAGATCGTCGGAAGACAAAGCCGACCTCTATCCCTAGACCGCACTCTAGGAGTCGCCGTCAACCGGCCGTGCAACGGCTGTTCCTGAGTCCCAACCTCCACACTCCAGAGATATGGACACTACCCCCAAACCTCGGTGCCAGGCGTCGAAAGGCTCCGGGGGGGCGAAAAAACAGGGTAAACACTCTTCCACCCACGGGGAAGGGGAAAAACAACAGAGGAAGCAGTCTTTGCCTCCTTCCACACCTCAGAAACATTCTACCCTGACACTTTCCGTATTGATATTCTCTTTTGTGTTTTAGTATTGCAATTACCTTTGAGTTTTATGTAAAACACCTACTCTGTATTGGAGTTCTTCCCTTCTACGATGTTCTGTTAAAAATAACGGTGTTGAATTGTTTTTATATCCTGTGCTTTGTTGGTCCTTAGTCACTTTACTGAACAGAATTCTCTAGCACTGCATCTTTAGTAGATGTTCATTCTCCAATCATTCACCGGAGCCAAGGTGGGCGGGGTTACGAGGGACACATTTTTGAACTTGTGGATGCTGTGAAAATGTGGATGCTTTTTACAAAGTGCTCCGGTCCCATCCCACAGGACGGAGAGATGTCCCACAAGTATGGAGGAAAGAGGACTATGGACTAGGAGTAAGGTGGTCACTACGGTGAGTAACCTGGTTTTTCAAGTGGTTGAACTGTTTGAAGATGTTTGGAGGTGGTGGGAGAAGCATACAGAAATGTTTTGTGCCAGGTAATCAAATAAACATTCTACAGTGACCTTTGGCGTATTAGCATATGCCGATTATTGATCCCCACATAGCCAATCAGAATGTTCAAAGTGCACTCAATAGCTACTGTTATTGACTGTCTTCTGCACATTCGATCTTCAAAACAATGCAATTTCCATGCACGATTCTATTCAACAAGACACTTCCTCTCTCTGAGGAACTTTTTTAGCTGAAGCATTCTATTTAACTAAATAGAAAATGGACTAAATGATTTCTGTGGTCCGATTTTATCCACCATTTAGTAAATAGCATGTCTTCCTTGTGCCAGATATTCTTGGCCTTCAGACATTTTGTATCTGCTTCCTCCTGTACACTGTTCCAACAAATAGTTGTGCGCTTGCAGATGAGAGAGAGTTTTCATTGGTGTACTGATAATGTCTTTCAATGCACTGGATAGACATTCTTAAGACATTGCAGCACATTTACTGAACTGCAATTATTGGTGGTGTTAAGTACCCTTTTCGTTTCTTAAGAATGTCTAATGTAATGATGTGTTCTGCAGACGCTTTGTGATTTTATTGGGCAGCATTCCTTCCCACTACGTTTTTTTTTTAAAGTGTCCCGTTCTTTTTCCATACTTACGAGATTTATTGCAACTGTTGTGGTCTCGATTGAGTGTTTACTCCAAGAGCCTGTGTACTTGTGTTGGCATAGTGTGTGATTCATTCATTCTTTTTCATTTTGCAGCTGATCTCTTGATCTACCTTTTGGGCGGGGAGCTGAAGCCTTTTCGTTTGCCATATGTTTTGGACTGATGCTCCCATTAACCGTTAGTTTATGGCATAGCGAAGATCATGGGAGCCGTAGCCAAAATATCTGGAGAGCTGCAGTTTGTTTTGATGTGTGCGTATTGTAAACAGCTTTTTTTGTGGTAGGATAAGTTCGATTTTTTTCCAGGCAAATAGTGATCATACAGCTCACAAAATAACATCCAGTCGGCATGTACTAGTAGACTGAGACCTGTTCTGGTTTTGAAGCAATTACATCTAGAAATAAGCTGAAAAGGGTAACACTCCTCTTGCCTAAATGAGAACCTAATGTGTGATAAACCCTTCAGAACCTTAAGCATCTGTTGGAAACCTCTTGCAGAGATCGTTGTGGGTTTTCAGCATTGCAAAAAGGGTTTAGGACTGCGTTATCCTTGAGTAAATGTGAATATGTGAAAATAATAGTTTCTCTCCCACCTTGCTACCAATAAGAAATGCCACAAAGTAAAACTGTTCCTTTAAAATAAGCATGCAGCGTGTAAGTTCCAAAGAAAACCTGCGTGGGCACAGACAGCTAGCAAAAATAAAGATGGCGAATAAATGCAACTATCAAAATAGGATGAAATTGTAATGCTCAGAAAGCATGCCAGCGATTAAAATTGGAGACTGATTCTTCTTACCAGTGGCATTTATCTGGATGTTAAAGTACAGTGCTGTCAGTCACAGAAACCCAACAAGTATAATTTCAGTATAGCTGAAAAAATAAATGCAAAATATAATTCCTAGTTGGTGTCCACCTACACCACAATTCCAGACCATCATTAGTGAACAGAAACACAGAGGAGCCGCAAACCACAATGGTGCTAATTTGAGCCAACATTATAAATATGTATCGAAAGAAAACACAGATCAGCTGCTCACCTTAAACTTAATACTTAGCAATTTAAATTGAGAGCCGACTGAATGTTCCGTCGCTTATAAGGAATGTTTTATCAATTCCATTGAGTTCATATCCAGGGGCGTTTTCTGCTCGGCGCAAGGTAATTGATTATAACAGGAGGAATTGGCACATGTGGAGCATTACAAATGTGAATTGTGTGGGCCTTGGATTGAACTCTGGCTGTGCTCGCTTATCACCCGAGGTCAGTGCATGCCCACTTGGTGTAATTAATGTGAGGAATCATCCTAGGTGCAGACTGACTTTTCTGATCTCTCCTGGTGGGGTAGCAAGCTTGGACATGCTGCGAGTGAGGTTCTTTTCATCCTAGCTTGAATATTGCACTTGGTGGAATGGTCCTGGCACCGCCATTCCTTCCCCTCGGCCTTGCTGTCATTGGCTACAGGACTATCCTGCTTCCGGTTTCTGTGATATAAAACGTGGTGGGAAGCTGTGCGGGTGCGAATTACGATGTGAAGGGGTCCCAGAGAGAGGATGGAGTTGCAGATTCTGGAGTGTCTGTCCTCTGAATGGGCATGCGTGGGGTGAGTGCACACATGATGACAGGCAGCACTGACTGGTGATGGAAGCTGGTCATCATTGAGTCTGGTGCCAGGGTCTTCCAGTAATGGGCGAGGTAGGGCAGAAGTCTCATACATTGGAGTGTCATTAAGGAGGGAGGAGGACTTGCAGGAGAAAATTACTTTTTTAATAAAATGTGTAGAGTTTAAAAATAAAAAAACAATCACATTACTGTTGCCCTCTCCCATAATGTGTCGCACGCCTCTAAGGCTAATCATGAGTCCTGGATGTTAGGACCGCCAGATTTACATCGAAAAAAGGCAAGATATCTGCAACACCAAGAGTTTCAAAGGTCTGAATTAATGTCCCTAAATATAAAAAATGGCTTCACCATGAGGCGGTTAGTAGTGACTCAACTAAAAACGATAAGAATTTGAAGGCAAAAGGTACTGTTTGGAAAAATCGTGGCCTTATTACTCAGATGAATATAAGAGTCTTCTAGTTTAAAGCCTTTTATTTAACTGCTTTATATGTTGCCTAAAGTTCATAAAGATCGATGTTAGAATCATTTTAACTGGGAAAGATAACATGACTGACATTTATTGTGTGTTATCGATTTTTTTCTGCTACCATATGTGATAAAATTGACTCTCTATACTCGTTATAAAATGTAAAGTGCATTAATGATTTACCCTGGCAGGATGAGCTTTTAGTGACATTCCATGTGTTTGCATCAAATACATCAGTTCATCTTCCTAACGGTCTAAACTTGTTCATTTCTTATGTGGCTCAGAGTTCTGCAGGTTTAACAGTGCCAGATAAATGTTGATTTAGATAACATGTTTATTTATTGAACATAACTATTTTATGTTGAATAAAATAACACATTCTTGTGTAGATTAGGATCCTGCACAGCATGTTTCTAGTTCGGAAAGTGGATACAAATCTACTTTATATTATTTTTCTTGAACAACCTTTTATGCATATCACTGTGTTGCCAACACGGCCATCTCACCAACACATCTCACCACTGTTTTGGCCTCAATTTATCTCTGACACATGGTTGATACAGCTTTGCATGATGCTGACTATCATTTCGCAGCTAGGTATCTTGGTGTCATTGAAAAGGAGTTGAAGCCTCTGCACCTAAATGCCATTTATTTATTTATTTATTTATTTATTGAGATTTATATAGCGCGCAAGCAGCCCACGGGCATTGAGGCGCTGTTACTTGTGAGAGCTTAGTTACAGAGGTACAGGAATGGTAGCAGTTGTTGGTACATTATAAGTATTACAGACATAATACAATACTTACAGCTTCTGCGATTGGTCATTACATTCCAGCTTATGCAGTGGGTCAAAATGTATAGTATTCATGCTGATGTGAGGGACCTTATGTGAAGAGGATGGTTTTCATAGCTTTACGGAAGGCGATGAGGGAGGCCTCACCTCGGATAGTGGGAGGTAGGGCATTCCAGTGTGTGGGTGCAAGATATGGGAAGCTGGAACCCCCCGCTCTGGCTCTTTTTACTAGTGGCACATAGAGCATGTTGGTATAGGGTGATCTGGTTGGCCTTGTGGAGGAGACGGGGTGGATCCTTTCGGAGAGGTAAGCGGGAGCAGTGAGGTGAATGCACTTGTGGGTCAGTGTAAGAGCTTTGAAGACGATTCTTTCCTTAATTGGGGAAATTGGCTCTAGCACACATGGCTCTAGCACACATGGCTCCAGCACACATGTAGAAATGAAACCTGGAGTGACAACATTCCATTGATTACTTCGTATAATAGTAAGAGCCGACAAGTGCGGAAAGCAAATAATAAATGTACTATGTTGTGGTATAATGCTGACTGCAAAAAAAAAAAGCATACAGATCATCTGAAAGTGGGTTAAAAGGCAGGTAATCCATCAAGTGTTCACATGGACCTTATTCTTATAAGCGAATACAAATGATTGTTTGGAAAAATGAAAATTATAGCAGTTAACAATCTATGGGTTGCCCTTTTCAGCAGACAAAGACCAAAAGGTTTTTTGACAGATAGGGCCTCATTCCGAGAACGGCGCTAACCAATGGCGCTATTAACGCCTTGGTTGACGCCGTACCCGGACCGGCAGCGCCTTGGTGGATGGCGGAATTACCGCCCCATTCCAAGGTTGGCGGGGCGGTAATTCCCCATTCACCAAGGCTCTTCCCCATTCCCAAATGAGCCCCCATAGGGCTCAATGGGAATGGGGAAGATGCAAATAACGGTGACCGTTCATTACGGTCACCGTTATTGGCTTGGAGGCCCCTTTGCGCCCTCGACTTTAATACCTGCTCAAAGCAGGCGTTAAGGGCGAGGGCGCAAAGGGAACTCAGAGTATGGCGGTAAGGGATCACCGCCACCGGTCTCGTTACCGGTGGCCGCTATCCCTTACCGCCATACTCGGAATGAGGCCCATAGTCTTACAAGGAAACACGGATTCCTTCAATGGTGAGACATTAGCCATAAATACAGAGAGTGGTATGAACACGGTTGGAAACTCTATAGGGACTTTAAAACATTTGACCACCTAATATATTCCGCACCCAGTAGTTACAGCATTAAAGGCACTCTAGACCCAATGTTAGTATTTACCGAGGTAGAGCGAAGTAGGGCTATAATGTCTTGAAAAACCTGTAAGGTTCCTGAAAGTGACATGATCTTTATTAACAAACCCGGCTATCTGTACGGCCTTTTAACCAGTCTTCTTTAACCAAATAAATAATTCTGGAGTTGTGCCAAGGAAAGGTTGTGTGCAATAATTGTTTCCGAATTTTTCAAAGGGAGACTTGGAGTGACAGGGAATTTTCACACTTTTTCATTAATTGATTGCTCTACAAAAATTTACCGTGAAGTAATGTTATCTTGCCTGGAGGAGTGGGCAATTGAAAATAAATTGATTTATGACCTCCAAGACAGTTTTAGGATAAATAAGGGCAGAATATAATGATAATTTCTGCTCAATGCTCTTATGCATACATTTTTTATCTTAAAAAAAGTCTTTTAATGTCTAGTTTTTGATTTCAGAACCTCTTTGATCGGGTATCAAGGAAGAAAATCTGCCAACTTTCGCCAAATCCGCCAATTTCACTTGCAGAGCAGAAGTAGCAGTTTGAGGCTTCCCCTCCCCTCACATTTTTGTTGTTGAAGTTTCATTTTGTTTTTTACTTTAGGCGGGAAATTGTTTTCCCCCAAAATGTCGCTGTTTCAGACAACCTAAAAAACAAAATGTCAGTGAAAAGTGGAATTTACGTTGCAAAAAAAACCCCACCAAAAGTGCAGCCGAAAATGTGCAATATCGCCCAGCTAGTGGAACAGAATTATTGGCGAGTTACTCCAATTTCGCTTTGCCAGTGAGATTTACGCCCACCCCTAGTTTTAATGTCATTAAATATTCCCCAGTTTTTGTGGGTAGCATTACATTCCTTGTACACAACTAACATAGCTAGAGTTAGGGTTGGCAAGAGGTGGGAATGCACAGATTATTTTGAGGTAGGTAGGGGCGTTAGGAAAGCCTTTGTGTTGGCCCTGTTCCTTTTCCTTTTATATGTCAATTTTTTTTCGACTGTGATTCTACAAGAATTGGTGGAAAAAAATGGGTATTTAATTGTATACGGACAATGTTATTTTAATCTCAAAAAGCCTGAGCGGTAGCAAGAACCAACATCCCTAGAAAGATTTTGTGACGAAAGGACCTTGGAGGTTAAAAACATGTCAAACAGTTTTAATGGTATGC
Source organism: Ambystoma mexicanum (assembly GCF_040938575.1). Taxonomy (NCBI): domain Eukaryota; kingdom Metazoa; phylum Chordata; class Amphibia; order Caudata; family Ambystomatidae; genus Ambystoma; species Ambystoma mexicanum. The sequence goes on along the minus strand of NC_090927.1, from coordinate 1,172,912,921 downwards.
CACAGGCTGAAAACTAAAAAGTGAATCTTTGTTTTAAAGGTGTTGATATTAAATATGTCGACTATTTGGGTATTAGCCTGCCAACGGCTCTTGGTCCAATTAGAATAAAAAGAGCAGCGTTGTTTTGAGGCGAACAGCAGGTAACGCATCATTTATGAAGACATTTGGTAGTAAAGTAATGCCAGAGGCCCTTGAACTATACAGGGTTCAATCAGGCACAGCAGCGTTGTACAGTGCAGAATTGTGGGGTCCCACAAAAATCAATGCATTAGAATTTGGTGAAAAGTGGTTTTTAAAACATTTGTTGGGTGTTTAAACTGTGTGCTTTCAATTCTTCTCTATCTAGAGGTAGGTCTGCAACCGGTACAGGCTTGCTTAAAAGTGATTATATTTAGGAGCGGATTAATAGGTGTGAAGGAATTTCCACCAAAAATTACTATGGGAGCTTCTCAATCAGACAGAGCGCTGCCATTTGAAATTGCCTTTTTTAATCAGATCCATTTTCAGAGACCATAAGCTGTAAAATCTGTGGTTTGTGAATCGTAATAAAATGGCAACAGCAAAATGTAAAATCAAGGATTTCTTTCAATAAATGGGCACTAAGGCTCTTCATTGATGGGCCAACGTAAGTGTCCCAATTGCTAAATTAATCATGTTTTAAGACCCTTTTAGGATGTGAAGTATCTAAAGTGGGTCAGGTACCTACATAAACATGCTTTGTGTATAAAAATTAGGCTACATTCATTACAACTTGCGAGTGTAGAGGCTAAATGGCATTCTATAAGATCTGGCCAATGTACGATATGCACCTTTTCTACTGGATCAATCACTCATTTTTATTCCACTGTCCTTTGTACATTATTAAGTTGCTATTCCATTATATTGTTAAACATAAGCTATCAAACATACTTGAAGCGCTTTCGTGTGCCTGTTTAAAAAAAAAAAAATCGATGCTGATGTAGTTGAGGCCACTGCAACATGTCTTGACTCAGCATTGCATCTTCGACAGAGATATGTGAGTCAAGCTTTGTAAAATGACTAATTTCAACTCTGTAAAATAAAATTGTCATTGACTGATTATTTATATTTGTCTGCTTTGTTGTATCATTGTGCTGCCTTTTACTCTTACCTTGTATTGCTTTTATTTATTTTGTATCCAAACGAAGCAACACGGCTTTTGGTTGTTACGGCACATATGGGCGCACCATTTTCCACCACATAGCTGCGTCCATGCGTCATACCCTGTAAAGTTGGTGGACTTGAGGTCGGAGCGCTTGTCTAGTAAACCCCTAGATCAAATAGAACCCAGGGTTTGCATGGTGAACCATTTCAGTATGTGAGTCATATCTAAAATGGATCAGGTGCCCACGTAAACGTGCATTGCATGTACAAATTAGGCTACATCTTTTACAGCTTGTGTGCTTTGTAACATGTATTAATTATAACTCTGTAAAATAAAATGAATCGTCCTGAGGTTGGAGCGCTTGTCTGGTGAACCTCTAGCTCAAATGTAACCTGAGGTTTGTATGTTGAGCCCATCAGTCAACGGAATGATCCGTTCAAAGAACTGGGGAGCAAGTTTTGATCCCCACCACACGTTATTCTTCCCCAATACCCGCGACTGAGCATGTTTTTGTTTTTATTATGCACTTTATTTGCCATACCAATTTACAGATTCTGTCATGTAAAACAGTTTTCTTTTCCTTCAACTGAACACAGACGTGTTGAAGCACTCACTCAACTAGTAGTCTCACAGCACCATGCCTAGTCTGGATGTTGGCATATTGTGCCGCTGCACTGAGTATCCAGTCCTTGGACTGAGGAGCACAAAGGGGCCGAGAAGACACATGCATGCATACATACACAATGACCACCTGGGATTGAGTGAAAGATGAAGCAGGGTAAATGGAGAGGGATAGTGTTTGTGGTAGTTTGGACACATGTATTCAAGAAAGTAAGGTCATGGAGCAGGAGTGCAGAGTATTTGGAGGGTCATTTTATGTTTTCTGTAGTGATGGAGCATTTACATGAGGGCACAGTCTGAGTGTTAAATAAGTAGTTCTTATAGTGATATGTGGCTGTCTGGTGGGCTTTGTGCTCAAACGGACCCTTGAAGTGTGGAGGCTTACTTGCCAGGGAGCATGTTTACTGTCTGAATACAAACTCCACAAGCCTGAGACTGCGAAGTCTAGCACTGAAGAGTGGCAAGGTCAGTATTAGACTGTTGAGGGGTCAGTAATGTGGGCAGACAACTGTTTGAGGATTTCTCAAAATATGCCATTTTTATGTTAAAATACCTCACTATCTCTACTCTGCTGAGGAATTCCCTGCCTAACCTAAAGCTAAGGGAATACACTCTAACACAGGATAACCGGTCCTCACACTAAACAATACATACATAAAGAAAAGATATGGCAATTCAACATGATGTAACCAACATTCACATTTCCTAAATTACCTTCTAATGTCCTGGGTGATTTCCCTTCCCCAAGATTTGTCCTGGGGGATTTCCCTTCCCCAAGATTTAAAGTCACTTCGGCAAATGTTCAACAAAAGAAAGAAAATGTTGGTTCTTGATGCTTTAAAGTCAAAGTAAAAGTTCATCAACAAAAGTTCCACTCGCATCAAATCTCCTCTTTTGGGTGAAGTTGTCCACTTTCCACTTGTAGCAAAATAGCCCCATTGGTAATCCTGGCCACAATGCTTTGTAAATCCCACAGGAAGATTTGCCACAGTTCAAAAGAAAATGCAATATCCACGCTGTCAATAATACACAGTTCTTGGTGAACAGTTAGGATTTCTTGAATTATAGTTTCAACATTCAAAATGACTTTTGCTGCTTCTACTTCAACAACTATATTTCTACTAACTTTACTATGACAAGTCATGCCAGTAATACTATCCCTAGTGTGATGTCCACTGTACCCATAGTTCTTCACTCGTCGAGGTCCCTCAGATTGTTTTTTTCCGCCAGCATAGACGGACGCTATTTCGCAGAGTTCCCTTTCGGCTTATCGCCATTTATTATTATTATTATTCAATTAATGATACTTGTTCTTACTATCCTTTATATCCAGCGGCTATCGAGACTATCCGACGGCAGTGGAGAAAACAAACGACCGTTGATGACTCCCGTCGACTCCCTGTCTTGAAAGGCCGCTGCGGGCTTCGGACCATACAGTAGGGAGAGAGGGGGGAGGACATATTAGAATGTATATACCCCTTTTCGTACACTAGATTCGCCTAAGTGCCGTGTCATTTCGTTATGGAAAGGACCCACTTTAAATTGTGCCCTAAGTGCAACAAAAAGTTCCAGTGGTCTGACAAACACCTTGTGTGTAACCTTTGTCTCCCTCAGGACCCGGTCAAGGGTTCCTGTCGAGCGTGTAGACTCTTCAAACCCAAGACATTGAAGGACCGCTTAACTAAACTCTGGGCCCACCACACGAGGCAACTCGAGGCAATGGAGGTGGAGGGTGCATTCAGCGACGGCAGTAACGCTGCGGTAACCGACGGCAACGGCGCCGGGTTACTCCGGATTCCCAGGCGTAGGTCGCCGACCCCAGCAGACAGGCCGGCGGCCATGTTATGGGGACAACACCCTGCGGCGAAAGTGCTCTCACTGCCCCCCAACCAAACACACAACCCACCGCCGAGACTCGACAAACGGGTCGGGCAAACGGCAACGCGGGACGTCTAGGGAGAGATGCTTTGAATCGCTGTCCTCTGGGCACTCCAGATCGAAATCGCCACATGACAGGCCCCGACTGTCAAAAGACGGAACAGACATTGCAGATAAAAATATTCCCGAAGATCGTGAGTGAGCTGACGAAACTTTGGATCCGACCATAGTCGAGATTCGACGTTCCGCGTCGATAGCAGTAAAAAAGCACATACAGTCCGGACTAGCTCAGTTAGTTAAGAAACATGTACTGGAAGGCCTTGTTAAGTCAAGGGACTCTAAAAAGAGCTCCTCTAAGACCGCTCATAGGGATAAAACACAGAAGGATAGGTCCCTCATAAGAGTAAGGAACCTCAGACACAGGATTCCCTGTCTTCATCCGTAAAGAAAAAAGCGACACCTTCTAATGTAATCCCACCCACTCAGGAAGATTTAGATCTCTCATCTCAACCTATGGTCATTCCTAGTTCTGCCCAATGGTCAGCTGAAGATATAGATAGGCTCATGAGAAGAATGTCTTTCATGGCCAATTTTTATGAGAAAGACCCTAACTACTTCACAAGCTTTCACTCCACCCCTCCCACAACAGCGGCCTCTGGGTCAAAGAACCCTGTTGAATGCCCTGCTAAAAGGTCTCGCCGCGGTGAGCCAGAGCAAGATCCAACTATAATTCACCTATATGATCCAGACACTGATCATGAAAACCTCTATGACCAAGAAACCGCAGACCCTTATTATAGGGATAATGAGGATGAGGGTGATCCAGGTACAAACATGTACATCATATACTCACCAGTTGATCAAGATCCCCCTATTGTAGATTCACCCATAGAAAAAAAAACTCTTCTGAACGAGGTTGGGACTACCCAAGAGGATCCACAGGATAAGGATTTCGCTGACGAAATCTTGGGAGCTAAAAAGGCTGTTACTGCGTTTATTCCACTACTAAAGTCTGTCCAGCGAAAGGTACAACCCTCGCTGGAGACACTTAATCAGACGAGGGAAGTAAACCCACGCATAGAAAAACTGTTCAGACCTGCAACATCAGACCCGCTATACATTAGGGGGCAGCTAAGGCCTGACTCGCTAGTTGCTACTACAACAGGAAAAAGAGCATGTACTCCCCTAGCCTCCTCTGGGGCTCCCCCAGACGAAGAAAGCAAGAGGCTGTATACAACGGGCAGGAAAGTGCCCCTCCTGCTGCATTCCAGACCAGGATTGCTAAACACTCCCTTATTAGCAAGTTATAACTGCTATAAATGGGACGAAGTCTCAGCGTTACTCTCGTCAGTCCCAGAACCCCTCAAGACTCAATTAGCACTGGTGGTTGCAGAAGGGAGGGCAGTGTCAAGCTGTCTGCTAAAGAGTGGTCTTGACGCTGCGGACAACACCGGCATAATCATAGCTGAGGGAACCATCATTAAGAGTCATGCTTGGTTATGCCCATCCGGGTTTAAGCCAGAGACGCAGGCTACTCTCATTAACTTGCTTGTCGAGCCCAATGTACTCTTTGGCAAGGCCATTGCGGATGCCTTGAAGACAGCCAAGGAAGAATATGATACATTGAAATCATTGGGCCAATTCACCAATAAAGCTCCTGGCTAAAGGGAAAACAGCAATTTTCATCGCACACGAAGACACTTTTCCCAGAGGGGTTCCTATAATCAAAATCAGGGTACGGCCTGGGGGAACAATCAAGGCCAAGCCTCTCAGAATTACCAGAGAGGACCACGCAGATCACGCGGTCGGGGAAGGGGTTACTAATCCAGAGGTGGTACCCCACCTCAGAAGCAGTGACATCCCACTTCAGGTGCCCTCCCGTGCCTCTCCAGTAGGAGGGCACTTTTCCAACTTCACCCAAGCATGGGAGGGAATCACCTCAGACAGATGGGTGCTGTCCACCGTAGCGGGCGGATATTATATAGAGCTTCTTAAGCAACCCTAGAATAACCCCCAACACCAGAAAACCCACTCCAAAGAAGACCAACGCATCCTCCTTGAGGAAATAGTCACATGCTCCAAAAGGACACACAAAAAAATCGTCCCGGCCAACCGGGTAAACAATGGTATTTATTCAACTTACTTCCTTGTGCAAGAAAGATCTAACAATGCGTCCAGTATTAGATTTGCGCCCTGCAAACAAATGACAAGCCACAAACGTTCTGCATGACTACGCTACAAGAGGTAATCCCTCTACTAAAATAGGGGGATTACATGGCAACACTGGATATGAAAGATGACTATTTTCATATCTCAATGTTCCCAGCGCACAGAAGATTCTTTGTGTTTCTAGATAGCTAACCAGCACTACCAATTCAAAGTGCTGCCCTTCTGAATAGCGTCTGCTCCAAGGGTATTCACGAAAGTACTGGCAGTGGTGGCAGCACACCTGCGCAGGGAGGCAATCTGGACGACTGGCTGATTACAGGGGAGTATCCCCTAATTTGCAGGCAAAACATTCAAAGAACTATCGTCCTTCTCTTTCAATTGGGCTTCTCCAACAACGAGAAAAAAATCAAGCCTAGTGCCAAGCACAATCAAACAGTTCCTAGGAGCTGTTTTAAACACAGAAAGAGGGGTTGGTCTTTCCGTCAGAGGAAAGAGTCCGAAACATGTTACTGCAAATACCACATTATCAGGCCGGCCGCCAGATAAGGATGCGCAAAGCTTTGCATTTGCTAGGCATGATGGCATCTTGCATTTACCTGGTACCACATGCGTGCCAGCGACCCATGCAGGGGTGGTTGGCGAAACATTGGTCTCAGGCAAGTGGTCAGTGGGACGATCTAGGGCTTGTTTCGTCAACACTAGTACAACTTCTTCGCTGGTGGACAAGGGAAATTCTGATGAAGGGGAACCCTTCCACGATCCGGAGGTATAAGCAATTGTCATGACAGATGCCTCACTCGCCGGGTGGGGGGGGCTCATTACCCTCACCACACAGCCCAGGGTCTGTGGTCTCAGGCGGAAGCTCAGAACCACATCAATCTGCTGGAACTACTGGCAGTATTCAAGGCCCTTCAGGCATTTGAGTTTCACCTAGCGAACCAATCTGTTCAAGTCCTGACAGACAGCACTACAGCAATGTTTTACATCAACAAACAGGGGGCCACACAATCTCCAAATCTGTCCAGTCTTGCGCAACAAATTTGGAGATGGGCACTCAAACAGAAGATATTCCTATTGTCACAGCACGTTCCTGGAGAACTCAACTCTCTGGCAGATTCACTGAGCCGAGATCCCCTACCAGAGGAACATGAATTGCGACTAAACGGAGGGGTCGTAGAGCACCTCTTCTCTCAATGGGGTTACCCCACAATAGACTTGTTCACTACAAGCGAAAACAGTCAATGCCCCCACTTCGCACCCAGATTCCCCCAGCCAGGCTCCAAGGGGAACGTCCTATGGATGAACTGGTCAGAGAAATTTGCTTCCGCTTTTCCCTCAACATCTCTCATGAAGAAGGTGGTGAACAAGATCCACAAGGAACAGATGACGCTCATCCTAGTTGCTCCTATGTGGGCAAGACAAGCTCCCGTGTCTGACCAATCTACTCACTCAGCACGGGGGTCTAACAGTGCACCCTCAACCACACTCAATGAACTTGGCAGCATGGCTCCTGAAGTACTAGAGTTCGGACATCTTAACCTACCACGGAGGTGTATGGATATCTTGAAAGAAGCAAGAAATCCTAACACTAGGCACTGTTACTTCAACAAGTGGAGGAGATTTGTAATTGGTGCCAGTCTAAACAAATTAACCCCATAGAATGTACCCCATCCCACATTCTAACTTATATGCTCCACTTGCTAGATTCAGGGTTAGTATTTAACTCTTTAAAGGTCCACCTGGCGGCCTTGTCAGCCTACACCACCTCCCACAATAAGGTCTCATGGTGGAAGGTGCCTGTCATCAAAGCATTCATGGAGGGGGTATAGAGACTTCCCCCTCCAATTTCTAATCCACCGCCAGGATGGGATCTCAATGTTGTACTCGCTAAGCTTATGAGACCTCTTTTCGTGCTGATGCATAAGTGTAGTCTTAAAAACCTAACTTACAAAACTGCCTTCTTAGTGGCTATTACTTCCATAAAATGAGTTAGTGAAAAACAAGCATTGTCAGTGAAGGACCCTTTCTTTGTTGTACACAAGGATAAGCTGGTTTTACGTACTCACCCTAGGTTCTCCCTTAAATTCAGATCTAAATTTCACGTAAACCAGTCTGTTGAGCTACCGGCTTTCTTTCAGAAACCCCCAGCTCAGCTGAGGTAAAATTCCACACACTAGATGTGAGGAGGGTGGTTCTTTACTATGTAAACAAGACCAGACCGCTAAGGAAAACAGAACTGTTTGTCTCCATAGCAGCAGGCAGAGAAGGAGACCGCATTTCCAAAAGTGCCATCTCCAGATGGATAGTCAGATCTACTGGTAAAATAGCTCAGCGGGTTAAGTGCTTGCTGCTGCGATCTGCGCGTGATCTGAAGGTCGCAGGTTTGAAACCCGGCAAGGCCAACTCAGCCTTTCATCCTTCCAAGGTCGATAAATGAGTACCAATTTAATTTGGGTGATATTGTATGTAAATATGTGCTCTGTAAAGCGCTTTGGATTAGGGCGCTATATAAATAACACATCATTATCATTATACAATTGTGCTATTCATTATCAAACAAGACACTTCCTTTTACAACTAGAGCTCACTCCACAAGGAGCACAGGAGCCACTCTGGCCTTCATTGCAAATGTCCCTCTAAACAGCATTTGCAAAGAAGCTACATGGAGCTCAATGCACACTTTCACTCAGCATTACTGCATTGACACTAATTCCAAGACAGATACACATGTGGGACAAGCGGTTCTAAAACATCTGTTCACCCATGAACCTTCTCACATCCCGCCACCTTCTCCCAACACTGCTTGCTAATCTATGCACAGCATGTGATCTAAGCAGATTCCATAAGCCACAGAAGGGAAACATTACTCACATAATCGTATTTCTGATGCTTGTATCTGCTTAGATTCACATGCGCCCATCCTTCCTCCCCGCAGAGAGATGGCGCATGGATGCTAATGAGCTTGTCTGATATGTATCTGCTTGGATACAACTGTACTCGCGCTACACTTTATGCTGCCTCATGTCAGAAAATTAACAATCTTAGGGACCTCGACGCATGAAGGACCATAGGTACAGTGGACGTCACACTAGGGATGGAATTACTGGCACGCCCCCATTGATGTTCCTTTTCGAGTTTCGAAAACAACTGTAATACTACACAGGTTCCACTAGATGTCGGCCTATGCGCAGCATGTCAATCTAAGCAGATAAAGCATCAGAAATACGATTACGGTGAGTAATGTATCATATATATATTGAAAATACAGTATGGAGATGAAAAATTTGATTCCCATGAAAATAAAGTTCCCTGTAACGATAAATGTTTGATGGTAATGATATGTTGCAAAATGCTTGCATAGGTCCCAGTTGACAATGACAAGAGCTGCTATAATGAAAGCATTGAACGAAACATCGCCATCCGTTCTGTAGTTTGTCTGGTCCATGCAGCCTCGATTTTGGCAACTTGAAATATAAATGTGCACAGTGACAACATCTTTGGCTTATTTTTCTTTGCCTTTAAGCTTGTACGCACTTGCACTTTATCTGAGACATTGGCGCTAGAAGTAGTAACAATTACATGTATAAATACTTTTCCTGTATATGGATTCCTCCTGTATTTTAACTGGTTTTGATGATATTTTTGTTATTTTCTTTGATGAATGATTGACAATTATGAGCACATGCTAGACTACATGTATATCATGGATCGTTTTACCTTTGTGAGTTGTAACACTATGCTGATATATTGTTCACTTTTATGCTATTATTGCCAACCACAAGCAAAATTGGGGATTTTAAACATATTATGACTTAAATTTGTGAATTGTAACGCTATGTTGATATTTTCTTCACTTTGATGGCACTTTTGCCGAAATAAAGTATGTGAATGATTGATATACGTGGCCTAAACGTGTTTGGGTCTTAAGAAATACATTCCAACACTTCTCAACTGCTTAATCTATTTCATTCCCAAAGAATGTATATTTCTCTTTAATTTTATTTGTTTATCAGTCTTCCATGGTAAATCTGAGAACTGTTGTGTTTCTGCTTCTGTATTGGGACATAGCCAGAATATTTGGTTTCAAAAAGATACTTCTTTGGGGTATATGCTTGTTTGTTGGTCGCAAAAATCTTCTCAGTTCTTACTTGATAATGTATTTTAAAAATATTCTCATCAGTGTCTGTCAAAGAATACACTAATGGCAGAATTCTGAGGTCTACAGACCACCGCAGCATTGATCCAGGAACTTACAAGCTCATTTTCTAGCACCACCCTTTGGCAAAAATGTTGAGGCTCACACAACAGAAACTATCTTCTGATAACCATTGATGAGAATATTCCATGCTGTAAGTCAATTTGGGGTGATGAAAGATCTCTTTATTACAAACCCGGGATGGTGATCCAACACAACATTAGAGGAGATGAGATTGTGGCCCAGGCCAGTGCGTCTAGCTTACCAGAAACCTCACCTTGGTCTAATCATGGCAAACTAATGCAGTTTGAATGTGAACTGCATGTTAGAGGCATATACAAATTCCATAAGGCCCTTTCGATTACCATCATATTTGCTAATTCCAATTCCTCACATGGGCAGAGCCAAACGAGCTGTTTTCCCAGATGGAGACTGTCTGCTGTTTTTGAAGTTAAAGGAGTCTGCCCCTAGTGTCCAGGTGCGGTATGCCCTTGACTGTTGCAACGCCGGCAATTAGCAGTCCAGGAGCATGGAGTTATAGAACAACAAGTGCAAGAACTAACCTCCGTGGTGGCTCTGGAAAACCACTGCTTTACTGGAAAACCAATGGATGTTATAAGTCTCAAGTTTATGGATTGTAATTCATGGTAACAGTTTAGCTTTAAGTCTTAAGCAAACTTGCATGAATAGTATCGAAAAATAGGAAATATAAAATGGAGACCATGTAAATCTCTTAAGAATTCCTTGATGCTGAAAAAATGTTTGTGGGGGTTTCTTCTGTTCTGTGGTGATGATGCGGCATGAAAACATAATATTGAAGATTATTGTGTGGGTTATCTGGCTTCTGTTAAAATGTTTTCCTGATTTAATGTTTGAGGCTGTCTGTTGTCACCTGGAAGCCAGACCATGGGACCAAATTAAAGTCCCTTACATTTGAGAGTTTCTGTGAATTGTAGCGTTTCTGTTTTACAAAAGGTTTGGTTTTGAGGCACATATTACCCTTAGCCATGTACGTGACACAACTACCGGTCAACAAATATATGTCAGGCTAGGTCACAACCACATCATACACAAAAACAGCTTGTTTGTGAATCTCACAATACTGGTGCCTTGCCAGGTATTCACTGGAATGCATGGAAAGCGGAGAGGCCCTCTGGGAGCTGTTTATGGTCTTCACCAGTGCAGGGACCCCTGTTGACTTTAGGTGTTACAAGTACTTGGTGGCAGGTATAATGTGCATCAGATAAGAGCTAGACCGCTTGACTGCTGTTGGCTTTCTGTTACTCGGTAGCGTAAACACTAGTTGCTTTCCTGCTGTTAGCGATTGGCCCACCTATCACTGCTTCTTTTTCTATCTGGGATTTAGCCTATTGTTTATTGCACTCAATGCTTGTTATTTGTTTCAGACTCAAAACGTCAAAAGTGCATTCAGTAGGCAGTTGCTAAGGTAATGTGACAGATCTGTGTATTGGTTTATAAACTGATTACCACTGTAGTTATGGGCAAAAAGGTTTTTGCATTCTTCGACGATCTGGGCCAGATATTGTAGTGTCATGGTATTTCATCCCAGTCTGCCCTGGTGGGTAGGAGAAACAAGTGAGATACCATGTTATGTCAGAATTCCCCTCATATTAGTAAACCAGCATTGGGTTGACAAGACCGAGTAGAATGTAGTGTGTTGAAGTCAAGAATAGCAACAGTAGTGCTGCAAATCAGCATAAGTATATTCAAAGTGCGTTATGCTCCCAGAGGCCTGCATTAGGGTTGTATTGCAAAGTAACTTCATAGCAAGAGAGTTTCACTATGTGTCACAAACACACAGTGAGAAGCATGTTTCCTTGATTATCATTAATTCCTTTTATGTTACCACTTATTATAGCAAAGCACTTAGCAGCTTAATCATATTATACATGTCTGGACACAGGATCACAGATGTAGTTTTTGGCAGGCCAGTCCATGAACCCCATATGCATACATACTATACTGGTAGGTCGTGGAGTGTTACTGCTCAGATAATGTACATACATCCAACCCAAATGACAGCAGGAACTTCCAAGTCATACAAGTTGGAGTCGGAAGCAGGGGTTCTGCCCACCGGATGACAGCATTTTATGGTAAGGGGATTTCCAGAGTAAGAGACCCTATAAATATGCTGCACACTCCAGGGCTGGCTGCTTTAAGCTGATGCCATGCTGGAGGCTACGCCCATACCAGGGGTGTAAGCACTTAGCTGCACCTCAGTAATGCAAGTTGTTTTTTTAACTTGACTGAATAATGTGGAACAATTCTGTTCTTTTAGTAACTTGATGCAGCGCTATTGTGCTTTGCATAGAGTATTGTGATATTTTGATATGCACAGGATTGCTTTAAGCGATTGGTTTAGTTTGGAAACCATAGGATAGGTTTGTATACCTTTTTACAGTATTGCTCCAGACAATATTGCTTCAGTGGTATAATAGGATTGAATGCTTTCATGTAGTGTTGCTCTACGTACATTGAGCATTGTGTTTTGCCTTCTGAGGTGCTGGATAGAAGGGATAAGGCTGGATAGGGCTTTTGGAAATTGAAATGTGAAATGAGCCCCACGTTTGTTTGGACGGGGCTTTGTGTTGGACGTGTGATTCTAGCCCCATTATCAGAGTATTGCTGTAGATTGATTTAATTGAAGAGATGTGATATGTACCAAACAAATGTGTTTGAATTTGATGTGGAATTAGAGAGACAAATTGAGGGTAGTTTAAAGATGACCTAATATGTTGGAACAACGTGTTGATTTAGCGTGAATAAAATGGGGGTTTATAGATGTAAATAAATATTTATTTTACGCAACGTTGGCCATTCTGGACTTCGGGATAAGCTGCTAGTAATTGCTGATCAACAGCACTGTGTATTATTTTTGCCTCTCTCTTCTCAAAGTTTTTCTGTTTTGTCAAGTCTCTCTATCCCTACGTATGTGCACTAGGAAGCGACATGAGAAGTGACGTGGAACGGTTTGCAGAACCTGTGAGCAAGCTATCAGGTTTGAGGATTGGGAACGGAAATATGCTATGAAGCTCACATACTCTTAATCTAAAACATTGTAGCAAGAGTATAATATTGGCACAGTACTCGGCTCAGGGAGACGTCCTCTGTGTTCCAGTCCAGTGGCAGATGGCTTCCCCCATCGCATTAGAAGAACGCTAGGAATGTTCCTTGAGCTAAGCTGGAGGACAGGACATAGTTCTTACTGGCTGGGTGTGATCCCAATTAGACACGAAACAGTAGGGGCAATGTACATGGAACACTTTCCATATCTTATGATCCGAGTAGTCCCCCTTCTTTATTGCTTTCCCAGGTTAGACTTTGGCCGTGATTCCAATTCAGTTCTGCTACTATGTAGCTGCTCTTGTGTATGCTGACCTCTTTTAAAGCAGGCTCCGGTGTCTTGCATGTAGCTACCTCGATTTATCTGTGAATCTGGAATCTATCTTATAGTCTCCCTTCCACTACGAACACCAGAGCTGTATCCCGATACATTTGTTTCTTCTCTTCCTGCTTTCAATGAGAAGATTGGGGGCTCAGTTTAAAAGTCACGCAGACTAAACTAATCCGAGCCATTCAGGCCTGTACCTATGGATGTGGTCCTTTCAATGTCCACCCCCCTGCCCCCCAATTGTTACTGTAGGATAGCTGGCCCGGTGGGACCCAGCACTGCAGCCACTTAAGTATCTGTGTCATGCTCCCTTGAGCTTGCTTCTTGTGTTTGAGCAGAGCCACATTCTACGTGTACTATTTCCTAATACATTTTGGTGAATTAATTTATCTTTTTCCCCCCCTTAATGCCTTTTAATTATTTTTTAACCTGGTTCAAGATCACAATTTATATTGGCTAGCTTTTCGTTTGCTAGTTAAGAGGTACCGATGGTCTCTATTTTCTTTCTTACTCCATATTTCTACTTGTAGTTTACTGGGCCGGCATTCTATACTCCATTTGTGCCTTTAGTTGTCCTTTTTTGCAGCTTTTATTAGAATGGTTTCTGAGCTTGCCTGACTGGTATTAAAAGCCTTTAAAATATGTCTGTTAATCTGTGACCTTAACCCTAGGCATGGTTAATGATTGGTCATTTATTCTCATTTGGTTGTGACGCAATAGAAGACTGGACATTAACAAATGCTAACACAGTACAAGAGAGATTTTGAAGGTTTGTTTAAGATCTAGAAGTATGAATGTCTGGTTGCTTTCATTAAAGGGGTCGATGACTATTCCATATTGTTAACAAGGTAACTTTTTCGTAAGGTAATCCGCGAACCACAGCACAAGAGATAGATTGTATGCATTTAGTTATTTTGTGAAAAACAGATAAAGACAATGTTGCCAATATTATTAACAGTGAAATTGGAGCAAAAACCTAAATTCTTGCATTAAATAAAGTTAAATTGTGAAGGAGCCGCAGAGAATCATCAGACGCTAGTTTTGGATGTCAAAAAATGCCCCCTTTAGGAAACCTAATGCTTGCAATATGTGCTAACCATGCCAGCTTTAAAAAAATAAAAAGAAACTTGGGAGAAAACCTGATTGTGCCTTGATTACATATTTAAGTCCTGTCTTCCATCAAGTCCTTGGATGTCGGAAGAAATAACTGAAGAGCATAAGCAAACCTATAATTTCGAGTGCTAAGCAGTCCTCTGCTTTATAAACGGGGACTAATAAGGCCAACTTCCAAGACACAGGAATTGGGTTTCCACGTAGCGTCTAATACTACACACAATACTACCTTGATCAATCGAGCCAAATGCACAGGAAATCCGGCGTTGTACACTACCTACGTCGATTTACGAGCTGCATTTGACATGGTAAACCAAAATCTTTTGTGGGACAAGCTGAAGAAGATGGGGTGCCCCGGTGGTTGCTCCATATTTTGATAGTCCTATATTCCCCATTCCCCATCCAATGTAGGAATACAATTGGGAACAAATGGGTTGCTATCCACCCATATGGACATATCAAAGGCATTTGGCAAGGGTGTATAGTTGCTCCCCTGCTGTTTAACCTGTATATAGCATACTTAATAGAGCAGCTGGCACCTAAAGCTAAATTCCCTCCGAAAATAGGGTCCATTCCAGTCAACGCGATGCTGTATGCAGACGACTTGGTCGTCTTTGATCCGGCTTTTTCTGGTATGAAGGAGCAGCTGAATGAATTGGGAAGGTATGCAGTGGCGAATGTATTATCCGTTAACCTGTTTAAGGAAGGCATGGTATCAACAGCAAGACAGACAAAGGTGAGATAAACGCCTATCTAGACCTATATTACAGATGGGAGAAGGCTACAACCATCAAATAATAATAATAATGCAGTCAAATAAGATAGGGCATATACTAAAAAACCGTTTGCCAATCCTTACTACTAATTTACAAATCATTTTGGATGAAGTTCATGAAAAAGAAAGAAAGTGTTCAAAAAATGATGTCAGGATAATTGGGCCGTTGGCCTCCCTTCCCCACATTTTCACCAGGGGCAAGGTGGTTCACTCGAGCAAAGCACACACTCTGGCTTCTGGGGCATGAGGATACAGTTCTATTTTCACAGTTCAGGACCTCCTGCGTCCAAGTATCTTTGCTGCTTGCAAGTCTCTTGGCTTAGAGGGCTCTAGCGCAGGCGGGATCGCGAACGCATAAACTGACGCTACCTGTGCACGTATTACAACGCAGTGAACATTAGGCTCTGGTAGGACAGACCTTTCCAGATGCCTTATTGTGACCTGCTGACAGCGATACAATTGTGCGATTGAATTCCAATGTTCATGGTTCCTTCCAAATTTAGTTCTACTCGACTCAGAACTTGCCCTGCAGGTCCACACACATTTCCCAGGATGTATATTCGGGAACAAGTGGCCAGCCTCAAGGTTGAGACATTGGTAAAACTACGGATTTAGTTTGTACAATTCTTTACCTTTGTATTTATTATTGCCTTATTGCTACACTATATATATCAAAATCTTCAAGTGGCAAATATTCCAACGGGAGTTCGCCGTCCCGAAGAAGATGGTCATCAACCGTGAAACAGCTTAGATGCTCCGCACCATCGAAACTACTTCCTGTTTATATGCCAGGCCTAGTGTATACAGTAGGTCATGACAGCATAGTAGTCGACGTACGGCACCCCTTTTTCTAGCCAGGAACTATTATTGCCTTGTCCATATATCTTTGTGGGTTTCTCTACATTGTCAAATGTGGCCGTAGCCTCTGACCACCAGCTGTATGTTCCCCTTAAACCAGCTTGATGTTCAGACAGCTCGGCAACATGAAGCCAGTATTGACTGAATTTGCAGTTGTGTTTTATATTAGCACTTTGTTTTACTATGCACTTTACCTAACAACAAAATGCTGTTATTTTAACAAAAACTAAAAATGTTATATGTATGTTTTAAACAAATGAAACATGTTTTTCAATTGTTGTTTGGTTTATATGGTTTGATCTGTGGTTCCGAATTTGGGCCTCCAGCGCCCCCTCTCCCCAAACCATTGCCGGTCACCCCCGTAACTTGAATTTGGTTTCCGCTGACACACCCTTTGTTCATTATATTAGAGGGCCTGGAGTACACAAAACAACACATAAATATTATTTTCCCTTTTATCAATATTCAATTTGGGTATTCGCCTTGGATTCTCCTCAGCCATGATCAGTTCCCTTTCAAAAACAAAGTTCAACTTTGGATCCCTCTCTTCCGGGCTCAGATCCCTTTTAAACAATATTCAGAGAATTCTTTCTTGTTTGACTCGGATCCCCCCCTTCCGGACTCGGATCCCCCCCCTCTTCCGGACTCGGATCCCTTTCAAACTATGTTCACTCATTTAGTCTCCCTCAGCTGGGCTCGGACCAATTGTATTTCTTAAACTATCGAAGACTTTTGAATGTGCACGAGTGTAGCAAGACCAGTTGCATGACTGCTTCAATCTCAGTATTCCTTTTCTCACACTCCGCATCGGTTGGATACCATTCCTTATTTTTTTTTTGTTGAAAGTACTGTGAGGAGGAGGAGGAGTGGATCACCATCTACTCCTCATTCTGCCTACTCTTCCTGTAGTCAGGCAGATCACGTGACTTGCTCTACTGCGGGTCCTTTTCTCTAAAACTGCAATGGCACGTAGCTTATCCTAGGAGGGCGGGGACAGTTCCGCACAAACCAACATGTCAGACGTCAGTTCGGAGCAGCCGCTCTTTGTCCTGGCCTTATTCAACTGCACGAACCAACGCAATGCCAGTGCGCTAGTTTGGAGAGTCTGCTCTCCGTCTGCACAAGCCTGCACAAAATGGTGCAGCTACTCGGAGCACCCGCTCTCGGTATCCAATATGACCGCTGTAGCTGCTGCTGCCGCTTCTTCCGACCTTTGGGCTCTCAAGGCGCCGGCATCCTCGTCGCCATTTGAAGTATGCGACGTGAGCCGAAAGAGGTAAGAACTGGTCTTTGTTTGCATACAAAGATTATAGTAAAAGTAACCGGCGCCCCGTACCGCAGACTCCACCTTCACTCTCACATCCCCAACTGTCCTTTTCCTCCCGTCATCGCATTCCACATTCTCTACATTAGGGGTGTCACAGAATTAGTTTTATGATGGTACGATAACCTTCTTGCCAAATGACGGTATATCATGGTTATCGCGGTATATCAGGTGGAGTTAACTAATCTTAACAAATATTTTCTAAAAGGTCATAAATTGTCAGATTTATCATCACAAACAAAACCAGGCACCCAGGGCCAGAATTGGGCTTTTCAACATAATTTCCACTGAAATGCCATCCCTTGCTTCCACCAAACACAAACACACGTGTGGAGGTGGGGGGGCGGGGGGCTGCTGCAACTGGCAAAGCAAACTGAATAGCTTTTCTTAAGTGGTCATTTTGGCTTTTAGCTCCCCCACTGGCTACTGGTGAAGATGAACATGTTGCCATCTTTATAACCTGCATGCCACAGATCAATGGAGGCTGATGGTAGTATAAGTTGTGCGCATACACACATGCACACGCACGCTCTCTTTACGTTACAGCCTTTAGTTTACTTGCAGGCCAAAAGAAGGTGTTCATGTAATCACAGAGATGTTACCCTTTGGTATGGCAGCAGGGAATACCCACAGAGATGAGTGAATTTCGCATTGTGACTTATTGTATGTAAATTCAATGATAGAACCAGGCAAATACCCCATTGTCTTATGTTTAGCAAACATTATCCATTATAAATATATATACCCCAAAGCCGCCAACCCAAAGTAAACCCTTTCCAATCTTGGCACTGTATTTATTCTTCCTATTGCTAACATATTGATTTTGTGTCAGGCACATGTGGTTTATGGAATGGCATTAAAAACTGCTCCAACTGAAACTACTTGGCAGATGGCACATCCAACAGTGCAAGACCAAGACTGTGCAGCACTTGCTTACTGCAGCCTTTCCAAATTAGATAGAAAAGCGCACTTAACGGTATGAACGGTATACCAGTATAAACAATGTGACAGTTATTATTGTTCAATTGAGTGGTTCACGGTATCTTTAACGGTATACCGTTCTACCGTTACATCCCTACTCTACATACCATAGGCTGGAGGCCACAAGATAAAGAGCCTCGGGATGCTCATGGAATACCACAAAAAGTTCAATTACTTCTTTGGTTCCAATTATAGTTACGTCTCATCGCCAACGCCTCATACACTGTCCTCTTTATACAAATTTGCTGCTTGCAACCTTGGGTAAAAACACAAGCCAATTTGGTATCAGTCTCTCCGACTCACCGACTGTGCTGTCTTTTCTGACGCCGCTTTGTTGTAGGAGCCAAGGACAGTACCATGGTGGCAATCGCTCCTCGCTGCCTTAGTTATCGACGCGGGAGAGCCACGGGTACCTCTGACACACTGTCCAGGTTTGATCAGCCTTAGTTCCCAGTCTTCTGTTTCTTCCTTTCCAAGGCTCACGAAAGTAAAGCTCTTTTAGAGGTCATGGATACTTCCCTCCTTGCAACTCTTTCTGGTCTCGCCGTCTTTCTCCTTGTATTAAACTGCTATCTTGGATATGCTGTTTCCTCATGTGGTTTGCCTCGCCACCCCCAGGAACTGGATTCAAAAGCGATGGCTGTCTCCTGGCCACCTGGATGACAGATCCTCAGGGACTAGCTCATACCTGGGAAAGACGAAGGTCATGCTGGTCTCCTAAAAAATGTCAATAGACCAGCTCTGTAAACGTTACTGGGAGAGATTGAATATATCGACTCCTAAAAGGATCTACGGCTGGATATAACAAATCATTTTCAATATGAAAATATTGCAACCTTGGAATAAAAAGGGAATCTAAGAACAGGAAATCCAGGCAGATAACGTTATTGGTACATAAATTCACGGAACACACGGGTTACTCATCGGGAGTAATCCTTGTGTTATATAAACAATGGTTTTGCCCCACGATCCTCCATGGCGTATAAACCCTGGCATGCAGGGATTTACATTGGCTTAATAGATTTGAGGGATTATTTTGGCGAAGCATTTTAGGAGTACCCCCCGCCCCCATACATTCCCATGGAGTTTCATTTAAAGCCATGGCCCTGAAGAGGCGAGGTGAGGCCTTTATAAAGGCTGGTATAGTGCTGCAATGTCACTTGTTAGCACTGATGGGGTCTTCTTATAGAAATTGCCTGTGAAGAGAGCACCCTTCACACAATTGAATGACTAATTATTTGCAATCCTTAAGCTGTGCCCTGACTTTGATCGGGGAAAGGGCTTTGATGTGGTGAAGGAAGCTTTTGCAAGAAGACTTGATAGATAGGACTGGGTTTGTAATTTCGACCATTTGGCCAAACTACATAGTTATTCTCCCATGGCCACTGTTGTACATGCTTATAGGAAACCTCAGCCATACATCCTATTGTGCCCAGACCCAGCAGTGCGTAGGCTGAGTCTTGTAATGCGCACAAACCAAATGCCTCTGCAAGTCTCACATGTGGCTAGATGGAATTTGCCCAGTGAGTCAAGATTTTGTAGAGTGTGTAAGTTGCCGAAAATGAAAGACGGTGGAGCATATATTCACTGAATGCCAGATATTGGGCTCCCTGTATGGGGTTACTCTGGGAAGTTGGTGCACGACCTTGATTCTATCAAAACTCGGGATTTCTGGAACTACTGCCTCAATACGAACTCAGTAGCTGTGCACATTGCTCTTTATCGTATCTTGGTATATGTAAAAAAGCTCTATTTTTAGGTCATTATTGAAAGTTTGAGTCAGGAGTTAGCTTATGTACAGGGAATTTTAAGTATTGTACAGCGAGATATTGTGTGGAATTTTAAGTTGTATGGTAGGACATTTTGTGTTTTAAAGTTAGTCTTTTTAGGGATGTTTTTAAACATTTATGTATGATATTGTCGAAGTCGAGGATTAGTTAGCAGCATGAGATGTATTTAGGATTGTTGAAGATGTATGTATGTTTATATGGTGTTTTGATTATGCATAAAGTAGGAATTCAAACTATTCACATTAAATAAATTCATAAATTCTTAAGCAAAGTGAAGAATCAAACACGCCACGAAATAACCTGGCATAAAAACATCAACATGACAATCAATATGGGCTAAGAATACACATATGGGGCCTCATTACAGGTCCAGTGGTAACTGTGCCGGTGTTACAGGCGGGTTGCCGTCGGGCCCATAATGAATTACCGGTAATTTCGTTAATCCCCATCCCCATTCCTATGGGAGTGGGGACAAGGAAGCACCGGCACCGTTGTTAGCGGTGCCGGTGCTTTCGTGACGGCTTTGCCTGCCGTGACTGCTGTGGCCGGCAGGGTCAGACCTGTCCGGCACAGCGGCTCCAGCAGGCAAACCCGCAGTTTGCCGGTCTGGAAAAAACGATGCCGGTAAGTTTACCGGCAGTGTTTTTTCCGGACTGGCAAACTTAGAATGAGGCCCAAGGTTATATAACAGATTGTTGGTGGTGGAGGCTGTTTAAGCTCAGAGTTGCTTCCCTCGAGGCTGTTTTACCTCATTTTGTACATGTCAACTTAGAAAGGTTATCATGCCTGCACCTAAGGGAATAAATGCTTACAAATGGAACCCAGAAACCTCGGTTTAATGTATAGACAGTCAGTATGACACTTCACATGATTAGAAACTCATGGAGGTGCAGCAAACACTCCACTGACCTGCGAAAATGCTGTATGTTATCATTCCCAGTGC
Source organism: Ambystoma mexicanum (assembly GCF_040938575.1). Classification (NCBI taxonomy): domain Eukaryota; kingdom Metazoa; phylum Chordata; class Amphibia; order Caudata; family Ambystomatidae; genus Ambystoma; species Ambystoma mexicanum. The sequence continues at coordinate 1,172,891,739 of NC_090927.1, read as the reverse complement.
TGAGATAACAGTGGTGTTGAAACCTCTGATTGAAGGGAGGGTCAAAAGATGGATTGGCTGGATTCAAAACACGGGGAGTCGTTCGCAGTGTGACCTAACATTGAATAAAATGCAGCGAAAATTGAGTAAACATATATCATTCGTGTAAGGGGACGAAGCAAATCAAGTGATAATCCATTTAATTGGTATCTGTTCATTTATTGAGTCTTCACAATTATGACAAACATGAATATTTGTTTTCAGACTTCCATCGCTTCCCCAGTTAAGGCGGCAGTTTCTAACCGAGTTTGTTTCTTTGGCAAGGAACAGAATTTCTTGTATCAGGATTACTAAAAACTGGAAGCAGCAAAACGATTCTTTTTTTAATAAAAAGTGTAGAGTAGCCAGGGAAATGTCAATCTGAACCTCCCCTCTTTAATAAAACCTTTAAAATAATGTCTGCAAAAGGAAACAACAATAGTTTATACCCAAAACATATGCCTTAGTTGTCTTTATCAGAAATTAATGATCGATGATGGTCGTGTATCCCCCAAATTTGCTCTTGCGCGCATGGCTGAATATTAAAGTACTTTCACTGTAATTTTAATTTTCTGAATGAACCCTAGATGTTTTAGACAGGACTGTAGCGTTACTGTACAGGGCCCTCTTAGTTTATATTGGCTCAGTCGCTCTTCTTTTTTCAGTTGCTATGAAGAACACTTAATTTATTACGGCTGATGGGTGTTGCTTTTTCCACATGCATTTGAATGTGGCCTCCTATCATTTTGCGGTCTCAAAGCCCTGTGCTTATAAAACAATTTCCCACTTTGATCTGCTGCGGGCTGTCTCCGCCATTTTGTAAGTGGGTGCTGGTGCCGTCTCGTTTGTTGACTCTCAGGAGTGGCACAACTTAATTTAATGGCATACTGTGTCCACAGCCTGCGGATACTGTATGCAATCACCATGGGAACAGTGTCCCTTGCCGGTTAGAGGATTTAGGTTGCAACTGGGAATGGGGCCCAATCACTTAAAACATTATTGGAATGATTGAACAAATTGATTTATGTATAACTGAAATACAGATATGGCAACATGGCAAAGAGCATGAAGGCAGTTGCAAGCAAATGGATGAGTTCATTTGGTGCTCTGAACTTTATGCTGCACGGATATAGGTCTAACTGCAATTTTTATGAGTCGTTTTGGGTCCGAATCCTTGGGGAGGTCACCTCTGGAACAGGATACAATGCCTCCGGCAATCTAAGTCTCCTTGTGGCTCGTTTGGTCACCTGTAGCAATATGGGTGAAGATTAAGGCTTGTATTCTTCAGGAAGGGATGTGAGCTCTTGGTACTGTAAGAGTGCTGCCGAAGGAGGACACTGACATACAGGTGGCATATTGATTGCTATAGACCTTTATTTGAGAGGAACATAAAGAGAGAACCTAGCTCTCTCTAAATCTGAGTATTTTCCCAGCCTCAACTAAAGTGCTAATGTCAAGATGTCTTAGTAAGTTAGAGTCCACCGTTTTATGTCAAAATGTCCCTATCTCTGCCCCTTACACTTGTAACTAAACTAAACAGTTGCACCACAGTTCTTGGTCCAGGAGAATGACTACCAGCTCCTGGACTGGTTGGCAAAGTTCTGGTTGCAAAGTTCTCCACCAGGGGGAATGACTCCCTGCCCCTGCGTTTAGTATTTCACAAACAAACAAAAAGGTTTCTGATCCTCTAACACTCTGCGTCAGAAAGTTCAATACTTTGCATCCCAGGGGGAATGACTCCCTTCCCCTGAATCATTGGTTTGGTCCTTCTTGCTGCTTCGACTACCAGGAGTGACTCCTTTCTCCTGGCTTTTGTTAGCTTTGTTTTTCTGGTTCACAACACCAAGGGAGATCTCCCTTTGCCTGACCTTTCTCGGGTATTGTTTCCCGGTTCACAATACCAGTGGGGATGACTCGTATCTCTCGAGCCATGAAATCTCTCCATTGGCTCCCAGTGGATGAAAGGATTAAATTCAAAACCCTCTGCATTGTCCACAAGGCTTTCTGGGGCCTTGGTCCAAAATACCTTCAGCTATCCCTCCGTAAATACCTCCCCTATCGAGCTCTTCGCTCCTCTACCTCTAACTCCCTCAGTGTCAGTCGTTTTTCAAAGAAACTGGCTTGGGGGAATAGCCTCCCTGCCACTCAAAAACTTGAGGTGAACCATCTCTGGTTCCGGAAGCACCTCAAGACCTTCCTCTTTGCTTCTGCCTTCGCTCCCCCTCTTCCCTGCTGATCTGCTTCTCACTTGGCACTGTGCACCTGGCCACCCTCTGTCCCCTGGGCCCTGGTACCTTCTCACTCTCCCACCCTCCTGGCCATCCCTTGCTCTGGGGACTGTATCTGTACCCATACAGTCCCCCACCACCTCCACATTTTCTTATTTTTCTGCACTTATCAAACCTACCCAGTCTGCCGCCGTAAACACAGCACATGCCACCTGCTGGCTGCACTACCACTGTTTATTGCCTCTATTATAATATCTATTTTATTTATTTATTGTATGTATCTGTTCTCCTTTGTCTCCGCACTCTGCACTCTCCCCCTTCCATGCACTTTTCCCCATGCACTTGCGCGTTCTCAATGTCACTGGGCCTAGTAAGATCGTTGTTGTGTTTCTCCCCTGTTCCCCTCCCTTGCCTTGTCGTGCTCTGAAACACTTGTGTATGAGCACGATACAAATAAATTATCATATCATGCTTTTCCCAGACCTTATTTCACAGTTAACAATATCGGGGGAATTATTCCCTTAAACTGACCTTTTTCACAAAGCAAAGATACAGCTGTGATGAGGGTCCCAGATCGTGGTTTCTCCTCTTCCCCCTTGAGTACCTGGTGTACTCTCCTGCCAAGTGCTATGATGCGGGAGATGCTTCAGAGACCAGTACTTGTGTTTTCTGGCAGGCGTGATTCACTCTCCTGCCAGGTAGTGCCAGAATAAAATCTTACTGTCTGCTTCAACAGTGATAAGCAACCAACCACTGTGTCGAGGAAGATGATTCCTGAGGCACTCTTTATTATGTTTAACTTCTATGACATCCGGTCCCGACCCGAAATTCCTCTTACCTGTTTCCTGGGTGGTCTTTGCCTGTTCTCTTGCGGTTCTTGTTTTGCGCTACCTCTTCCTGCTTGGCGAGCTTCTGTGCGGCTCTGCTGCAGGTTGTTGCTGGCGGTCACAATGTTCTGTGACCATTCAGTCCACCCGCTTTGGGCCATGCCACTGTTCTCCAGCTTCCAGCTGTGCCTTAGACCTGTTCCACGCCACTGGGTCAAGGATTCCACTCTCCACCTTCTGGACTTGGGGATCGGGCTGCTCATGGCCTCCTTGAAGTCCTCTCCTTGAACTTCCTGGGTGGGACTGCGCCTTGTGCTGATTGACTGGCTCGCTTCTTGAAGTCCTTTGTTTTATTTTTATAGTGGTTGGTTGGCAATGGTTTGCATTAGAACTCTAGTCCTTCTTAAATGTCTTTAGTTTTTCAATCTTTATTCTTCTGCGCCTCTTCCTCGTCTCAGTACTTCTAACATCAACCTCCCTTGAGTCGTCCAAGCTCTTCACCATCTCAGTAGAAGTTGAGTCTATAGAGCTACATCGGTACATGGGTTGGTTAGGTATGTGGTTGGGGTTTGCAGACTGGGGAGTCTGTAGGGTTTTGGGTGAGGGGTAATATATGACATTTCCCTTAGATGGTTGCCCCGACAGGGGCAGTCTCCCACCATGAGACTCCAGCTGAATACCACCCCGAGGGGGACTATCGGGTAGCAACCTCGCCTCCCCCGCCTCATGCAAAGGGGAACCCCCTCTGGGATAAGAGATGACATCTAAGGATTCGTTACAGTGCATTCTAAATCAGATGAAAGTCTGAGACGGACACAATATTTCAAGTGCAGAGATTTATACAAATAGTTATGGCAAACAATGCTATTTCAAGTTATGAATGGCACATGGAAGATTGATGATCATTTTATCTAACGAAGAATCATAAAGGGGTGTACATATCAGACAACGATTTGCCTCTTAATTGATGGTTTATTATTTAATAATATAATTTGGGTTGAGGGTTGAACAACAGCTAGTTTGTGTGTTGGGAAAGGAGGGTATACATTGTCTACCCTTGGTTTGATTTGTATAGATCCCATCTTGATGGTAATGGGAGGATTTATGTATATACCAACTGACAAATATTAGTCGGATATAACAGATCTCCCAGGCACAATATTGAATCTATTGTTCATTTTATCCCCTGTACATGTGGCCTTCTGACAGTAAAAAGGTTACGGCTGCATCACAACATTGTCAATACATTCATGACTATGCTAATTGACTTAGGTAGAAAGAAGGCATACACAATCTATTTTGTTATTCAATAAATCTGAAGCAGGCCTCTACACAAAAAGGGTTATATTTACTGAAAAATTCCATCGCTAAAATCACTGAGTTTGAATGATTTTTTATTCCATTTCCATGTTTTAAGCCCCCCAACCTCCTCCACACCCGTTTTAGCCGCTTACCCCCATATATAATATAATATATATATATATATATCTTTTTTTAATTGATGTTTTTGAATGGTTTTTTTTCGGTAAAACATCCATGGACATTTTTTTGGTAAAATCACTGGATATCCACAAAAAGAGACTCCTTCAGTAATTTTGAAACCACAATTAATGCTACTAATCTGAGTCGACACCATTAATGCTGAAAGTCTATGCAAATGTACATAATTATTTTAAAGTTTTTCAATTTCTTATTGCTTTAGAACCACAGGGACCTGCCATGTCTTCCGCAGCCAAACCCATCCAAGCATAATCTGCACTTCTCTATTTCCAGCCTTGAAGGCATACTTTCAAAATGGGGTGTCGCTCCTCATTCCTCCTCCCAAGCACCAGTACAGCTCTCCAGTGCCCTCTACGCCGTACTGAACTATACTCAAAGTATCCAAAAATTCCAGCTGGTCCAAAACAATGTGATCAGAATGGTCAAAAAGAAAGCAAGAAGTGAACACATCAGTGAAGCTAGGCGGGACCTCCATTGGCTGAGAATAGAGGAACGCATACAATTCAAGTCTATGTGCCTTACTCACAAGTGTTTATGTGGCAAGGCACCAGCCTATTTGAAGTCCAAACTCACCTTTTACCATCCTTCCAGGGCATTAAGATCAGAAGCTAATGGGCTCATAACGCCTCTGAAACACAAGAAGGAACTTGGTATGGGCAGAGCCTTCCCTAACCGAGCGGCCTCTAACTGGAACAAATTTCCGAAGTACCTGAGATTGGAGTCCAATCATTCGGTCTTCCACAAAAAACTAAAAGCAGAGCTTTTCAAGTAACGCATGTTTAGGACCCAATGAATCAGCCAACCTGTAGTTTTATGTATTTGTCCTGTTGCTTCTTCAGGCTCCACCTTGAGCTATGTACATGTCTACATGTAAGCGCCCCGATGCCTGCGGGCGGTCGGCGCTATATAAATAAATAAATAAAATAAAATAAACATACTGGTGGCAACCAGGAGATTTCTTTTTGTTCTGATCTATTTTACAATTTATTTTTGTTTTAAATAATACATTTGGGGTAGGTTTGCTTCCTTCATTTTTACCTTTCTGTAAAAGTTAGTTTTGGTTTTGGAAATGAAAAGGGGGATGAGAAGGCAAGTAGACATGTCAAAGGGCGCACATAATAAACCAGCATTGGGAAATCCGACAGTTTTTGTTGCTTCTTCATAGATATTTGCCAGACATTGCCATCATATGCTCGTGTACTCGCATCATTTCCCAACTGTTGCCATCTTATGGCCAGGTAGTACCATTATGGTAGTTCCTATCCCATGCCTACACATACACCAAACTGTTTGCTTTTCCTACTGCTTTTTAACAGGAAATCTGTGCAAGCAACAGATGCAGGGACACACAACGCTTATAAATCAGATGGCAGAAGGCACACGTGGTTAAGCCAGTTGAATTGCATCTGGAGCTGGACTTGCTGGTCGCCTTTCAGAAGGCTGCTCATAAAGCCCGACTCGGATAGATCCTAGAAGGATGTGTTTTGGGTGGAGAGGGCAAGGTAGCGGGTGGAAATGGCCATAGGAACTAGCATGGCCAGCAGTGGGTAAATACCTAAGCACCCACAGACTGGGTGTCACTTATCATATCTCCTCTCTCACTTACCTTCTCTTCCCACAAATATAATTTTGGCTTCTCGGCAGTGCTTTCTGTGCCACCAAATAGCCAAAACTACATACGGAATACTAAAAGCAGGGACAATCCACTTTTCACAGGTGTGAACTCGCCTTCTTTATTTACTTTAAATGTAATTGGAGCAGTGAACACTAGCACACACCCACAGACGTTTTTACGCACTTAATAAAACATTGTCATTTGGAGAAAAAAACACACTGCGGCCACTCTTGACAAGCACAGTAGCAAACAATTCTGCCTCTTACGTGTTGTGGTTTTCCGTTTGGTTGATTTAGGTACCAGAATCTGGAATAGTGGTTGGCAAAATAATTGTGAATTACCATTCATTAAATTGTGCTAGCATATAACCCCAGAGCAAACTGCACCTAAACTGACAATGTACAAATACGTGTTTCAAGGAGGTATAAGAAAGCGAACTCAATTAAATATGTCACTCTGTCAATTATTGACTAAGCTTATAAACCCCTGCCAGAAAATTACGGATATATGTACAACAGTTATGCAGCAAGCAATAATTGCATGCCCGTAAAACTGGAGGAAAATAAGTGTTGCCGGTTTTGTTCGGAAAGTGGACCCAACTACACCCAAGTGCTTTACTAAAGGAAACCTTGTACTTGGACCGCGTTTATAGTCTATTAATTTTTGGGAAGGGAATACTTGTCTGCAGTCTTACGTTGTGTTGCGTATCCAACCAGGTCGCACACCGGCTAGCCATCACGTTTAGTGACCAAACCGAAGTACATTTGTCCAGCCTTACACTAAAATAAACGTATGCAAGATCACCCATTTTAAAATACGTTTTCCATTCGTATGTTACGAGTTGTGGCAGGGCTGATGTGGCATAAAGTAGCAGAAGTCTATGGTTTGTTTACTCTTTCTTTAAGAAATATTTCGTTTGTGACTGAATGTGTTCAAATACAATTTTAATTAATGTTTATGGCTTTTCCTTGCTGCTCTTACATTTTGAATGCTGCTTTTCTAGTCTGTTAATTATTATTGTGTGCTAGAAGAATTGATGCCACCACACTGAGCAAATACACAAATCAGTTTATCTGAAGGATTGATATAATAGATACACCTGACTAGTATTTCAACAATTCGGCCGAAAAGCATTGACACATAAGAAAAATTTCCCGCTCGTGAATTTCTGGGAATCGAGACTGCGCATTGGCGCTAATTACTGCTTGCATTCGTTTTTCCCCACAGCAGTGGGCTTAACAAGAATTCTAAGCCTAAGAAGATGACCTGTGGTCGAAACACGTGTCGGCTCCATTTAACTTATCATTCATTCAGATAAACTGATTTGTGTATTTGCGCAGTGTGGTTGCATCCATTCTTCTAGTTTATTAATTGGTGGATTCCATGTTGCGACGCAATCATCTGCAGCAGCTTCACAATTGGCTATCAATTAGGTTGCACTTGAGAATATTGTTTTGTTATTACTGTTGCCAAGTGCTCTGGGTTCCAGTTTCCTTTGCCCTGGTTGGTTTTGCGCAGTTATTATTGTGTGTCCATCAACCAAAATTTCTTGTTTCTACTGTCTGCTCCTTTTATCTGTCGGCCTAAAGCAACCCTTGACTGCCCTTGGTATGTGTGTAAATGTATGGGGACCTATTTTGTGAACTAAATTGGGTGGCAAATGAAGTGGGGGCAGGGGAGGGGGCTCTGTGTGTTCCAAGTCCCAGAGATGTCCCATTGTCCTCACAGTTACTCAGACCGCATGCTTCATTGCCCTTCTTGTGACCCTTCTTCCTTCCGTCCCTTGTAATCTAATACTTTTGCTGTGGAAGTGCTTTTTTGCTCCCTTGTGTGTGGAGTATTTGGATTTGTTTCTAGATACCCTCACAACAGGTGGGCAACATTGTTTGCCAAAGCTGGTGAAACATTACCAGAAACCCATGAAAATATCCAAAATCAGATCAGGCGCATTACCACAACAGAGCGCATGGCAAATTGGGCCCCATGGTGGACCAACCTTAAATCGATCAGAAGCAAAATGCTGCCGCCGAAAGCTACATTATGCAGAAATTGAGCCAAGAAAAACCTTGAGCCCACATGACAACCCAAAAATGTAATCAAATAATAAACTAACATATGGTGGATCAAAACCTACTTCTGGATTTACAGCCAAGCAAACGTTTATGCTCACATTCTTACTTTTTATTCTTTGCTGTCAAGCTACAAACCTTAGCTGTATTAAACTATAATTGTTGCATTATTTTGGCTTGAAACATAATGGCATCACAATTTGTCAGTATCAAGATGCTTCATTCATGCTCCTTCCCTCTTAGCCCAATGAAAGGGAGTACCCTTTCCTGAAGCCACCTTACCAGCCTTAAGCCGTAAGCAGAGAAAGACAGGGTGGCCAACTGGGAATGGCTTCAGGACGAGAATGGATACTGTGGTAAGGCCAAGCAATGACACACAGGACATGTTATAGATCCGGTTCAACAAATAGCTTTATACAATTTCTCTTTTGGGAAGGAGTTGGACCAAATCCCTATAGGATCTAGGGCACACACTACAAAGTTGAAGGATGTTTTGAAATTAACCAGTGTCAGGGGTGGGTCAACACAAAGAGAGGCTTTCTCCCAATTTCCAACAGTGCCAGAGATCTGTGTTCAAATCATACATTTCTTAACCAACTCTTAGTCCTTGCCTTTCACTTGGACACCAACATCTACAACTGCAACAGCAGGTTCCAAAACCTAACCTTCACAAGTCTTTTAGCCTCCTAGCTTCCCTAGGTTTCAGTCACAAAATTCTCCATGGTTTAGCCAACAAAAGAATTCACAAATCCTAATCTCAACTGTCCAGTCCTAAACTAACAAAGCAAAACAAACAGCTTCTCCTGGGTAGGCTCTTCAAGGGTTTATTCACAGCCCCAGACTCGTCACCAGTCTTCCTGGTTTCACCAGCTCTCTGTAGATCCATGTGTCAGGTTCCTTTGATTATGCGCCTTCACGTAATCTTTCCTGCAGCCTGTGGTTCCTTTAATGTATACTAGGCTTCTTGCAACACTCCTTGCGTACTACACATCTCTTCCTGGCCATGCATTTCATGAAGTTTCAGAATAGGCCTATTCAAGACCTTGGCTTTCACAGAATTCCCTTGACTGGCAAGTTCTTCTCATTTGGGGCCCTTTTCAGGTAGACAATATTATGGTATGCTCCTGCCAAGGGTCTCTCTTGTAAAGGAAACTCTTTATCTTGAGGCTGCCTTTCCCCTTACCAACAGACCATCCACTAATCCACCTCTCTTTGAGCTGTCTGTCCTTTTGATGGTAGGGGTTCTGGCTAAGCCCTCCAGAGTAGCTGCTGCAGGCTGGCCAAAGTTTGAACTACCTTATCCCATGTAGCCTGGCCCCAGTGCATCCAGAGCCGTTTTGAAGTATACCTGCTTCCTTCTAAACACCCGCTCCTCTTCTTTCATTCTTTACCCCTCTTTTATGGTACTTCTGGGGCATTGGTACTTATTTTGGCCCTTCAGATTGCTGTTTTAGATTGCTTCTTTGCTTGTTATTTCCCTAATGGATATGTGAATCGTTTTGCTGGACTTGCTTGATTGGGAAATTTCCTTCACATGTTCCTTCTGCCTCTACAAATGTGGCTTGTAGTATCACAGTCATCTTGGAATTCCTCTAGTTCCATGTGTATGGAATGACGATCAACGGCTTCTGGCTGCAGCTCTACCCGACCGCAAGGACAGTAGTCATCCAAAGCCTTCTGTCTGTAAGCTCAGGAACTTTTCTTCACTTGCGCAGACGTAGTGCTCTCATTTGACGTGGGCACTACAGGTCTAACAGATTGGTTGCTATATTATGCTACAGCATGCTGCCGGATAGTAAGGCTGAACTACTAAAGTTTGCCTGAGAAATCCCTGATAGAATTCCCTTGAACTTTCACACCTTGGTGGTTGTAATACCATGTCTTGGCGGAGGTGGTGAGCCTGCGGCATCCCACTCCTTGTACCCTTTGTGAACCACAAGGGGTAGCGGCCGGATCAACCCAGTACTTAACGGCTCACCACCCTCGCATTAAAAAGATGGGGTGCTCTCACAACTCGCCACAGTACCAACAACATAATGCATCCCCACAACACTAGATTGGAACACAACAAGAGTTGTGGCAGGAGAATAGCAAAACATGATGATGTAGCAATCCTCACATGGAGGAGAAGATAGAAGCTAAGATGCACCCCCATATTGTCACTAGCCGCTTATAGCACTTGATTACTAATAAAGAAAGAGATGAAGTTCACAAGGAACTCAAATCCAAGAAAATTTGGAAGATTACTTCCTTCAAAAACACATTTCCTCAGGTTAAAAGCATTTTGAACATACACCATCACATTCTTCTGGCAGATGCAGATTTAACTAGTGAACTCTAGGATAAGTTGTACCCAAAACGATGTAAGCCAGCTTCTTTGAGAAACAACTTTGAATTCCATTTAAATTGAGCGAGCAAAAGTTGAAATGAAAAATATATTGCTGTCAGAAGAAAGGCTTTCACAAATGCATGAACTGCAAAGTTTGTTAATTTCCCATGAATTGTGACTCTATTAAGCATCCCGTTAAGGGAAAAACCATGACGATCAGAGGGTGGATTTCACGTGAAACTATTTTTGTGGTTTATGACTTTGTATGTTTGTGTAAAAAAGGGTACTTAAGAACCACAACTCGTAAGGTTAAAGTAAGGATCCTACACCAAATACAAGCTATTAAAAATCAAGAGCAGGTATACCCAATGGCCCTGCATTTGCTAGAATACCACCAAAGTAAGTAATATAAAGGACTTCTATTTCTGTTTTATGAGGGAGCATCCAAGGGGTGAAGATTGCAAACTTTTATTAAGGAGGACAGAAACAAGATACATTGTGGAGCTGACCGCAGGGGCTTCTGGGGTACACAAGCGTGATGAGGAACTCCGTACATGTATTGGACAGTGACCTACCTGGATATTATTTTCAAATGTTGTTGCTATAACTGATCAAGTTGTGTAGTTTTTGATGTGATTTGCCTTTATTTTCTAAGAAGCAAACCCGTACAAAATATGGCAGAGAAGACAATATGATTCATGTAGTTATGTCAAAGTCAATATTCAAGTATCATTACATATGTATAGTTACTGATAAGCATGTGTGAGAAGCTGATACGTACCATTAGAAATAGAAAGCTTAATGATGTTTTGTTATGCTTTAATCACTTGATAGAGAAGTATTTAAAATGGTCCTCCACTTTGTATATGAAACCATAACAGCGGCCTGCGGAGATTCTTTCAATGAGAAGTTTTGTTTTTACCTGCAAGGTGCATGCATCTCTTTATGATGTAACAAAATGGTAGTAACTAATATACAACTTTGATATTGAGATTTATTAACTTGTATTGAAGGTCCTTAATTCAGGCTTGGCCAGGTAGATGATGTGAACAAGGGGTCAGTAATATGCGTTTCTTTCTAGCAGGTGATAAAGACTCAGGACCCCTTATTTGGATTGTGCGTAGTCACATTGAAATAGTATGGTATTCATTCTTACAGGTATTATCAGTTCCTCACACCTTAAAATATTTCCACAATGGCATTGACTGCTCATCATTTTTAATTGTTCAAGTGGTAAGCTCTTCATAAAATAATATATAAAAGTGATCTGATTTGCTCCAGATGGCCAACAGACACAGTTATGGCTTTCAACATATGAACAGGCCGAAACCAAATATATAACTGTCAGGTACTCTGCATGTATCTTATCTTGAAGAATGTGATGGCTGTATTTACAAGCATCACTTAGTTCTTCAGCGTCCATTTTGTTTGATGCCACTTGGGATGTAATTATTAGCTGGCCCATTATAAAGATTGGAATGCATGCTATAATTGACTTACGTGGGTTTGCTATCATCCCCATGTACATTCGTAAAAATTTCATTTTGCGTTGGCAGCTCAATTATAATATGCACAGATTCGGGATTCGAAATTGCTGGGAGCTATTTTGCTCCTGCTTTCAGCCTAGGAAAGGCTGGTTAGCTTGAAACCAGCTGCTACCATGAGCTACATTTAACTCCCCGGGCCAACTGATTCTTAAAGACATGTGTGACATTTACTTTGAGTATTTGAGAATGTTAATGAAAAAGAATGAAGGACTTATTTAGTACACCTTTTAAGCATAATGAATCATACATAATGGGCAACGCGTTAAAGTGTGCTTCTCATGTGGAAGTTCAATTTGCAGTGTGCTGGCTACTTGGAGTTGTTAGGAAATGATCCCTAAATATGTACCCTGATGAGTAGAATTTTAAAATGCTGCCATGTGTCTTTATAATGGAGTACATTTTTGCATGTTAGATGTATATTTATAATTAAAACGGCTGAAAGATAGGATGTCACCAGATATCAACATGACCACAATGTTGGAAGCACTTGTAATGGAAAGAGATGATGGACTTTAGTAACTTAAGCAACTACAAAATGTTTTAAACTGGCTGGAAAATGAATGGTGACTAAGGTGTCGGTATTACTGAAGAAAACAGAAGATGGTCTTGATTTTGTATTCCATACATATTAGTCTGTATAAATGATTACCAAATGTCTGAGTTTCTGCCAAAGTACAAGTTCTCACTTTAGAGAGTGAATCTTATCGTCAAAACTGGCTACCTTTTTGCCATGTACAAATAATGTATATTCCTTGTACTGTTTTACAGAGGATAACTTGGTGCAGGCACTGGAGTTTGTTTGGCATCACTCATTTGCGTTCATTATATATATTTATATTATAATGCGGCGGTCGGCGCACTATAGTTGAGCATCAAGATACATGTGAAGCCTGAAAATTGAATTGCTAACAACTTTTTTACTTGCATGGCGGATTTTGCTGATATTTTTGCAAACAAAAAGTTTGCCACAGGGATGGCCCCACCCCCTCAGATTGGACATTTTGGGAAAGATTTGTTAAATTTAAAGTTATTAAGAAGGCAAAAAAACACTGTTTTCTGCCTAGCCCAATTCGTTTTCCCGCAGTGCACAGCAAAAATAGCTTGACAGAATTGGACCAGGTACGAAACAACTTGGGCATGAAGCTTTGACTCGATTTCCGGGAGAGGTCTGGGGTTATTTACGTCCAGTAGATCAAATATTTGGTGGAGAAGGGTGTGCCGCCTTGTCCCGAAATTATAGCTATATCTCCCATGATGCTTTTCAGTAGAGACTTTTCAGAAATGAAAAATCTGCCTTTTTTCTTTCTTTTTTTTGTTCGATACAAGAGATATTTGTTAGTATTTTTGAAATATTCGGGGTCATCCGAAAAGTGGAAAAATTCCTTTTTGGAGGAGGAAAAAGGATGAAATGGCATCAGGCTGGAGGTGGGGAGGGGACGAGGACACCATGTGAATATGGGGGAAGTGGTGTAGGGGCTGGGGAACGAGTTCAGAGCTTGAACGTTTTCGCATATTCAGGGTTATGTTTTAATAGTCAGGGTTATATTAGAAAAATGAAAGTGCATCACATGTATAATGATATCCAAAGGTTTGGAAATATTTGGTGTTATTTGTAGTCCATTGCTGATACATCCACAGCTTTGGGAAAATGTTTTTTATTTTGTAAAAGAGTTGCAAAAATGTGGTTAATACAATAAGAGTGCCATTTTACAGCTACCGTGAGGTGTGGGGTAACTTATTGGGGCAACATGTCAAGGGGTGCAATATGGGCCAGCTAGCGAGCATGGCCCTGGCCTCTTAGTGGGTCCAAAAGAAACATATTGGGGAAAATTGTACAGTCGACATGGCCCGTTAACAAACAAAGGTACAACTAAACCCTTGAAATTCACTGAAAAAAACCTTAGTTCAGTTGCGCAGTTAAGTTGGCCGTGGTCCTTGCCACTTTGCACTAATTATTGTGGAAGACTGTGCCCCACTAGCCATGGCCTTCTGCCATAGCCTTGATCCCTTTTAGTAATAAATAACCATGTCCCATCGGCTGTAGTTTGTCAGCCTTATCTATCTCCAATTATGGTGATAGACTGTGACCCACTAGACACGGCCTATGGCAGTGACATGTGCCCCCTTTAATAGTAAATAACCATGTCCCCTGCCACTTTTCACCACTGGCCCCTTGCAAGGCAAGAATTGGAGTAAAACAACCATGGTCCACTGACCAACACCTACACCCGTGGCCGGTAGCCCCTTCAGTAGTAAATAACCATGTCTTGCTGCCTATGGCATTTGGCCATGGCCCCTGTCACGTTTCCCTAATTCTGGTAAAAGACAGTTGCCCACTGGCCATTGCCTTCTTCTCTGTCCACTTGCAACATTCCCCCTATTATAGTAAAGTACTGTGGCTCACTTGCCAGGGTCCCAACCCCCCAATTTGTTTGTTTTTTATCCTTAATCCCCAAGAGTCCCCTCCCCAAACAATTTACTGTGGGAGTATAACTTAACCATGAAATACATTGCCCAGTCTTTTCTTCCTGTAAGAAGGGTTCCTGTGGAAAATCCAACATCTTCATTACCGGGATAAGATGAAAATGCCCTAAAGAATTCTGGTCTTTATATCTTCCTAATACATTCAAACCGTTCGCTGACCGCCTCCTAATATAATTTTTTCTCTGTTACGTACATCAATCCCCCCCTTAAACTTGTGATTTACCCGCGCTATTCCACCAAAATTCCCACCCCCTTTTGGTTCCTTTTTCCCCCTCTCATGCCCTCCCTGATGTCAAAGCTCCCCATCTCCTTTTCCAGAAATCATGTTGAGCATTTTTCTTTTTTCTGTTCCTGCAGGATTATCCAGAGAACAGTTTGCATTGAGTCAAAAATGACGTGTTTTAATTTCTAAGAATCTACTGTTTTGCAATGTTTTGGGGGACTAGGGTCATCCCCTTCTCCAAAATAAAAAAAATACTGCGCAGAGTTGCACCAAACGCCACATCTGTACCACTTTGTGGCCAACTTGTTCTTATTTGTTGCATATCCATCGAGCTGTTTTCGAAATGCACATGTGAAAATGATGCTTTTTTTGCCTATGATGATAATATGAGCAAACTCAGTCTAGAAACAGCCTTTTTTCGCCACACTTAATGTTTAAACCTTTCTACAAATGTGCCCCAAACGTTCTAATTTAGGGGACATGCCAGCAATTTTCAGCCAGGTACACCCTAATGTTATTAGCAATAGAATGTTTGCAAAAGTCAAAGGTTCATAGGTTTCACCTTAACTATAGGGCATTGACCACCACCCTATAATATATATGCCTGTGCATACAGACGCACACAACTGCCCCCAAGTGCTGGCCAACGTCATGAGCAGGACATGTGCAGTATTCCGCACTAACAACATTCGCCAACTTGTGTCCTTTTGGTCAGGAACAGCCTGCGTTTGGCAGACATCTTGAAGAGCAATGAAATGAAATCGTTTTTCTACTACCTAACAGGCCTTCGCCTTAATGTAGCAACAAACACGATCTGCATCAATCCCCAATTAAGAATGCTGTATCCTAACGCAGCCATGCTGCTACTTATAGCGATGGGTGGACACTCATACCTAAACGCCCCTTGACTTGAACTCCACATATTTAAAGCTGATCTCAATGCCCATGGACAAAAACTGGCACAGACTCCTCGGACGATTCACTGGTCTGGATTCTCAGACAATAAAAGAATATCCTTAACACAGGATAGTAGCATCACCTTCCAATAAGTTATTATTTTTTAGTTTCTGATATCCGTCATGCAGGCCTCAAAATGTGTACTGGTCTCTAGCCATTTGACTCTAGCTGAGTATCAGAAACTCACACTAGGTTACGTCAGAATTGTCTTCACTGGAATGAACCCCTAAGGGGTCTCTATGAGGGTGACCTTTCTTATGAAGCAAAGTCTCACCAGTTGGATAATACAGCATTACCTAAACCCAGAGAGATTGTGTCCGACCGAGAAGCCATGGTTGTACGAGAGACGGATACGGGACAGTGACGGGTGGACCTGGTATCTCATGCCGTGACCAGAGTGCAGCAGAGAGACCAAATCCGGAGCTCCACACGGGAATTGTATTAGCTATGCAATGGAAGTGAAGGAACCACTCCCAAAGAGATCACTGTGGGGAGACATTCAAGGCTGGAAGAGCCACACAAGTTACGGAAGCCTGATAAACCCGAACAGAGAGAAAGCAAGCCTACCAAAGGGCCATAAGTCCTGGAGAGTCCTAAGAAATGTAGAGATTTGAATATCCGAGGGTGGGAAAGCCTCAAACGTTTCTGGAGCCAGATAAACCCGAACAGCGATAAAGCAAGGCTACCAGAGAGCTTGAGGTCTTCGGAGAGCCCTCAGAAGCTGAGAAACCAAGGGATTTTAGTATCTGATGCTGGAAAAGCCAGAAGGGTTTTGGAGAGCTCTGAGAAACAAAAAGACTTTAATAGCAAAAGTTGAAAAAGCAGCCGAGAGTTGCAGGAACTCAAGAAACCTGAACGTTGATGTGAGCAGGCACCAAACCAAAGCAAGACCCTGCTGGATAATATATACCACAGGGCAAGAGGACTTTGGGAAAGCCCAATAACGATAAAAACCTTGTGAGAACTATATTTGTTAAAACGTTCATTTCGAGAAAAAAAATCAGAATTTGACAAACTTTTGTTTAACATCTTCTTATGGAAAGAGAGCCAGAGTATGACGAACTGCTCTATGAAACCTTCTTTTGCTCACTGTTCTTAGAGAGGCACAGCTCCACCTCACTGATGATGCCCAACAAGGCTGAAACACATGTATGAGGTTGCTGTTGGTACTCTTGTTCAGAGGAGAATTGCCTAGCATTTCGGTGCTGGACTGCCCCTGGGCAAGACATTTCTTCTGTGAAAGGGTCAGTGAGCGAAAGACTTGGTAGAGTCTCTCCCAGGGGCCATCCACCCAGGAACAGGTCAATGGGCTGTGTTCGTGCTGGTAGAGAGACTCCCAGACCCCGCTCTTTCTTTTGGAAAGACAAAACTTTATGAACTTTTATTTAAAACCTTGTATTTCCTTGGGACAAGGAAACCATATAAAGTATGAAGGCTATTTGACTGGAGACTGGGCCTGAAACACAGTATTAGTAGAGTTTAACTCCCTATTGTCTGTGTGCTTGAACCCCTCCTTCCCCGGTGTCCAACCCTTCCCTTTGATCCACAGCTCACTTTGTTTTCTTGGATAGTGTGCTCTCCGTCCTGCCTTCAGCGCAGGGGCGTGTTGATTGATGCAGGCTCGTTGCTGCCTACCGACAGATAAGTATAATGAGTCTTTTGAACAGTTCTCTAACTTCGTTCCTTTCCTTCCTTTGATGATGGGCGGCGTCCGAGAGCGTGAGAGCGCAATGCACCCCTTTCGTATTTAAAATAAGGGAAGTTTTGCAGAATGCTTACTAATGCCTTTTTTCTGTTCTTTTCACTTTTCCTAACGAAGCAGCATGCCGGGATGGGAATGACACCGCCGAAGATGCCCGCAGAACAGAAAGAGTGATGAATGGTGGGCAGAAGCGCCGCAAGGTAAGGTTGTTTCTAATGGTGTTCTTGTTCTTGCAGGAGCTGAGCGCAGAAGAAAGATGCAGGCCTACTGGAGACCGATCCGAAGACTGTGAGTGTCACGCTGCAGGTGCAGAAAACACAAAGCATATTTCTCAGCCTAGGTGTGGCTTAAATAGTCTCTGGGTATCCCAGGTGCCTCTGGGCTGAACCACACCCAAAAGACTAGACCGCACATGCAGTTCTGGGAACCAAAATCTGTAGGGGCATCCATCTTGTCCCCATCAATGCACTACATGTCCAATCCCCAATGTTATCCTATGGGAGTGAGTGAGTCTGGTGCCACAAGCGCCAAGTCGGACTCCAAGTGGGTCTTTGGAAGGATGGAGAGGCCCTTGAGGGCCATGTAGGTGATCGTGGCCTGGCTCCAGCCTGACATCTTGGAGGGCTGGGGACATGAGGGGCAGGAATCATGACAGCAGTGACTGCAATAAAGGTGGCACCATTGGATTATTTGTATAGCCCCCAGAATGTAGCCAAGGAGATATGGCCATGAGGAGAGTGGGGGGAATTAACATACATCCAACAGTTGAGGGATGTACCTGGCTCACTTAAATAGCAATAGTCGGACCAAGAGCATGCATTTTCACCTCAACCAGAGGTTAACAGAACCATGTACTGCCCTGGCAAGTAGGCCCCATTGTCCGGAAAGGGCAGTTCCGCAGGACAGGTGGCATTGCTCAGTAAGGTTCCAGGAAAACAGAAAGGTGGTGGTGATGAAAAAAAGAGGACAGGGAATGGACAGTGGGGGAGAGGCAAGCTTTATACCACTATTATCAGGCATGAGGCGTTAAGTGGATTGGATTATACTGATTGACTAATCCCAGAAAGGTCAACAAGCAGAGTTGGAGGGGGAGATACTTCGACCATTAAGGATTGGAAGCTCGCATTTTGCTTGGCTTTCCTTGTGAATGGCAGAAGAGATTTTTATAGCATGATTACGTTTTGATATTTTGTTACTACAAGAAATATGGGAATGTGGTCCAGTAGAGTTGGTGGTTTTTATATGCTTCTCTTCCAATGTGACAAAATAGTCTCCACATAGTCTCGGTAGCACCTTTGACAGATTTAGAACTTATCTTGGCAGTGAGGATAGAATTTCAAAGTAGATGTGCTTTAATTGTAGTCCATTTTGTGTAATGTAACTAAAGACTTGAGAGATAGGAAATACATTGAATTGTTCTATATATTTTTCTCATGGAAAATAGACAGGTGTGGGGGGATATTAATTGGGTGTGACTGTAATCCTAAAATTGGCTTCAGTAGAGACCAGGACCCTTTTCGGTAAGGAGGAAGATGTAAGATTACATGTACCACAAACTATACTGGCACAGACTCAATAAGAGATGCAATGCCCAATTGATTCCTGGTTTAGCAGAGCAGGATAGGTCTGAGGTTGGTAAAGGGCAGAAAGTCTTGAGATGTCACAGGGAAGTTTACATACTAGGGGGCCTCCAGAAGATTATTATTATAGATTACTTCTTAGTCCTGATTAAGGTCTGCAGTATGGTCTGGGATGTGGTAATTACTGACTGCCCAGAAGGGGACCATGATCCTCTGATACTTTCAGGTGATCTTGGAATTGGGGTGGCCCTGAACAGTAGTTTAAAAAGACGTAGCTTCACAATAGGGCCAGTCATGAACAGTAGGCGAGCAATGACATGGTCAGTTCCTCTCGTCGCATTACGCTGACTAATGTATAAGTAGGCAACTATTAGTGAAGTGAAGACCATGCTATTGGCCTCTTACTCTGGTCTTATTGTTGATGCATTTGAAAATGTATCAAAATGATTCAGACCCCTTGTTACAATCAATAATATACAGCAAATTAAATAACAGAATGTAGCAAACTGGTATGACAAATCAAGCAAACCGAAAAAAAAGATGCATTGGTTGAACTAAAAAAGTGGATTTGTGACAAGGCAGTAGCTCTGAAAAGAGGATCTTATAACAGGCTTAATAAATATGTTATGTTAATTAAACTTATTTAGCGCACGGTCGCCCAAGGGTATCGTGGCGCTGGAGAAGCGAGGAGGCAGTATCCAGGAGAAAGATAGTTAACCAAACAAATTAGGTTTTCAGCGATTTTCGGAAAATCCAGTGATTTGAAAGAGTTTTCATGGCCAATGTGAGACTATTCCACAGTTGTGCCGAGACAACTGAAAAAGCCTGACCTCTGATGCGAGCGCAATGGAAGGACGGGACTACAAGAAGACCATCAGCTGCTGATCTTAGAGGCTGCGTGGGACAGTAGTGACTGAACGTGTCACTGAGATACTCTGCCCCTTGATCATACAGAGCGCAATGCACCAAGCAGAGGGCCTTGAAAATAATGCGCTGTTTGACAGACAGCCAATGGAGCGAGCGCAAAACTGGGCAAATGGGTGCTCCTAGGGTGAGCCATTAGCCACCCGGGCAGCCATATTCTGAAGACGCTGAAGCCGCTGGACTAAGCCCTTAGGTTGGGCCAGGTATAAAGAATTACAATAGTCCAGCCGACTTAGCGCTAAGGCTGCCACTACCGGAGGGCGAAGATGAGAAGGAATAAACGGCAGGACCTTCTTTAGGTCTTTTAGGTGGAAGTGGCCCAACTGACAGACTGCTGCCACCTGTGCGTCCATCGAGGGAGACGCGGACATCACAACACCTAGGTTCACCTTCTCAGTAGGAACCGAAAGAGAGCCAAGAGAAGAAGGCCAGAAGGAGGACACCCTGAGTGAGGGATGTGGGGGAGAACCCACCACCAGCACCTCTGTCTTGTCTCCATTCAACTTCAACCAATTGTGGTTCATCCATGCCCCCACTGCAGTCAGTCACCGAGACAGGCAAGACGACACCTCAGCCTGATCCCAGTCTAGACCGATCAGGATCTATGTGTCGTTGCATATGCATAGCACATGATTCCGAAAAAGCAGATGTGACACGCAAGAGGCCATGTTGAAGAGCATGGGAAACAAGGCAGATCCCCAGGGGACACCACAGCAGAGAGAAAAAAGCCCAGAAAGAAAAGGAGGGAGAGAGAGAATTTGGTTCGGGAACGAGGCAAACCAAGTCAGCACCTGGCCTGAGATACTAACTTGGGCCAGGCGGGTGAGCTGGATGGGGTGCTTTACGGTGTCAAACGCTGCTGAAAGATCCAATAGGATCAGGGCCCCAACCCCTCCAGCATCAACCAGCCTAGCCATATCATCTTGGACAAAGACCAGGACACACTCAGTCCCCCGTCCCGGCAGAAACCAGATTGAGCTGGGTCAAAAAGGTCAGTGGATTCCATAAAAACGGAAAGCAGGGGAGATACCAGTGACACAAGAAGTTTCATAAAGAATGGTAGCAGTGAGATGGGATAGTAGTTAGAGGGTAGCATAGGATCAAGGGAATGCTTTTTAAGAAGAGGAATGACAGTAGCAGCCTTAAGATAGTTATTGACTTCCTCTGTGATTTCACACAGCAGCCCAGGACATATATCCTTCATCACAACAAGAGGGATAGTGTCAGAAGGAGCCCCCGACTTAATATGTTGTATAGCGGTAAGTAGTGCATCTTTGGTAAAAAGAGGGAAGGATGACCAGGCTTCCGAAGCTGACAGCCTTATAGAAGCAGATATGTCTGGAGCAGGTCTAGATGTAGAAGTCGTAGCCTGTGCAATGTTGGTGTGTATAGTCTCAATTTTAGTAGTAAAGTATTGCGCCAGTGAGTCGCAGAGACCTTGTGTAGGGCTAACAGAGGGCGTGAGCTTAGCATCTGTGGAGAGAGATCTTACCACTGAGAAAAAGGTCTTAGTCTGACCAAGCGCAGACTCAATTTTCTGGGCATAAAAAGCCCTCTTAGCTGCCACAATAGCAACAGCATAGGAAGTGGCACAGTTTTTATAAAGAAGTCTACGGCTAGGGTCATACGCGCTATCCACCACTTTCTTTCAGCCTGGTGGAGTGAAAGATGGTGCGCCTTGAGAGTCTCAGAGAACCAAGGTTCCGTGGGCAGTCTCCGTGGTTGAATAAACCTAAGAGGAGCCACATTGTCAGCTGCATCAAGCAGAAACTGAGAAAGCCCAGATAAGGTAGTTGCCGTCGAATTACTACATTTGTCTTTAACCAGTGAAACGACAGCCGATAAATCAGCCGAGCGCTTACACCATTGCCATCTTTTTGGAGGAGGGGCCTTTTGCTGCATTTTGATCTTTTTTTTAGCACACATGGCACTAAATAATGGTCTGACCAGAGTACTGGTTCAGCTGTATGTGAAGTCACAAGAGCTGCATTTGATAAAACCAAATCCAGACTGTTGCCCAGTTTATGGCTTGGTCTGGAGACTATTTGGGCAAGTCCTAGATCACCTGAGCTCTCAAAAAAGAGATTGAATGTGGGATGAAGGAGGCAAAAAAGGCTTAGACCAAATTGACCACGCTATTAGTGAAGGTAATCGTGGTAGATGCTGGGCAATAATAGAAGCCCACATAAGGAAACTGAATGAAGTAATAGGCTTTAATAGCAACATACTTGTATGACTTTGGGTCAATGATTTTACTTCTTTGTATGGGGACAAGCACAAGCAGAAGCAGGGAAAAGTCAAAGACAGGAATGTAGAAGAAGGGGCTAGGGATGTCCAAACTGGACCAGAAGAATAAGCGTTTCAAGTAGATGAAGTCGGGGAAGCATTGGCAAAAGAAGCTAGCCGCAAAAGCCTGGGGCTTGACTTTTGCTCAATGAATATGTATAAACTAGACTCTGAATTCTGGTTACCAATCATGACTGCAGTATTCAATGTCGGTTGTGAGGGGGTGTGGGGTGTTTCCAACAAGTTGGAAAAAGGTGATATTGTTACTGATCTTTAAAAAGGGAGCTCAAGGGGATCCAGCTTGTTATCTCGCTGCTTGATACAGTAGCTAAAGGTTTTTGAACACTCTTTCATGACAGACTCTCCTATTGGGCAACAGAATATTGAACAATAGGAGATTTACAGTTTGACATTGGGGGAAGGAGTCAGCACTCTCAAACAAGCACGAAATGTATTACTTTTAACTAAAAGAATATGTGCCGGCCATCAGATGATACTGTATTTGGCATTTATGGATGCATCGTGCACCTTCTATTGCCTGGATAGGAGTCTGCCGTGGACAATGGTACAGAATGTGGGACTTCATGCATCAAAATTAAATATTCTCATGGGTATGTACACACATTTGAGTATCATCGTGAGATATGGCTCGTTGAGTGAGTTAACCGCCATTACCTTCAAAGAGCGGTGTTCGGTGGGGCACTTGTTTGTGCCCCTTTTTTTTAATTTATAGATAAATGATCTAGAAACAGATCTTAGTAATCACAAAATCTCCGTCATGGCACTATTGTACGTCAATGAGCATTTTATTGGCTTGCATGCTAAGAGCACTACAAGCATTGATGAACATATTTGTGGGGTTCATAGATAAATGGGGTTTGGCAGTATACACCGTAAAATCCAGGGTCATGGGTATGGAATCAAAGAAACCCCATGGATATGCGATGCAGTGTAAAAATCAAACGATGGCAAGGGTTTACGCTTATGAATATCGGGCATTACCTTTTTAGGTTCACGGTCGTGGCCTTATCTTGTCAGCAAAGTTGTCACTCAAATGAAACCGGGTTAAAAATTGAGGGGAGCTGGGAGCAATGTAGCTGCAGCTTGTAGCCTAGAAGAACCTGGTTAGCTTTACACCAACAGCTACCTTTGGTTCGTCAGGCAAACCTGTGCAAAACAACATACATATGTGAATTTAACTGTGAACATTTGGGACAATATATAAATAAACATTAGGACACATCTATATAGCACTTAAAGCATTAGGGGGTGGAAGTTAGATCTGCCGAACGCTATGTACTAGCTCCTTGTCCCGCAGTGGTAGCTCGTGGTCACTGGTTAATGCCACATATTGAATCCACCTTGCCTTGATAAAGACCCTTAGGTCGAAACACGTGTTGCCTGTTCTGTTCCTTTGCCAATGCACTACTGTGTCTATGATTATAATTGTAACTGTCACAAGAACAAGTCAGACACTGACACAGCCCTACTTGTATCTACTGCATGTTCCGTCACATTACTGTCAAATAAAACATAGGAGAAAAACTCCTTGACAAACACTGCAAGTGCAAATTTGCCTTTGGTCCTTCTTAAACTAATATTACTGCTACTTACTAATACTGAGTGCGTAGTGCGTTACCACTCTGGAGGACGATGTGCAACCCCCCTCAAAGACCAATAGGAATTTACGATAAAGGTGCATTTTAGCACTCATTTTATTTTGTCTATACGTTGGTGGTCTACAATCCATTTTGGTAAATGCAACCGCAAGTGTCCCCCTTGGAGGTTTAAGGTGTTTGCCCTTATTGGCATATGCCGAAAATTGGAGTACTACTTGCATGGACACCTAAAGGCTTACTGATACTGCTGGATGTTTGTCGGCTTCATTAAGAGTAGGTAGCTAAAAAATGTGGAAAATCACCTGTCACAGAGATGACAAGCCAGATAAACTATTTATTTGTGGCAAACGGATCTCCGCTAGAAAGTGCCTTTTATTTGAATTATTTGGGTGTTCGGTTCTCTGTATGCTATTGTGGCAAAGCACACTTAGTAAAGCAACCTGCTCCAGACCCATTTTGCAAAAAGTAGTGGAACTCATCCCGCAGCTATTATGAAAAACTTTATAATGAAAACGCGCTGGTTATTGGACTAACCCTAATGTAATAATATCAGGGCAGATAATAATGGCTATAATGGGCTGCCCTTGTGCCAATAAGATTAGATGTTTAAGGCATGTGAGAACTACTTTGGATTTAATTAAAGCAAGCCATTGGTTTCACCATCCTAAATCAGTAGCCAAATCTTGTATGGAGAAAGCGAAGGCATCACTACTAAATCTATACACAATTAGAGAGATGTCCAGTATAAGAAACCCTCTTATAGATCACACATGGTCACCTCAACCATACATGGATTGGCGTCTTACTATTGATCAGCTTTTTCACCTAGTTCGCTTCCTTTGAACATTGTGGTGGACAAATGGTCGGGGAGTGAGAGAGTCCTGTATGTGCCCTTTTTATTAATGAACTGGACATTTTGTGACGTTTTCTCTTTTTTGTGTCCAGCTTACAGTTCTATTTGCCACAAAAC
Source organism: Ambystoma mexicanum (assembly GCF_040938575.1). Classification (NCBI taxonomy): domain Eukaryota; kingdom Metazoa; phylum Chordata; class Amphibia; order Caudata; family Ambystomatidae; genus Ambystoma; species Ambystoma mexicanum. Next base: position 1,172,866,861 of record NC_090927.1, on the reverse strand, counting down.
ATTGAGGACAATCTTATAAAGGATGGTTTCATCAGTTGATACCAGCCCTGCTTCATTTCCTTATGCTACAAAATCAAGCTGTCACTAGGTCATTCGATTATTTTATCAAGGAGGCACTCCATATTAAAAAGTGATTTGTATTGTTCCTCGTGTAGGTGGAAGTTTATGCAGGTTTTTTGGGGGGTGATGGCAGGGTTTATCTAAGAATTTTTTATAATACTTAACAATTTTAAATTGCACGTATCATGGTATTATGTATGATTTGTTGGGATTTTAGTGTATACATGTTTTCATATTTGTGTAATTTTTTTTGCGTACCTGTTTTATGATTGGTTTATACAGTTAAAATACACTTATTGATTTTGATGTGAAAACCCATAGCTTTAGACTTATTTTAATCTTTGAGAAATAAAGTACACTTGATGCGTGCTAACATTTCAATCTATTCCTTGTTTTTGCTTTGCATTGCTTCAAGTGCCATTTTATATGCAAGTTTACGTTCCTAAAAGGACACCTTCTAAATCAGTTTGCAGTATGTACAATATCTGATTATGTATGAGTCGCTAGCTTTACTTTTTCCCATTTTAACTGTATCTGTCTTTCTTGGAAGCAGCATGTGCTGTGGCTTCCTTCTTACTCATAGATTCCAGAATACACCAGGTTCTTTGATGCAATTTGATTCGATTGTCTTGGCTGCAAGAGGATGTTGAAATATGATTAATGTTCATGCTTGAGCAGTTATCTTGCCCATGAATATACGTTAACATGTTTTTATATCAATTCAATTTTATTGGGTTGTCATGATTGTTCTATCCCTTCAAGCATTCACTTGACTTCATATTTCTTCATTTGTTTTAATCTACCTCATGCTGTTAAATAAATCACATCTAAAGTGCCTCCAGGTACTACAAATGTATTTCGAGCCAGAATGCTTTGTGCTTGTCCTGCCGTCACCAATTTCACGTTTACATGAAATTATAGTATTCGTCTTTCTACACTTTCAGTAATTAATAATTGTTCAACTGGTGTCTTTTACACTCATGAAAATACACTGGTACTACTGCCTGTCCTTTTGTGCGAATGCATTTTAGATCTCTAAGAAGACTCTACAGTATAGCAAGTTGGAGGACCTGGAAAACATAGTACTACAATCTTTAAATCTTTTGTAGGGTCATCAGCAGCTTGACTTGCTCACCAGGTCATATCAGAATAGCTTCATTTTGGACAAAGCGCCCCATAAAAGCATAAACATCCAAAATATACAACATTGCATATAAATGGTACAACAGTCTGAAAATAAGCTTTTCACTTGCTAAATCTTTCATATAACAAGCGGCTCGGATTCTTGTAATAAATTGGAAGTGCTATACAGCAGCATAAATAAATATAATATTCTACAAAAACAAACAAGAACTTTTAAAACAGTGACGTCCTAAATAATTTAGTGATTTAGAACAAACATTCTGACAATCCAATCTCTGTTTTTTAGAACGTCACTGTCAACCCATAAGCAAAAACAACAGAAATAAAAGAAGTTTGCTTACGTAAGGCAATTGCATCTTTCAAACATCTAACATGCACATTTTTTTAAAGTACGATCAAGTCAACTCTTCCTTATATCATAGACATCGGACATAAAAGGACAAAATTCAATGAGGATTCGATATATGTGGGACAATACGGGCAGGTGTTCTTGCTGCCTGTTGACCATCTAGAGGTAAATTCGGCAAGCCAGGACATTTAAGTGAACTTAATCTAAAGTGATATTTTCTCTGGGGGATATATTGTTTTTTAAATGACTGTGCAAAGGGAGAATATGTATGCATCAACCGGGTCATTTAACGTTAAGCCATTCTGTTAAAACATGGAAACCCCAAACGAAGATGACTGTCAGTGGCTAGAGGTTTAAACGCAATGCACCTAATACAGAATCAACCCGAACTGCATGTTCCTCAGAGAATTTGATTACAAAGATTTACGTATAAATGTAGACAACCTAATGGTGCAGATGTCTCCCGGCAGGGTATGTTCCATTAAGCTTGTGAATATTGATAAAGACCCCTTGCTACTGGATTACTGTTACAGGTAAGTGACTGTTGTCATTGTTGAACATGAACAGCAATGCTTGTCTCCACATTCCATAGCATGACATGAGATTTCAAATTTCGTAGCCACTTTTACGAAAAATAAATTTGCTACTGGATCTTTGGTCACCCCAAGATGAGTTTGCATTATTAATTGAACTAAGAATTCCTTAAACATCACAATTAAAATGTTCTGTTCTTGAAATGTGCGTAGTTTGTGTCTTTGACAGAAGCATTTTTGTCTTTCTTTTAGTTGAAAAAACAACTTGGTGACAGTGAGTCGATAACCAATGAAGTAGTTGGCAATGCCCATATGGAGAACTATGCACTGAAAATGTTCTTGTATGCTGACAATGAAGACAGATCAGGAAGATTTCACAAGTAAGCAGAATGCTCGCTGCCCAATTTGAGGTTCTGGATCTACATGAACAGTTCAATGTTTTTCATACCCAAGTTTGATAGAAATAGATCTACTGTGCGTAACCAAATTGTATAGATCAGTCATTAACAAAGAGCTGAACTTTCTGCCGTATTTATCATAGCTTAAAAGTGCAGTGTGTGTTAACATTGATCTCACTGTGATGCATACTTATTGGTACAGATGTATCTGCTGTATTATAAGCAAAACAAAGAGGTGATGACTGGAAAGTTTTGAATGAATCATAACCACTGGCACAGCTCGGGGCAACCCTCCAGACCATCACTTCTCAGCCTGCCAAGCCATTACAGAAGGGGAAAGACGATATGCAAATCAGGCATGGTCCCACCCCAAAGGGGTTCGTCCAGCCCAAACTGCTGGGTCACATCCCACATCCCTTCTGCAGGAGACCACAAGCATCCCCAGGCATGTTTCGGCCTTGTCTGGCATCATCCGTGAGGAGTAGCTTGGGTCTCGATGGCCAACAGTCTTGGTACCCACATCTGGGCATACCCATCCCACTCGGGGTGACTTGAGCAATACAAAAACGTGATGGCTTTTTTTCGGTTATAGTTTGTCTCCCTATGTGAGAGAGGGTATGCCCAGACGTGGGTCCCTTGCTCGCTGCGCCATAGGGAACCAAGCTGCACCTCACTGAGGAGGCCCAACAAGGCCAAAACATGTCTGGGATCGCTTATGTTTCAGTGCAGATTGTGACCTTGCTTAGCAGTTCGGGCTGGGCTGCTTCCATTGGTGGCATCACCGGTCTGATTTGAATATGGTTGGACCCCTTTTGCAATGGCGCAGACAGGCTAAACCACTGTGGTGTGGGAGGTTGCCCAGAGCAATGCCAGTGGTTCAGATTCATTCAAAACCTTCCACCCATCCCTTTTTTGGTTATCTGATGTATCATAGACTTCATCATGGAAGACAGGTTGTTTAGCATCCTGATTTACCACAGAGAAAGATCTGTTTGACATGCAGTTGACTGTGTTATATGCCGTCCCTTCTACCTTGGGAGGAGAACTTCCCATGGGTCCAATGTGTTGCTTCCACAGTACAATAGTCCCTGTGGCTGGTACACAGGGGGAGGATCACATGGGAGATGAACCCCTTATGTGATTCGGGGCAACCCTTCCCAAAGAACGCTGTGTAATCCTGCTTTATCACAAACCCCTCTTTACTGAAGACCAACCCTTCTTTCCTACCTTCAAATAGGGCCAACATCCTTTTGTAGTACAGTCTGTCATGCTAACACCTCAGACCTGACTAGAATACCAGGCAACACGATTGGTATTCTATGTAAATATTACACAAGTACTGTGAAGAAGAAGATGCCCACAAGGATGCCGATTACTCTGGAGAACCGGAGTGATCGGTCTAGTCTTCCGCAAAATGTTATTGGTCCAGAACACTCCAACAGGAAAGTGTGGGAGTTTAAATCCCTATCAGCTGGGACACCGAGAGTGCTACCCTCCAAAGAGGAAAGTCGAGTACAGCTGGCAGTCGCCAAGACACCGCGAGAAGCGCACTGGCAAGTCCGGTAGAGAAGGGGAGACACTGCTTACAAGGGCAGACGTATGGCACTGGTAGCTGTGCAAGAATGGACGGTACAAGCAGGTACCCGAATATGCCTACGGGCATCCCCCGAACCACAGAGCTGCAAAGCAGAGCCGCTCTGAGAAGGACAATAAAGGCTGCAAATCGATGAACAGCAAAGTCAAGTATCCAAGTGCTGCAGGATCCTCACAGAAGAGCACTGTTCCTCGGGAGATGCAAACCAAGAGAAAAGGTACACTGGCATACCAAGAATGGCTGGAGGTCCGAGGAAGGCGGGGGAGAAGTGTCAAAATCAATTGTCTGGGACGCGCACCCCCCTGAGAAACAGAGAACAAGAGTGTCTGGAGTCCTGAAAGTAGCTGAAGGAAGAGAAAGAGAACCACAGGCTTGGCAGGAGGGTAAACCAAATCATGGTGTTGTCAGATTGCGAGTCTGGGACCCACACCCATATGAAAAGAGGGTCTAGGACCCTGAAGAGTGTTAAGACTTTTAAAGGGACACACATTCTTGAGAGGAGAGTAAACCAAGTTGTGGTATTGCCACATTGCGAGTCTGGGACCTTCACCCACATGAGGATCAAATAAGAGGGTTTAGGAGCCCATGAGAAACAGAAAGAAGTCTGTTTGTCAAGAGAATAAATCAATGTTTTGTGACACAGCTTTGCGAGCCTAGGACATGCACCCATTTGAAGACCTGAGAATAAAAGGGTCTGAAAACCTAAGAGTGGAAAAGACTGTCCACAGTAGAAAAGGAGAAGATACGCTCCTAAGCAGAACCCAGGGGAAAGGAGCCAAAGCCTGGTCACTGGAATATCGTTTAGGAAACAGAACATTTGTTTTTCTTTGAACACTTGAGACTTTGAGAACATTGAAGTGGCACAAACTGTCACTACTAGTTTACTTAGAGTTTTGGAGTCCTTGCACGTTAGTCCTTAGTTAATAGTGTTAGGATTAGAAGTATGGTTTTCGGACACGACAGTGACATACTACTTTTATTTGGACATTCTGACAGTTTCCCTTCGTTTCTTCCAGGCAATGAAACCTGTGTTCATTTTAGGGATATAAAAGGCCTTTCTCCAACCTCTTAACCTGTATGAATACAAGTGTATAACCAAAACAATGCCAAACGTATCTCCGAGTCTTAACTCCTGCATCCTTACAGTTCTTACACCTTTTCAGGCGCACTACAATTTTTGCTTAATTCCTAGATTTAGGGTAACCTCCAAGCATCTGAATCTCATTAAACAGGTTTAACAGTTTCATTTTATTCTTTTTTATAGAATGTAATATAATTAGGTAGGTGGACCATATGGCCCTACTGCATTTCCATTTATAGCATCTTTTGTAGCAATGCACATCCCGTTAGTAAATTATTGCTTTTTTTACCTTAAGACATGTGTGATTTTATCATTCCTGGAGCCATATGTAAACCAAAATAGAGAAATTGAAAGATTTGCCCAATGCTCTTCAAGTACCTTATGTGAGAAACCTGGTTCAGGTGGCCAGGGAAGGGCCATCGCTCTTGGATCCCAACCCTGCTGGCGGACAAGAGAGGAGAATCACCTGGGAAAGTGACCCTGGGAGGCTGGGGGAAGAACGCCCTTGGGCGAGATGCAGTATTTCACCCGTTCCAGTACATCGCTACCCGACGACCACTCTGTCATTATGGCATACTTTTGTCAACAACCCATTTGTACACAACCCTACAGCTACCCCCTACAACTCCCATAATCCCTCAACCCTGTTTTTCCATAAAACCACTGCGAGGAGGAGGAGAGAGATTGGGAGGATGAGGTTTACCGACAGAAAACCACGGACACAGAAGACACTCTCCCTTTTCTAGATCAAACTGTCCCACTTACGAGGCCAGGCAAAGGCAGGCCTCCCTTCACAACCATGCACACCTGAATGTAATCGCTACTCCCACGAAGTATAAAAGGCGGGGCAGGAGACCACATTTTGAGCGAACTGGGGATGCAGAAGGAAGGAGCCAGAGCTGGAAGAACTCTGTAAGAGAGGCGCAAGGAAGGCCAAACCCCTGAGCCGGTGAACATCAGAGAGGTTGCAGAGTGGTGGGGTGCCTATACCTCTAGAAGGCCAACGCAAGGGCAGTTGGGACTGCCTGACATTGCCCTACCTAGAGATTCTCCCCTGAGTCAGACCCAAAGACTCGGGACTTTGAGGGGCAGGTGTGCAAGACCCTGACCTCACAACAAGTCCCATTAGAAAGCAGTATGCACTCTGGGACTTGAAGTTTAAAGTACATTTAAAAGCATCTGAGCCCGGAAGAGGGGGGCCCCGTTTCTTTAGCCTTAAGAAGGGTCCATGCCCAGAAGAGGGTGATGATTAAAGCAAGGCGAGAAGGTCTGAGCCGGGAAGAGGGGGACCTGGGCTCCGTGTCCGCCAGAGGAGACCCTGAGAGCGAAGGTCGGAGCCCGGAAGAGGCAGACCTGGGGTCTGCGCCCGGCAGAGAGAGACCCTAAAAACACAGAAAGAAGGCCCACACCTCACCGAAAACCTTGACTCCTGCTAGAAAGCTGTTGCAGTAAAGTCAACACAGCCGGTGAGTCATGGAAATTGTGAACTGTGGCAAGTGTGAACCCGACGGAGGGATGCCGAGAGAAAGCTAGGGGGAGGGTACCCCGCGTTCAGATGAGATTGTAACATTGTGAACTGTGGCCAATGTGAACCGACAGAGGGATGCCCACAGTGGGTTATTGGTCCGACACTGACTGAGGGAGGCTAACAATGAGGGCCTCAGAGGAGGCCGGCCTAAGATGTAAAAGTGGTCATACGAGGGTTAAGTCAAACCCCTTGTACAGTCGAACGTCTTTGACAAATTGTGGAGGCAAATGTGAACTCGACTGAGGGATGCCTGTGGAGTAGAGTAATCAGTAACCCAATTGAGAAAATAGTGATGATAGAACTGTGGGAAGCCTGACTGGGGGCTTGAGAGAAAGCCTGACTCGGGGTTCCCGGGTGAAAAGCAAGTTGCCCTATGGGAATGTTTGAGAAATAACTTTTTGTTTGAAGGAATTGTGAAAAGGGGATCGGAGCCTGCAAGAGGGGGATCCCAGGTGAAACAAACCCACCCTACAAACTGTGTGAACAGAAGGAAATATTGGTTTGTTTAATTCATCAAGCCCTCTGATGCAAGAGACTTTTGGCTGACTTGAAAGAGACTTGGGCACAGAAGCTCCTGATTATTGTTGAAAACCACTGTAACCTCGTGCCCGAGAAGCTCAGAAGTGTGCTCTGCTATAGAGTCCCGCCTTGTCCTGTGCTTAAAACGTGGGGAAGGGAGACCCCGGCCATAACATCCTGACTTATCATTTTGTGAACGCTTCTTTTTTTTCTTATGAACATTATCCCACACTGTTTGTAACTTAGCGGTAAGGATTGGCAATAGTTTTTTTTTATAGTATAGGCCCTTTTTATTTGACAAGACGCCACTAGGACTGCCTTATTATTATTTGATCATTGTAGCTTGCTCCCATCTTAGATTCAGGTTTAGATTGGGCGTTTTTCTCACCCGTTTATACAGTTTTATAAACACCCTTGAACTGTGATCACTTGTGTGTGTCTTTACTGTTGCCACTATGAGTTCCTTACACTTACCCTTTGGTCTGCAAATGCTTTCAATGTGATTATCGGCATCCTTTTTCACACTGTTTTGGCTGCCTACAATTTCTCTATTTTATCTGTAACTCTCCAGGTGGGCTTCAGCTTTTTCAAAAGTGTCATCTTTGTCTGATCTTCATTGATTGCTTCACTCTGCGTAATTGTTTATTGGATCAGTAGCATTTGCTCTTCTAGATGGAGCTCCATTTGGTTTACTTCTGTTCTTTTATTTCTTCTTGTGAACTCAGTTAAGAATCCTCTTTTACTGGTTTTCTGTGCTTTCGGATAAGTGTTTACATGTTGACCCTAGGTTGAGATGCTTAAGTTTGTTCAGATGCCTCTGTAGCTCCATTACTAGTGCGTCTGAAATAAGTGAACTCGCCCATCCTCTCAGTAGGACTTTAGGTTTGCTAACTACTGAGTGAACAATAATTAGAGATTAAGTACAAGATACAGCTAGGTTTTGGGCAACAGCAATGTGTTTGATCCCTTAATTCCTCTGGAATAGATATATAGTATAGTACTAAATGGCCTCCATGAACTTTCTGCCAGCCAATAAGGGAAGCTCCGGTCCATTCTTTAGATTACATTTTCCTCTGATCACTGCACTTAAAACGATACACTCCGAACCATTCCTATCACTCACCCGTATGTTTTTATTTCCCTACATGTTTTAAATTGTCTCTACATTTCTGTCTCCCCGTCCTTTCCCACTCTTCCCCTTTCCTGTTCTCCTTGACAAGGTTCCTTTTCACCCCACAGACCACTCTGGGCGGGGCCGCAATTCATCTTTACATGAACAAGTCTCTTTGCTTTAAGACCACTACAGTGGTGAAGTGCACAGTATAAAAGACAAATAACACAACAATCTCACAGATTTCCATACTGACCACAGATCTATATGGTTAGTAGGGAAAGGAAAGGAAAGTAAAGGTGTGGAAACATGCAAAGGAAAGGAGAGGCGGCGATGGGGAATGGGATAGGGGCAAACTGGCTCCTGGGCTGAAAGCTCATTATCAAGAAATGAAATGTCAAAATAGAAAGAAATCAATCAAAATTAAGTTTATTTGGAAACACTCCATAAGCCCTTGCAAAGCAATAAAAGTATACATAATTCAAAAAGGTAAAATACAATGTGCCTAATCACAGTAAAAACTCATTGATTAAGAAAAATATATTCAGTTAAAACATGTTAAAATTTAGCATTCTCCATACGTTTTGTTCTATCCCATGCTTTTCCCAGAAATTCTAAACACCAGGCAACAACTATGGATTCAGCTCTTAACAGAAAAATAAGTGCAGGTTGACATTGATTCAAATTTGCTTTGCACAACAATGGGGTGATGGCCCTTTTCCTAATGTCCTCATAGCAGGGGCAAAGCCAGATAAAATGTAACAGGCCTTCTTTTACAGCACTACAGCCATGAAAGACCACGGACCGCTCATGACCCGACCAGTTCCTCGTGTTTTCTCTCAGCCATAGGAGGTTAAAGCGGGCCCCGGTCAATGCCCAGCGATCTGCAGATTTATTACTGTATAACAAGTAGGGCTGAATTACATCTGGTTGCGTGAGTAACACATGCTTTCTGTTTGATTCAAGAGAGCCCAATCGATTCACGTTTTGTTAGAATTAAAGACCAAAAGGCCCTCTTATACATGTTGCACTCCACCATTGTTAGCAATTCCTATCGACACTGCAAACATGGAGCATTCAACTGTTTCAGGCACACCAAGATAAAATTCAGCCATTCTACTTTGCGCCCAGAGGAGCCTGAAAGTTGATGGTATCATGCCACAGGATAGCTCTTGGGTTTGACCATATTCCAAGCCAATGCATAAGTGGCGGATCATACCAGTCGATCCCAAAGTGGGCTGTGCCTAACTCTTTATGCACAGCATATTTGGGGGCAGAACTAGGGAACCCCACTAACTTTTTCATGAAGTTATTCTCAATTACTTCAATGCACGCTACTTTTTCATTGCCCCACAATGCTGCCCCATAATTAGTTGCTGCTTTAGCTTGTTCATGATACACTTCCAGAATTAAATTAATTTGTTGGCCTTGACACATGTTCCTAAAGCCAGAAATACAGCACAGTGTCTGTTTCAATTTCATACTCTGGTTCTGCACATGGGCCAACCCTCGCCAATTTTCAGAGAAACATATACCCAGGTGTAATCTAATTTTGACACAACCGTGGAATGATGGCACCTTTGCTTACCAATGTCAAAGCATATGGGGAAAAACACCAACTTCTCCAACTTGCGCCCAAAGGCTGGTTGTTTACAGGGTATCGCAGATTCGGGAGGAGCAGAGGTCAAAACCCCACCTCTTGAAATCAGAATGAACGAGGCCCCTCCAATGATTGATTCTGCACCACACTCAACGAATTGCGCTTGAAATAAGTGGTTATTTAATTGTCAAAACAAAAATCTGAGGAAAATGTTCATATTTTTGCCCATAGGTGACGCGTGTTTCGGTAAGTACAACATTGCCTTTTTCAAACCAGGGCTGACAAATTAATACTTCAAGTCGACTGAAAGAGTACTGACATGATGAGAGAAAGACGTAATAACTGAGCTCAATCCCGCTGAAAATCTGGGTCGACACATTTGCTTACCATGTTGCGCATTTTGATTTTGTTGCCCATCCCATGACTGCATGCCATCACTGCTGACTTACTCGTGTTAACTGTTAGCTTCAAGTTGGACATGAAGTCAGTGTAAACATACATTAGCTGCTGGAGGGCTTTCGTGTGCGGGCCATTAAAACTGTGAAATCGGTGTACGCCAATACTTTAAGTGCTTTCACACCTGCCCGAGGATATTCTGCCTTGGAGTCCACCAGGACCCTGTACAGGCCTTTAATATACAAAGTAAATAATACTGGAGCCAGGACACAGCCCTAGCGGACTCCCTACGTTACCTCAAAATAACCTGTGCAGTGCCCCTGTTCCCCAAAACGAACACAGGCCCTGGTGTCCTCATGGATCATTTGTAGCACTTTTTGCAACTCAGTCGGGCAGCCCATGGACCCAAGCACTTGCCATTACAGCGCCCTATCCACCCTATCAAATGCAGTGCTCATGTCCATGAAGGCCAAATAAATCATTTCGCCCTTTACAAAGACGGAGGATGCCCCTACCTGGTAGAGATTGAGTGCTTGATCGCGTGTGCCCAAGCCTGGATCGGATCTCCGAAAGGACTTGGCTGTTCAAAATCCAGTCCTCTAAAAGTTGCAGCATAACACGTCCTAAGACCTTGAAGGAGTTGTCCAACAATGAAATTGGCCTGTAGCCAGTGGGCTTCCTGGGGTCACCCTTTTTAAATATTGAGTGAATAATTACGCTTTTTCCAAGATTGTGGAACTCCTGTTTCCAAATAGGAAATAAAACAATGAGTGGAACCCATAGTTCTATGTTACCCTTACATAAATCTGTTGGGACTGCATCTGGACCTGGGGCACAATTGTGCCATTGCTGCTTAACTGCTGTCTCCACCTCAGCCGTATTGAGGAACACCGATCTCTACCCTCATACCTAGATTCCTGACCCTGGAATAGGGGCATTTAGTAGTCAAACCAAGATTTGGCTCCCACATAATTTTCCCTGTGCTTCTTCACTCTCTAATAGGACGGGCCTCCTGCGACAAAGTCCCAGAACTTCTTTGAGTTTTTGTTGAAAATGGCTAGCAGAAGTTTTTCCCATGCTTCATTCTCCAAGAAATCTTTCCCGAGTTTGACTGACCTTTTATAATTGGCCCTGGCCCTGATGATTTCTCCCCTGGTGCTAACATTATTGCTTAAAATCCCCCATAAATTACTCTGTGCAGTCCTGCACGAATCATCGAATCAACTAATCGGCCAACACGTTGATTGTTTTTCAGGGAGTTGCCACTGTAAGTCATTTGCATTGCTGACATACAATACGTGCATTTCAAAAGATTACCAGGTGACGGACTAGTGCAGTTTCCATGTTCAGTTAACGGTGGGGGAATCATGGGCATTGTAGTCCAAAATATCTGGAGAATATCTGGTTGCAGATCCCTGATATAAAGTATAGCAGTGCCTTGAACTGCAGGCAGTTGACCATGGGGTAGATAGGCTCATTTATATTATCCTTTACTTAACGCTGCAACTGACAGGATATGGCTGCGCCCCATGAAACATTTGGTCCAGCTGTCATAGTCACTGACTGTGCATTAATACTCTATATTGTAGGCCTGGTATGACGTTAAATAAGTATTCGAGGGGATTGGGTCCTCTGATGTATTCCATATCTATGACATGTAATCACCACAGCTGTGCTACTTCGGAAACTTTTTTCTGCGTCCTGCGTCGATGACGTCGATGCGCCGTCGTCGAGGACCTCCTCCGACGTCATCCGATGTGATAAGTAGGACGCACGACGCCCGTAGCCTCAGTTCCGTTTTTTCCGTGAACGTGTTGCTTCGTGAATCTCGGTTACCGCCTCGACTCTTTGGAGTTCTGTTGTTCTCGGTTCTTCGAACCTGTTCGTTTTGTGAAAATCCTTTGTGTGAAGATGTCTTCGACCCCGCGTCCGGGTTTCAAGAAGTGCGGGGAGTGTGGGTCCAAGATGTCGGTGACAGACTCGCACGACGCCTGCCTCTGGTGCCTCGGGGAGGCCCACGACACGGATGACTGTATCGACTGCCAGTTGCTCACGTCCAAAGCCTTACGCGAACGTAAGAAGAAGTAGTCGGTAGGTCGGGTGTCCAAGCCCCGGAAGTCGAAGTCTGCAGGGCTTTCGACGGATGATTCGAGGGGTGACTCTCCGCGTCATCGTCGGAAGTCTCGTGGATCTCCTTCTAGGAGTCGGTCTCGCCACTCCTCAGCCTCTTCGAGGCATTCTCGGAAGCGCTGACACCGGTCGTCTTCCAGGTCCTCTTCGGAGGACTCTGCCCGGCACGTCGCTTACCCCACCAGCCGTGCGACGCCGGAGGAATGGGCTTCCTTCGGGAAGAAAATGCTGGCGATTCTTGAGTCGCAGGGTACTAAGCCGTCCGCGCCCCCGAGTGGGGTCGGTCGTGAGAGGTCGAGAGACACCGCTCGCAAGAGTGGTCGGCACGAGTCACGGGAGTGGTCCCGTTCGGACAAGGAGACTCGTTCTCGACGTACCCGTTCCAGGTCCCGGTCCTCGACGCGTTCGAGACCGTGTGCACCTGTGAGGTCTTCGAGGAAGACATCGACCTCTGAGGCGTCGACAGGCTTTCTCGAGGCTCCGGCTCCGAGGAAGTCGTCGAAGCCGTCGACGCTCAGGTCGTCGAGGGACACGCTCGGGGCTCCGTGTTTGAGGGCTGTGTCGACACCGCCGATGCTGGCGGCGCTGCATCTGACGTTGACACCGATTTCGTCGACGCCGATCCTCTCGGCGCCGATGCCTGTTCGCTCGACGCCATCGACGCCTTTCGTGTCGGAGGTACCCCGTGGCACGGGGGAACCCCCTAGGAAGGCTCTGGTTAAGAGCAAGCACTCTCGGGTGCCTTCTTTTCGCCACCTGGAATATATTTCAGAGGCAATGAGGATTCTGATGGCCTGGTTCCTAGTCAGGTTCCAGATGAAATTGTCTCGTGCCATAGTCAGTTTGACGATTTGAGGCAGTCACTGCATGATGCCAGTGGACTGGACACCTCTCCGGAGGTGGAGTTTTGTAGGCCTGAGCCTGGCTCTCATGCCGATTCCTCATACCGGCGCCTTATGGCTAGGGTTTCTGAGTACTTGGGATGGTCTGCTCCCCCAGGGGAGTTTGTGCAGGATGATCTGACGGACATCCTTGATGTTGGTCCCCCAACTGACCCGGTACTGCCGTTCCATATGGCTTTATAGAGAAGGGTGGCGGCGGCTTGGACTGCTCCGGAGAGTCTCCCGGCGGTGGGCAGATTCTTGTCGTGACAATACCGTCCAGCCAGTAGCGACCCCTGCTACTTGACCAGGCACCCCACTCCGGAGAGTTTGGTGGTGCAGGAGGCCACGTCCCCGGCAAAGCAGGCGTCGTACCCTACCATCCCTCCTTATAGGGACGACAAACGTTTTGATGGCTCCGCGAAGAAAGTCTTTTCTTCTGGTTGTATGGCGCTTCAGGCGGCCAACTCAATTTGTGCCTTGTCTCGTTTCACACACACTCTGTGGAACTGTGTTGCGTTAGCGGCTGAACATATTCCCGAAGGGGACGAACGGGATGGTTTCCTTGCTATGGTCCAGGATGGTAAGGATGCCATGTGTGAGTCCGTTCAGTCGGGTTTGGACTTAGCTGAATGCGTCAGTAGGTCCATGGCGGCGAGCACCGTGATACGCAGGTTTGCGTGGTTGCGGAAGTCGGGGTTTGCTCCTGATGTGCAGTCCCGGCTCCTCAACATGCCCTTTGACGATGAACACCTTTTTGGCAGCAACGCTGACGAGAGCCTTGAGAAGTTGCAGACCTCAAAAGCTGCAGCGAAGTCGTTGGGCGCTGCAGTTCGCCAACCTCCGCCTTTTCGTCCTAGGGGACAGCAGTGGAGGGGTGGTTCCTTTCGCTATTACTCGTCCTTCAGTAAAGCGAGAGGAGCTGGCAGTCAAAGAGGCCAACGCAGGGGTACCAAAGGTGGACGACAGGGTACCCGTGGTGCCAAGGCCGCTCGGGCAGTTGCCTCTTTGCCCTCAGGTAACGCTGCAGCCGCTCCCACTCAGTCATGAGGCCATGTCCCATGGTTCGCCGGTTGGGGGAAGGCTGGCGCAGCATCTTGTAGAGTGGCAAGCCATTACTTCAGATGTGTGGGTTCTGGAGATCATAACCCACGGCTACTGTCTTCCCTTTCGGCACAGGCCTCGCGACAATCCACCGGGGAACCTCTCTTTGCAGAGTCCGGATCCCCTCCTTGCGCAGGAAATTCAAGCCCTGCTGGAGAAAGGCGCCATAGAACTGGTGTCTGTAGCGGAGAGGAACAAGGGATGGTATTCCCCTTATTTTTTGATTTCGAAGAAAGATGGGGGTTTGAGACCCATCATGGACTTGCACGGTTTGAACAAACTCCTCAGGAAGGACAAGTTCAAGATGGTTACTCTCTCTCTCAAGTCCTCCAGGCCCTTCAGCTTCAGGACTGGTTGGTGTCACTCGACCTCAAGGATGCTTACTTCCATGTGCCGATCCATCCCAAGCACAAGAAGTACCTGAGGTTCACGGTTGCCGACTCGCACTTTCAGTTTCGAGTCCTGCCGTTCGGATTGACCTCCGCCCCAAGGGTTTTCACCAAGCTCATGGTGGTGGTGGCAGCGCATCTCAGGCAAGGGGGGATTCACGTCTACCCCTACCTGGACGATTGGTTGATCAGGGGGAGCTCTCCTGAGCAAGTCCTGGATCATCTGTCCGTCACCTGCCACTCCCTTCACAGGCTGGGCTTCTCCCTCAATTTAAAGAAGTCCCATTTGATGCCAACACAGCGGCTCCAGTACATCGGAGCAGTGCTCGACACTTCCCTGGGGCAGTGTTTTCCTCCCCAGGTGAGGGCTCTTCACATTCAGCAGATGGTGCACAGGTTTCAGCATGCCCAGACGCTCCCAGCGTTCGAGTTCTTGAGGTTGCTCGGCCTCATGGCATCCTGCATTCTTCTGGTGCCAGAGGGTCGCCTGCGGATGAGATCTTTGCAGTGGGCACTCAAGACGCAATGGTCGAAGTCCTCCGGCAGGATGTCGGACTCGGTTCAGGTGCCGCCCTCGGTCGCCCGGGACCTTCTGTGGTGGGCCGTCGAAGGCAACTTGATGAAGGGGGCTCCATTTTGGCTTCCCTGGCTGGAGGTGACGATCGTGACGGATGCATCCCTCACGGGATGGGGAGCTCATGCCAACGGGCTGACAGTCAGTGGTCGTTGGTCTCCGTCGGAGTCCAGACTCCATATCAATCTGTTGGAGCTGAGGGCCGTCAGGCTAGCCCTCAAGGCTTTTCTGCCGACTGTGCGAGGAAAGAGTGTCCTGATCCTGACGGACAACACAGTGGCCATGCACTACCTCAACAAAAAGGGGGGGCAGGGTCACTTCCTCTGTGCAGGGAGGCAATACAGCTCGAGTTCTGGGCCATCCAGCAGGAAGTTTCGATCTCGGCAGATCATCTGGCCGGAGACGAAAACGTGACGGCGGACGCTCTGAGCAGGCAGAGCGCGATCTCTCACGAGTGGGAGTTGGCTCACGAGATTCTCCTGGAGATCTTCGCCCTTTGGGGGGACCCCTCAAGTGGATCTCTTTGCCTCCAGTGTCGTCCGGAAGTGCGAAAGGTTTTGCTCGCGGGAATTTCCTCCAAAAGGAGCCTTAGGAGACGCGTTTGTGGTGGAGTGGTCATTCCCGCTGCTGTACGCGTTTCCTCCAGTCCCCGTCATCCCGCAAGTGCTGCGGAGGTTACGGAAGTTCGGTTCCCAGATGATCCTCATTGCTCCGGCGTGGGCTCGGAGGACGTGGTACCCGGACCTTCTCGACTTGTCCATCTGCCCTCCACGTCGTCTTCCCTACCGAGACGATCTGCTCTCACGGGAGGGGGGTCAGGTTCTCCATCCAGAGGTCAGATCCCTCAACCTTCACGCTTGGCTTCTGAAAGGTTGAGGTATAAGGATTGGGACCTCCCTGAAGACGTGATGGAGGTGTTGCTTTCGGCCCGAAGGCCAGCAACAAAGTCTCTGTACCGTTGCTGTTGGCGTAAGTTCTGCGACTGGTGCAGAGTTCAGAATGTGGATCCTTTTGCATGTGACATCCCCATGGTTCTGTCCTTTTTACTTTCTTTGGCCCACAGGGGCTTGCAAGTGGGTACCATTAAAGGTTACCTGGCGGCGCTGTCCATCTTTAAGCGCTCGTCTGAAGAGTGTTCTTACTTTAAAATCCCTTTAATTTCACAGTTTCTGAAAGGGCTCACTAATGTGTTCCCTCCGTCACCTTTCCTTGTGCCCGGTTGGGATTTAAACCTTGTTCTTAAGTTTCTTATGGGTGCTCCGTTTGAGCCTTTACATTCTTGCCCTTTGAGGCTGTTAACTCTGAAAACTGTGTTTTTAGTTGCGGTTACTTCCGCTCGCTGAGTGAGTTACAGGCACTTTCAGTTAAGCCACCCTTCACTGTATTTCACAAGGACAGGGTTGTCCTTAGAGTTTGTCCTTCTTTTCTTCCGAAGGTAGTGACGGAATTTCATTTGGCCCAGAAGGTTGTTCTTCCGGCATTCTATCCTCCTCCGCATCCTGGTAAGGAAGAGGAGAGGCTCCATAGGCTTGATCCTAGGAGAGCTTTAAGCTTTTATGTTTCACACATGTCCCAGGTCAGAGTGGACGATCAACTCTTTATTGGTTACGCTGGAAAGCATTTGGGGCAAGCTGTGACGAAACAGACTTTGTCTCGCTGGATTATTTTAGCCATCTCGGAGTGTTACCGCTTGGCGGGTAAGGACCCACCGGCTGGCTTGCGGGCCCATTCTACCAGGGGTGTGGCTGCATCTACTCCCCTGCAGAGGGGTGTTCCTATTCGCAACATCTGTGATGCAGCCACCTGGGCTTCAGCACATACATTTGTACGTCACTATTCCCTCGATTCCATCCGAGGACAGGATCTGGCCTTTGGCAAGGCGGTCCTTTGCTCTGCTATTTGATTGGCTATTCTAAATTTTGATTCTAAATTCTTTCCCTCCTCCTTGCTCTGGTACTGCTTTGGGAGTCTGTCATAGATATGGAATACGTCGGAGGACCCAATCCCCTCGAAGAACAAGTTACTTTCTTACCTGGTAGCGTTCTTTCGATGGGATGGTCCGACGACGTATTCCATATTGCTCCCGCCATGCCTTCCCCGCTGCAGAATTTCTTTTGCGATTGCAGCTTACGTTCCGCAAGGCTTTGTGTCTGACTGGCAGTTGACTAATGTCACACGTTCTGGGGGAAAAAACTACAGCTGAGGCTACGGGCGTCGTGCGTCCTACTTATCACATCGGATGACGTCGGACGTCGGAGGAGGTCCTCGACGACGGCGCATCGACGTCATCGACGCAGGACGCAGACGACGAAAAAAGTTTCCGAAGCAGCACAGCTGTGGTGATTACATGTCATAGATATGGAATATGTCGTCGGACCATCCCATCGAAAGAACGTTACCAGGTAAGAATGTAACTTGTTCTTCTCTGCTAGTAGTTGAACAGTCAGCTAGATTCTAAATACTATTAGCATGCCGCATAAGGATCGTTTGATTTCATGAATGTTTAAACTATGGTCTGCTGAAGGGTTATTCACCTCGTGGTGCTCCGAGGCCATAACAATGGCAATAAGCACTATATAAATATCAAGTAACATGACAGTAAATTCTAGAAAGGATTTGCTGTTAAAATAATAAAATATGAATCCTGAGTCCGATGGGGAGGGCTTTTTCCAAATGTCAACCAAGGCTATATCTTTTATAAGTTTACTCGCTAATATTTTAGTATCCTCATGGATTTCTCCTTGTTGACTTATCTGTATTTGGGTCTAATGGCTTTTTCCAGTCTACTACCAAAATGAATGGCCCTGCTTTGCCAGCTAAGTACATTGGTTATTTTTTTTAAAAAATCTTAGGGTTGTTGTTTGAGGTATGTAATGTCTTCAGGTGAACTATAGACAACCATCCATGGCCCCCTTTATGGCTGTTGTCAAGTGTCCACCTCCAGAGGCAATGGGGGTAGATTAAAAAGAAGAACCACTTAAACTTGTTGGCAGAAGGTGGTGGAACACACTGACATCCTATTAGCTGTGGTAGAGTCAATGTGAAGCTGAAGGATGGTGTTCGCTGCAGGGAAGAAAAGATGCCTAATGCTGGAACATGATGAGACATAATTGCAGGCGGAGTGAGCTTTGGTGTTCAGGCAAGACAAGGCCATCCTGCGTATCCCCCGGGCATGCAGCCACCTTAGCCATTCACCCTGGGTAGAGAGATGTCTGTACAGACAGAGAGTTGATGAATGAAAATGAGGATGTAAAGAGAGGGGGCACGCTGCAGCTTCTCTCGCGCTCTCTCTCTCTCTCTCACTCACACGGGTGAGAAATAAATTGTGAAGACACACCAAGGATTGGCAACATCGTGAGCCACTCCCGAAGCTGTGTGGGGAATCCTTGAAATGGAGAAAAGAAAATTGCAAACTGTAAGCAAATGTTCACTTTCCCATAACCCCTCCAAGAAAGGGACTAAGCGTAACATGATTGCATACAGGGAACTGAACGCCAAGTTCCCAGACAAATTTGAGAAAGATGTCATGAGGAGAAGCATAGCATGGTGGGTGTTGCATTCCAAGATAAGATTTGGAAGAAAAAGGGTGATGAGAATCCTTATCTGGGGTAAATGACCATTTTGAAGAAGAGAAGAATTGTGCCACTGACCATGCCAACTTGAAAGACCCAGACCACCTGACAAACATTGAATTAACCAATATCTGATCTAACCTAGTCTATTGAGTAACAGACACTCCCCCTACCTGTCTGCAACTGATTTAATAATGTGTGCACCTAGATTTTTATAGACTAGAATAGCCACTCCCCTGATATGTCAGTAATGTTCGGAAACGGATTGTCATTATCCTGTCCTAATTCACAGGTTTTTCCTTATGAATATGCATAAAAGTTTCCTAAACTAAAAATATTGATGCCTATGTTGCTCTAAGCCTTTTTAAAAGGTTATTTGTGTGCTTGAGACATTCCAGATGAGACCAATATTCCTAACTGGGAATCAGCCATTTCCAATTAGTCATATTCAGTGGAGTATTCCAAAAATGCCCTCATTTGAGTGTCATAATGATTGCCTTTTTTTAAAATCCTCCTCCTTTTACAGCACCTGACCACCTTTGTGACCGCTACTGTCCCCTGGAAGATCTACCACAGCCATGTGCATGTCCATTACAATTAGGCGCATTCCTCCTTATCTTTCTACTTTTACATTCTGAATATCAGACAGCAAGTGTTAAGTTTTGCTTAAAAATATTCTTTATGATGTAAGTTTATAACTAAGATTCGTCGATCCTCTTTCACGTTTACAATGTTATTATTAGTTGGCAACTTTAAGTCGTAGCCGGTTTCCTTAGCAGCCACTAGACACACTAGCCTACCCTTTTTTGGCAATTGATTACGGTATTCTCTTCTGCCCTTATTGTCTGCCTCCTGTTCTTTGTGAAAGTTTTTGAGATCTGCAGGTGCTTCCTCTACCTCGAAGAACAGATTGGTGTCGCCTATTATAAGTTATCTTGAAATTGACAGGATGTTGTAATTGTACCTGACTTCACTTGATGTAATGTCATTCCTGTGTTGCTGAAATCCACAACTCTTTTCTGTCATTCTGGTGAAATGTCCTGGTATAATACAAAGGAGAGGTGAGGCCCTAAAATTGCCTTGATTGCTCCTAGACGTTCCTTAGTTGTTTGCATTTTCTTTGTTTTAAAAAAATAAAGGGCGAATCTTGGCTTGCTTTCAATGCTAGATCCCCATCGGTTTTTGGGATTTCAATTCCCAGATTCATCCCATTCTCTTGGTGGGGAAACCCCCTTGCCACTGCATTTAGTGCCAACAGTTAAAAACTTGAGGGTAATATATGATTACTTACTTTCAATAAGGCCTCAATTCAAAGGCGTGGATAGATCTTCAATCTATTACATTAGGCTATACCACCAGATTCACCCCTCTCTCTCAAATGAACATCTCTGCTCTAATGCCCGAGCCGTAGTGGGCTCTAAACATGACTGTGTCAATACCATCTACCTGGTACCCCCAAAATATCTGCTCCAACATCTTTAAATACTTCAGAATTGTGTAGCAAAAGCAGTGTCTCAGTGTTCGCCAGGAGGTCATGGCTCACTAATTCTGTTCAGTTACTCTTGGCTACCAATCAAGATTAGAATTGAATTTAATGTAGCTATCTTAGTATTTAAATTCATATACAACATTACTCAATCATATTTGATATCCCAAATGGATTTCTACAAGCATTCTTGAACATTACATTCCTCTTCTTACTCCACCTAAACGTAATATTAAATCAGCAGGGCGGGGGGGGGGGTTGAACTTTAGCAGTCGAGGGTGCTAATATGTGGAATCTCTTCATGATTCCTCTAATTTACTACACTTTGAAAAACATCTTATGAACCTTCTAGTTTTAATCGCCTCCTTTACTTGAGTTTAATTCTGCAGTTGTATCATGTTTCTGTTCAACTCAAGTACTCTCATGATTTGGGTTTAATCGCTTTATAAGCACCAATTATAAAGTAAGGGTGCTTTCAAGATATCTAATGATGTTCACTTTGAAGTTATTGCATAGGTCAAATGATTCTGTGATGCTGATGAATCATAATTTTGGCGACTTGCGCTCTCATCACTTGCTTCTCCGAACAGTAGGCTATATTAGTATGCATTTTAGCCTGGTTTTGAACGTAAACTTTGTGTTTATCAAACCGAAGTTTGATTGAAGCGGACTTGAATGCCACAATCCCAAATGTTTTTGTACAGCCATAGCTACTAGTCATTTCCTGTTCAAGGTTAAAACCAATAAGAACATACAATGCCAAAAATGGTTTGTTGTGTGATTTATTTAATTATTTTTTTCTTTAAAAGACAACACAGTTTTGCTAACGCGTAATGATGGATGATGTGTTTGAAATGTAAAGTAAGGTATACATGCAAAGTAAAAAAGCTCTGCGAGATCACCAGGCAGCACTGCAATGCAATCTCTCCACCTTCTACTTTAGATTGCTTTCCTTAACATGGGCAAGACCGCTTTTGAGAAGTTTTGCGGCTCTGGACTGCAACAACAAAGGGTTGTAGCCATTGCTTAAGTGCTTCTCATCCCGATTGCCAGTTTACCGCCCCTTTGACAGTAATATTTCCTCATTCCAGATGTCCAGCATATGGAAAACATGTTTTCTCTTACTGCAGACATTCTTTTTTTTTTTTTTTAATGTTTTTATTGTTTTAGCTGAAACAAGTCAATTTTACAATTTTTTTTATACAATTCTAATAAAAACAAAATTAGTAAAAAAAGAAAGCAAATGCAAAATAAAACTGACTGAGCCAATCACCATCAGAATAAAAATAATACATATTAATACACTTACTCACAGAATTCATTGAAAAGAAAAAATGAATGGGGAAAAAAGAAGCAATTAATATAAAAATGTATACATCAAAATAATTCATTACAATCCTTCCATCTGAATGTTTAACTCTGGGATGCTTTTCAAAAATCGAATAGTACCAATTCTCAGAGATAAAGATAGACCGGACATAATCATTAACCACAAGGTATCCTCATTTACATCGCTATGTTCTTTTAGCAGAGGTTTTAAATGGAGTAATCTTTCATCACATACAGCATTACATTCTACCAATATGTGTCTTAAAGTTTCAGCATGTCTAACATTTTTACATAATCGGCAGAATTTTTCTTTTGATGGAATTATTTTATGTTTTACTCGTACTTCTTGTGTTGGCCTTAGGTTCAATCTTATTCTTAGAAAGTCAGATCTATGTTGCATAGAAGGAGATTTAATCATGTATATTTCTGCGACGCTATATTTGTTATGCATAAAAACATTACCATCAAAGTCCTGATACCTAAAACAAGTGGATCTATTCCTTGCCCAATCCCATTGGAATAACTTTGTCTTTACCCGAATAGTATTTTGTAGTAGTAAATAAATTGTCACATCGTCATAAGCAATAACATTAATTGCTTCTTGGCGCCATTTTTCTGCAAAATTGTCTTTATATTGCATAAGGTAAAGGGCCAGGAACCCTAGCAACATATATGAATCATATGCTAAGAGGCACTTACGGAATAAACTTATTATTTTCCCTAAATAACGGGCAAATAACAATGTTAAACCGAGTTTGTTTCAAATAAGCGCCATTGGTGTACAATTTGGAAGTCTTAGGATACGTCTCCAGAATTTAGCCTCAAATTTTCCCAAACAGATTATGATAGGATCAGTACGGTTTCTGAACCATACAATAGAATTGGTGTCACTTTTTGTCTAAAGTATGTCAAGACGGGTATAATTGAACATTTTCCAAATTTACCTTGTATTATAATTGATTGGGAGATCATTGTACCCAACTTTGTCTTCCATTTTGACATCTGCGTTGTATTCGAAATGCCAGAAATGGCAACACCCAGGTATATATATTCATTGACACATTCTAAATGCTTCCCCTCTATGGACCATTTGTAGTTTCTGCATTTAGATTTCACGGACAAATTGCCTATCATTACTTAGTTTTTTCAAGGTTGATTGTTAGTACATTTGTGTCAACATACGCCGACAGAGCATCAAGGAGTTTTTGTAACCCAATCAGTGTTTTCGACATCAGGACCAGATCATCTGCTTAATGCAGTGCTGGTATTTTTCTATGCTCAAGTTTCGGACCATCTGATTCGATTCCATTGAAAGTTTTGCATATATCTGCTATGAAAAAACTAAATAACGCTGCAGATAAAATGCAGCCTTGTCGCAACCCTCTATAGGTGTTAATCAATATTGACAACAACCCTTCTAGATTTAGTCTCACACAAATGCTTGTTTTATTGTGAAGGGCATGGATAAGTACAATGATATGACTTGGGCAGTTCTCTTGTATCAGTTTTTTAAGAAGTATTTTTCGCGACACTGAGTCAAAGGCGTCCCGTAGGTCGACAAACTCAATATATAATGGTTGTTTGTTAGCTTGGTGATGTTTTATAATAGCTGTTTAGGTTGCTAAATTGACTGATGTTCATAATTGAGCAATAAATCCTGTTTGACAAGGGTCTTGTAAAGAACGTGAATTCATCTAATCGTTGAGGTTGCGTTGAATAAAACAGGCAAAAATTTTGCCCAGCACATCCAAAAGGCCGATTGGTCTATGGTTCCTCTTACAGCAGACATTCACTGGATGTAAGGTCAAGTGCCTTGCTGGTGCTCTGGGGATCTCGGTTCTAATGGGGTACAGCATCTGACCAAACATTGTGATTCTGGGTAAATCACTTTCTCTCTGGGCAAATCACTTTCAATGTGTGTCTTAAATTGTAAATACATGTAAATATGTAAACCCAAATGCAGTGTGCCACATAGCTTTTGTCTACAATATCGTTTTTCATATCTGGACTTTCTTATCCCTTCTTGTGTGGCACTGTATCTCACCTTCCATTGTCTCTTGGTTTCCTGTCTTTTTCCTCTTCCTTCTTTTCCCCTTCAAGCTGCCTAGAACATCCTGCTGGTCTCAAACTTTTGAGAAGGGTTTTCTGCCCCACAGGGTTTCCCTTCCGGTAGTCCCATGTTGGGGTTGCAAGGGGGAGGGTTGCGAGGGGGTGGGGGCGGGGCTTACTGGCATTCTTGATGCCTACTGGTGTTCTTGATGCTTACCAGACAACATTGCCCGTAGCACCCATAGGAGGTCTCTGCTTCCTACCATTGCTTCTCTGTCTCCGGTATGGTTACATCGACTGTCTACCAAACAACGTCTCTGCCTACAACGTCACTCTGTCTTCCTCTATCACCTTCACACTTTCCTTTAACTTGAGTGTCTTCTTACTGCCTCTGCCTTTTGATTCCCAGCCTGTGCCTTAAAACTCTTTCTAGGTTGTTACCCTTTTCCCCCAGTAACACACACAACTAAACAAAAGCTTCTATACTTGTCCATGCTTCTCTCAACATACCGTTTACCAGGCTTTCGCCCTGCAGCACTTCACCATTGTGCTGTTTTTTTCTGTGGTTCTCCTTGATCAATATCTCCCATGATCTGCAGGTTCCCTCTAGCCAGCTCTCCCACAGACTGCCTTCCTTCTGCCAAGGATCCTCACTTTGGGTTCTAGCTTTTATCCTGGCAGGTTTGCTGATTTTCTCCCTACGTGGGCTCCAATCATAGAGCTCATCATGGACATACTGATCTGTTTCTCAAAGTCAGTTACCCCATTAACCACATTTTGCTCTGTGAGAGTTTCCTGGCATGTCTGGCTTTGAGGAGATCCTCTAGGTGGCTAGTTCAATAACTTTACTGGATCACAGAATGGTCCCATTTGCTGATGTTGTACCTCTCATTGCAAAACATGTTCACGAGTGCTATTTCTCACATCGAGCCAATGTGCATTGCATATTATTTATCCCTGTTTCACATGGCATGTCCTCCCTTAACCTTTAGTTGGTGCAGAGGCGTTGCTGTGGGGTTGGGTGTGGGCTGAAGGGGCTATAGCCCGGGTCTTTTGGTTGCCGCCCCAGATAGAAGCTCAGGGACTACACCCACAAGGCTATAGCTAGCCCTGCATCCCGCCAGTCCCGACATTAGCTTAGCCCCTGATCTTTTCCAGACCTAGCAACACCCCTGGGTTGGTGCTACCTCCAACTCCCTTTTCAAATGCCTTGTGCCTGTGCCTTGGACCAGGCATCAGACACTTAGAACATTATTTTGTGCCATTGGTTATCAGACGTAACCCTTTGGTGTAGGGTGTTAAACCACCTTGGGGCTACTCTTCCACCAAGCTAGGAATCTCCTCAGAAGCACAGGCCTTGGCTGCCCCTTTCTCTTTTTTGCCCTCTCCTTGGGGGCCTCCTTTTCATCAACATTTCCCCTTTCCTCCTCTCGACCCTCCACTAGCCTTCACTTTCTCTCTCCTATTTTGCTTCTCTGCCCTCGTGCCTCTCTCTCGCCTCCTCGATGATCAACCACATGCTTATCTGCCTCTCCTCCAGCCCCTAATTTCAATCTATTCTTTCCTTATTCCTTTTGGTGTTGCAGTTTTTATTCTTTCTCCTCGCCTTAATGCTCTCAAGACCCCCCTAGCCCTGCTAACATTAATTTCATCTTTCTTATTTCTCCTCTTGCTAAATTTCTTGAAGCAGTTGTCTCTTTTGTGCTCATATTCTTGATGGAGAGTGCTGGTCTTCTACACCCATTCTGTGTTTCTTTCTGCAACTTAAATGGCAAGGAGTCTGCCCTGCAGGATCACTGGCACTGTCATTGGCCTAGGTTTCTTTAACCTTTCTGTGGCCTTCAATAGAATCTATCTGTCCTGTTGCTGTGCCTGCAGCATCTCTGCCACATCCCGCCTGCTCCTGTTTTTTTTTAAACACTTTTTATTCAATTCAACAAACAACCATAAACAACCAGGCAGTGAACAGTACTTATACATTCCAGGTCTCATGTGAACTTTCTTAATGTGTCCGCTGTCTCCTGGTTACCCCCGTCCCCTAACCCGATCCCAACCTGCATCACTCCCTCCATCTCGTTATCAGTGAACATTCCTCCTTCTGTCGCTTCTGAAGAACCATCGTCTTCTAGACAAGCCTGGGCAGACCCAGACAGTGTGGCTCCTAAATGCATCCAAGCTACTAATGTCTCCGCTTCCTTCTCTCCCCCTCTATTGACTGCTTCACTCCACACCACCGTTTCCGCATCTGCCCATTTCTGTAGGTCCTGCCACCACACTTCTACCTGAGGTTGATTACTTGCTTTCCAGCTCATGGCAATTCTGCGCTTAGCGAGTATGTAGGCCAGGTCTTTGAATTTACTCACATGCTTCAACCTTCGTGGCGTAGGAAAACCCCAACATGCATGCCCACAGAGATTCCACCACCAAATGAATCCCCTTCTCGGCCAGAAGATGTGCCACCTCCCCCTAGAATCTCCTTATTTCCGGGCATGCCCAGAACATGTGCACCATTCCTGCATTTTCCTCTCTACATTTAGGACATGTTTGCGTTCCTGCGTCCTTAAACTTTGCAATCTTCTGAGGGGTCATATACGCTCTATGGGTGACACATAATTTAATTTGTTGCAACCGCTCATTCCTGTACACTTTTCTGTGGTATCTTTGCACCCTCTCCCATAGCCCATCACTCATAGGTTCCCCAGCCTCCTCTTCCCAGTCCCGTCTCAACTGGTTCACCTCCTTCCCCACCCTGGACATCAGTAGTTCATAAATTCGAGAGGCATCATGGCCTCCATCTGACACATCATTAATTGTTTCTATGGCCGTGTCAGGCTGACTTTCCTGGGTTGTTTCTGGCCATGTGCCTTTTATCTGCCGCACCAACCTATCATGTGTAATATGCTGTCCCCGGTGTAAACCAATCTCTTCCATTAGTGTGTCAAATTCCACCACTTTCCCAACCTGCAACCCATCTCCTAGCGTTGCTATGCCCATCGGTTCCCAATGCTTCCGGACTATCCGCCTTAGTTGCTCAGCCACCCCCTTCCGTGCCACTAGAGGTATCTGTGGGGAGCACGGGTACAGGTTCTCCATAATCCGGCAAGCTCGTCGCCATATCCTCCACCCCAGGTCTAACATTCTCGTACCCCCGTTTTGCTGTGGTTTTGGCAACCATATCCATTCTTTCAGGAAGAAGGGGTCGCATTCGGCCCTCAACAATCTAGATTCTGGTGTGGAGTCCTCTGATAACCACCTTGCCACGTACTGCAGTTGGCTGGCCAAGTAGTAAATATGAAGTTGGGTAATTGGATGCCACCTTGGTCAAATGCGTTTTGCAATTTCCATAATGCTATTCTGTTCCTAGTATTGTGCGATATGAACCCCCTACATATACCCTGGAGCTTAACAAAGAATCGCTTGGGTATCTCATATGGCATATTCCCAAAGTAGTGCAACAGCCTAGGCAGCACCACCATCTTTAGCAGTGCCACTCTCCCCATCATGGTCAAAGGGAGCTTGGCCCAGAACCTCATGCTGTTTTCAATGTTAGCCACCGCCTTCTCTGTGTTTTGTCTATATTCGACCTCAACATTGTGATATACCTCAATCCCCAGGTATCCAAAGGTCCTGGTCTCCTATTGTATTATTTGTAATACCAGTAGTTTTTCTCACAGTATCCCTTTATATCTATCTAGGGGAAATATACATATTTCTTGGGGTTCACTGTTATGCCCGACCTCACTGCGTATCGCCCCATTACTTCCAAAATATATTGTAGGTTCTCTTCAGGATATCTCAAATACAACAGGCTGTCATCAGCATACATTGATATCAAATGCTGCCCTCTCTTAGTGCTGATCCCCACCTCTCCATATTGTTTCCTCAAATATATCACTAGGGGTTCCAACTCTAAAATGAACTACATCAGGGACCACAGACATCCTTGTCTAGTACCTCTACTGAGTTGCTATCGATCTGGGATGGTCGCTCCCATCTTGACTCTAGCTAGTGGTTTATTATACAGCAATTGGACCCACCTGAGGTACCTGGGCCCCTCCCCATATTCTTCAAGGCCGCCATTAGCCAGGTGAGACACCCCTTTATCTGGGTGTCTCACTCTTGTACAACCAGGCGAGCATTCTACCCGGCTTATCCCCCTCCGTGTGTTGTCTTTCGGTGTATTTTATAGTTTAGTTTGCATAATCTCTCCCAGTACTCCCTACAATCCTGTTGTAATTGTCGTATGGTTTCAACCTCTCCTGGGGAATGCGCGCCCTTACGCATCATTGTCTCCAACTTCTTTTCTGCTTGGTGTAACCCATGCGTTATCCCGCCTTGTAGGCCTTTGGATTTGGATATTGCCACCCCTCTTACCACCACCTTGAATGCCTCCCACAATGTGCCATCCGATTCTACGCTCCCAGTATTATGTTCATAGTATTCCACAATTTCATTTCTCAGGTCTTCCCTGAACACTGCGTCTTTCAGAGCTTCGGCCCTTAGTCTCCATGTTGGGATGCGTGCTCTGGGCGGCAAGTATTGCCATGCTACAATCAATGGCGAGTGGTCCGAGAGGACCTTTGCTTTGTATTCCGAATGCGTTAGTTCCCCCATCAACTCCGACGCCGCAAATATATAGTCTAACCGCGTGTGCAAGTTTCGTGGGGTCAAGTAGTGACAATATTGCCTATCCTGTGGGTGGTGCATCCTCCATACATATACTAGTCGAAAATCACTCAGTAGGGTCCTCAGGGTTCTAGCTACCGGCGTGGGCTTCTCTATTTTCTCGTGTGATCTATCAACCTTGGGGTCTAATGTGCAATTGAAGTCCCCTCCCCATATCACTGCCCCTCCCATAAATGGGCTGATCTTGCTATACAGGGTTCTAAAATAGCCGGTAGCTATTTGATTCGGGGCATACGTATTGATGATGCTCAGTTCTCTATTTTCCACTAGTCCCCTTATCAGCACCATCCTTCCGTCTGGCTCTCTAGTAGACTATAGCAGCCTAAATGGGACATGCAGTGCTATCCACGTAATTACTCCTCTAGCATACGCTGAATATGTTGCTCCTATGGTGGTCCCCCTCCATTTCCTCCCCACCACTTCCTGTTTTTCTTTGTTCAGGTGAGTTTCCTGTAATAGAGCAATATCAATTCTCTGTCTCTTCAGATACGATATGATCTTATTCCTCTTCAAATAGTTATTGAGACCCCTGACATTCCAGGTAGCTATCTTGATTTCCCCCATCTCATCCATACCCCATTCCGCCCTTGTCCTCCCATGTCTTCCGCTTCATGTACAGTGATTTGCAGGTGTAGGCTCGCTTCCCAGCTCTCTTATCATCCCCCCACCACTCCCCTCCCCCACATTTCCCAAGCCTCCCCCTATTATATAACTATCCCAACTTCCCTTCCCAACCATCGCCCAGCTCCATCCCTGGATCTCAGGCTACCCCGCATCTAGCCCTTTTACCAGTAATATCGATCTCAGAGCTCAGCAGTGGGATACCGTACTACCAGTATCTCTACTAACCTACCTATGGGGGTGATAGCGTGCCCCTTGGTGCTGCCGATTTTAGGGCGGCACCTGAGGCTCCTGCATTTAGCTAACATTGTGTCACTCTATATACATCACTTCTCATCCCTTTGTAACCGTTCGCATTAACCACGTTATGTGCTATACTATATTTAAGTCCCAAAGTCAATTGCCTATGCTACATTACCGCCCGGCGCCCATCAGGTTCACTGATCCGCTCTGCCTTCGGTCCGGTCATCTGCTCCTTCTGGGCAGTTCCGCGCATCCAGCCACTCTGCCGCATCCTCCAGAGTTTCAAAAAATAGGGCCTTGTTCTTGTGAAACACCTTCAGTTTCGCTGGGTACACCAGCATGCATTTGGAGCCTGCTTCACGCAGCCTCCTTTTGATCGCCCCATAATTCAATCTCTGTCTCTGTACTAAGAGGGTGTAGTCTGGGTATGCCGTGATGGTTGCAGACGCTCTGTTTATTATGCCTTTTTTCCAAAGGTGCTCCAAGATCTTCTCCCTGTCCTTGTAATTCTGTATCTTTGCGATGATCGGCCTTGGGTGAGCTCCCGGCGGTTGCCTCCTGGCCTGGACTCTGTGCTCCATCCGCTGCGAACCCCTGGGTGAGCACTCCTCTTTTCATTTCCTGTAGCAACATGGTCACAACATAGTCGGTCGGATCCAACCCTTCTTCTCCTTCCAGAAGTCCGACGATTCGTACGTTGTTCCTGCACGCACGCCCTTCCGCTTCTTCCACTCAGTTTTCCAGATTGCGCACTTGCTGTTGTAGTATATGAACCTCTTTGGCATTCGCCCTGCAGGTAGCGGTGTTAGTTTTCACCTCCATTTCGGTTCCATGTCTTAAAATCGCAGCAAAAATGGCTGTGTATGCAAAATATTGTGGCAAAAATGCTGTGGTTTTGCCGCCACAATCATTTAAAGGATGCGGGGGACACCCCCGCAGTGCCCGGACCCATTATACCATTTAAGGGGGACGGGGAACACCCCCACAACCCCGCTCACCTTAAATGGTATAATGGGGTACACCGTTACCCGGTCAAACCACTGCATTTTTGCGTTTTTTTTACCTGCAACATTTTTGCCGCGATTTTAATACTGGATACCCTCCGTTTCCAGACCGCTCGTGCGTTCCGCCAGCGCCTTCACATCTTTCTGTAGCAAGTTAACTTCTACGCTCACTGCATCTATCTTAAATTCCAGCGAGGTCTTTAGTTCAGCCATGGTGGTATTGATCTTGTTCTCCCACGTTGCCTTCAAGCCTGCGATTGTTTCTAGGATCTGTTGGTCATTACGTGCCGGGAGCGCCTCACCTTGCGTGTTCTGCCCCTTGTTTTTAATCACATCTGATGTCTGTGGTGATTTGACATACTCCTCTATTGTTAGCTGCTTCCCTTTGGCTTTGGTCACTCTAGATGCCATGCCGCTGTGCTGTTCTGTAGCTTCAATGTGACGCTTTCTTCCTGGACCGGTCAGCCTGTATTTTGCTCGCCCAGTATCCTGGCAATAAACTCGTCCCGTCTCCACCTTCATTGTGAGCCTCCGAGTTCGAGGCGTGTCACTGCGCTGTTGTATCAATGGCCGTGATCGCTTCCAGTCAATTTGCAACCGCAGGTGGACCAGCATTAGACAAGGATCCTAGGTGTTATCTTCTGCCCCCAGCACATCCGAACTCTGCCACGCATGCCCTGATGCTCAGCTTTGCTCTGCATCTCTCTGTCCTTTTTGGCGGACCACCATCTTGCTTCCTCCATCTGGGATTCCCAGTTATCTCCCAGGGCATGCAACACGCGGGTCACAACCCCGTCTCCAATAGAGTCCCCTTAGGCCCTGCGGTGCACTGTCATGGGTCTGTGCGCCAGGGGCCCCACTGGAGCTTGTCCTATCGCAGTTCAGTTTTGCAGCTCCTTCAGTATGCTGCAATATATTCTGGATCTCTGCAGCCCTGTTGTGAGGCTAGTCGCCATTCATGAGGCTGCCCGCCATGCTAGGCTGCTCCTCTGTCCATCCATCTGTTTTCCGTTCTTTTCGTTCGTTTGTTTACACTGCACCTAGGTCACCTACATGCGGGCAGTGTTTAAATGCCTCTTTGTTCCGTGTGTACCGTTGGTGTCCTTGTGCTACAGTGTCTCCGATCTGATAGCTTTGCCACCTTGTTACACTATTGGTAATCTCTGAGCACCACCGGCGTCAATATCGAGTGGGCGTCCTGTGCGGCTCAGTATGCAGGTGTTACATTGTGTCTGTGTCGCCCCTTCGTGCCCCGGCACGCCATAATCTGTGCGATCACTTCCCTTGAAATGCAGCTATATTGTCCCTCCAGCTCCACAGGACGGAGAATGTGTTGACAACCGCTCCCTCTGTTCAGAACGAGCAGGTTTTTTTAGCGCACAGGGTCGCCCCTCATAGCTCTTTGTGAGCGCTTCTCCGCAGGCGCCTGGTTGGTCGGTTCGTTCTTTCCATTCACTCTGGTTCGTATTACAGCCCTTCCCTGCGGCGACGGAGAGCTCCCACTCTGTTTCAATGCATTCGAGCACGCTTTTCGGGTCCAGTATGGTTTCCGCTCTTCTTCACACAGCAGTCAGCTGGCTCATCTCCATACTTTGTCTCTTTGTTCGTGGCGGGCCGCCATTTTGATTCCTTCACGGGCGAACAACGGCGGTCCTCTGCAAGATCGTTATAGACGAATCCTGATGTTAGTGGGATTAAAAAAGCGCTCTAGTTATGCCATGTGGCTTCATAAATCTGCACTCGTTATTTTTTATCCTTCTGAGCAGTTGCGTGCGTATTTCTGGTCCGGATCAATTAATGATTAGCAGGAGCTCCTCTGGATACACGTCTGTTCACATGGCCCTTCTTAGGCATCTGCCCCTCTCTGTTACCTTAAGAATCTTAATGTAGACTTTGGCACCTTTCCTTATTTTTTAATCCCCCCAACCTTCCCATGTCTCCACTTAATCCTTTCTACCTCTGTTTTCTCTGCCAGAGCTGTCCCTCTTTCTCTTCTGCTGACAGCATTTCTGCTACGTGTGCCGTCCTCCAATCGTGCTTGCATTAAGCGAATCCCTTTGCCTTCCATTACACACCTTTAAATTCTCCAATATGACTCACTTCAGTCTCTGCTACTCCACTCACATCCCTCATGGTCAGGTTCTACTTCCCATCACGCAGCGCCTTCTCTTCAAGAATTTCTGTATTGTCTTCATGGCTATCCACAACACTTGCTTTGTCTTTCCCCTTCAGAATAAACTGCTGTTCTTCTGCTCACCTCCTTTGCTTACGTCAGGTGTTCCTTGTCTGTCTGCCCCGTTTTCACTGTCCCATGTTGGAGGTCATTCCTTTTCTGTCCTTGGTACTCCGCTCCTGAGGTCTCTCCCTTTGTCCCCTAAAACTTCCTCTGCCCTCCCTAATTTCTGTCGTAAAATGAAAACGTGGCATTTCTCATATATCTTTGACCTTTAGCCTCTTTTTTCACAGTCATATTTACTAGTCATTTCATGTTCATTGTTAAAACCGATAAGGAGATATGATGCCAAAAATGGTTTGCTTTGTGATTTTAATTTTTTCTTTAAAAGACAACACAGTTTTGCTAATGCATAATGATGGATGATGTGTTTGAAATGTAAAGTAAGGTATACATGCAAAGTACAAAAGCTCTGTGAGATCACCAGGCAGCACTGCAATGCAATCTCTCCACCTTCTACTGTAGATTGCTTTCCTTAACATGGGCAAGACCGCTTTTGTGAAATTGTGTCTGCGGTCTGCAACAACAAAGGGTAGTAGTCACTGTTTAAGTGCTTCTCATCCCCATTGACAGTTTGCCTCCCCTTTGACAGTTTACATCCTAATCGTTGCTCATTCCAGATGTCCAGCATATGGAAATCATGTTTCCTCTTACAGCAGACATTCACTGGAGGTAAGGTCAAGTGCCTAAGCTGTTCCTTCTGGAACCTGGAGTTCTCAGTTCTAATGGTTTACAGCACCTGAGCAAACATTGTGATTCTGGCAAATCACTTTCTCTCTGTGCAAATCACTTTCAATATGTGTCTTAAATTGTAAATATGTAAAAACAAATGCACAGTGTGCCACATAGCTTTTGTCTACAATATCATTATTCCTGTCTGGACTTTCTTCTCCCTTCTTGTGTGGCTACTGGATCTCGCCTTCCATTGTATCTTGGTTTCCTGTCTTTTTCCTCTTCCTCCTTTTCCCCTTGAAGAAACCAACAGGGTTGTCCAAATCCAGTCCTCGATGGCCAGAAACATGTTGTGTTTTCAGGATACCCCTCATTAATATTCGAGATACATTTGCATACAATGATCCTAAATGGATGCCAGTTTGAAGGGTTTGTCTGTCCCACAGGGTTTCCTTGCCGGTGGTCCCATGTTGGGTTGAGAAGGGTGTGGGGGGGGGGGGTTTACTGGCATTCTTGATGCCTACTGGTGTTCCTGATACTTACCAGACAAGATTGCCTGTAGCACCGATAGGAGGTCTGCGCTTCCTACATTTGCTTCTCTGTCTCCTGTATGGTTACAACGACTGTCTACCAAACAACACCTCTGCCTATAATGTCACTGTCTTCCTCCATCGGCTTCACACTTTCCTTTAACTTCAGTGTCTTCTCACTGCCTCTGCCTTTTGTTTCCAAGCCTGCGCCCCTTAATACTCTTTCTTCTAAGTTGTTACCCTTTTTCCCCAGTAACACACTAACTAAACAGAACTTCTATACTTTTCCATGCTTCTCTCAACATACCATTCACCAGGCTTTCGCCCTGCAGCACTTTACCATTGTGCTGCTTTCTTCTGTGGTTCATTCCTTTTCTGTCCTTGGTACTCCACTCCTGAGGTCTCTCCCATTGTTCCCTGAAGCTGCCTCTGCCCTCCCCCTTTTCTGTCGTAAGCTGAAAACTTGGAATTTCTCATTTACCTTTGACCTTTAGCCCCTTTTTTCACTCCCTCCGTTACACTTTTTGTCAGCACCAGAAAGCCATTTGTGTTAGAGCGCTTTACACGTAGACCTAACATAATAATGCTCCTCTCTCCCACCTTTGACTTATTGCTGTCTCCTGCATAATACTTTTCTTCATCTCTTTCACCCATGCTCCTCTTTCTATTTGATTTTCCCTTCTACTACTGACTGCTTACTTTCATGTTCTCTCTCACTCTCTCTGATGGTCTCCTCTCTCCCTCAATAAGGCTACATTTCACCACTACCTCACTCTGATGTTCTTCCTTCACCTCCTTGCTGCTCCTCCTCCGCTCCTCCTCCTCGGCTCCCCCATAGCTGCTCCTGACCACCTCCTCCTCTCTCCCCGCTCTCTCTAATCTCCCCCTTTGCCATATATTGTCCTTCATCTCAAGCCTTCAACTCCTGATCGCCACACCTATGTTACTCTCTCGTCTTTATTTCGATGTCATTGGAATTGATAGTGCTTTTGCCAAATCCCTGAACATGTATTACAGAAACTGGTGCATAATGTGAAACTGATTGCAATAAAGACTAGTTCAGCAAATAGGAAAATTAGATAGTTGCAAGGGAGGAGAGACGGTGAGCTTCAAGAAGAGTTCCGAAAATGTGAAGAGAGGAAGAGGAGCCAAT
This sequence comes from Ambystoma mexicanum, assembly GCF_040938575.1. Taxonomy (NCBI): domain Eukaryota; kingdom Metazoa; phylum Chordata; class Amphibia; order Caudata; family Ambystomatidae; genus Ambystoma; species Ambystoma mexicanum. The sequence continues at coordinate 1,172,831,893 of NC_090927.1, read as the reverse complement.
ATAGGGTGAGAGAGAATTCCCATGTTTGAGGGCAAGAAGGGGAACAGAGAGGAAATGGGCACAGGGAGGTTTAGGGACCGATCTGAGGTGAAGATGTAGTGAGTGAAGGGGATCGGGGAGGGGAGAAGGGAGAGACCAGACTAAAGACGTAGGAAGGGGCAATGCCATGGTAACATTTAAAGGGGATTCAGGGGAAATTAAATGGGGGGGCGAGATTGAAAAGAGGGAAATGAGATGGAGATAAGTGATAAAGATATAGCATAATGGGGAGGGGGTAGGGAAGGGACAGCCGAGTTAAAGACTGAATGAAAAAGACTGATGAGGGAAGGGGAGGCAGACCAGGAAATCTGATCAAAAGTTGAGATGAGAGAAGGTGGTGGACGTGATGAGAGGTTTATGAGCATGCAAGGATAGAAAAGGGTGTATGCAACTAATATTATTAAGGTGCCAGTGATAGGTACGGTCATTAGAGGAGATATGAAGAGAGAAATCTAGAGATAAGATTAAGTGCTGAAGGAAATAGAAGCGGGAAGAGGGGACAGGAGTGGATGGGGAGGAATCGGGGAAGAAAAGAACTTCAGTTTTATAAGGGTTAAGATGTAGAAAGTGACAAGACTTCCAGGATTGAACAGCAGAGAAACAGGCAGAAACAGATGAGTGAAAAGCGTCAGAGAAGGAAGAGAAAGAGAAAAAGATCTGGGAACCATCTGCGTAAAAGTGTCAGGAAAGGTTAAAGGATTCAATAAGTGAGGTTGCAGGAATAGGATGTATAGAGAAAAGTAGGGGCCAAAAACCGAGCCTTGTGGGACACAAAGAAGTGATCATGGAGAAGAGATGTGACCATCCCAGGAGACCGAGTAATTGTGCTTAGCAAGCTAGGATTGAAACCATTGAGTGAATAAGCTGAAGAAGCCAAGAGAGGAGAGAGCAGCGGGTAGCATAGGGTGATGAACAGTATTGAATGTTGCAGAAAGGTCCTAGAAAACGAGGATTGAGCAGGATTTATTATATTGAGTGGAGAGAAGAGAATTCGGTTTGAGAAGCGGACCAGTTTTAGTAGGTTGCGCAGGGCGAAATCCAGATTGTACCAATACGAGCAGTGAGTGGGAGTTGAAATAATAGGAAACAAGAGTGCACCATTATTTCCAACAGTTTAGAAAGAAAGGGAAGAAGAGAAATGGAACACAAGTTAGGGACGAGGGATCAAGAGATAGTTTCTTTAACAGGGGTATAGTAGTTGTGTGTTTAAAAGATTAATGGAAGGAAGATGTAGAAAGAGGTTAAAAAGTGAGGTTGTTGGAAGAATAATGGATGGATAGATCAGTGGCATATCGGATGATGGGGCCAAGGGGTGGGGGGGGGGGAGTAGTGGGGTGGGCACGAGAGAGGTTTGAGACAGTGTCAGAATCAGAAGAGTTCAGGGCAAAAGACAAAACAATGTATAGATGGTCAAATGCACACCATTGATTTAGCCAAGAAATTATCTGAGAGATATACTGGATCAATATACATGATACACTGTCTCCAAGTGGTATGAATGAAGAATGTTGCTTACAACTGATCTTGGAGTCATACTTGTCCCATATCGGATATATTGGCTGTATACCCATCTGCAGTATTTTTGTAAATACTACTCATGAAAGTCCTTTTCCAATTATATTCTGTACCGCGTTATGTTGTGTATAAGCTTGTATTTACTATGCATGTAACATAACTTACCAGATTGGAAGCCAGTTATTGTATGTATGTTTCAACATTCATTGTTATCTATTCTATTCTGAGCCTTCTATATTTATCATTACTTGGTCATTTTCTTCTATTGTGTATTTAGAATCCACTCTATAAGAATGTGATATTATTGTACCACTATTGACATGTCTTGAACATTTTTTTTTTCGTTAAATATGTTTATATACAAAAACATTTCTTTTGGTATATGAATGTGTAGATTTATAATACTTTTCGGCTACAGTTGCTCCATTTAGTTTGTGAATGAGGCATATACAAGTTTCCAGTTTTTTTCTAATTACAATCTTTGTTCACACCTTCTATAGAACTTTCTTATTTCAGCATATCATTCTTTCTTTCATTTTTGTCTTCGCCACACTGCACACTTTGCCAAAGTACAAATACAAATACACTGTGATGATGTCACCGCTGTGAGAAACCTGAAGGTGTCTCACCCGCTAGTTACTGGTTATCTGTCATCCAGGTGGCCAGGACAAATACATCGCTTTTGGATCCAGTTCCTGGGGGTGGACCAGTGCGGGAGGATCACCTGGGTGCGGGGTCTTCGGGGAGTGGAGGTGGGACACCGGATGGCGATACACAGTATCCCCTTCCCTTTAACACCTTTACCCCATCCTACCAAGTAGGATACTTAGGCACTGAATCCCTCCACCCCCCTTTTCCAACACATACACTTTCTTATGGACACCTCACTGTGAAAGAGAACGGACAAACAACTGAGCCGTATGCCTGACATGTACCAATACAATGGTCAGGCAGTTACAGAGCATTACACACCTGACTTCCATCACACTTCCCCACATGGATAAAAGGTGGAGCACGAAAGCACACTCTGAGCGAGGCAAAGCACACGAGGAAGCAGCAGTTCCAAGATGGTAGTGTAATACGAGGCGAAAGATGGAAAGACCAAAGAGGATTGCAAGGAGGGAAGTGCCCGTTGACCTTTTCACAGAAAGACCATTACTTTCATGAACCTTCAAGAATAAGAAACCGTAAGACCAGGAATCAAGGCTGAAGAATCCTGCATTGTGTGTCAGAGGTATCCGGCGGACTCCCGAGTCGATAGTCAAGGCGGGGAGAATCATTTGCAGCAGTGATGCTGCCCTTGGCTCCTACAACAAAGCAGCACCAGTGATGTCAGCTCAGCCGGGGAATTGGGTAGACTGATACAAGACTGGTCTGTGTTGAAGCCAATTTTGCAAGCAGCAACATTGCGCAATAAAAACTGAAGAGAACAGTGTATGAAGCGTATGTGGCAAGCCACGCGAATTAAACAGAAGAGTGATTGAACTTTGAAGCCAAGATACAATACCATAGACAGAGTGGTCTGGTACCACGTGGGTGCCCATTCGAAAGTCTGTTAGATTTCCAGCTGAAAAGTGACAATTGTAAAAGTGATAAAGAATTTTGAAATCGAAGTGCTCCTGCAACGTGTTAAGCTAAACCCTGTGCATATTCGAAAGTCTTCGATAATTGATGAAAAAGTATATGAAGTTGGTCAGAGCCCGCCGGAGGGAGATCAGCTAAAAGCTTTAGTTAAAGCAAGTTTGTGTTAAGTGACATTGAAATTGGTCCGAGCCCGGCAGAGGGATACTAATTGTGTTAAAGGGGATCTGAGCCCGGCTGAGGGAGATCCTAGGTGAATAGTGAATCGCCTGAGAAATTGAGAACTTCTGAAAGAAGAAAGGAACGTATTGTTCGTTTGTTGCATTAGACCCTCTGAATCAAGACACTTTGAAAGGCAAAGAGACTTGGGCCGGGAAGGCCCTGATGCTAATGTTTGAACTGTATCCTCGTGCTAGAGAAGCCAGAGACTGTGCTAAGCTCGAGTGCACTGCCTTATCCCGTCCCGAAAATGTGGGGAAGGGAGGCCAACGGCCAAACATCCTGACATATTTTGTTAACACTTCTTTCTTTTTGTAACATTGTTTCCCACACTATTTGTATTTAGAGGTAAGGATTAGCAAAACGTTTATTAGTATAGGCCCTTTTGTTTTGACAGGAGACCACTAGGACTGTGTTATTATTTGATGGTCGTAGCTTGCTCTCATCTATAGATTTAGGATTGGATAGGCGGTGTTCACACCCTTCTTAAAGTTCAATAAACCCTTGAACTGTGGTCACTTGTGTCTGTCTTACTGTTGATAAAATGCCTTCCTTACACCGCACCTTTGTGTGATGTCATCATGTCAAGTTGCAACACCGACCATTTTTCTTTATATATTCATCGCATGGGACACAGGTGTTATTGTTTGCCGCTTGCTTGCAGTTTGAATGTCTTCTTGACACATTCTCTGGTGAGTAACAATATTGGTGTAGGTCTTGAGTCCCTTTTAAACTTCTACCCCTTATGGGAACTGTGGGCCGTATATCTTTATATTGATTTATACATTTATTCTCACTTTTAGCTGAACGAATGCACTTTGGCCATCAAATGTAGCTGGGCTCTGGTCTTAAGCTTGACTTGGGACTGCAGGTACTATCCAGTAGTACTCTTTCTCTTTACTATCTTAACTTTCGAGTGAATCACTTCCACTTGATGAAATCTAATCTCCTTTATAGAGACTCGATTATTAATTGAATGACTGCTACCAGCCCTTGGTTACATTCAGCCTTCTTTTTGTCTATGCTTTAGAATACTTCTGTGTGCTACATGACGGCATCTTATGTCTAGTTTAAGATAACAGCTTGGACGAATCAAATTCTATCTACTGTTTTCTTTATATAGTTGGTATGTTACCTTTTGATTATGACTAATGAGGTTAACTATCCTTTTGAATCATTTGGAATTAATTTGTTAGAATTAGTGTTACTACAACTTTGATATTCCTCTTTTGGATGTACTTGTGATACCTGATCTTCAGTTGTATGACAGTTGTACATTTTCAACTCCTGATGAAGGGAATCTTTTTCCCAAAAACACGTTGAGTTTCCTCTCAGAAGAAAATGAAAAAGATATGAAAAATGAGATCTCGGATTTATTGATGAATTTCCAAGCGTCTCCTTGCTTTATATGTTTGTTTTGAATGATATTGTGAATGTAATCTTTTTTTTCACACAAATTTTGGACTGTTTTTTACAAGTACATGGGTGTGCAGGGGGCGGGGTATCCCATTTGTTGGATACCATCCTTTTTGCTTGTCGAGCAAATTAGTTGACGAGATGATTCAGTATTGGATGAATCTGGGCAGGAGAGAAATTAGAGGAGATAGCATTCAGGAGTGGGATGAGAGAACATTTTTTTGGGTAGCTGGAACAGCCAGTGAGGATTGTGGGAAGGAGATAATGTAAGAGATGTGAGAAACCTGAAGGTACTCACATCTACTCCTCAGGGATCTTCTGTTCAGGTTGCCGGGGAAGGGCCATCACTTTTGGATCCCAACCCTGGGAGTGGACAAGCGCAGGAGGATCACCTGGGTGGAGAGTCCTTGGGGATTGGGAAGAAAGTCCCTGAAGGCGAGACATGATATCCTCCCTTTACTAACACTGACCTGACATACTCTCCCTCAGTCTTTATGGGATATCGTCAATCTTATCTGATTTTTTTCCCTGTAGTTTCCCGCTGAATACTGAGAAGAGGAAGAAGCAGCTAAGAGTATTGCACACTTCCTATTGCAAACACCACTCTAGTACTGGGATGAAGAAGAGGAGCCTGGAGGCATCCATCCAATAATGAAGATCAGGCATGTTACACTAACAGGCTTATACAAGGTTAGGCAATTGAGTCTAACCCACTTCACCTGCAGCCTGTTGATAATGGTAAAGAGTATAAAAGGTGGAGCCAAAAACATCTGTGTATGTATGTTTGTATAAGAGACTTTCTGGTCCAGGCGCAGTTATCAGACCACATGGTCCACCCATCACAGGTCAGGCAACCATAAGTCTCTCCAATGCTGTTGGGCCCCCTCATAGGCTCTTCTACCTTGGCCCTTCATAGACATATAGACAATAGACATATCAACCGCACACTGCCAGTAAAACAGGACTAAAGGCATGTGAAGGATTGAAGAGTAGTTTGGAGTATTACAAGTGCAAAGATAAAAAAAGGCTGTCAATTATAACTGCAAACTATGACAAGCCAAGAACTCGTATTAAAGAGTGTTACAAGATCTGCATACAATTTGGCCTGGTCCTGTGCCTTCAGCAGGTGTTCATGAACCTGAGCATGTATAGTAGCAAGATCCTTGACTCAGTCAACGACCGCCGGACTAGCGGAATTTTGCGGTATCTAAGGGAAGTGTTCGAGGAGCATGTCACCCATACATGGCAAAGAACATAGACTGGCCGGGAGAAACATGAACAGAGTTGTTGTAGGCAAACTCTGCTGTCGTGAGGACCTGAAGCCAGGACTTGTTGAACTGCATCGTTAAACAACGCAGATATTGTTAAAGCGTGGAATTCAAACGCTCAGTCTGACCATCTGTCTGCGGGTGGTAGGCGCTAGAGAAACAGTCCTCAATGCCCAGGTGAGTCGTTAGATGTCTCCAAAAATGTGAGGTGAATTGTGAACCCCGATCAGATATGATAACGTTGGGTAGGCCAAAGAAACGAAAAACGTTACGAAAGAACAGAACCGCCAAGACAGGAGAAATGGGTAACCCCTGACAAGGAACAAACAAAGCTTGTTTCGTGAAGTAGTCGATGACAACCCAAATGGTATCATAACCTTCGACCAAAGGTAGTTCCACTATAAAGTCCACGGGTATCATAGACCAGGGCTTGCCAGGTACAGGTGGGGCTGAAGTAAACCCACCGGCTTAGCAGTAGAACCTTTACACTGAGCACAAACAGCACAAGTTGCAAAATATGTGGCTACATCTCTTGATAACGAAGGCCACCAGCACCACCGCTTCAGTAAGTCGATGGTCTTGCGGGCACCAGGATGAGCTGCCATGGAGGAATCGTGACACCGCTGCAAGGCAAGTCGTCTGGTAGCGGGATCAGGTATGTAAATGCAACCTTGGACATAGGTCAAGGAATTTATTATATCCATGTTGTAGTCTGATATTTCCCTGGGATTGGTTGATACCCAATCTTGAATGGCTGCCTTCAGCGAGGAATCGAGAGTGCAAGCATAGACCACTTGCATAGGTAATAGTAGGTTGCCCTCCCAGTCATGCGAAGTAGGGGAGCTATGTCTTCTTGATAAAGGATCGGCCTTTGAGTGTAAAGAACCGGGACGGTACGTGATTACAAAGTTGAACATAGCATAAAACTCATGCCACCTGGCATGGCGTCCGGTAGTGCATTTGACAGACTGCAGGGCAAGGAGATTGCGATGATCCGTAAAGACTTGTACCAGGTTCACGGTAACCAATAAGAGGTGTCCCCAGGCTACGAAAGCATCACGGACTGCCATGCATTCTCACTCAGTGATGGTATATCGGCTTTCATACCGAGTGAGCTTTCATGAGTAATAAGCCACTGGGTGTAGCAAACCGGTGTTGGTACATATCTGAGACAATACAGCACCTACAGCTATGTCAGAGGCATCTGCTTCAACAAAGAATGCCTTGGCTGGATCCGGATGTTGTAAAACCGGAGCTGTGGTAAAGGCTTTCTTCAAAGCGTCAAAGGACAGTGCTTCTTCTCCCCAAGGGAACGGGTGTTTTTTACTTGTAAGTGCCGTTAATGGAGTGGCCATGGAGGAGAAGGAATGTATGAAACGTCTATAAAAGTTTGAAAAAAACAAGAAAGGACTGTAGAGCTTTTATAGACTTAGGAACTGGCCATTCAGGGATAGCCTTCACCTTACTCCGGCTCATTTTGACACCCTAGTCCATGATGCCATAACCCAAGAACTCGCCACTGGAAGCATGGAAAATACATTTCTCGAGTTTGGCCGGTAATTGCTCCATCCACCAGACCGGAGTCGGTACGATTTTGGAGGCAGCCATGGTGCTAATGACGCCATGGCTATCTCCAACCTCGTAATGAGGCCCATTGTTCATGAAGTGTTGAAAGGTCGCAGGGGCATTGCAGAGCCCAAATGACATGACCGAATACTCAAAAAGGCAATGCCTGGTTTTAAAGGCCGTTTTCCATTCTTCGCCTTTTCGCATCCTTACCAGATTGTAAGCACCACTCAAGTCGAACTTGGTGTTACGCTCACCTGGGCATGGTTGCAACCCTGAGTGAGGGCGCTCGGGTCCGACTTCGCCCTCTGCGCTTATGTGGTGACTGGTGGTAATAGGTGATGCTGCTCGGGACTGCTCCTGCATGGAGAATAGAGGGCGTGAGTAGCCAGCTTGTGCGCCTGATCCCCTTCCAGACCCCTTCTCCAAAAGCGTGGGATGCGCAGTCCCTGCAAAGCTCACCTGTTGATTCGTTTTGGCGAGCACTCCCTCCTGCTGCTTCTGGCAGGGGCACTTGTATGATCCGGACCGCGTTCCTTCACTGGTCCCTTGCACATGGTAGTCCAGTCCTGCTGCGACTAAGCCACTATACTTCAGGTAAGTGTTCCTGTTTGCCTTTGTCTTTCCTCATCTGTTTTATTTTGTATTATAAAGTTTGTTGTCTTGTATTGCTGTCCGTTCCACTTTTGATGTTTGCTCTTTTGCTTTCTTCCGTTGCAGGTGATGTTGCCGGCCCGGCAGAAGCTGCGGAGCTCGAGGAGGCAGCCGGAGGGAATGAGGAACGAAGCTGCAGTGGTACAGTAGCTGGTAATTTGATAACTAGGGGGCCGCGGGGTTCAAATGCGGCGCAGCCCTACGATGGATGTTCTAACCTTGTTTTTCTTCTTCTTCACAGGGTCTGAGTTCGTGGATGCGGAGTGCGGTGCTGCGGCATCGGGATCAAGATCACTGGATGTCAGGAGATGAGACCGCAGATGAAGCACCGGTTTACTGGAGGTGAGTATGCAGGAGAACGCCTGATTTCAAAGGTAAGTAAACTGGTCCAAGCGGCGGTGAGCGTCACGTTGCACGCAAGTGCACAGTAACGCGAAGCACCGTCCTTAAGGATGGAACAGCTTATATAGCTGAGCTTCTGAAGCTACGCCCACCAGGTTCAGCCTGCCTGCCACACCTGATGAGTCAGCACATGAAGACCAGGCCTAGGGAGCCACACCCGATGAGTCAGCACATGGGGATGTTCTCTGGAATAAAGGTTTTCGGCTCCTGGAACGTTCTTGTAAAATAAAAGCACTCCTGCACTGAAATAAAGTAAAAGCACTCCTGCACTGAAATAAAGTGTTCCTGCTCACATCTCTATATGAGCCTGGCGACAAGGGCACCCGGACTGACTCCAGCCAGGGCCCCTGTTTATGGGTCCCAAAGGGACATAAGTGAGTCAAGTGACCCATTACCCCCATCACTAGATGGTGTGGTTTTGTGTTCTGGGGCCTGTGGCCATGACACTTGGTGAATATACTGGAAGACCCCATCTGGTCCAACAAGACTGAAATGAGAGGAATAGGATACTGGTTGCGAATAGTGATCGCATTCAACGCCCGGTAATTATACAAGCAGGCAGATCACCTTCTTTTTTTGGAACAAAAAACATGGGGGATGCTGCCGGAGAACGTGAAGGTTGTATGAATCGGTTCTTTAAGGCCTTGTCCAGATACTCCTTGAGTACGGCATCCTCCTTTTGGGTCAAGGAGTAGATACGACATGAGGGAACCTTTGCTCCTTCCACCAAATCAATCAGGCAATCATAAGGGCGATGGGGTGGCAAGACATCCGCCCCTCCCTTATCAAAAACATTGCTGTAGGCCTGGTATTCCTCAGGAAGGACAGTAACGGTCACTGCACCAACAACAGAGGCAATGTCTAGAAGAGCATGACAAGGAGCATGTGTTGTGGCTTCCTTAAGGAGGCAAGATGCTTCACAATGATTGGAGGTAAACCCCAATGATGCTGTACGCCAGTCCAACACGGGGTTATGCAACACCAGCTAAGGTAAACCAAGAATTAAACTAAACTGTGGTGCAGAAATGACATTAAATGTTATTGTCGCAGTGTGTCCTGGGGCAAAAGTCTTAGTGAGTTCAGTGGTTCGCTGCGTGACGAAGCCTGATAATAGGGTGGCACCATCCACCGCGTTTACTAACTCGGGTCACACCTTAGCGACTAGAGGCAAATCCCATTCCTGAATGCACTGCGCGTCAACATAGTTCCCAGAGGCACCTGAGTCCAATATTGCTTCAGTGGAACATATGGTCCCATTAGCAGACTTCAGGGTAAGTGGTATAGAAAAAGGACTCGGAAAAACAGAGCCCTGCATACTTTTGCTCGACAAAGGGGCTCCCTCTCTTGTCGGGCTCTGGCTTTTCCCTGTTTCTTGGGTTTTCGTGGACAGAGTCTCAAGAGATGGTCCGAAGCGCCACAGTAGAAACATAGATTGTTCCTTCTCCGAGTTTCTCTTTCTTCAGGGGTTAGAGGACCACAAACTGCTCCGATCTGCATCGGTTTGCTCTCCCCTAGAGAAGGTGTAATAGGTGCTGACAAGACAGGAACTGCATTCCTCTTCTCCCCCTACGCTCTGCTCTCCGAGCATCGATCTGCAATATCAGATCCACTAGGTCAGGAAACCCAGTAGGTACCACCAGAACCGTAGATAGGGTGTCCTTTAGACTGTCAGACAAACCTCTGTAAAACAATGCCCCTTTCTTCTAATCTGGCCAACCCGTCTCTGCTACAAGTTGGTTAAATTTAGCAAGATACCCCAACAAGGTGCCATTTCCCTGTTTCTATGGTAATAGTTTTAAGTCTGTAGCCTGAGACTTGTAGCGGGTATCAAATTCTCAAGACATGGTGGCTATCAAGGCATCGCAATCGAAAAGCAATGGGCTGCTCTGTCCAGCAAGGGATTTGCCCACACTGCTGCAGTACCACCTAAATAGGATAGAACGAAAGCTGCCTTTGTGGTGAAGTTAGGGAATGAGGTAGGATGGCACAAGAAATGTAACCTGCATTGATTAATGAAGGTACGATATGTCTTGGGGTCCCCATGAAGGCGCTCCGGAGGAGCCAAAGGAAATTGGGTGGCCATGAAAACAGGTACTTTGTCTTGCTGAGGCGTGGCATCCCCTGGTACAGAACACCCATCAGGTGCCCCAGCCACAGGGACTTGACTGGCATGGAATCCGGCCTATAGGCCGTGTCTACGTTGTTGCGTAGCATCATGAGCGGCAGTCAAATCTTCAAGGAGGTCCGCGACCAACTGGACCAAAGCTGCTAATGGGTCGTTAGATGCCTCCATGGCTAATTTTAGAAGGCTTCTGAATATGTGAGACTGCCAAGTATTTCGAAGCCAAAGGGAGCAGTTGACTCGTCGTGTAGAAGACGATATCTTACTGCCAATATAACTCTTAATCGTACACAAGGACGGTATGAGAGTTTGATTAGCCGGAAGATAGACTCTGCACCCGGGAACACAATTCAGACACAGGAACAGGAACGTCACAGCCACTGTATGCAAGAAAACAGTAATCAAGAACAGGTCTCACGCATAAACCGTAAGTACCAAGGCTAGAAATAGGCTCACTTGTGCTATCCAGGTCGGGTGAAGATGCACAAAATGGTAACGGGGAAACAAGATCAGAGTTCAAGAAACGGGCAAGGCAGAACAAGGATGAGCAAGATCCAGAGGGCAGGAATACAAGGTACGTAGAACTAAATTGTGGCTGAATAGCAAATTCAGAAGTGCTGCTCTGGCTTCTGAATTTCTGAAGCTCTGGAGGAGCTTATATTGCGGTCATCTGATCTGCCATGTTGTGGGTAACGTGAGAGCGCATAGGCAGAACGTGAGTGCAAACTGGTACGCCAGCGTTTCCATGGTAACAACCAACGCTCTTGTAAAGACCATGAGCGTGGTATGAAAGACGTATGTTTAATCGGGCGGAACTTCTGAGATTTACGTACTGCAAGTATGTATGCCCCGCTGTTAACGAAACACCAGATGCATTAGGAGTACTAGAAGAGCTATTCCTGACAGAACTCTTCGAAGAAAATCCCAATACCTCCTCTTTGTGCGAATTGTGATACATTCAAACTTGAAGGTAATTTCTGAACTAGACAAAACACTATTGAAGTGAACCTCTATTGGAACTGTATTGAACTTAAGATAAGGACCCAAGTTGAACACTTATATTTTTGCTGAGAAGATTCCCACACCATGTTTAGTTATAGTTGTGAGAGCAAGCAAAGGTTTTGACACAGACTTTTATTTTGGACTTGCAGACAGACTTTTCGTAGTTTCTTTAGGTAGGGAAAATCCCAATATAATATAGGGTAATTTAGGTATTGCACCATCCTGATCATTAATAAAGCTTTGTTTGGAACTGCACTTTGTTGTCTGTGTCATCTCTCTTGATACCATGCCTGTCTCACAGAGATGAAAAGTATTGTTTTTTGGAACTGAGTAGTAGTCCTAGGAAGAGTGGAGAGACAGTAGATTGCTGAGATCAGGAGACATGTGGGTTTTCTTCTAGCGTCGCATAGCTTTGCGGAATGATGATCTAAGGGAAAGAGATGGTCAAAGTTGGGAAGGTTGACGACAGGGAAGAATGGGCAGGAAGAGTATTGCGAATCCAGAGAAGAGGAGAGAGGGTACAATTATAGGACCTCCTTGTCTAGGTTTGGTAACGTGGACCGAACGGCAGGCTTATCTCTGCAAGGTCGTGGATCGTTATTTAGTTGCAACACAGCAAAATTACAACTATTACCCAATGATAAAAGGGACTGTCGCGTCAAGGTTGTATACAAATATCTACTTTATTATTACTTCAACAGACAGTTCTAGCACACGACAATTACAACCCACACTCTAAAGGAACACAGAGGACAGACAGTTTCACAAAAGAACGGGATGCACTCTGGATACTGACAGGAGGGTATTTGGTAAAGTAATCACTCTTATAGTTCAAGATTATTTGCTTTCAGCACCAAAGGGGCAAAGTGTTGTAACTCTCTCTAGGGGCCTTCAGAAAAGGCCCAGGGGGGCAGAACCACAATGTACCTGGTGCTGAAGAGGTTCTTGGTGCTCGACAGCGTCGAGGCGGTCCCAGGGGGCTTTGCAGCACGTGAGACAGTGTTAGCAGCGGTAGACAGCTGCGGGTACCAAGCAGCATGCAGTTTGGCAAGTGAGGCTGGACGGACGTCTGCAGGCTGCCCAGCGTGGCGCCTTGGGGGTCAAGAATCATTTGTCTCTGTGCTGGTTGTTGGATCTGGAATTCTGGTCGAGGCGTCTTGGCCGGCTCTGGCGATTGCAGCGTGACACCAGTCAGCGGTGCAGCTGGATGCGGTTCGAGGACTCGACTGTCTCGAAATTGTCCTTAAAAAGATAGACGCTGGATGATGCTTATGTCGCACTCTTCTTAGCTTCTTTGCAGGGCTCCTGTCCTTTCAAGGCAGATGGCCTAAAGCTATGTAGGGTGTTAGCAGGCAATGGCCTTGTCCTTTGTCCGGAGAATCTCCAACACTTCTCACCTAGAAAGCTTGCTGTCAGAACCTACCAGGGCACGATGTGTGCTGGCTGGGTACCGGTTCTGGAGCTGCTGGACGGGTCCTCTGAGTCCGGTATCTCCCTCTGTTCCCTATGAGATCCTGCTTCCTTCTTGGAACTCCTGGCCTTCCTTCACTGGCAGAAGATGTAAGGCAGACTGTACCTTCAGCTCAGGTCCAAATGAGTCCTCCTCCTTACTCCTTGCAAAGTCTTTAGATGATCTGATCAGTGAGGGCCTCAGCCCTCCCTTGAAGCCAAAGGGGGCCCAGCGATTGGTGTAGGCCAAGCCTAATTTAAGTGAGACAACCCTGGGTCTCCACCAACAATCTTCAGGGATGCTTCAGGTCAGAACCGGGACGCTTGGCAACAGACAGGTGAAGGATGACAACATATACTTCTAAGTCTCACCCATCTTCCTGTCTGCTGTACATCAAAGTGTCTCCCTAATTAACTCAGCCCTATACAGCGCTAGATCACAACATGGGCTTCCTTTGAAGTAGGGGGTTGCAGGTGGATTTTCATCTCCTACAATTCACATACTTCCCTGCTCTCAAAGGAGTGGTTCCAGACAGGAAATTCACTGCCCTTTCATACCAAGGAGGGGTGTTAGTACCAAGTGGACACATTGCATTACAAAGAGGTGTTGGCATCTGGTCTCCATTGTCACTTCTGCACCCAGGCCTTCCCTACGGCCTGCTAATTAACATTCTTCAGTATTTGCCGCCACCAGCAAGGTATGACAATGTAGATGCAAATCCATGAAATTCTAATCAGGCTGCCCATGGCCAAAGGCTTTTGAGGTACCCACGGCTGTCAGGTGTCAGCTACACATGACAGAGGAGGGCGGCGCGGTAAACTGTGTCCTCCCAGAGTACATGACTATTTTTCTGCTGTGCGGTGAGCATGGAAAATGTGCGCAGGAATGGCCCCATCATTCATTCCTTTAAAAGAGCAAAAAAAAAGCCCAAGCGAGCACACTCTTCCTGTGCGGATGGTCGAATTCATCACACCCACCAAGAAGACAGAGGCCGTTTACTGGGTCAATTTCCAGAAGTGTTTTCAGAACAACCAAGGAGGGTCAGTAATTTCTTCTATCACATCCACACACTGGCTGGGAAAACTTTTAACATAAAATCTTATGGGATCCCTGTGGACAGGAGAAAGATTATTGAACAGGAGATGGAGGAGATGCTCAAGGCTGATACAATCGACCCCTCAGATTCCTTGGTCCTCACTTATTGTCCCAGTTGCCAAACCTAATAACTCTTGGCGAACCTATATAGATTTTAGTAATCTGAACTCAATCTCCATCTTTGACAATTTTCCAATGCCACGCCTTGATGATTGAATCGAGAAGCTAGTGAAGGCCAAGTATATTTCCACTCTCAAAGAAGAGGTCCCATATCCAAGCCCGCATCTCTGGGCCACCAACAACAGGGGTGAACTGCAGTCTCTACTTCTCCTCTTCCATCCCAGGCCCTCTGCACTGCACTGGCTTCCCACTTCGCAACCTAAACTTAGGACATCCTGTCCTCACTCGCCTGTACTTCCCTCCCTCCCACCTCACCTACTCTCAGGCCTCCCTTGGCCCCCCTCTCTCCTTCCCTCTTGCTATCCTCCTTCTCGCCCGTAGCACCAGATGAGGTCTCTTAGCAAGTCCTCTCTATGAAAGTCTCCTCCAAACAGGTGCTCCCCTGCTCCTCCAGAACTATCAAGGACATTTCCTCCCTCACTCCTGCCTTGGCTGATTTCTGCAACCACTCCTTTGCCACTGGCTCCTTCCCACTACCCCTCAAGCACTCCTTTGTTTTGTTATGTTATGTTATAGAAACTTATAAAGCAATGGGAACTGACAATTCATTTTCTAGGCCAATTTAGAACCTATGTCTGAATGAAGGTTCTATTTATTATTTCTAGGTGATAAAGAGTAAGTAGACTGACATTCCTCTACTAAGGAAGCCAGCCACAGCAACTAGTTAAGGTTGCCCGGAAGCATTGGTACCCATGCCCAAGTGGCACATAAGGGATCTATCTAATAATGTATCTTAGCGCCTAGGGATCGAGATTATATTGATCTAATTATAAGATCATCTTTTAGCATTATACTAAACGTGTCTTTATTCAACAGGGCGTCAGAGAGACTAGAAAGAAACATTAAACACATCTGCTGGTTCTATATACAGCAGGCACAAGTGAATTTTTCCCCTGATGAATGTCGGGCATTTATGTGCATGAGCAGGACCGAAACTTGTACAAGTAGGGCTTCTAAAGTGTAAAGAGCAATAGCACTCGTACACTTGCGAGACAAGAAATCTGTGTGAAGTCTGCACATGGAGTATTTGCTGTACTGTGATAATATTGTTTACATTTATGTATTAACTTGTGTTTTTTACATCATTTCTTTTACTGTCCCGAGTCTTTCTTATGATCATGTGTTTTATGATAAATAAAATGTGTGTTTTTATAATGCAAATTTGGGAGTAATTCCTAGTCTGTGAAAGTCTCCTTGACTCTCTGAAGTGGAGACACTTAATATACACCTTCCTTTTGTAGAACAATATCTTTTTAAGATCACATGGATTTTCCAATAGATCTTTTTTTGGTTAATCCCAGCTTACTCAAAACTGTAGTGCACTGCATAACAAAATCCTTAAAATAGCCACGGTTGATTTCAAGATTATGTGTGCAAATCACAAAACAAAGAATCCAGTATTTTCCTATAATCTAAAACTCTCCATTGCGCTCTACTTTCTAAAGAGCATATACACAACTCGTAATGAATTTCCGCAAGTGGGGTGGAGTTCTGGATAATGAGGATTCTCATCCATATTATTCCCTCAAGATACTTTAAAATCGTTAGAATCCAGATAAAAATGCCTGCCTTGATACAATAAAGCCTGGTGAGTAATTTCTCCTCATAAAGGTTTATCATAGATGACCAAAGGTTTCCCAAGTTTGCCATCTATACTTTTTGTTTAATTCAACATGGCAGGTGCTCGCGTTTTCACCCAATCCGTAATTCTGACGGCATGTGGTTTGCTAAAAACAGGGAAACCTAAGTATTCCTCTTTTTGAGAGGATGTGTGGCAATGACCTGTCGCCCTCATCCATTCACTGAAACAAACTGATTTGGTGAAATCTTACAAGAAGATTTGCTTGATCTTGCACCTTCATATCAGTTGGCAATGAGTAAGGAGTCAAATTGAAACTGACCTGACAAACCGACTGCGATTCCTGCAGGATCAAATTGAAAATCACCTTTGAGTTGATATAGATCAGGACCCGATCTGTCAGATATAGGTCAATACAATCGCTTGCAATGTCCCTTGTTATTGCTCGCAATCGGAACTGTGAGACAGGCATGGTATCAAGAGACATGAGACAGACGACAGAGATATATACATTTCTAAACAAAACTTTATTAATGATCAGGATGGTGTAACACCTAATTAACCCTATGCTTTGGTGGGATTTTTCCTGCCTAAATAAATCTTAGGAAAGTCTGTGTCTACAAGTCCAAATCAAAAGTCTGTCTGTGTCAAAACCTATGCTTGTCCTCACAGCTACAACACAATCTAGTGAGGAAATGTTCTCAACCAACTCTAAGTGTTCAGGTTCAATACAGTTCCAATGTAACTTTGTTTCAAAGAGGTTTGATCACATTCTGAAGTTCTGTATATTCACAGGTATCACAGTTTGCATCAAACAAGGGCCTTCGGTTTCCCTTCCCCAAGTTCAAATGTAATCAATTTCATACAATACTGTGATCTGGGGGACTCCTTTCCCCATGATAAACACTATCCAGTTCTTTGGTTCTCAGGGTTCCCTTCCCCAAGATTCGTACTGAGCAGTTGACTTGTTTCCTCTTTTCACAAGTTTACATAAGAAACCACGCTCCACTTGAACCTTCCTTTGGTTAGCTTCACCAAGGAGACCCACATATTTGCTGCTTTCCCAATATTTAGTGGCTTCTGGTCTAGGCACAGTTGTCAGACCACATGGTCCACCCACTACAGGTCCTGCAACCACATGCCTTGTCTGTAATTTGAGTCTTGATATTGGCATTGTCCGTGATTAGGAAACTTCCTGGTCTAGGTGCAGTTGTCAGACCACATAGTCCACCCATCACAGGTCACCCAACCATAAGTTTTCACAAAGGCCGTTGTTCAGTAATATTCAAGACAACTCCTCAATGTCTTTGCATGTCTTGCCCGTTATTCTTGATGTGTTTATCCGGCAGTAGGTTATGTAGGGAAGGGATGGTATCACAAGTATGACACTGTGGCACTGACCCAATGGATACAATTTGTAAAACCTTTATTAAAGTTGTTGGGGCTGGGAAAACTCCTACTTTGCCCTAAAACTAAGGTGGGAGAAGTCTCGACCATCAACCGATAAACAAAACAGTCCTAGTGGAGTCTGTCCAATCAAAATGGGCTATGCTAACAAAACCTAATGCCTGCCCCATCTCTTGTAAAAAATGTGTAAAATGGAGAAATGTATGGAAATGAAAAATGAGTGTTCAAAAGAATAAATGTGGTTGAACCAGCACTCCTCCCCACGTTAGACCTCACGTAGTAAGACTGTCCCTGTAGGCAGGATGACACACTCTGGCTCGGTTTTCGACACAATTAGCAGTTTGTTAGGCAGAAACCTGTGCAGTTCCCTTAGGGACCACTGCAAAAGGCTTAGGACTACAGGTGTTGGCAGTAAACCCAATTGGTAGCAGTCTGTACCACCCAGATTTACCTGGTAGCTGTGGCTGAGCAGCCAGACTTCTCTCAAGAAGAGTTAGACAGTATATAGAGTATACAAAATAGGTACAGAGATACAGTAGCACAAGCAAACACTGACCAGAGCTTGGGTATAACCGTGTATAATTATTTATTTAAAAACACACTTGTAAAATACACGAACACTAATATGGCAAGCAAGTTCAAACACAGTCACTATCAATATATATATACATCCCTGATTACTTATTGAACAAGTCTTAGTTAAAACACTACTTATTTGCAGACAGAGGTGAGCGCATAACCTAAGATGGCACTCCAATAAGTTAGTTAAAAAGGGAGGGAAAAGGTAGAATTAGGACAGCACAATACCAGCACTTTTTAAAAGAACCAAAGCAAGTCAGAAAAAGGCAGAGTCTACTGTTAGAGCAAAAACGTTCATGGGCCAGGCCCACTCTTGGAGAGAGCAAGGCGGAATGTGTCCAAGATCACACAGTTGAATAATACTTTAAAAAGTCTTTGCAGATAGTTCAAAAAGGGTTGGATCAGTTCAGGAAAAGTTAGTTAGCAGGTCCCAAGTCACCCCAGGATAGAGAGTCAAGGATTTATGGGACACCTTGAACAGTCTGTTGCAAGGGAGACCAGGCGGGACACAGTACCTGAAATGGTGAGAAAGCTCCAGCGGGGGCAGTTGCTCCTGGCAGCGGGTGCAAGTCAGTGCTTCGTCCAGGGGAAGAGAAGATCTCGACGTGGAGGAAAGCTGGAAGTCGTTGCACTGCCAGGGAAGAAACCAGCAGCAGAGTTTCCCGGTTAAAAGGTACTACCCTTTTATTCGCGGTAGTGGTGAAGTGTGGCTATCCGGCCGCCGGGGTGCTTGGCACGGGCGATTCGACCACAAGACGATCCAGGAAGGCGAAAAGAGGGCGAACTGCTTATCCCCACCAGTTCAGAGGAAGAAGACTCTCCGGGATGAAGATCTGCTCTGTCGTTGGGAAGTGGTGAGACGGTTCAGCAGGGCTCCACCGGTGATGTCGTCGTTGCAGGTCGCCTCAGCTTCTCCCTCTTCGGATTCTTTGGTCCTGTGGCGACTTCTGAAGTTCCAGTTCCCAAAGCCCTGCTTTTATGCAGAAAACCCCCATTCATCAGTCCTAGCTGTCACTCAAACATGCTAAGGGGTGAGCCGGGTGGCTCATCACTGGGCCAATCACACAAGAGTGTGACTTGAGTTGCCGAGGCAACTCAGTCCAGGGTGCCTAAACCCACCTCCCACACATCCTGTAGACCCAGACAGAGTGGCACCACTTTTGGAGGCTTCTGTGCAGAAGCCCGCCAAAAAGTGGAACAAAGGGCTCGACTTGGGTTGGAGTTACAGAGGAGAACACAAACGGCATTTTAAAACCGAGTCCTGGCAAAATGACCCAACCGGGGAATAAATATTAAATAAATAACCCGGCGGTATCTTTAACATTGCACCAAAAAAGTGGTGTGTTTAAAATGAATGGGAAAATCCCATAGGAAATATTCTGGTGGAATATTTTGCGTGGTAACCACTGCCACCAGCCAGAAACTCGACGAGGGGGGACTGCACAGTGCCCCCGGGAAAAACAGACCCAGGGGCAATCTAATTACCCCTACCAGTACTTCCACAATATGATGGTTTGTACTGGTTCTGTTCACAATTTAAGACTAGTAAAGTCAATGGTGACTTTACATGCCCTGGGAGACAGTAGTCAGTCCCAGGGTATGGCGTCTATGTTTGGGGGTCACTATGACACCCCTGTGCTACTGCACTGAGGGTGCTGTGTAACACACTTACCAAAACCACATGAAACCCTTTGGAGTAAAAGACCCCATAGCCCATAAAACATGTTACAAAGTCAAAGGATATCTCAAATCATGTCTAAGAGTGGGAGAAAAAGAGTCTCATTCTTAGCAGGAGAAAAAAATAAACCCCAAAAATCCAGCAAAGCTGGTGGGGGACTCACTAGGTTTGCGAAATTAGCCTTAACAGAGAATTCTCCCTAACACAGTTCCAAAACGTAGATCGAGGCATGCCGGGCCTTCCATGTTAAAATCTCTTTTCCTGACTTCCAAATAATGTTTCAACAAAAACTTTCAATTAGGTCCCCCTCTGTCGGGCTCGGACCCTTCACAACAAAATTCAACAAAACTTGCACAGGGGCTCCCTTCACCAATCGTATTGTACTTCGGGTCTCCCTCTGTTGGCTCGGACCACTTTCGGATGTGGAAGACTTTTGAATGTGCGTGGCTTTCTTTACAGACCACTGCAGGACCATTACGACTCAAAGTTCACGTTTTAACTTTCACTCTGCCTTCGTTGGGAGTTAATCTTGCCCACTTCACTGTTCATTTGCTTTATTGCTTCAAACAATGTACCTTTCACTGAAACCTTCGAGCAGGCTACTATCCTTTCACCAGACCACTCTGTTACTTGGTATCGCTGATCTCACAGCTGTCCTTACTTCAAAGTTCATTCACAGGTCTGCCTTTCTTTGTATCTCATCCTTGCAGCCTTTACTTGTGATATAATGTTGCTACTTCAAACTTGAACACACACCGGTCTATCAGGTTACTTGCCAACTCTCACCGGCTGTGTTCGTTTCTTTCGTGGTTTTATGATTTTCAATTAACGAGTCCAGGTTAGTACCACAGGTCTGACTTCGCATCCCCACCTCTGCCATTCACCCAGGAGGGTTGCTGGTGTTAGGAAATATTTCCTTTTCATGTGTAATTTTCCCTCCAGTTGTGTACCCCCTAACGTTTTGCTGCTGTTATACACCATAGTCTGACTTTGCCAGAGGAGCACAGCCTTCAGCTGCCCTCCCCTGGGCTTTTTCGCTCACGTTATTATGGGAATACTGACATGCCCTTAAATAAAGTCAGTACTAGGAGACTTTGTTTCCCTTAGTCCTTGTCAATATTGTACCTTTTCTGCAACATGTTGCAAGTGCACAATATACCTTCCAGTATAGTGCACTTGGGTCTTTCTGTCATTTCTAAAGGCCCTAGATACTCTCGAAGGAATTATTAGGAGAAGTGCAGATGTGCCTTGGGACAGGGCTGGTGGCAGCGTATCTTCATGTATTTTTAACACTTTCCTGCCAGGTAAACCGTGTTTCGCACAAATATGTGGCCTGGATCCAAAATGGCCATGCCACAAGTTTCTTTGTCCTGTCCTTTGGCCATCTTGCCCCTTCACCTTCCCCAGGTCGAGCTGCCCGGGTCAGTCCTTATTTGGGCATGCATTTTTTCAGGAAACGCCAAGCTTTTGCGGGCTTCTGCATGCCTTGTATGTGTGCTTCCAGGATGTGGGTTGAACTGTCTGGTTCCACTACACATGCTGGGTGACAAGATTATGGTGTGCTGTGAATGCCTGGAACCACCGTGGTCCGTGATTGGTCAACATATGGTGTGCCTGTATGTGAGCAGATCTCCCATTGGGTCCTCTTTGTTTAGGCGCAAAAGGATATTCAGGATAAGAGAAGGCTCCAAACACCCATACCATGTTGATCTCTTGAGTGCTCACTGAACAAAGGATAGGATTCAAGTATCCTGAAGCTAAGAAGCCAAGTTGAGGAACCACTGGTGACCCGCTGGAAGGTTTGGCACCCTGAGCTCACTGTCGTCCTGCTGGACCCCTCGGCATCTGATGGAACTAGGTCTGCGAAGGCGCTTCGACCCTTTGGAATAGTGGGACTAACTATTCTCGGCACCTTCATCAAACCCTGCAACTAAGCCTTTTTGGAAGTGTGCCTGGGCCAACCAGTGGGCTGACCAGCTTACGCAGGACCTTTTGCTCTGATACCGCCGCAGTTTTCAGGAGTCCCTTGAAACTTGGTACATCGCAAGCTCTGTGTTCACGGTACTCTCACAACGAATTTCATACACTTGGCGTTCCCAGGTCTGGAGTAAATAGAGAGCGCCCGAACCGGAGTACACGTGGTTACAGTGTCGCCCAGCCATGGTGACTAACTTTGCAAGTGCGTTGCAGCTTTGCCCCTCTGTGCCCTGAAGCCTGTTACAGTGAAACTGGCCTGATCCATCCACCAGGAGCGGAGAAATCTCCACTCTCCCATTTGGGAATCAATGCTGTAACTTCATTGCTGAAAGCCGCAAATCCGTGAGATTGCCACATCTGAACCTGCAACCGAATTGGACTTTACTGCCGAAGTTTGGTCCGGAGTGCGCCAGGGGTCGGTGAGTAATTGCAACCCTTATCGGTGGCCCCTAGCACATCCTCAATTTTTACGCACAAGAGGCCCCTGAGGGCCCCTCTCCTTTCCACAGATAGCCTGAGCTATCGAACTATTCCCAACTCCTGGAACCTGTTTTGTCCTCAGGGGTAGACCCTCCACGAATAGTGGGAACCTATTCTGCATCACCTCACCCACCTTCCTGAGCTGCTACAGAGCCTACAAGAGACCCCGTTTTCACCCATCTGCACTACCGTGTGTGCCAGCATTGCAAGTACATTTGAGCAATAGGTTCCCCTCTTCTTAGGGACTGGACTGCCTTTCGGTTCGGATTGTGATTACTGCAGAACTACCTAAAGAGTCTTTGCACTACCTGCGTCCTTCCCTTTTCTAGGTTGTGGACCCATTTCGTGCATTAACCCTTTAGGCCCCTTGGTTTTGTATGTATTTATTTTAGTAGGATTGTGTTGGTTTAAAAGTGTTACTGGTATTAACTATTGTGTTGAAACTCAAAGGCCTTGAATAAATGTATTTGTATGTTTAATATATATACAGGTTCCATCTCTTCATTCTTGTGGCACCCTAGCCCCCTTGACACCCTGAAAGGCTTTTGATCCCCCCCCCCCAATTATGCAAATTAAAGGATATAAATATTGGGGGTAGAGGCGCCAGTGCTTCAAGCAGAGCTTCCTTATACGTCTTGTAGGAATCTTCAGCTGCTGACAAAGACAATTGGGGATCCTCCATTGATGGAGGTTCGTTTTGTTTTTCCGACTCCTCACTCAAACACGGATGCTTCGATACCTTATTAGCCAACAAGTCAATTACAGTGCAGGCTCTCCCAGAAGAAGGCCTTTCTGATGATGCTGGAGAGGGACAACTTCTCATGCAGATAGGCTCTGTGTGTGCTGCTAATGTGGCAAATCGGTTCCTCATCTTTACTGAGGCTAGCCAAGAGGACTCAGTCGACTGCAAAACCGTCTGTCCTTCCCTTTCAGAAATATCCCCATTGAAGGGTGCTAGGTGGTCCATCTCCCTCGGCATCATTACAGAATCCACCATAGCAGGTGAAGCAACAGTTTCATCTTTCGTTATTGGTCGTGAGAAGATGTTTTAATTTCTGGTTTCTCAGCACAGTTATGACAGGTTTTTTTTGTGATCACTTATTTTCCAGATAGGTTTTCAGAGTCTGGGTTTTTGGCCTTTACACCTCCACGGGTCATCTTTTGTGGAGCCATTTCCGGGGAACTTTCTCTGGAATTCGATACAATCTCCAATGTATCTGGGGCCTTTGAATTAAGAGAGACCACTGAAGTTTGTAAAGCTGAGCCACTGATAAGATTTTCATTTATATGCATGTCATTTAAGTTTTGCATATGTTTCTCCAGCATTATACATCAATGGTGTATTTGAATTTGTTTTTTTCCCCTATATTTATTTTCCTTTACTCGACCTGTTGCGTTATCATGCTGTATGTCTTTTTTTGTAAGCACGTAAATATTAAATGGTTTGCCTATGCAGCACAAAACCAGGTACACTTTTGGTGAAATCACATTGGCCACAGGCGTCAGCAAAGCTTTAGCACTGCAAACCCCTCTCTTAACTAAGGAGCACCCCACAAGTGCCATGCAGTGCTTGATGCTCTGCAGCCGTATCCAATTAAATCCCAGCAGAATTAGTGACTGATCTGCCAGGATTATCGCCAGTGCAACGACTCAGTTTTGATCACTTACTCCAACAATTCTGACTTTATTAGGGAAATCGGTTTTAAACAAGATTCCTAATTCTCTGAGGAAGGACTTGTTGGAAGGAATTA
Source organism: Ambystoma mexicanum (assembly GCF_040938575.1). Classification (NCBI taxonomy): domain Eukaryota; kingdom Metazoa; phylum Chordata; class Amphibia; order Caudata; family Ambystomatidae; genus Ambystoma; species Ambystoma mexicanum. The sequence continues at coordinate 1,172,807,933 of NC_090927.1, read as the reverse complement.
CTCGAACATTGAAACCCCAACATATTCAACGGAATCTGGGGGAAGCCTTAGCCATTAAACCTGGAGATTGAAAGCGTTTACTTAAATTGCAAACGACAGCACTGTCTAAAAGCTACTGAGAGTGCTTGATACCTCCCTATCCAGAAAGACTTCCTTTATTATAGGCAGTGAGAAGGGTCATTATCGAGAGAAAGCGACCAGCCGCCAAGTTATCGCCAGTTGGGAAGAGTTCTATAATTCAAAGTGATAACGACCCCCAGCCCCACCCCAACATTACTAATTTGATAGTGGGTTAAGTAAATAGACAAACTAAGTTAGTAAACGAAATGTGGATTTATTTTGTAGTATTTTGGCAACATGTCTTCATAAGTTAAACATTTGAATTGCAAACTTTGTTGAACTGAAATAGGTTTAACATACACATGTATTCGGTTTAGTGCAAAAGTAAGAAAGTGAAAATATTTCCCCGTGTTTTAGCCTTCTCGTTATGCTAAACATGATGTTGCAGCAAAAAAAAGTGCTCCTGGAGAAAGCAAGTGCCTTGTTGCAAGAAATGTTACCTGGAAATTTCATTTTTGTTTTCCTGTCTGTATTTGAAGACATACGTTTCAGAATGCAGTCAATACCAATCGTTATTGACCACACTCTAAACATTCTGATTGGCTGCGGGGAGGTCAGTAATGATCTCCATGTGCTAATTAAGCAAAAAGAAACGACGGGCAGGGGCATTACCAGGACAGGTGATGCCCCAGACCAGTTAGAAGCCAGAGCGAAGCGAGGGCTTTAACGTTCGCACGGGGCATTACCTTCCCCAGTAATGCCGCCACCTGAAGGGGTTTATTGCTATTAGTATCCCGGCATGTTGTACTGGGATACTAATAGTGTTTTTTTTTAAGTTGTGAAATGGCGTGTTTGCCGTTTTTCAACTTGAATAAAAACTACAAAACAAAATGGCCACCGCCACCATGGATCTGAGAGAAGGGAACTACATGTAGTCCCTTCTCCCTTTCCATGGTGGCCATTGCTGTGACAGATCTGCTCTGGGAACACAGTGTTCCTGGCACCGGCGAGGGAAAAAAGTGCAAGGTAAGTGGGCAGGGTGGGGATGGTGTGGAATTTGGGTTTGGGGTGGTGTGGAATTTGGGTTTGGGGTGGAGAAAGTAGAGGAAAGGGGCGTGGGGGCCAAACTTACCTGATTCCTGGCAGGGAAGATGGTGGCCTTCTGCTTCTGAGGAGGATCGGAGCGGGGGTTTTACCATGTGGTAAAGCCCCTGTTCTCAGCCTCTTGATTGGCTGGGAGCCACCAACCCTGAGCCCGCCAGGTTAATAATATACAGTTAGTAACTGATCATTGCAGGATCTGTTGCATGTGTTATTTTAGAAAACTATTGAAAAATGTTGTTCTTATTTCATAACGTAGGTATATGTAAACAATCTCTCGTCTTACCAAAACATGATGCAATAAACCCAAATTTGTTATGAATTGGCTAGTATTTTAAAATTGAGAGGAGTAGCATTCTTAACATTGGTGTGTTTATAAGTTATATTAGTACATCATATGTTTAATATGTGAATGGATTTTTGTGAAAACGTTCTCTAAATAAACTTGGACTGTGTGTTCACTATACTGATGTCACTAAGAAGTGTTATTTAGTGAGCCCTGACTGAAATGTAAAGTATTCTATTTTTTTTTAATTCCAGAAACATGATAAAGTCCTTCTATACGGCTAGCCTGCTGCTTGACGCCATGTCAGTATTCGGGGCACTCACTGAAGAAGTAAGCAACGTGAATGTATACTGTTAAACTGTGCGGTGCATCCGCTTATGCCGTTGTGTCGAGTTACATTCAGGGTTAGATTCAGTAGTCCAACTCTTTTGGTTGATCTGGAGGTTTACTGCTAACTTTAGCACTAACTCCTGTGCCACTCACTTTAAGGGTTGATTCAGGTTTGTTGACCAATGCTTGCTGCAGTCATATCTTGGAATGCCGACAGCAGAGAATGTCCACCACCTTGTAAACTGACTCCGAGATTGTAGCATGGATGGTGCGGCCAGCCTTAAATTAGCAATTTAATTCTTCTGTTTGACCTAGAAAAGACATTTTATCTAGCCCAATGATGGTTAGCAATCTTACCCCATTGTAGTATTACTCCCATACTTTCAGTAGTGGACAGCTTTCTTTGACTTTTACTGTACACACCACTTTAAGTTTACATGTAGCCAAGAAATCCTCATCAGCCCAATTTCACTTGTGTTTACTAGAGAAAAACTTTATTACCAAATATGATCTGCTTAATATGGGTTTGCAAGCACTTGTACTTTCCCAGATTGACGGTCGGAATGTATTGCTGACTGGAGTTTCTATGGAATGTGTGCCCGTCTTAATTTACACTGCATTCAACCTCCTGTCTAAAACTGAGGGCTCGAAAAGGTGATGTTGTATCCCTTCTGCTGGCTTTGCTCCATTGGCTGCCTAACATTAAAGGATTTGATTTTAACACAGCATTGATTTTGCTCCAAGCAACTTTGCATCAAAGCTTCAACTGTTGAGTGGGCATGTTCCTCACCTAGTCAGAATCGGCTGATTCTGACAATTGCTAAAGTGTGGAAAAAGTCAAACTCCAGCCTTCTTAATAGTTGCCCCTAGGGTCTGGAACTTTCTACGTTGCACTTTAACATTCCCCATTGTAACTTTTTGTCGAGGCCTTAAAACGTTTCCTAGAACAAATCTTTTATAGTTGTTTTTTTTTAGGCTTTTGATTTTATTTTTGTTTGTTATTTTTGTATAAGTAACTTTTAGGGATTTTTTTAAATAAATGTGTAAAGTGTTATGTTAGCTATTTTATTATATATTGTACTTTATATGTTACATATGTAATGGCCTCATTGTGCAGCACGCAGAGGGAAGGGTCAAATAAAACAAGCTTAATATCAAACTGATTATTTTTTGATTGTATCATGAAATACCTTTTTCTTTTAATATGTTGTCATAGACGGCATCAAGAAACCGCCAACTCTCGAAGACAGTTCAAAGGTTTTCATTAAGGGTTTAAATGGGTTCCACTAGGGGCTGTTTTTTTCTCCCTCATCTTCTCTGAGCCTCCCTCCATCCTAGCTGAGACTTCCTAACTCTCACCGCCTCATCTCTTACTCCCTCCAGGGTCTTCTAGGTGAATCCCAACGTGGGGTCCCACAAGAAGAATTATCTTAAGTGTGGATGCCTTCTAGTCATTCAGCTGCCACCCAGTCTTTACCTATCACACTTTTGTACTCCTCACCTAGATGTTTTTCCTCCTACTCTCCTCCCTTCTCTTAATCCAACTCTCCTCGTCTCCCACTTTTTCCACACACTCTCTCTCTCTCTCTCTCTCTCTCTCTCTCTCTCTCTCTCTCTCTCTCTCTCTCTCTCTCTCTCTCTCTCTCTATCTCTCTCTCCTCTATTCCTTCTACTCTCTGTTCTCCTCCTCTCCCACTACCCTCTCCTCCATTGCCCTCCACTCCCACCACTCTCCTCCCACTACTCTGCCCTACCCTCTCCTTCCTCTACAATCAACTATTCTCCCCATCCTCTCCTTCTCTGTCACCCTTCGTTCAATCTCTTTCACCTACTTACTCCCACATACACCCCCTACGCTTACACCTTAGTCACTCTTTTCATTAACCATACACGCACTCGTACCCAAGTACCACTTTCACCAGCCAATACCTCACCTTGCTCCTGCTCTCTGCAATTCTCCTCCATGCCCTGCTGCACCGTCCTTCCTCCACTTGTCTTCTCTGTCTGCATTTTCTTCCCTTCAAACCACCCAAACAACCTGCACTGCCTCAATCTTCTGCCCTTCTAAATGCTCCCCTTTCCCCTTCCAAAGGCCCTCTCCCTCAGCTGGTCTCCCGAGCTAATCCCTGTGCACGTGGGTCTGCCGGCATTCTGCAATGGCCGCCCACTGCATACAAACTCCATTTCAGAGTTCATATTCGTGGTTGAAGGAGCATCTGGATTGCCGGTCTGTGTTGCGCGACATTCCTCTGGCTTTGTGTTCACCACGGCGTCTCTCTTGAGTGATATGTTTGATTGAATAAGGAAGTATGCATTGTGCATGTCTGCTGGTTACCACTGTCCTTTCCTCAATGCCTGTCAGCCTCTTTTTCTGGGCAGAGTTCTCATTTGTCTTTTTCAGGCCAGCAACTACCGGAATGCACCTGGTCCCAACCAAGAAAACACTGGCCCCGAACCAGGGAATGGAATTGTGAAGAGAACTGAATTTTTTTTTTGCCAGAGATGAGACCCGAAACACCAAACCTATCCACCCCACATGGACCGAATGCGAATAGTGGGCAACAGAAAATGGAGTGAGCGTGTGAACAGACTTTAGTGGAGCAGGAGAGATGGAAACATCCTCCCCAATTCAAATTAAAAGTTATACTTCTCAGCACTAGAAAAATTTCCAGGAAAACGAGCATCCTCAGCCCGTGGCTGCAACCTTGCAAATGGAGACTGAAAAGGGGGCAGGGCTAAAAGTATTTTTGGAGCCTTCCTGGGGTTCCTTAGCCAGCCATTGGTTATGGGAGCATGTGACCAGGAGGACCAATGAGAGCCAGCAGGGGTGTTGAAAGTGGAAAGCCTGGGCGGTATAAAAGCCCAGTCAGCACAGAGGAGATTGAAAGGTATTCGACTTAGATCAGGTAGAGAGTTGATAGATGAAGTGACCAGGTGGAGGGTGGGCAGTGGAGTGGAGTGCTGAGGAGACTCTGGCAATGTTCTGAGAGAGTGCACGTAAGGTTTTGTGTGTAGGAGAGTGTGGTGCCAGGTGAATGTAGTGTGGTGAAGGAGTGTACAAGTGGAGTGAAAAGAAGGTGAGAGATGGAGAGATAGAGGGGAGATAGTTGCAGGCGGATTTAGAGTGGGTGTGAGAGTAAGTGGAAGAGGGTGTGTGACAGGAAAGTGGGGGAGAGAGTGAAAGGTGGTAGGTAGGAGCTACTGTGGTAGGGTGGGGAGAAGGAAGGCAGTTGGGAGAGACATACAGTGTGTCTGTAAGCTCAGAAGACAGAGGAGTAGATGGGGTAATTGAGGGACGGGTACAGGTAGAAAGAGAGGAAAGAGAAAGGGTAGAGGTGCAGGTAGTGCAAGTGTGACCGAAGTAAGGGGAGAGAAGAAGAAAGGGGAAGCAGAGGGTGGAAGCACACCATTGAGCGTGTAAGCAAACGGTGTACCGATAGGTCAAGAGGGAGATGAAGATCACAAATGGGAGGATATTGGAGACATAGGGGAGTGGTAGAGACTGAGAGAGTTTGAGAAGGGGAGACAAGTTGAGAAAACCCTTGTTGATTCCCTATTTCTAAATCTGTTTTATGTTCGTTTTGCACCCATCACCACCATATTTGTCTTACCGCGCCTGGCCTTGTCGGATATGAAGCATATTGTGACCTCCCCTGTGTGTTGCCAGACCTTAGTAGGGAGAGGAAGTGATTGGGAAGAGAGATTAGAACAAACAAATTCAGTGGGGATAGCATTTGGCAAGATAGTAATGGGATATTATTATGGTAGTAGAGATGCATGTTACTTTACTGTGGTTAGTTATCTATATGCCTCTGGGGAAGGTCTCATGAATGTGCTACTCGATTTAGAGCAGAGCTTATTGTGATGGCAATGTATAGAGTCAACAGAAGCACAGTACTAGATGTAGTTGATGAGTGGTTGCTTGAAGGACTTGAGAGTTTCTCAAGTGGGCCCTAGAAGTTTTGGGCACTTTCACCAGATTAGTTTGTAAGAAACCATGTCTCTGTCCAGGGAGAGCAGTGGGTTTGCCAAGCCAGCTGACAGAAGTGTCTATTCCAAGGGTTGACCATGTTAGGAAGGATAGCTCAGTGGCAAGGCATTTGTCTTGGAAGCAAGATAATGCAGCACAACACAGATTCTGATCCGGATCCCGCACTTAGAAACCATTTGCTGGTATTAAGCATGGTATGAAAGAACAATTCTAATTATAATAATTATGTGTTTGTGTGGGAAAACATGGTGAGGTGATGGGCAGGGGAATAGAAGACATGATGGTTTTGTATCCTATACTTGTCATGATGGACTTGTCATCAGCCTTTGACCTTGTTGACCACGATAAGCTCCTGATTAACATGAGAGGGGCTGGTATTTACTCATCCGAAGCAATTACCTGGATTAACTCGTTCTTATCTAACCAAGTCTCTCGGATCGTTTGGGGAAATGTTTCCTCGTCTGACGAAGTGCTAAAATGTGGAGTTCCACAGGGCGCATGTTTGTCTCCTCTTTTTAACGTGCCTGCCACCCTCTTTGTGATCTCCTAGAAGGATTAAGAGTACACTTGACCAATTATGCTGATGACACCCAGCTTGTGTTCGAGCTGAGTGGCTCTCACACAGTAGACTGTGAGAGGATAAACATGGTATATACCAAAATCTAGAAATGGATGCCTAATAATGGCATGTGCCTAAATGCTAGTAAAACCGAGCTTCTGCTCTTTGGCTCACCTTAGGCCAGAGCTAAACTGGATTGTCAGTATAAAGGTTTTATGATTGAACAAATCAAGGTGGCGGAGACAGTTAAAACTCTGTGTCAAGTTTGAATCATCTTTAAACCTGGATGCTCACATTACTATGTCTCCAATAAAACCCAATGCTTTCTCAGACTTCTGAGATTAATTAAGCCATATGTCTCCGAGGCTAACAGTGCTACACTGGTGCGCGCACTCATAGCACCTAGATTAGGTTATTGTAACACGCTCATCGTTGGAATCGGTACAAACGGACTGCCACGCCTGCAGGTGCTACAAAATGATGCTGTCGGATCGTCAAGAACATCCCTAGGCATGAGCCTTTTTCCGCACCCAGAAGGAGTCTACACTAGCTGCACGCATTCAGTTTAACGCTGACCCTGACCCATAAATGTCTTTATGGTAATGCACCCGAGTATCTGAAAGCGGGTCTAGCTGCATACTCTTCGGGGCGAACTACAAGGTCGAGCAACAGGGCGTACTTGCTGGCGCTGCGGTGTAAAAGAGCAAGAGGCCTGGGCAGAGCTTTTGCTCTGCAAGCTACTAAGAGTTGGAATGAACTCCCTAAACAACTGCGGTTGGATGAAAATCTGAGTTTAAGAAAGAAATTGAAAACTCTTCTTTTTCAATAATGTGCCTTTCTTGTCCTCTTCTGTAGTGTCTTTCTTGCCCTCTTTATCTTCATCTTTATCTTTCTTCTTGTGCCCTGATGCCTGAGTGCTCCGGCGCATTACAAGTGTATACATAAATAAACTAAAAACAATATACTATTAGGTTCTGTAGGCTGTGAGCTAGTGGGGTATTAAATGTATTTTTTAAGGTAGATGAAACTATATAGAAGGATTGCCAGGTTCTAATTGGGTGGGATTGCGATGCGGGAGAACTCACGCCTGGTAGGGAGACAATCCTTGAAATATGGCCTCCCAATTCCCCTACACTACTACCCCTACCTGAAGCCACTATCCGCATCCTTGTTGCCCCTTTACCCACAAACCCTTATATGTTATTGATGGATGTTCGAAGTAATTACATCGAAGTAAATTACTTTGAAATAATTACTGGCGCTGTAACTACAGGATACCAATGGAATATATGTACTACTGAAATAAAATGTACTTAACTGTGCCCTTGCATGTAAGGTAAGTTGTATGTGCGAATGTGTACAGTTCATGTACACATTAATTATAGATTGTTACTTAATGATGAAAGGGTTAAATTGCATTTGTGATTAGAAAGCCTGTCGGGGGCCATGGTTGGCATTTAGCTTGTGATCCAAAAAAGTGGGCTGGTAATAATAGAATATAAGGCATATTAGAACATGTATAGTTCAAATGTTGATGGTGTCTGCTGAGAATCAGCATAACCATTCCGATTATTATGAAGTCTGCGAAGGAGGACCACTCCATTGGAAATAAAATGCATGCCAAAATATGAGTAGTACAAGCAAACGGGCATATGAAACTAGCCACCTTAATTGCAACAAAGCGGAACGCATATGAAACAGTGCAACATGAATTATGTACAGCATGGACCAAGTCCATGAACAGCTGGAGCAAACAAAATAGTTGAAGCTCTTCTGCCTGTTCCTCTGGACCACCTCAAGATCCAGTGATCATGTGCCAGGGTTGTGTTTATCGGTACCCAGGAGCTGGTGGGTCAGATTTGGCAGAGAACATCTGCAACCAACAGGAGCTTCGACCTCTGTAGCCAAACTGAGACCATTCCTTCCCCAGCCCATCTGGCAAGGTGAATACTTCTTCCATTATGCTGCCCAGTCCTCCATCCCCCACCCCAACTATGTAAGCCTCCAGCAATTTCACCCCATCCTAAATCATCACCACACCCTCCACCCCAGCCTGAAAGTCACTGCAACTCTGGTGCTCTCAGGACAGCCTCTCCTCGCTCTCCCCAGATCACGCCATCACTCTACACTCTCACTCTACACTCTCACTCTACACTCTCCCACCACCACCTGCATTTCTCTGTCCCAACCTGTGGAAGCAACAAACTCGCCCCGCTCTCCACGGCCCCAATGGACCACAGGGCCCCATGCTTGAGACTTCAGTCCTGGATCATGTCTTGAACACATGCTTCCTAAAACCCCCACCTTCACAATCATCACAAAGCCCAAGACTCTTCAACTCACCAGGCCCCACCATCAACGCCTTTCTGCTCAATTATACCAAGCATTAGTGCCAGCCTAGAGAAAAAAGTAGCCTAGCCAAAAAGGTGGCCTAGCTGCTTGGTCCTCAACTCCCCACACCACCCCAACTATGCTAGCAAAAACACCCCATCTTAAATCCCCCACCTACCCTGACCCTGAAAGTCACTGGAACTCCCGTCCTCTCAGGACAGCCTCTCCTCACTCTCCCCAGGGCACACCATCACTCCACACTCACCCACCATCACCTGCACTTCGGTCCCAACCCTTGGAAGCAACACACTCTCCCTCCTCTCCAGGGCCCCAATGGAACAGAGGGCCCACCCTCCAGACTCCAGTCCAGACCCATGTCTCGAACATATGCTTCCAGACACCCCCACTTGCATAACCACCACAACCCCCAAAACTCCCCAACTCCCCAGGCCCTGCCATTGATGCCTGTGCTCTTAATGTTACCAAGTCTTTAGCGATGGCTTAGCCAAAAAGGTGTCCTAGCTGGTATAAATAAAGGGGGAGGGGACACAAGGGTTATTTCAAAAAGGTTGGAGCTGAAGTTGCCGCCCGAGTCGCAGCTCCCGAGATTGCACTGCGCCACGCTCAATACTGTATTTTCACTTGTTCGCTACAGAATGCTGTTGTCCGCGCAGGCAGATGCCCACACACTCCTTCACGCATCATGCCCCTTTGTGTGAGCTGTGATGGTGTAATTAGCTGCCGGGACCTCTGTGGTACCTTCAATGAGACGCACAGACACAGGACTCTTCTCATCTGGCTCCCGGCACGCACTGCTGTGTCACGGGAACGCCCCCTTTATTTCAATGCACGCACGACGGCAGAACGTTGCCGTCGTGCCACACATTACCATCATATTCCTCCTTTTTCATAACAAAATGTAAACGGTGCTTTTCAGCAACAATTATTGTCAACATGACAGACTTTAACATAACGTATCAAACAGTGGCAGGCCCAATGTGGGCAATAGTGGGGGACTCGCTCCTTTCAGATCTGGTCGCCCATTATGTAGTCTCTGAATCGCACTGGACATTTACGGCTTTCTCTGCGGGGGTATGTCTCTCCGGCCACTGTCTCCTTGGTCTCTCCTTCCACCTCGCCTGATGCGAGTTCTGCATCTAAAGCACGTTCTGCAGGAGTTTGCTCCCTGCTGGCGGTTTGGGTCAGAGAAACTTCCACCCATCGATCTCTCAGCTTCTCTCCCCCTCCCACCTTCTGAAAAAACTGGCGTCCCCTTCACCTGGACAACTCCCATGGGAGACTTCATAATTGAGGGACAGATTCCCTTCAGGATGACGGTTTTGTATCAGGACAGTGTCACCCATCTCAATGTCCGATGGTTTGAGATGTCGACGGATGTTTTCACCCTCATTGTGAGCTCTTCGGTCTTCTGACGCCTTGTTGTCGTCAATGATGCCTGGCGGCCGACCTTCCGCCTCTGGAAGAAGACCCCGTGGACATCTCCTGAAGAATGCTTCCGGCGGCACCCCCGTGGATTGGCGAGGGTTGGTTCTGTATACTCTTAGCCTAGTATGTATATGCAAAATGCCGGCATCCCCATAATACTGCTAGCGCCTCCCTCTATCTGTGAGTATCGTTGTTCCATGCTGGTGAGTGCTTTTCTGGCATATGCAATTGGCTTCATCTGCCGTTGGGCATCTGGCTGTGAGAGTACTGCTCCTAGTCCGACCGGACTGGCGTCAACTATCATTTCTAATTCTTTCCCTGGGTCAAAGAAAGCCATTGATTCCTCCCCTGTGAGTGCTTTTTTGATGGTATCAAAAGCTTTTTGTTCATTGTCAGACGACACCCATGCTTTGTTTTTCCTTGTCAGCATCCAGAGGGGTTCCGAGAGGGTCACCAGATTGGGTATGAACCTACCACAGTAGTTTACTACTCCCAAAAAGCTTCTCACCTCCGACATGTTTCCTGGTGGTTTCACCTCTATGTCTCTGACTTTTTGCGGGTCTGGGGAAATCCCATTTGCGTGAAAGACAAAAACAAAGAATTCAATACTGTCCTTTAGGAATTTGCACTTTTCACGGTGCAGAGTCAGTCCTAGATTCTGAATTCTTTCCAGCGCTTTCTCAAGGCGGGTCATATGTTCAGTTTCTGACGTGGCGTAGACCAAGATATCATCGCTCAGGTTTATTACACCTTCAAGGCCAGCCAAAGCCCCCCAGATGACGTTTTGAAAATCTTCGGCCGTAGGGGAGACCCCGAAGTTTAGGCGTTTGTACTGGTACAACCCATGGTTGCTCGTGAAGGTAGTTATGTAGCGCGAGTCTGGGTGTAGCTCCAGCTGATGGTACCCAGATGTTAGGGCGAATTCTCTGTTTAGGCTGAATTTCCTAACTTAGTGAGTCCCCCAGCAGCTTTGCTGGATTTTTGGGGTTTATTTTTTTCTCCTGCCAAGAGTGAGACTTTTACCCTCACTCTTGGGCATGATTTGAGTGTGTTTCTTTGACTCTAGATTAATGGGCTATGGGGTCTTTTACTCCATAGGGATTCATGTGTTTTTGTGATGTGTGTTACACAGCACCCTCAGTGCAGTAACACAGGGGTGTCATAATGACCCCCCAGTATAGACTCCATACCCTGGGACTGACTACTGTCTCCCAGGGCATGTAAAGTCACCATTGACTTTACTAGTCTTGAATTCTGAACAGAACCAGTACAATCATATTGTGGACGTACTGGCTGGGGCAATTCGATTGGTCTGTTAGTCGAGGGGGCACGTCTCCGTCCCCCCTGATCGAGTTTTGGCTGGTGGCAGTGGATACTACTTTTTATATTCAACCGCAAATATTTCTCTATGGGATTTTCCCATTGTTCAAGGGTACTATCTTTATTTATTTAATTACGATAGCCTCGAACATACCGCCGGTTTATTTAATTATTATTAATTTTCCGGTTGGTATTTTTTGCCAAAACTCGGTTCTAAAATGGCATTTGTGTTCTCTTCTGTGACTCCAACCCAAGTCGAGCCCTTTGTTCCACTTTTTGGCGGGCTTCTCCACAGAAGCCCTCCAAAGTGGTGCCACTCTGTCTGGGGTACTTAGGAGGGGTGGAGGGGGATTTAGGCACCCTGGACTGAGTTGGCTAGGCAACTCAAGTCGCACACCGTCCTGATTGGCCCAAGTGGTGAGCCGGCCGGCTCACCACTTAGCATGTTTGAGTGACAGCTAGGCTGAGTGAATGGGGGTTTTCTGCATAAAAGCAGGGCTTTGGGGACTGGAACTTCAGAAGTCGCCACAAGACCAAAGAATCCGACGAGGGAGAAGCTGAGCCGACCTGCCACGACGACACCACCGGTGGAGCCCTGCTGGACCGTCTCACCACTTTTCCCAACGACGGAGGAGATCTCCCGCTGGAGAGTCTTCTTCCTTTGACTGGTGGGGATAACCAGTTTCACCGTCTTTTCGCCTTCCCGGCGCATCTCGTGGCCGCCTTGCCTGTGCCAAGCACCCCGGCAACCGGAATACCACGTTTTACCACGACCGTGAAATAAAGGGTAATACCTTTAACCGGAAAACTCTGCGGCTGGTTTCTTCCCTGGCAGTGCAACGACCTTCATCTTTCCTCCAAGTCGAGATCTTCTCTTCCCCTGGACGACGACGAGACTTGCACCCGCAGCCAGGAACAACTGCCCCCGCTGGAGGATCCTTCCCACTTAAGGTACCGTGTCCCGCCTGGCTTCCCTTGCCACTGACTGTACGGGGTAGATTTAGCCCCCGGCTTTCGAACCTGGGTTAGCATGGGACACCCTGACTAAACTTTTCTGAGCCTCTCTAAACTCTTTTCGAACTCTCTGCAAGACTTTCTAAGCCTAGTTTAACTGTGTGATCTTGGGCGCATTTGTGCTCTGCTCTCTCTAAGAGTGGGCCCAGCCTATGGACTTTGGCTCACAAGTGACTTTTGCTCTTCTGCCTTGCTAATAGTGTTCCTAAATCTTAGAGTGGTGTATCTTTCCTCATTCTGTCTTTTTCCCTCCCTTCTTCATGAACTTATTGGAGTGCCATCTATAGTTAAGCGCTCACCTCTGTATGGAAATAAGTGGTGTTAACTAAGACTTATCTGATAAGGAATAAGGGTTGTATATATTATAATAGTAACTGTGTTTAGAGTGTTTTACAATAAGAGTGCTGGAGTGTTTCAAACAGTGTGTTTTTAAATAAATAATTATATACTTTGATACCAAAGCTCTAGTCAGTGTTTGCTTGTATTATTGTATTTGAGTGCCTATTGTGTATACTTTGCATACTGCCTAACTCTTCTTGAGGGAAGTCTGACTGCTCAGCCACAGCTACCAGGTAAATCTGGGTGGTACAGACTGCACCAAGTGGGTTTACTGCTAACACCTGTAGTCCTAAATCTTTTGCAGTGTTCCCAAAGGGAACTGCACAGGTTTCTGCCTTACACCGGACCACAGATCTAGTTTTGAGAATACTCTTGCCCCTTGCAATTCTCCTACCACGTCATCTAGGTTAGGTGTGATATGCCTCTCTTGCTTGATTGCGAGGTTTGGCAGCCGCATATCTACACAGATGCGGACGGATCTGGGTTGTTTCGGTTTAACAGCCACGACAATGGGGAACACCCATGGGGTGGGGCCCTCCACTCTTTCTATGATGTCCATGTTTACCAAGTTTTGTAGTTCATTTTCCACCTGTTGTCTCAGGTGAAACGGTATTCGCAGATGCTTTAGCGCCATTGGTCGCACAGTCTCATCAATGTGCAGTTTAATGGGTTCGCCCTTGTGTTTCCTGACACCTTGAAATACTGTAGCAAACCTCTCCAGAGTCCCATTGATGTCTTTGGCGTATACTGTGAGGGCAAATTGTACAATGCCCAGGGCCTAGTGCGTACTAATGTCCGTGACAAAGAATTTCGCTCTGATTTCTTTACCCTCGTGGGCAACTTTAATCACAAATGAGTATATTTTTGCACATGCTTTCGCTAGTGTTGCGGTGCCCTGGTAGTGCGTCATAGTGGCAGGTCGCTAGCACTCACACAGATGTGCCTGTGTCCACAAGTACCAGTGTCATTGTTCCACTTATGGCCACTGTGCACTTAGGCTATCTTCTCCTCTTTTTAAGAGAATCAATATTCGAAATAAAGAAAATCTCTTCCTCCTCTTCCTCTGCCAGATCCAGACTTCGGCGTGTCACTGGGCGTTCTACTAGGCCCTCTGGGAATGGTGATTGGAGTGAGGGCCCTGCACATTCTAGCGAAGTGTCCATCTGCTCCACAGCGTCCGCATACTCTCCCCTTTGCTGGGCATTCTCCTGCGTGTGGGAGGTCATAGCCATATTTGGGCATGGCTGCGGCATCTCGGACTTCTTTGCGAGCCATCTAGGTTTCGATGGGCCAGCATTTGGCTGTCGCACTATCGCACATGCGTCCTCCACTTTTAGTGATCTGATCGTGGCATTCATTTTGGTGGCACGGCTGTCTGCCAGTTCATATGACCTCCCCATTTCTAGAATGCGAGCCAGCGTCGGTCTTGGCTCACGGTGGACCTGTCGGTGCAGTTTCCCTGAGTTGCACCCCTTTATCAGCTGCTTTCGTACCATACCGTCATCATTCTCCCAACTGCACGTGCTCGCCAGGTGACAAAGCCTGCCGTACAGATGATCAAGAGATTCTTCTTCTCTGTTTCTCACAACACCTGACAAACCTTTCAAATTCCTGGCAATCTTTAGCAGCCTGGTATGAGTCACTGGTGGGAGCGAGGGACTTGAATATTCTATGCACCTCAAACCCAGCTCTGTAAATCAGGGTTGCCCCTTTGGCTTCGTCGTCCGTCTCGCTGGTTGCTTTAAAGTATATGTCAAGCTTCTCGTTCCAGAGGAGCCACTTTGGCCCCAGCTTCGAGGGATTACCTGAGGTGTCGAATTCAGGCATCGGGGGCCAGTGTACCTTGTTGGTGGGGTGTTTTTCTAGCTTGTTGGGCACCTGCAGCGTGTTGGTGGGCATCTCCTGCTTCACCTATGGCAGCAGATCGCACAGGCACCTTCCACTTGGGTGAAGGCCGCAATCTGCTTCCTTGGGCGCACTACCGTGGTGGCAAAACCGCACAGGCACCCTCTAGTTTTCAAAGGCCACGGTACGCACCTGTAGGCGCTCTCCTTGGATATGGTGTTTCAGTCCCTGTCGACCACCTCAGGATGGTACATGAGGTCTTCAGGCTAGGCACAGTCTGCTGTGCGATAGAGCAAGAGGAGAAAATGTCTTTCAGAGCGAAATACAGAAAGAGGAAAAAGCATTTTCATTTTCTTTTTTGGAAAGGAAGGGCCCCTCTGGCCCAATTGTGTCCCTTGTGGCCTTCCTGCTGAGTTTTAGCCCCTGTGGGCTCCAACAATTGCCCTCACGGCGCACGAGCATTCCACACGTGAAGCCGCTAGCGTAGGGTTCCAAAATGGCGGTGGTTGTTTTCACCACGAGGGTTAATGCCTCTGACAGGCGTCGGAAATCGTTACCGAAGCAAAATAACGCATCGGAACGTTATCCCCCTGCCCAGCTGCATCCTCGTTGCCAATGTGATCGTGTAATTAGCCCCCAGAACCCCTGTGGTAAGGCCTTGCCCACAGTACCTTCAATGAGACACACAGACACAGGACTCTTCTCATTGGGCTCCCGGCACGCACTGCCTTGTCGCGGTAATGCTCCTTTTATTTAAATGCCTGCGCAACGGCAGAACGTTGCCGTCGCGACATGTAATACTATCACATGAGAGCTGGAGCAGAGCTCTGGAATTAACAGTTTGTGCCAGTATGTTCAGTGAGGAATACTGCATCCAAGATGTTGTAGATACTGAATGGAATAATAATAATAAATAACCACAAAATAAGTAGAATATGCATTAGTTCACTTAGCTGCAGTATATTCTAAGAAATGTCAGACACCAAATATGTATAGGGACGATTACAAAAGACACGTAGAAAGCAGGAGAGAAAATGGTTTCTTAAAACATAAATATATGAGTAAGTACATTTGTGCCTCAAAACTACACTGAAATAACTTCAACATATATCAATAAAAAAATCACTAACACAAATGACTAGCAAAAACATCTGCCAATAAATTAAATAAAATCGACAAGTATATTGCAGGAAAATACAGGTCACAATTACAATGTGATGCATCTGGAATATTATACCAACACAAACATT
Organism: Ambystoma mexicanum; assembly: GCF_040938575.1. Classification (NCBI taxonomy): domain Eukaryota; kingdom Metazoa; phylum Chordata; class Amphibia; order Caudata; family Ambystomatidae; genus Ambystoma; species Ambystoma mexicanum. Next base: position 1,172,792,061 of record NC_090927.1, on the reverse strand, counting down.
GGTTTATTTCAATTAAACATATTTATAGCAATTTAAGGCATAATTCAAATCCACCAATTATATTCTTGATACATGAGGTTTCTGCAAAGCTACCACGTAAAACGTAACTACTGATAGTTTCAGAAATAATGTTTGGTAATGCTTGTATTAAGATTATAGAGCAAGATCAGGTGTTACTGCAGGCTAAAAGCAGTTTCTGAGATGCACTAGAGCCTTCTTTTGAGAATATCTTTTTCCAAGTGAAGTACCCTACACGAGGCTGCGAAAACAGCAGAAGACTGGCTTATATTATTAAAGTATTTTTTTTGTATACTCGGGGGGGGGGGGGGGGGGTTCAGGGGGGTTTGGAGCAGGTTCAAAGCCACAGGGAGCCCGGTTATGAGGTTCAAAGGCTGTAGGAGTGAACAGGATGGTGGGTCCACCATCTCCAACAGCAAGGCACACAAAGGACACTGAGTAATGCTGGGTGACATTTCTGCAACCAAAAATGATGGAAGGGAAATTGGTTTACTCCTGTGTTTTTTAGGTCACGATCCCAACCCTACAAGTACTAAACACCACAAAATCTCGAAATATTTGCACAGACTCATGGGTTGTGTGGATATTTCGTTTTTAGCTGAAAGGGTCCTTGCTTGCGGAATTCAGTTTTACAGCAAAGAAGGTAGGAGCAAAATATTAGATGAATTTCCTCCACCCGTGTAGGGTGGAATTTCATCCTCTCCAATCTGAGCGGTGTAAGGAGGAGAATGAGCAAACACAGAAGGTGGAGAAGGAACGCAGAATTTCAAGTGGAAACCAGGGGGCTAAAGCGTTGAAGTCTAATTCCCTGGCTATCTCAGCTTTTGCACCTTGGGTAAAGGGCTAGATTACTGGCAGTGAGGGGTTGGATCACTGGCAGTTAAAATGATGTTGCACCAAAAACTGAAGGTGGTGGATGGAGGATACAAACACAAGGAGCTGGGATTGAGGGTGGGTATGGCATGCTTTCATTCGGCAGGGAGGGGAATGCTGACTTTTGGCACAAGAAATAAGGATCACAGTCCGCAGAAAAATGGGATTACCAGGTGTAAATCCTAGCTGGGCCTTTTACCCATTTACAAATGCTTGCAGCTAGCCTTATTGGGGGTGAGCAGCGTATGGACAATTGGGATTCAACAAGGGATAACTTCGATTAATTGGGAGTGAACGGGATTGGCACATCTGGGTATGTGGAGTGGGGTGGCTTTTTTGTTGCACGCAAGTATTGTTAGTAGCCTCTAAAGTACACCAGGCGAAGGGTGTAGTTATTAGATTGGCTAACAGGTGGTGGGACATCAAAAGGAAGGACAGAAGCAAAGGCAGACAAAGTTTTAATATGATTTCTTTTAGTGTAGGATCTTAGCAACTGGGGTTGAGTATGAAGAGAGATAGTGAGCTTAACCTGTCAATAAAACAATGAGCGTCTAACTCAGTAAAGTATATCTGTGAAACCAGGTCGCAAGGTTATTTCTGAAAGACTGTAGACTGCAAGTGAAAGAGAAAAAATGCAAGCAATATCTATGGTAGGAGTGCATTTATAAGCAACACAGTAATTACTATGACCCTGGAACAGTGTTTACTGATCTGAACTCCTCTCCAGTGCAGGGTTGTGGGTAGTGCTCTGAGTGCCAGAAGGTGCAAACTACTGTGGTCCTCACAAGAGTACCAGCACAGTTCTGACAGGACATCCTTAACCAGGCAAATGCAGAAAAGAACAGCCCTTGCAAATAGCATATCCGAAGTCATGTGGCAATGGCAGACTCCATTTGTGCAGGCTGTTAGGTGCTGCATATCACTTTGCAAAGTAACAGAGATGGGTCATGCCCCTGAGTGTGAACGGGATTGCCTTTTCGTGGAAGGAGGTGCTAATAGTGGTTCGTAGCTAATCTCATAATTGTGCACTGGGCCCAGATACTGTTCCAGTGGATTTATTTCAAGCCAGCAAAGAGCTCTGGGCAGTTTTGTTTCATTGCCATCTTGGCAACTGGGAATCTGCCTCCTTCTTGGAAAATGACAATCATATTCCCCATTTTTAAACGGGTTAACCGGGCATCTGCGATGGCCTACAGACCGATTTCCCTATTGGATACATCCTTCAAGATCTTGAGTGAGTTTTGTTGGGTCATTTGCAAATATGGATCTCTTCAGATAACATCTTGTTGGATGTCCAGTTGGGCTTTGAGATGAGAGACGCACTATTTGGCCTTCATGGACCTGAGCACCGCCTTTGACAAGGTTAATCGAGCTAAGCTTTGGGTGGTGCTTGGGGTTCCATGTCATTTCATCTCTGGATGTTTTTTCGCAGGATTTTTTACCGCGAGTTCTTTTACGAAAAAACCCATCACATTTTTTTTAACAATTTTTGGGGGAGTTCAGCCCTAACCCCCCATTTTCTAAAAATTCGATGTTTTTTTTTTGAGGAAAAAAAATTGCCGTTAAAAAAAACCCAGCAAAAAAACATCCCGCGATGAAAGGACGTCGTACCGTGCTTGGGTCCTTGAACTGTCCTGGGTGATCGTGGACATTCTTAAACATATACATTCGAGCAAAAGTGCATGTGTTTGCTTTGGGGACTGGGACTAGTGCACCCCCTTTTTAAAGTTAATTTGGGGGTGCATACGGTTTGTGTACTGGTTCCCATTCTGTTCACAATGTATATTAATAGTTTGCATCATGCCTTGGTCGAAAAGGGGGCAGATTTCTTGACGGTAGGCAATCGGGTATTGCCTTTATTTGCTTTTGCCCATCACACTGTCTTGATAGCGCACACCCTGAATGCTCTTAAGAGGCTGATGTCTGAATACACTGTGCTCATGAGCTCTCGTGACCTAATAATTAACACGGGCAAATCTGCGGTTATGGCATGTGGTCAAAGGCAGGAAGCCAATACAAATGTACCTAATGCAGAGTAATGGTGCGGTGATCCCCAGGGTGAATGAATTTGATTACTTGGGCATTAGGTTCTATCACTATCACCCATTAACAGGAAAAGCCCATGTGACTAGGCAGGAGATCCGAATGGGCCAATCCCTGGGAGCGGTGTTGCGCTTCAGGGCCATGTGCACTGGTCAACCTCTGCACATGATCTTGAAGGTTTATAAAGCCAGACTAAGGCCTCTACTTGCTCTCCAAGTGAAAGAGAATATGCTTTTGAGGTAACTGCTGGGTTTACCCAGTACATTTCCCATTCATTCCATTCATGCTCAATTGGGTCTTGGGTGTTGGAGGATGACTGGCTCTTGGCCCCTATTTTCTTTTGGTTAAGGGTGTGGGATAAATCAAGGGCGGCCCTGATGCAGCATAAAATATGAGTGCCATTATAGGGCCAAAGGATGACTAGGATCCCATGAGTCAGGAATATTACTGACTATGACTTTTTGATACAGGCTATGTCCTTTCGCTGTTCCCTCCACATGATCTGCAAACCATGGAACATGTATCGAGTTTGAACAAAATCTTTTGTATAATATTCAGGAACTCTGTGCATTGCTTGTCCCTGCCAATAGAATGTTGGCCATGATTAGTTCAGTGGACACTATGCCGTGTGAGAAACCTGAGTGGGTCCTCACATCTTCTGCCCTTGGATTCTCTTCTCTAGTGTCCAGGGAAAGGCCATCGCTTTCGATCCCGTCCCTGGGGGTGGAGAAGCAATGGAGGATCACCTGGGTGGAGTGTGCTTAGGGATTGGGGCCAGGAAGAGTCCTCGATCCCAGAGGCAATCATGGAATATTGTTATCTCCGTCGCATTAACAAAGAGAATGACAGAAGACCTTACCAGTCCAGAGGCATCAGAAAGAGGATAAAAGAAGAGTTAAAGGTGAGGTAGGCGAGACATGGTATCCCCCTTTCCCTATTGTAAACCAACCTAGCCCTCCGCGACCTTTATGGGCTACTGCAAAGCCTTTTCCCCCTCATTTTCCCACATTTGACCTCTGATAGTAGTGGGATGAGGAAGAGGAGGCCGAGTAATGCACACTAACCCTTCATTTCACCACTCTAGTACTGGGGCGAGGAAGATGCCTGCAGAGTATTGTGATGTTCAGCCATGTCCCTTTTCATCAGAGTCAGGAAAGTTCAATTGAGAATCCTCACCTGCAACCTGTCAAGTGGTTGCAGATGTATAAAAGGAGAACCAGAAAAGAGCAAAGAGAGCAACAGCTAGGGCTGCGTGAGAGAGACCAGCAGGGGACCCTTATTGTGAGGATACGTGGTAGCAGTGAGGACTGTAGCAGATCAAGTGAACAGCAGGCAGCAAAGCGTGCCGGGACTGAGGAACCCATGCAATTTGGGTCCTATCCTATGTTTTATGAGTAAGCTTGTGCTCCAGGCTGCAGCGGGTGCGCAACGGGACGTGGTGCTGTGATGGACCATTTGCCTAGAGTCTGAAGAATACTCATTAACTCTGAAGCAAGGGAAGACTTCGGAGTGCCTGATGGACAGACGGAATCCTTGTTGTGAAGCGGGAAGCAGTTCAAGTCTCATTCCGGGTTCACTGTGTAAGCGGAACACTTTATTAAAGCCTGTGAGTTTCAGTAATACTAGAATCAGCTGAACTCTGTACACGCAAATGCTTATCTCTAAGGCAACAGTAGCAGTGGAAAAAAGCCATGTTGAACACATCGTTGAAAAGCCTGGTACGCGAACAGAAGGTATGCAGGCAGAAACAAAGTAACAGTCCATTGTACAATTGTTTAAATCTCCCGGCTTATGTGAGGAAAGTCAAGTGTGAGAGTTTTGTGGACAATAAGAGCGCTTCTTTGTATCCCGTAGCAATTAAACAGTTCTAGCTGAACATGAGGGAAAATTAGAAGGCTCGAAACTGAACTATGCATATTGAATACCAAGCTGAATGAAAACTTGAAATGTAAGCCTATTGAACATTGAATTGAATAAGATGGAATGAGCAGAGCAAAATGGCAGATGACAACCAATAGGAAAAGGCCCATGTGAAATAACCAACGGAAAAGAGTACATGTGTAAAGAGTGGCATAGAAAAGTGGGCATGAATAAAACCACCTCAAAGTGTATTTTATGAATGAATGGATGCAGTGAAGCAATGCCAAACCCTGGGTAGAAGGTTTCTGACCTGTTATGGTAAAGTCAAGAGGCTGACAAAGACGAGCTAAGTGAGTGTGACTTTGTGCACAGGGGCAAGTGCGGAGGAGTCTGTGTGGGCTGAAGACCCTAGGGATCCTGATTGTGGGACCTGTGATTGGTGGAACGTGTGGTCTGATAACTGCGCCTAGACCAGTGAGCCCTAAATTGCTAAAACCAAAAGACATTGTGAAGCAAGCCAAGGAGAAGCACTGTAAGCGAACTGGTGATGCAATCCCAACGGAGGGTCAGCTTGACCTAAAGTTGTGGTGGACTTCTGAAAAGACTAAAACAAGTACAATTGGCTGAGTGGAAGGCTTAGGGATGGGAACCTCAAGATTTGAGGAACTGCCAAAGTTGTCTTGAGAATGAAACCTCAAGACTATTTTCTTTTGAACTGTTGATTGGAACTTGGGGATGGGAATCCCAAGGATTCGTGTAACTGCTTTGAACTTGAGAAAGGAAATCTTGAGACTTTTATGGAAACTTTCTTGAACTTGGGCAAGGGGAGCTGAGAAGGAAGCTAGGAGCCGGATGAAGCTCAGAAATGTGTTCACTATTTCTTTGATTATTGCCATCTCTACACATTGTTTAGTTTTAGTAGTTGTGAGGGCAAGCATATGTTTGGACACGGACATACTTTTAAGTTGAACTCTTTGACTCAGGCAGGGAAATCCCATTTTAGTATAATGCACGTTAGGCGCTATACCATCCTGACATTTGATTTAATAAACCGTTTTGTTTTGAACTTTGACTCTGTTGTCTGTGTCTTGCTTCATGATGCCTTCACAGCAGCCATATCTTAGTTTTGGGGCTTATTCACTGGATCGTTGGGCACCAACTATGGCCCATTTTAATGTGTCGCAGTTGAGAACAGTTACTGTAAATTGGAAGGGCTATTCTGACACTTCTAGCTGCCCCGTCTATGGGTACCAGTCTGAGGACATTTTACATTTTGTAATTTTCTGCCCTCTATATCCATTAGACGATGCACAATTGGGCCTATCCTACGACAGATGAATATTGAGCAATGTAGGTCCGCACTTTTTTTCCTTTTTAAGGGTGGATACCCCTTATGTGGCATGGGTGCTGCTTTCGCTTTTAAAGGGAGCCTTGAGTTTAAGGATATTCCACATAGCTCCTATACTAGAGGCTGAAACGTCTAAGGTGAAAGACTGCTTGCGCATTGGTGTTTTATTTGCTCTTGAACCGGAGTTCCGTATATATTTTGCTCTTTCTGTATTGCATGGCTTGCAGAAACTGGGCAGCAGAAATTAAGTTGTCTTATGATAATTATTTATTTAATGTTAATGTATTTTGTATTTTTAACTAGGATGTAAGGTCTTTGTAATAAGGAATAGTGTTCAAGCACTGTATGTATGGTGTGCACAGTTTGTTGGTTTAGCGCTTTTGAAGGAATGCACATTTTTAGATTTAATGTATAACAATTATTGTATTTGTTGCATTTTACTATATGGTTGTTTTAATATGCTTTATGCAACTGTTTTTGACTTCTATGGAACTTTGTGGCTGAAATAAAGTTTAAATCAATAAATGAACACAGTAATTACTATGACCCAGGAAACGTGTTTGCTGATTTGAACTCCTGTCCAGTGCAGGGTTGTAGGTAGTGCTCCGAGTGCCAGAAGAGCGTTCTTCAAAAGGGGCAAACTGCTGTGGCCCTCCCAAGAGTACTGGCACAATTCTGGCAGTCCATCCTATACAAGGCAAATGTAGGAAAGAACAGCCGTTGCAAATAGCATATCCGAAGTCACGTGGCAATGGCAGACTTCATTTGTGCAGGCTTTTAGGCGCTGCATATCACTTTGCAAAGGTAACAGAGTAGGGTCATGTTGGGAGTGTGGCTTGGATTGCCCACTTGCTGAGTCCTACCTAGTGGCTGGCACTGTTCTCTTTTACGTATAGCGGCATCGTTCCTTAAACAGTAAGCCTGCGCCAGCGCCCTCGCTTTCTAGGGGAGTGTAAGGATGATCAGTGCCAAAGGCGATGTGCACTTTATAGTTTATATCATTCATTTATCGCTCCATCCATAACCTGCTCAAAGAAAGCTAATATTTCTATTAAAGTTGAACTCCCTTGAGAATGAAAGTGCCCTCATTAATAACGTATAACCTCCTGTGAACTGAAGGATATGTGCACAACACTAATTTCTAAGACTTCCGCTTTAAATATTTGGACCCAGGACACTTTAATTTTGCCACGAGGAAATGTAAATAGCTGCAGCTGCCTGCCATCTTTAGCTTGTTAACATTTATTTCGCTGCCCCTCCGATATCTGGGAGTATGGATTGACTCAAGATTCTCTTATCCATCAAATGAAGAAATTAAAATCCTTGTGCCAGCACCATGACAGACAACTCAAGTTTATCCTCCCATTTCTACCACAGGAAGTCAGATCTATTGTGGTCGAAGCTCTAATAAACGCTGGCCTTAACTACGTTCATTCCCGCCGAAATATCATCATCGGAAAACTACAGTTGATTGAAAATATGGTAAAAAATGAGGCACACACTCTGGTTCCCAGTCAGATTTACCTGCTAAAGCAACAGTTAGTCTTCTCCTCCAAATGTTTCCTTGACTCTATCAATTATCAGGGAGGCTGTTTTCCTTTTCCTTTTCAGGTGCGTCTGGTTAATTCTTATTAAAGTCTCTAAGGATTCTGGTACATGTAGTAGCATAATTGTTTCAATGCAGGTGACTAGGAACCAACTCTCCTCCAAAGCACAAATCTTACCCTTAATAGGGGGAAGGGGAAAACCATGTTTATAGCTCTCCATAGTAAGGCATGATGACCCTGGTGCTGCTGCCTCTTGAGCCCGGGACTCTTGAAACTCTGTAAAAAATGGAGATGGGGCGAGCCTCATCTCCATTGTTTAGATTAAAAATATGGAGCTGCCCTTGGCATTTACCACTATAGTTGCGTCAGTGTTGCCCGGTGTCCCAGGAAAGTGCTGTCCATTTTTAGCCCGATTTTATTGTTTGTTTAGCTTGATTTGTAATATTATTAATTGTGCTTTTAGGTTCCATATCTGTCTAACCTTGTTTTAAATGCTGTATGAATTGTATTTCATTATATCTTGTTTAAAAAAAATACTTTTATCTTGAGTCAGCTTGGTTTGTTTTACTTACCGGCTGCTATTTGGAAAATTCTGCCTAGATCCAAGTCTCCCACTTGTGGGTGCTTTTGCACAGGAACTACTTTTCCTGGACACCCTTGTAGTCGCTCTTGACTAATTTCTTTAAGGTTTGCAAGTCAGCGCAAGCTGCTCTGTGCAAGCCAATCTGTGGTGCTACGGGCTCTAGGGTGTCCCTTGCTTTGGCAGAGGTGGATAAGAACTATTCTAAAAACTAACATGCAAATAATGAGTTCGATCAAGGAGGCTTCCAGTATCATGCTAGTGGCGGCGAGTAAAGCTAGGTGGGAAATTATCAATCGGTATTGCGCAGAGGAGAGCCCTCTGTTGCGGTTGGTAATGCACTGGAAATTCGAGACACAGTGGAGCCTGTGGATAGTGCACAGGGATGCCCAATTGTGGAAGTAATGGGCTCAGCCCTGGTTATAGTGCCAATGGGCTCTTGTGAAGTTCATTTAGAACGGGATACATTGGCTTCGTCCAAGGACAAGTTTAATATGAATAGCATGTCTCCCTGCCAGAATGGAGGATTTAGTAGGCAGATTGAAGAGTTGCCCCAGGTATGTGTTTTAGATAATGTATTGCAAAGGCTTAATCTACTGGCCTCCACTGATCGCTATGCCAAAACGGTCTATGATACTGACCTTAAAATACTATTGCTGAACACTAGGTCACTTCTAAAGCATGCATTAGATGTAGCAGCTTATATTTCTGAATAAGATGTTGACATCTATGCACTGACTAAGACAAGTCTTGCAGTACTGTTCTGGATTAGTTGTAAAGGGTGGAGAGTGGAGGCAGGTAGATTTAGAAAGAGGCTTTTACAATAATCCAGTCTGGAGAGAACCAGAGCTTGGGAGACAGTGAGCTTTTTAGGGAAGGAGAGGAAAGGCCGAATACCTCTAAAGAGGTTCTTTAAAAAGTTTAACTTTTTGGAGACGTCAGAGATGTGTGCGGAGAAGGAAAGTGTGGAGTCAAAGATCACCCTAAGGTTCTTAGCCACGCAGGTGGGGGTAGGAGTAGGGCCAAGGGAGGCAGGCCAGAGAGTGAGAGGAAAGGATGGAGAACCAATAAGGAGGATCGATCTCAGTCTTGTTGGCATTTAGACAAAGATCGTTGGCTGCACACCAATTTTGAATGGCGATTAGACAATCCGAGATGAGGGAAGGAGAGGAGGAGGTTGAAGGAAGCCTGAAAATGAGTTTGGTGTCATCGGCATAACACCGGAAAGTTGAGCAAAAAATGGAGATGCAGTATGTGATAGTTGCCAGGTATTGCTTGAAAAGCCCGGGCGAGAGGTTAGACCCCTGGTGGGATGGGGGCAAAGGCATATGACCCATAAATGCGTGATTGGTGTTTGCCCTCTCATAAATCATGTGTAAGATCTGTTGGGTCTAATCATACTAATCAGCTGGTAACACCAGCACACAAGCTATGAAGGGAGCTTTCTATCTCGCTGCACCAAAGGCATGGATTGCCCTACCCCCAGACATTAACGTTGACATTGGCTGTGCAATTGAGAAAGAAGTTGAAGACATTACTTTTCAGATAACGTTCGTCTCTCACTGATCTGTGGACCTCATTCTTCTTACTCCCTTTGGAATTAGAGTATCATCCCCTGTGTGTTTATTATGTGCTGTACTTGTTGTTTGTTATTTATTTGTACCCTAAAGCCGCCGGGTCACTGGCGCACATTATAAATGGTAAAATAAAGTCCCTCCACTGGTGTAACCTCTTGCCTGCAAGATCAAATACCAAACAATGCACATTAAACCCAAATGTGTGTGTACGCCAGCCCTGTCTTTTCTCTCATATAAAATGCATTAGACCAATCTCGCCCTGGTTCCTGCACTCATCCAACACAGGTCTACTTTGCATCCCCTGGTACTCTCTCTGCTCCAGAGAGGTGCAGAAGATTTGGCTTTTGTGGTCTACTGGTCTAAAATTGCCCGCCCCTCGACCTGAGGAAAGAAATAAAATGTGTGCTTCCGTTAGATTCTCAAAACGTCCCTTTTTAAGTATAAAGTCTGAGCGCCCCTGGCTTTCTAGGTAAGTGTGGGGACGATCAGCACCAAAGACGATTCACATTGCAGTGTCTGCTATATAATGTATGTCATTCATTCATCCCTCCATCCATAACCTATTCAAAGAAAGCTACTATTTTCATTACAGTTGAACTCCATTGACAATAAAGTGCCCTCAATAATGTGGTACAATCTCCTGTGAACTGCCGACATAGCTTTACTTTTTATCTTAACCTGCGGCCTTGTAATGATCCATAATGCTTCTGAAGGCATCATACCCCTCTAGCTGATGCAGCTACAACCCAACAGCAGTATAGTGTCATTGACAATGTGGGGTGCAGAGTGCAGTGTGAGTCTGCATGCCCACCCTGCATGAGGCATGCCTGATCCAGGAAAATAGTCTGACTCTCTCCATAGCCTGCAAACCTTTCAGTTCTGTTAACGAACAGGAAAATCACCACCAGATTAGTCTTCGGTCAGATGAGCAAGTGCAACTTTATTCCAAGACTTGAAAGTTTCAGGCAGTGCGACATCCCTATTGTCTGGTTCCAAACGGTATGACCCCAAGATGGCAGCAGGGTGACCCAGTACCCCAAATCACTCCAGAAGTGCTGATGTTCATTCACACTCTATTCTAACTTAGTGCACTTGTCCCCAAACCAGCATTACCACTAGTAAGTAGGATTCAAGGAATGCCCTGATTTATATGCTACCAGATCTCAACCGGTAAACCAACATCTTCTTGGCATTCATGCAATGGAGATCAGTGCTGTGAAAATCCAGTAGCTTTGCCCATTTCATTTATTCTACCTACTCACGTGTTTATGTACACACACGTGACAATGATGTCACTTCATCATTTTTTATAGGCTTTTGCACTTCCTGCGCAACTCTAACTTCTCCCGCTCTTTTACTCTGTTTCCCCTGGTACCTTCCATCTGCAAGCTGCTCCTCACGCGGTGCAGGCGCAGCACACGACCGCCGAGGGACATTTTATCATGGCTGCCAGAAAGCAGCTGATCTGCGTCCCGGACTACGCCTGGCCTGATTGGTTCGCCCCGACTACATCCTCCTACAACGTGCCCCTATTTGGGCCTAGGTGGGTCGAGACGGCCCCCACCCACGTACCAACTGGACAATGCCAGCGTCTTTGGGCACCGGGTAAGCACCTATCGCTTGCTGTTTGCTGCCATCATACCCATCGCCCGTTTGCCCCCTCCAGATACTCGGCATCACTTCGCCTTTCCTCCCGCTCTACGGCCACCTCCACCTAAGTTGGCCTCCGCTCCACAGTTGTGCCCTCCATTACGGTCCTACCCACTTGTCAGCTTCAAGGCCTGTTGACCCTCCTGCGCACTTTGCAACTATCTGCCAATATCCTGCCTCACCTCTCTTAGTTACATTAGAGATGTGAGGCAGGATACTTAGCTCCATGATGGCGAAGATTCAGGGCAACCTCCCTCCCTGCAGCATCTATTTGAGCACCGTCGTTTTAATTGCTCGCTTTTCTGCTGCATTTTATGCTAATGTGGAAAATCGAAGCTAGCTGAGTCTCTGTACCTGTGCCTGAACTGCTACCTACTATATTTGGGTTATTTGGTGGCTGTCGGTCTGACCTGGACTATTCAAGCCTCTCTACTGTAACTCCTGCACCACATGTAATGTCGATCCTACTGTGCTTCATCCATTCAATATCTACCCTCTGTCATTTTAGTGTTGAATGTAGGTGTGCTCCAAATCTGTACACTCACCATCTTGTGCTGCATCTTGTTGCTTGTTTGTAATTCGATGTTTAGTGTGCTCTTAATTCTATGCATCCTCCGTTTTGTGCTGTATTTAGTACTATTGGGGACATTCGAATTCAGCTGTGCTTTTTAATCTGTGCATCCTCTATTTTGTGCTGTATTTGGTGCTTTTTGAGAAACTCGAATTTAGGTGTGGTGTTCAATCTGAGCAATGTTTGTCTTCCATTGCATACCTTCTCCTTCTGTACCTGCCTGGCTGCTAGGTCACTTGGTGTGTTCCCGTGCACTGTGCAAATCCCTTGTTTCTCTCTCTCCCCTTCACTATTCCCATGGCCCTCTCCATCGCGCCTATCTATTCTAACTGCTATTCTATCACCTATCCCACCTCTCTCACGAAGTCTGGAAGAAAAAAGCTGAAAGACTGCTCCTCCTTAGGGACTTCAACGTCCACCTTGACTGTCTTGAATCACCCACCTCTCAGTTCCGGGTCTTCTGTGACTCTCTCTCTCACTATTCTTCCTTCTGGCCCGACTCACTCTGCCAGCCACACCCTTGATGCCCTCATCTCTGGTGACATCCCTATCTCTAATCTGGTCACCACCCCCTCTCCTGGTCTGACCACTCTCACCATCCACCTGGGGCCCCTTGGCACTCTATTTGAGCCACCCCCTGCACCGCCAGCTTCCTTTGCTGTCATTTAACAAATGAAGCAAGTGTAAGTTGTTGCTTTTGCCTCCACCTTCATCCCCCCTCCAAACCACTCCTGACTCTTGACTCTGTCCTTGCTAACTTGCACCTTGCCATCTCTTGCCCCTTGCATGAGGATCCACCTAAAACCTGCTACCAAGAACAACTGCTGGTACGACTCTGTCCGATCTAGCATCTCTGAAACACAAATGCAGAATTGCTGAATGGAAGTGGAGGACAATGGGCTGATTGTCTGACAAACTGGCCTGTCGCCTGCTCAAAAGGCAATATCGCTCCTCTATCTTCTCCAAGAAGCGGGCCCACATCCAAGCCCACCTCTATGGAGCCACAAACAACACGGCTGAACTTTTCAAAATCTGCAAGGAACTCTCCAATCCACTTGCATTCTCCACCTCTCTCCTCCCTTCCGAGGCAGTCTGCCCCGCTTTGGCCTCCCATTTCACATCGAAAACTCTCTCTCCTCTGATCCCATCTCCAGTACCGCACCTGCTCCCCTGCCTCCCTTGGCTCTTCTCCATCCATAGCACTGGATGAGGTCTCTAAAGTGGTCCGGTCTATGAAGGCCTCCTCCAAACAGGTGCTCCCCTGCTCCCCCAGAACTATCAAGGACAATATCTCCTCTCTCGCTCTGGCTCTTGCTTACTTCTGTAACCACTCCTTCTTTCTCTCTATCCCTCAAGCACTCCCGTGTGCACCCTCTCTTAAAAAAAGCTGTCTGCTGACCCCTCCTGTCCGCTAACTATCGCCCTATTTCCACTACCCCCTTCCTGGGTAAACTCTTGGAGAAGCTGCTCCTCCCCCAGCTGATCCTCCACACTGATCTTGTTGGTTGCCTTCATGACCATCAATCTGGATTCCAGCCATCCAGTGGCACGGAAACTGCTCTCCTGAACACCTGTGAAACCATGCTCACAAATCTCGACTCCAACCCTCCCGCTGTTCTCATTCTCCTCGATCTTTCCTCTGCCTTTGACGTGGTAAACCATTTCATCATAAAATAGACTCTGACACACCCTTGGTATCACTGACTGGGCACTGGATTGGCTGACGCATCTTCGCGCTAACCGCCCTTCCCAATTGCAATTTTGCCCTTTCTCCTCCACCATCTCACGCTCTACCCTTGGCATCCCCCAGGGCTCTATCCTATCGCCATGGCTCTTCAATATCCATCTTGCCCCTCTTGCTCACCTGATGTCGTCCTTCTCTCCTCATTTCTAGTGTTATGTTGATGACACAAATCTTTCCTTCAAACTTCCTACTACTACCTCTTCTTCCTCCTCTCTGATCCCTGACTATCTGTCCACCATTCAGGCATGGTGTACAGCTAACGATCTCTGCCTTATTGACCGTAAGACGGAGATACTTCTGATTGGGACACCTCCGCCCTCTCTTCCTACCCTTTGGCTACCCTCTTTAAGCCCTCTACCTCCACCATCCTATGAGGCCAAAAACCTTGGGGTCATCTTTGATTCCGCTCTTTCCTTCGTCCCTCACATCATGGATCTTACAAAGAAGTCCCACTTCCAGCTCCACCTCCACCTTCCTTTCCTCACCTTCCCCCAGAATCTCAATGTCTCAGCTCTGGTCCTCTCCAGGATAGACGATTGCAACAGCCTCTTTCTCAGTCTCCCTCTTTCGTCCCTACGCCCCCTCTAGCTAATCCAGAATAGGGCTGCAAGACTTGTTGTTGGCCTCAAGCCCAGGGACCATATCTCTCCAGCCCTAAAATCTCTCCACTGGCTTCCGGTGGCTGCATGGATCAAATTCAAGACCCTTTGCATCATCCATAAGGCCTTCTGGGGCCTGGGATCATGCTATGTTCAAATCTCTCTCAATAAATACTCCCCTGCTAGAGCCCTACGCTCCTCTAACTCCAACTTTTTGACTGTCAAACACTTCTCCAAGCAGAGAGTGGGGGGCAGGTCTCTCTCCTCAGCTGGTTCCTCCTTTTGGAACAGCCTCCCTGCCCTTCTCAGACTGCAGCCAGACCTCCTCAAGTTTCGAAAACTGCTCAAAACTCTGCTGTTCGCTACCTCTTTCCCTTCCCTGCTCATCACCCCAATACCGCTGTGACTGGGGGCCTGATCCTCATGAATCAAACAGGATTCCCGACCCTTCTTCCCAGTCGATACCAGCACCCTCCCCATTACTGCACTGCCCTTGCGGCCCCTGCTTGGCAGCTTTGCATCCTACCTTTGGGAGTCACCTGCACTAGCACTTAGCTTCGGTTCTCGCCCTTGCCTCCACTTAGCACTTCCCTTCCGGGCCCTCCACCAGCACTTGCCCACTCCTCTGCTCGCCCACTCCCTCCCTATCTCCTGCACTTCTACTCGCTGCGCTTGCATGTCCAAATACCACAAGGTCTAGTAGGACCATTACTTCATGTTACTGTTTTTGCCATTGTTATTTTCCCCTGTTCCCTTTTGGACTTGTGGCAGTTTGAAACACTATTCATTTGTATAGGTGCCTAACACATGCTCAATAAAATAAATTCCCCAACCAACTCATTTGAACTAACACTTGCTGTGTACCGATGGCATAAACCTTTTTTCCTTCACATAGCAAGACAACTCTGTCCTATATGTTTCTTAAGTAATGCTGCATATGTCCAAATAAATTATAGCAGGGGCGCTGTTAAGCAGCCATGAGGAATGGCTGCCTAGCTTCTGTGCTCTGCACCACGGCGCATATATCCGGCGAGGAGGCGGACAAATCTTGCACTGCGATACACCACAATGGCAGTGGAGGAATTGTGAACATTTGGTGCTTGTCTGGTCCGATTGATGTGCCGAGGGAATACTGGGCTGCTGTGATCCGAGCCCTGTGGGGTCCGAGCCGACCGGCGTGAGCGGACTGTTGACGGACCGCGCTCTGCCGGGCTGCGGGGTCAACCGGTGTTGTGGCTGAGGTGGCCCCCACATTAAAAACCTGTCAGCGGGAGAGTTCGGGCTATCCTCCGCCCCGACCCAACCCCCTGCTCCCTGCTGGAGCTACTGGGGCCGTGCTGCGTGGGAAGCTTGCACCATTGCTGAGGCGCTGGAAGAACCTGCGTCCTCGAATTGGCCCCTTGCTGCCTGCTGAGAGTTACAGGGCCGCACTGCAGGAGCAGCTGGCACAAAAGAGGTGGCGCTCTATATTTGAAACCCGGCAGCGTTCGATACTGGCTCCTCGTTGGGTGGATCCATCCTTCTGCTCCCTGTCGAGTTTCTACGTCCCCGACTTTCTCTGGGTGATCCTGGCAGGCCGGCATGCCCTTCCCTCCATACCGTGAGGGAGAATTGCAGTGGGTCGTGGTCTGTGCTGTGGCAACCCCCCCCCCCTGGGGACTGGATATATCCTGATTGCCCAGGCCGCGGGCTGTGAACTGGTTGGACGAAGGAGGTCTGGGCAAGAAGCCCATGCAGACACAGCTAAGGTGAGGAGCACTCTGCCCCGTGCCATATCTCTATACACATGTATAGCCACTGGGTATTCGCTCCCTCCCCCCCCCCCCGTCTGCCCGGGCCTAACCTTGAAGACAGCTAGTGGATACAGTGGGTCGCCGGGGCGGCCGTGTTTGGTCCATCCCCACCACAGTACTTAAGGATCAATATCACGCTATAGACGTAGGGGCGGGGGGCCCCGAGGCCATGAAACGTACACTCCCCCGACGACTCGGGAGCTGATCCTGACACGGCAGCCCCTGTGCACCGGGCTGCATAGGCTTGAACACTGAGCGCTGATTATTGGGATGTAGCCTCTACCAATTACATCAAATCCCTAGTGTCCCTGCGACAGATGGAGGCCATTCTCAAGCCACTTCCCAAGCACTTACTAAGGCCCCTGGACTTGCGCTTGTCCTGGCAGACGAGAAGATGGGAGCCCCCCCAGAAGTGTACCCCCAGTCGCAGACAGATCTACTTCTGATGGCACAACCCGCCCTGCTTGACCCTTTGACCCTGTGACAACAGCCGCCTGTTACTTGTGGGGGCCAAGATTCAACATTATACAGCTCACGCTCTCACTGGAGCCCTTGCCATATTGTCATCAGACTTTCTGGGTTAAGACCTGAGTGCTAATCATGACCAAGGGCGCTGGTGGGGGGAAAAAAGTCTGGAGCAATGGAAAGATTCACGAAATCTGCTCCCAGGTCCGAGCAGTGACACGCAAGCCAAGCTCAATTGAAGCCTTCTGCATCAAGCACAGCGCCCCCCCCCCCCCCCCGATATGACCACCATGATGGAGGCTATGGCGAAGGGATTTGCGGCGGTACATGGGAAACTAAATGATATTACAGCGAATGTGGCGTCAATGAGATCCCAATTGGCCCACTAGGGTGCCCGGATTACGGAGGCTGAGACAAGTATAAGGCCCAACAAGGACAGCCTGCATGCTCTCCAAGACATGCTACCCTGACCAGAGATATGAAATTCATAAAATACCAAATGCAGTGACCTTGAGTTGCGCTCCCGAAGGAACAATGGATGCATTGTCGGGGTCCCTGAGGATTCACTCACGGAAAGAATGGAATTGGATGTCAAGAACCTACTCCAAGATCTCCTATGGAGCCCAGATCTGTCCCCCTTCTTTGCAGTGGAGTGGGCCCACTGTGCTCTGCCCTGCTGGCACAAACCTGCAGACTTCTCCAGATCTATAATAGCTAAAGTGTTAAGCTACTGGGACAGAGACCATTTGCTTCAACTAGCCTGAGAAAGGAAGGAAAGTAGGCTGGGCTCCCAAACCATCCAGATTTTCCTCTGACATTTCTACCTCAGTGGAGCGGGAGCAACAACAATTTATTGGTGTGAAGAAGATGCTCAGGAAGAGGAATGTCCAATATGCCATGCTGTTCCCGGCAAGGCTGAAGCTCCAGTTCAGAGGCAAACTCTACTTATACACGGTCCCGAGTGAGGCTGTGAAATGTATTGAAGCACAGATACCAATGGACAACCCAGCCGCTGACCCGGCTGAGGGTAACCTACCGGGCTGATGGCGCTTGGTTTGTGTGTCTCTGTCCGTGATCAGTGATCCCTGACTTCACATGTGTTGGTAGTAACGTTTATTATGTAACAGCTGCCTCTTTGCAGTATATATGTTGGGGAAAATACCCCAAATACAAAGTCTGATGCCGTGCAGCAACAGTGTACCCTCTTCCAGTTGCTATGTGTGTTTTTAGGGTTACATATGTTGGACCAAGGGTGTTTGGGGTTGAGGTGGGAGGGGTGGATGCACTGCTAGTTTGGGGGTGGCAGTGGAGGAAGGGGAGTCGGAGGGGGAGTGGAAGGGGGAACGGGGCACTGTTATCAAGATGTGGCCCAATAGGAGTTGGTGCAACTGTTGCGCACTTCTGGCGAACACGAGAGAGAAAACTTCAAAAAGCTTGGCAGGCGATTACTCCGGAGGGTGGATATCATGGTGCGTAAACATACTGGGCAAAAGTATCACATTGTGTACACAAATGGTTAATGCATGGGGCATGGCACAGCAGATAAAAATACAGAGCTGGAATGTCCGGGCCTTGGTAGCTTTACTAAAACGCGTTATATAATGTCCTATGTGGGCCGCCACAAAGCAAATGTGCTGCTCCCACAAGAAACACATGCCAGGGGAGGTGTGTGTCGAAGGACCATGATTAAGGACGAATCCTGTCCTGTGCCCGTCTCCCATAGACAGCTTGCCTGCCCCTAAGGAGTATGAACGCCCAGCCTACTGCCGGAGCAGTATTGACAGCATGAAGCCACCAGGAATTTATGCAGACCATGCTGCTATTATAGGTACGCGCTCTGCAACTTTCTTCATTTCCTTGCTGCACCTGTGAAACTGGATGCCGCCTCTCTATATTGCAAATCACGACGGAGCTTTGCTGTAACACCCCGCCAGAATATTTGCATCACTGTGCTCATCTTGCCGCCATTGCCCTCCATGTGGTAAGAACCACGCAAAGATGGCCGCTCCATCTCAGTGAGCTGCCTCCAGCTCGCTAGGAACACCCCTGTGACGACGCCGTTGACCACAGCATCCGGATTGGCTGAGCAGCACCATATGTGCACCCTGCCGGAGCTGTTAGGCGTGAGCCGTCCCACTGCCTGAGGACCATGATTAAGGACGAATCCTGTCCTGTGCCTGTCCAGTGACCACAGTGGCCGAGGCCAGAACCTTTTGTTTTCACTGCGCAACTGCACTTCGTGTTCGTACTGCACCCATTACCTGGTAAGCCTCCTCTATACTGGAGCTAATCATGGTGCCCGCCATTGTTGCCTATTCTCACCCTACTTAACCTTACGCCGTTACCCTCAGAACTACCCGCCAGTCTTGCCAGTAATGCACGCGAGTGCCTTTGAATATTAGTCAACGTATGACTTGCTTATGCGCACTTGTCTGCTGCCACAACACTCTAACCTTGCCATTATCGTACTGAGCTATCTGCAATGTTTTTCCTCTCGCAATTTCACTATATGGCATTTTGCAACTTAATCATCATGCAGTAATCTACACATGGCGTATGACTATTTGCTCTGTACCCTATTTGTGATCAATGTGCATAGGACTTCTTTGGTATCCTACCTGATCTGTTCTCTTAATTTGACTTTGTAATTCCATTTGACTGCCTTTAGCAAATGTCCATATCCGGTTACCTGCCTATTAGTATGGTAACATTGTGCACTACTCTACCTTTATGCCGTTTGTGTATTGTAAATGCAATCTCCTACGACTCATGTGACCTCACCGCTTCATTGAGTTACATTAGTATGAGGATGGCATCTAGCCTACCATAGTCACTATCCTAGACCTTGGTCGCCGCTTAGTACTTCCAGTTGCATGGTCAAATAAGAGACGGCTGAGTCACGTATCGTTGTATACCTTTCAATAGCCATAGTTTACTGTGCGATCATAGGGACCATCATAACACTGCTTGGGGGATTCTCAATGTGCTACTTATGATTATTGACACTATCCCACTATGTATACAGTCTTGACCACACATCCATATATTGCACTTCAGCAACCAGCCCAGACCTATCCCCACTGCCAGTGATTTGTTTCACAATCACCACCCTGCACCTTGCCTCTCATCTAGCACACGCCTCATGGCTCACATGGCCTATTCCACAGGGGCGTCACCCAGAGCTCACCTGCATAGGACTACTGATTCATTGTCACATTTTAATCCATACCTAAACGAACCCGCCCTATGGCTACAACACTTCGCCTCTAAACCAACACCAAACCAACCATGCCCCACGGCTTTCAGAAATCTCAGATTGAGATCTAGAACTAACTTAATAACTAGTTATTCTAACTTGAGGACGTTTAGTAAGACTCCTGCTCACCTAATTACTACCACAAAGAACAACCCCTTAGCCAAACTATCACCTAATCACCAACTCATTCTCTTAAGAAATCTTAGATTAGGATCTAGATTTTGTACAAAAACTCTGCACCTACATGTAACCAAGAGCAAGAAAAATCATGTCCCCAAGACCTTGAACATAACTGCCTCAAGCACAACTGATGACACTAGTCATACACCCACTCACAAAATAATCTTGACGGACACCTCGATCAAGGCAGCCCTTATCAATGCTAGATCCCTCTCTGCCCATGCTCTGGACATTGCTGACCTTATAACCACGGAAAACCTTGACTTCCAAGCTTTCACAGAAACCTGGTTACATGCAGCATCGGGCCCTTCATTGCCCCTAGCCATCCCAGCCAACTATTCTATAATCGGATGTGATAGAAATACAGTCCAAGTGAAATGTGGAGGAATTGTCGTCATCTTCAAGAACTCACTTGACATCAGAGCCATTCCTAACCCCCAGATCTCATCCGCTGAATCACTATCTTTCAAACTGCCACTTTCTTCCAATCAGACAGTCGCATTACATCTCATTTACCGACCACCCGGTCCTACTTCAACCTTCTCTGAGGACATCGTGTCACTCCTTATCAATAGTCAATAATGCCAAACCTAACTCGCAAAGTATAATACTGGGAGATTTCAACCTTGGCCCTATCGACCCAGCAGGCACTAACGCCACTGACCTAGCCAGTACGCTCTCAGATCTAGGTTACACTCACCACATTCATGAACCGACTCATATCAAAGGTAGAACCTTAGATTGGCTTGCAGACCTTAACTGTAGTACTAACCTGATAACCCTCACACCATGTATCTGGTCAGATCATTACAAAATAACCTTTGCCATTAACGCTACTCCACACACTCCTACGGTGAACACTGCTCCGGCGACCCTCACTTGTAATAGGAAAAACATCACAACAGATAAATTGCTCCCTCTCAATCTCCCCCTCCTCAACAATGCATTACACTCGGCGGACCCTACAGTCTTAATGGACTCATATAATCATGCCATCCTAAAAGTATTAAATATCATTGCCCCGCTAAAAATGCGCAAATCTAAACCACTTTCCCATCTCAATTCCTGGTACACACCCCATTTGAGAGAACTGCGCAAAACCAAAACAGTTGCAGAAGCACGTTGGAAAAACTGCCAAACACTTGATGACAAAACTACGCTGACCGCAGCTTCTGCCAGCTACAAAGAAGCCATCATTCAAGCTAAAAAAACTAACTACAATGAACGCATCACGCTAGCAGAATCGAATACAAAAGAATCGTTCAAGATTCTTAAAGAACTTGAATCACCCATTGCCCCTACCGACAATTGTATCACAGAAGCTGCATGGTGTACTCACATCCAGAAGGCTCTCCTAGATAAAATATTGATGCTCCAAACCAAAATTAACTTAAAAAAACAATACCTGCTGACTGACCCTGATCACAAGATACCCACCCCCAACAATACCGGTCCCGAACCTTCAATCAAACCATTCACCTTCTCACCTTTAGACACCTGGGAAGTGGTAAATATCATTAGGAAGCTAAAACCGTCCAATTGTCAAGGCGACGCCTGGCCCGCTCCAGTCTTTAAAGCGGCTGCGCATGACCTCCCACCTTTCATTACCAACTCATTCTCTTAAGAAATCTTAGATTAGGATCTAGATCAGGCCTCCTTTAAAACAGGTATGGTGCCCGACAATTTAAAAATGCTTGGGTCATTCCACTTGTCAAAAAACCTTCTCTCGACCCCAGCAACCCTACTAATTACAGACCTATCACGACGGTACCCTTTCTACTAAAAATACTGGACCACGCCACCTATTTACAAATTCAAGCATATCTAGAAACTAATAACCTCCTGGGCCTTAGGCAATCTGGTTTCTGCCCCAGACATGGCACAGAAACTGCCTTAATTGATCTAGTAACCCAAATACAAGATATAAAAGACAAGGGAAAACTTGCACTCCTACTACTGCTCGACCTATCGGTGGCCTTCGATCTTGTCAACCATCAAATATTGTGCCAACACCTAAAAACAGCTGCACACTTCTCAGACTCCGCTACCTCTTCAATTATGTCTTTGCTTGCTAACAGAACCATGAGTTCTCGCCTTCAGCCTCTGCTGAACCTTCTCCAGTAAGGATCATGCGTCTCTGCTACGCTCTGTAATGTCTTTACTAAGCCTTTATTCGATATTCTTGATTACATGGGTGTCTCATTTACTAACTACGCCGATGACACCCAGATACTTATCCCCATCACAGGAGACCACACTGCAGACACAAAAGCCCTTAATGGAATCTACTCAGTAATCCAAGCCTGGATGGCGCACCATGGACTCTGTCTAGACGATGAGAAAACCAAAATACTAATACTCGGTTCCCACTCCAGACTGAACAAACCTGACCCTTCATTCAAATCCTTCATTATTGATGGCAACACCATCACGGCCTCCAATAACACTAAAACTCTCTGTATTTACCTAGATGATACATTATCCTTCACCAGACAAACTAACGCCGTGGTAGCAGCATCTGCCTATGCCTTCAAATTAATTGCTGCCTGTAGGCCATTCCTTACGCCACCCAACTGTATCACCCTGGCCAGAACGCTAGCTCTGTCAAAAATCGATTTTTGCAACTCTCTCTTTCTAGGGACTAGCCTCGGAAACATTAAAAAACTACAAGTGACACAGAATAATGTTAACAGGGCCACCCTCAACATCCCGAAGAAGTTACACATATCTGACACAAGACGCAACCTTAATTGGCTATCTGTTAAGCACAGAATTGCCCTCAAACACTTGCCTTAACACACACACATAAAGCCAGAGCCAGTCTCGCCCCTGCATACCTCTCCAACAGACTTCAGCCACACACCTCAACAAGGCCCCTAAAATCGGGCCAGGTCCACACTGTCTATCCCTAGATTCAAGCTACAGAAATCAGGGGTGTCCAGCTTTCCTGCCCAGGCGGCAAAGCTATGGAACACGCTTCCGCCTTCCATTAGGTCTGAACCCTCCTTCCCTATTTTCAAGAGAAAATCTACACTCTGGCTGCATGAACTTGATCTTGATAGTCAGCATTCTCATGGCTCTCACTAGTGTGGCCGCGGCTGTGGCTACGCCCTTTTGTTATTTGTTTGCACTCAATACTGTGTCCTGCCTACTCTTGTAACCTATTTAATTTGTAATTGAATTGTATAATCTTGTGTAACTGTACTGCCTTAAGAGCTTTAAGAGCTGTAAGATATGCACCCAGCTGCCTCATGGCTGGGAGCGCTCTACAAATAAATAAAATACAAAAAAAAAAGTATGGCCCCTACATGGGGAAAGAACAGTTATTTTACGTCCTACTCTTCCCAGATCAGGGGAGTAATTATATTTGTGCATAAGAACCTAAGATTTGTGGATAAAGTACACATCAACCCTGAAGGGAGGAATGTGGTGATTCGTTGCTTTCTAGAAGGTACTGAACTGATCCTTGCCAATACTTACTGTCCCAATATCGACTCTCCAGAGTTTTTTTATTCCTTTGAGATGCTTATATTTGCATATGATGGGATACCTTCGATTTGGGGTGGTGACATGAATTTGATACTGGATCATTCGCTTGAAAGAACAGACTCAAGACCCAGACCTCAACCCAGGGTTGCCCGTCGACTACTTTCCCGTGGGTTTATGTGATGCGTGGCGTACAGTGCCATCCCAGGTGAGGGACTACACGTTTTGCTCCTCAGTTCACGATATGTCCTCTTGTATAGACATGGTCTTGATAACCGGCTCACTGATGGGGAAAGGTTACGGGCGAAGATATTAGACTGCGTACACTGTCCGATCACTCCCCGGTGTCTTTGACGTTACAGATCGGGGGCAGACATAACTGCTCATGGAGGTTCAAATCATCTGCACTAGAGGATGTAGTGTTCCAGGCAGAGATCAAGGCTGGTATTGACACCTTCTTCGACTGGGATGCGGCGGGATCCACCTCCCACGGTGTCAGGAGGCAAGCCTTTAAGTTCTATATTAGAGGGATGGAGATATCCAGGGAGGCGGGAGTACTTAAGAGCATACAGTGGGATCTGATCTGAACTGGCCATTAAGAAGCTCGAGATAGAATATTCCCAGTCCCCTCAGCCACAGACACTATTGCAAGTACGCATGGATCTCGAGACATTTCAGGCACATGTGATGAGGGAGATGCGCTACATCTCCCGACCGCAGGCGACCAGAAAGTACGGGGAAGGCGATGGGCCGGAGAGAACATTGTCCAGGCTGGTGCAGACAGAAAGGGGGTAGACTCCATTCTTGATCAGGAGTGCAATGTCAAGTGGACAGATGAGGAAGTGGTGGGGGTTTTTCGTGACTTCTAGTGCGACCTATATACCGCAGAGTGGCCCCATGGGGAGCGGGCCATACATGCACTACTAAGGGTATCCCGCTTTCACGCCTTAATTCTCAAGCCAGGGAAACTCTAGACGACCCAATCATGCTCGAAAAGATTATGATGGTCATTTTCAACTTACCCAAGGGGAAGGCCCCTCGGCCAGATGGCCTCACGGAGGAGTTTTTCCAGGAATACGCGGCGGCGATAGCCCCTATTCTCCTTAGTGTATAGAAAGAATCCTTGAGACAATTGTTGCTCCCTGAATCGCTAAGGGAGGCAGTGATTACGGTACTCTTCAAACAAGACAAAACGAGTGATCAATGCAGGTCCTACAGACCTCTATCACTGATGAACTGTGATATGAAAATATTTGCAAAGGTCCTTGCTAACTGCCTTCTTCTCCTGATGCCACACCTGGTCCACCCAGACCAAGCCGGGTTCATCCCCGGAAGATCCACGTCCCTCAATATTAGGCGATTATTCAATGTCATGGCCAGAGTGCACCCTGAGGAGCAGGCATTTGCATTTACAATTGATGCTCAAAAGGCATTTGATTATGGTGTCTTGGGAGTTCCTGTGGTTGACGTTGGAAAAGATAGGACTAGGTCCGAATATAATATGGTTTATCAAATTATTGGACACAGAACCATTAGCTAGAATGGCCGTTGATTCCTGCACATCCGAGCAATTGCCGCTAGGTAGAGGCACTCGTCAGGGCTACCCCCTGTCCCCCATCATGTTTGCCCTGGCCATCGAGCCCATGGCTGACTTCATCAGAGAGCGCCACAGGCAACATGGAATCCGTTTGATTGGCCTACCGGAGATAATATCCCTATACCCGGATGACATCTTGCTGTATGTCAGAGACCCTCACTTGCATCTTGACCCCATTCTACAAGATATTAAACAAATTGGCAACTTCTCTAGTTTTACAATTAATTTTTCCAAATCCCAAATATTTCCTCTTACGAATAACACCAGCGAATACCGGGGACGCTCCCCCTTGCATTGGTCTCCTGCCACATCAAATACTTGGGGGTGATGATATCCAGGACAGGCACTGCGTTGCTACGAAAAAATTATGCAGCAGCTACAGCAAGCATGGAAAACAAATTACAGAGGTGGTAGTGTCTCCTGCTGTTGCTAAACTATCCCTGATCAAAATTACGTTACTGCCCAAACTCCTTTCCATTTTCACTAATGTCCCGATATGACCCAAGAGACCCTACTTTGCCAAATTACACTCACTCTTTGCACAATTCCTCTGGCACTCTGGTGCGGTCTGAAAGAAATGGATGGACCTGACACTTCCATACGAGAGGGGAGGGTTCTCTGCACCTCATCTGGAACTCTATTGGGCAGCTTCCCAAGTGCAATTCTCTTCATTTTGGTATGTTAGAGCGACCTCCCCTGCATGTCAAACTGGAATCGCTGGCAGCAGGGGGCACTGATCTCCGGACACTAGTGCTTGACTGACAATATAAAGATTCCCACCCCCCGCACTGGACACGGTCTCCACTATGCTGAAAGCATTGCGCTTCATTTTTGCCTTTACGGGGCCAACCACCCTTATTACCGGTGGCTTCCTATCTGGAATTTCCCCAGGCTACATCTACAACGGGATAAGGCAATCCAAGTAAGGTGGGAGGGGCTGGGGTACAGCGCTCTGGCAGACCTATTTCCGAATGGGAAGTTTATCACACTTGAGATCTGGGGATCCGGTCAGGTTGTTTCAGGAGGGGATAGATTCCAATACTATAGAATCCACTCAGCGGTGGCGGCCAGATGGCCCGATTACCCCTGTGAACCAGCTGAGTCACCCATACTGGCGTACATAGGGACTGTAGGCATATCCTTTCCTCTTTATACATATTGGTACTGAAAAAAATGTCTCGCCTCCACTTCGCAAGCACGGGACCGCTAGTCCGATAAAATCGACACAGACCTCACAGATGCCCAATGGTCATGTATGTGCTCTCACACTTGGAAGGTATTTCTTAATTTCAGGTTTAAATGATGCAATTTAAGATACTTCATAGGCTTTACTATACCCCCGAGAGGCTTTCCAAAAAATGTCCCCCATACACAACAGTATGCCACTTTGCACCAGCAGACCACTTCCACATGTTTTGGGGGTACCTCCCTAAATTGCATGAGTTCTGGAGTAAAACCCTTGCTGTCATTTCTGATGTGGTTGGCTCCCCGCTGGAGAAGAATCCACTCGGAGCACTACTTGGACTGTGGACTAATATTCAGAGCAGAGCCCACAGGGCGTTCGTCAACCTGGGATGCACGATTGCCAAAAGAACTATACTATTAAACTAGAGGAATGGGAATCCCCCTAGAGAGAAAGAATGGCTGCTTGCACTTACTTGGGCCCAGGAGAGCGATGAACAATATGCGTGTACCCTCCCCATTGCAGCCATACCTCGCGACATCTGGGCGGATTACCGTTCCTACCTGCCTCGAATTGCAGCTAGCTTATGAGATCAGAACCGATGCATTCCATGGCTCTCTCGATGATAATGCACATTGCCAACTCCTATATGTGATACAAACTGGTATATGATGTCATTACGCTTGTTATGTATGTACACTAATTGTGAGAGGCCATGTACCCTCGTTTGTGCTCATGAAATTGCCAACTAAAAGTAAAGGTTTATACAAATAAATGATAGCGAGGAAATTGCTGGGCAAGGAATGTGCGGACTGGAATATTAATGTGTGACATCACTTTTCCCAAATTGTGTGATCTTTGAAAAATCACTTTATTTCCACAATTGGACGATAACCTTATTAGAGTCTCGGCAGGGTAGGTCAGGGGCAACGTGCTCGCCTTGGAAACAAGACGACGCAGAGCAACACAGATTCGATCCCCGGTCCATGCTTAGAAACCTCTTGGATGAACCGCGTTATATGTAACCAATTACAATTACAAACCTGATCAACAATTGATTTCCAGAGATCTTTATAACAAATTACATTAGCACATAGTCACACATTTCAGAGAAAAGGTGCAAGCCACCAACGCAAATTAAAATTCAGTACTTTCAAATAAATGCAGCGCCTTTTTGGACCCACTGCGGTCCATTCTAAGAAAGTTGAATGTCGGTGTAACTTAAACTTGAAAATCAGTTTTTTCCAGCATTTGCCGTTTTTCAACATATCGAAGCAAAACAGCTTTGTTGGCTAATTGGGGCTCTGGCGCATACTTCTGAACGGTACTTTGATTCACCCGCTAAAAGAGAACTAGCAGGGCGAACCAGTGCGTTTGTTTGGTTGGTTCACGGGTTGACAATAACGACTCAAGGCTGCGTTACGAGCGAGCTAAGCGCTCCACGCTGCCGCCAGCTTTGCTTTCCCTGCCTTTGCCCCCGCCCACCCCCATTCCACCAAATAGCCCTGTATGCCTTCTTCTTAGCCTGCAATGCGAGCTGCCTTTTCGCCCATATTCACAGTCCCCGTAGATCTCAACCTCCTGCTCCACCGTGGAAGAAGGCAGGGGTCAGAGCATACCCCCCTCCTCCAAAGCCTTGTGAAAGATGAGGGGCCTCTGAGGCTTTTTTCTGAACTTCGGGTGGCTGGGCTCTACTTTTAGATTCTGTGCGAGGGTGTTCCAAGGTTCTGGGACACCGGAAGTCCAGTCTATTTTTTAGGATCTGCATCTATATTTTGACATCCTAGGGGATACTTTGCTGTAATGTTGCAACCCAATGGACTAGCGATAACCTGTCTCCAGCACATCAGTGTATTTATTATCCTTTTAGTTTTTAGTTTCTCAAAAGTTTAGTAACACAATTGCTCTACATATTGTTGGTCACAAGGTAGTCGTTTGGTATGTCTATAATGTAGGGCACATAAGAAACGGGAGAAATTACCTTGGAAAAAAAATTCTTGTGATGCACAACGCACTGAGAATTTCCCTAGCATGCAAGGCCTTAAGACAAACCTTGCTAACGCCTGTTTTTTAAAACAATGTTTTATTCATGTGCCCCAGACTTGCTGCTTCAGATGTGTTGGTGTAAGCTATGCAACGACCTGAGTCACGGCACGGACAATGCTCCATTGAATGGCTCCCTGCCCTCTCCCTCCCTCCCCCCCGAATGACATTTCTGGCGACAGCAAACTGATTGGAGGTACACCGTTAACACTGGGCCAGTTACAGGAGCTGGGCCTGCTCTGTTACCTGATGCCCAACAATGACTCTTCAGAATGCCTTTCTGATTGCATTACCCTTTTAAAGCATTTAATTAAGTTGGAAATACAGTTACCCAGTGAAAATACGAGGCTTTTGAATCATCAACTTTCATCTTGAGAAAATGAGTGAGGCCATCACGAATATTGAGGCGTTTACAAACTAAAAGCAAGTCAGCAGGAAGCAGATATTTGACTGGATTTACACGCTTTCTAAAATAAATCTGTTTGGTCTTTAACCATCAGGCCATCCCTCTGGCTATGATGATGCACACACAGTTTTGAGATGCTTCTTATATGTTACTTCCATGTGAACACTCCTGCATCTTTCTCTTGATGCTTTCTGTAAAAGGCTAATGTGTCTTTAACGCGCTAGTATCCATACCGCCTCTCTCAGAAAAGCAATTATGCAGCACATCTGTAGGAGCTACCCGCGCATTTTTCCTCTCTATCGTTAGGTGTGGAATGCTGCTGCTGAAAACATGCTGACCACCTTTCTTTTAAATGTGATGATTGAATTGTATTTCACAATTCCTAGTCTTTAGAGTAGATGCTAAAGTGTATGGCTGAAGCAGTGATCATTGCCAACTTTATTTAGCTGGGCCCTTATTTAGTTTGCACACACAGTATGCTGTTTTGGCCAACCAAGCAACATAAGGCCTGGCATTATTTTGTTCGCGGTTTGCCGGATCAGAAATCTAGTGATTTTAATTTGGTGCACAACACTGCCTTGGAGAGATGTCCGTCTTCAGTCCCACCTTCGACAGTGCTCTGTGAGCCGAAAAAAATACCTTAGCCAGCAGCCAACTAAAGTAACTCCTTTAATGAACATGTTTAGTTTCAGATATTTTGTGAATGTGTTGCCTTTTTAAAGTACCCAACTTCTAACAAAAACATTCTCCCCTGCCCTACACTCCCTTGAATGTTGTGTCAGGTCTTAAGGTGCTGGTGATTGTGTACCTCACTGGTTGCTGGTAAACACTGGCTGTACAACATCTGTGGTCCCTCAGCTAGCGTTCTGCAGGCTCATGAATCCACCAGAGAGCCTGTTCTTGAAGCCCACTTTCCTCATGTGCTCCTGACTGCAGTGGAAGGGCCCAATAAGGCTGAAACATGTCTGGGGATGCTTGGGGTCTCGTGCAGAAGGGATGTGACCTAGCAGTTCGGGCTGTGCTGCCCCTTTTGCAGTGGGACCAAGCCTGATTTGCATATGGTCTTTCCCTTTCTGTAATAGCTTGGCAGGCGAAGAACGATGGACTGGAGGGTTGCCCAGAGCAATGCCAGAGGTTAAGATTAATTCTAAACCTTTCAGCCATCACCTCTTGTGTTTTGCTGTTGTGGACGGTTGAGCATCGCAACAAGTGCTACCCAGACACCCTCGTGTGCGGGTTCCTGGGCAGGGCCAAAACGTTGAATAGGTTCTGTGGAGTTCTAAATAGGCTATCCATATTATAGTGTCACGATCCCTAGAGATCTGCTTTGTAGCTCTTTACTGTACATTTGTGGAAGATAACCTTAGCTTTGCATGATCTGAAGATGCTTGAAACTCAATGTAAGGCGCTAATACTGAGCGCAAGGGCTGCAGATATAATTTTCACATGGAAGTGATCGTCTAAGAACTCTGATGCAAGAGCATCAAAGGCAAGCCATGCCCCATTAACCACAGTGTTGTTGAATTTGGTGCTTTTTTTTGCTCTTCAAACCAACCTTTTTGCCCCAATAGCATGTTTAGTGCCCTGCAAAAATGGAATACGCCTTGCCCTTTTAAAATCCTGGGCAGATCCCAGAGTATTTGCAAGTAGTGAGTGAAGGGATTGTCCAGGGAATACAAAAGTCGTTCTCATTGTTAACTTTGGCATTTTTAGGCACGTAAAATACATTTAAATTTAAAAAGCTAGCTATTATTTGCTGTAACACATACTTCCTTTGTGTCTAGTTGAAAATGCATATATTTTTTGCTCTTAGAGGCCCTCTTTAGATCAGCTGAAACAATGATGGAGCCGCTCTGTGTGGTATGCGCGGTTGAGCCTCTGGTCTTACCGCAGCAAGAGGCCGATGCTAGCCTATTGGTTACTTCCCGGTTTTATGCAGTCTAACCGGCAGGTACTCTGCTGATCTGGAGTGTGGCCCCCAGCTGGGCCTGCGGATAGCTCTCTATACCTCAGTAAACCAAAACCATTTTATAGTTCCACATTGCATTACCCCCGGGAACAGCAGATCCTTTATTCAGTTATTGTAGTCCATGTCCACTGCATGACATAAACAAGATGAACAAGGGATAAACCAGCACAACCACTATGACTTTAAAAACATACTTTTAGTGGAATCTTTAAATTATAGTTACAAATGTAACCTTGCCACTTCAAAGTATATTACTTCCTGAAATCCGTCAATCATTTCAATCAAGCTGTTTAAAATGCATACACGTTCTTCGTCTTTAGCCAGCCTTTTAAAAAGAAAAGTATCCATTTAACTTTAACGTCCTTTGTTTTAACACAGTAGGCAGGTATAACAAATTAATGAACACAAAGCAAAGTTAGAAAGAGAGTTGCTTTGTGTGTTCTCCTGAGGTATAGATTTGGAACATGACTACAGCTTATGTTCTCCAGGGTGCATTAATATGAAAGTGCGCAGAGCATGAAGCTGGCACTATATAAAACAGAAGTCACTTTGATAAAACATAATGCATTTATGTGCTCAATAGTATTCGTTTCCCTTGTTCGTTGACACACATTCTTCAGGTTTTGGCTAAAGGAATCCCAGACTAAACCACTGTTGGGCTTGGGCAATCGTGTGACTTGTCAGGCAAACGAGAGTGGATCTCTGCAGTCCTACTGATCTTTGAAACGTACATGTGTGCTAGACACGATCTAATTTTATCTATAATCCCGGAAGCTCTGCTTCTGGTGAGTTGTGATTCAGTGACGTAATTGTGAGCCTGGTTTAATGCGACGTTGGCTTCGAACCGGACTGCCCCAGTTGGTCACATTGTGACAGCGTGGGAGGTCTCTGTACCTCAATAGTGCACATATTTTCCTTATTTCCCAAACTGGGAAAGGGGTAATGGCAAAATCAGATGCGCCGGAAGCTGGGGTATAAGAGATGAAGTGATATCGGGGGCCTTTATGGAGCACCACTGGGAGGCCAAGGCCGAAAACGAAAGCTGATGTTCGAGGCCTTGTGCCAAGTGAACGCAGCTGCTGACGAGTGGGAGTGTATTTTAAGGTGGCGAAACAGTAGTAAAAGAAAAATGAAAAGCCAGGGCATGTGTTGGAGCTGCAAAGACGAGAGAAGAAAGGGGTATTTAAGAGTCAAGTGTCAATACGAAAAGCCAACCAAACTCCTTCCAGAACAAAACGGGCCATCTTGATTCAGTTTGAGCATGCCAAAGGGAGGAGATGAGAAGGGCCCTACTTTGCTTATGTAAATGAGGAAGCCTTCTCTGTTAGTAACAAGAGGACATGGGTGGGAGCAGTAGGCCTGGAGGGCTCCTTGATCTGGACAGACATGCAAAAAGTCACAGCTAGAGTAACCAAGACAGAAAATGGCACCCATCCTGGAAGATTTGGTCGAAACTGCTGGGTGCCAGGGTGGAAGAACTAGAAAAGAAAACCACGACCATTAAAGCCAGACCATAGGATGTAGTTGTGAGGTTAAAAAGCAAAGGATACTTTGTGTTGTTGAGTTCCAGAAAGAGAAGAAGCTGTTGAGGCAGCTAAGCTGTCTCCACGCTTTACAGTGGAAAGATCTCATAGAGGGTGCTGGATAGATTAACTCTACCAGGGAGCAGCCCAAGGGTAATCGCAGATCAAAAACACACCTTTTAAAGACTGACAAGGATGTGTGGAGTTTGTCACTGGACCATTAGCCACTGACAATGGTCCAGTGTCTCTAAACTCAAACCATCCTTGGTGTTAGCAACTCAAGTGCAAAGAGTGAAGATGCAATGCAGATCCCATGAAGGGGTCAACATGAAGTTAATGGTGGTTGCAAATCAATCATTTACTCTGCTCACCTGGAGGTAATGCTTTATGTGAGAGGCACTTTTTTTGAAATCCCCAATTGGCATGGGCTTTGAACGAAAAGAGAAAAGCAGCACAAAGAAAGCAAGAAAGGAGCTCAGGAGAGCGGCAGAGCACCCTCACTCCGATAACTGCACAACAGTGGCACAGTAGAGGACAGTGAAAATGGAGAAATCGCTAGTAGAGAGCCAGAGCTAGGTTGATGAAGAAGCTATGTAGTGGTGAGAGACAGATACAGGGGCACTCCCACATTCAAAGAAGCAGATGTTAAAGATGGGCTATTTGTGTGTGGGTAGCACAGGAGGGAGGAAATAACACCTCTACATAAAAGCCCAGGATGGGGAAGCTGTGATGAAATGACTACTGCCCTGCAGGAGTTTAAGGAAGAGTAGTGGTTTAACCTCCTACGTGGTCCTCACACTACTATCAACCACAGTGATCCCAATCATAAAGGTGAAACGGGTACAGTCACAAGTCACCTCTTTTTGCCTTTTATGTTAACGTGGGCCAAAGACAGGATATACTTTTAAGAGAGGGGTTAGTGTGATTGCAATAGCAGCCCAAACTGCAATAGTCCAAGACTCCAAAATAAATGTCTATAAAAATGTATATACTTCATTTAAAAACACCAATATGCAAATAACAGACTATACAAACCCTAGAAAAAACACACCCCTAGGGAAAGAACACAGAAAATGCTGAACATGATGCCCCCTTCTTTTTGCTTCCCTGTTCAGTTCAATTGATGTATTTATCTTGCCCTTACTCGTTTTTGAATTATGGTTACATTGTGCAGGTCTTAAGATTGACTGTTATTCAGAAAATTAATTTTCCTGTTTAGATATTCAGCAACTAAGCAACTATATTTGCAACTGAATCACACAGGACCTAGTTTTCACTATAAGTTGGATATTATTTTCCCTGTGCAAATGTGGCTCGAAGTGACTTCATATGAGGGCACACACATGAACACAGCCCAGTGGGTACGAACAATGTGCTAGGGGGATCATGCACAACAGCTGATACACTAAGCATGCATCTGTCAGCATTTACGCCTTCTTTACAGGTTTGTAGCGAACTCCCCTCCTCCTCACCTGAATCAGAGTCCTCCTGTTGCAGTTCGTGTAGCCTCCTCTCCCAAATGCTTCTTTTTTATATGTGGGTATGGCTTGCCACGGGATGAAGCCACCATGGGAGTTGAGAACAACCCAGGGGCCCCCTTCCGGAACAGGGGAAAAAGCCCTTAGGCACAAAAAACCACTTTGCGTGTATGCCGGGCTGGTCCCTCGTATCAGTATCCATGGAGACTGGGTGCCGGGGAACAGCCATGTAGATAAACTCGCAGAGTTGTTGAACAGATGGTGAGGGAGCCACGAGAAGTTAGGGTCACGTGGAGTACAGGGGACAACAAAGAAGCAAGGATAAGTATTAGTATCGTAGAAAGTGGGTGGACCAGTGCGCGAGGGCGAAGACAAGGCGGAAGAGAGCGAGGAGGCAAGAGAAAACAGAACACGGAACAGCAAAAATAGAAGAGTAACAGCAAGAAAAGCCACCGAAGCGGAGAAAGGAAAGGAGAGGGAAAGGCAGGGTACAATGTGTACAGAGCAGAGAAAACACTAGCGATGCCTCCCAGAGAGGAAAAGCGAAACGCCAAGCCAAGGGTTGCAACACGCTGTCTGCCGGAAGGGGAGGAACATATACCTTTCGGCGGACAGCGTCGGCGCAACTAGACCGCTAGGACGCATTGCCAGAGAACGGAACGGCACTAGTAATGGCGTTTTAGATGCCAGCGGTCCCACAGGTGTCTACCTACTCGGGGCATGACAGCATCTGGGTGAATCATTTTTCAGTAGCTTGGGGTGTATTTTGGAGGTAGACCACTACACACATTGGTGTTGTTTGGTAATAGGGACAGTCACAATTCAGTATACATCAGTAGCTTGATCACAGATCTGGTAGGCTAGTGTATTCTATAATATTAGTTTTATGTTAGAATTTAACAGACCAACCACATGAACATCAACTAAAGGGAACATCAACATCCTGAGGGTGGCTTTATTAGCAACGTGCTGTCTCCACGACACACACACAAATATACGCCTGCCCTGAAGAAGATGAGGGAGTGTGTGGCCCTTTCACAACTAAAGTGTGGCATTATTCTATAGTTATTTTATTGTCAAAAGGTTTTGTGGGTCAACCGCTCCGTGAATCATTGAAACGCGTATAGGCAAGGTGGTGAATAACGCTATCAGCACCCATGTGGGGCTGCTGGATGAGTTATTACAGTGAAAATTTGTTTGTATGAATAATTGTTATATCAACAATATTTTGGGTCAAATGCCAATCTAAGGCATTTAGGGTCTGTGAATAATCTGAACAGTTTGACCCTTCTCCCCAGAGGGGAGCCACCCCCCTTTGAGGCTAGGGAGTTGCGAAGATTGTAAGTAACGATTCAAAAGCATATCAAGGTTACAGGAGCCTGAGAAACCAGAGTGGAAAAACCCTATGAAAAGGGGATTGAGAAAAATGAAAGCATTGGGAGTAGCGATTGGAAAGGATATCAGGTTTACGGGAACCTGAGAAACCTGAGAGTGGAAAAACCCTAGAAAATGTGGAGTGAGAGTAAGATGAATATGGTAAAAAACCTCTGAAAAACTATTCATTTTACGGGAGCCTGAAAACCCCCAGAGTTAAAAAAAAAAACCTATGAAAGGGGCACTGAGAGAAGTATCAACACTGTGAATAACGTCTGGAAAGCGGTTTAGGTTATAGGAGCCTGAGACACCAGAGTGAGCAAAACCCTAGAAAGGGGGAAGAAAAGACTTTTGACGAAAGGCTTAGAAAGCCAGAAAGAAATTTTGAACTTTAAGCAATCCAGTTGGACCACTTCCCTACACATGTGTGTATGTAAATCCTTTGTGTAAAAGAAAGCAAACGGCCTGAAGATTTTGGCACTTTCGCGAGTCCCAGTTCTTCAAAGGAAGACACGACAAACATTTTATTTTCTTAACAAACCTTGAAGAATGGGATTGCTTGCTTCAAGAAACAGTTTTTGTCAATAACAAGAGAGACTGAAATCCTTAATCTAGTATCCAGGCTGGGAAGAATATCCTGCTGTTAAAAAGGACATTTGAAGACCGAGAAGAAGTCAAGTCTAAACTGGGCCATACAGAAGCCTTGCTGAGACTAGTGTACCAAGCCTCGCTATTAGTTGGGTGTTTTCTAAAGTGGTAGATCTTGTTCGTTGGATAGGATTCTGAATAAAGGACTTTATTTTGTACTCTATCCTACATCCTTCGTTTTTGTTTTGCTAGGTAGGGAAATTCCCTCATAGAACTAGGGCAGGCTAGGCATTTTGATCCTTTTATTTGAATAAAACCCATGAGTCAGTGACAGCGACTGCACTGGATCCCAACAGCGTTCAAACAAATTCTTCTGTCCTTAGAGTTAAGACACAAGGAAGGAGTGGGAGAACTCTTCCTTATAAAGTAAAAGGCCTCAAGGGACTGGACAAAAGACAGCCTGCTCAGAGGGCTCCAATCCTTGCCGCTGGAAAGAGAAAGAGAGCCCCACAGAAATGCAAGATGAAGAAACCTTCCATTAGTTCCCTTGGGCGCTTCCTGGCTACTCTAAACACCACCTTCTTCCCAGCTCAGCAGCGTCAAGGCCCCTATGGTATGCAACACCAATGTGTTGCATACCATAGGGCCTTTGTTATGGGTGTGCCTCTTTGAAGCATGAGTACCAAGAGCTTTTCTTCTGAGGTTCCTTGGTGGAAGACTGGTGTTTGCCAACCTCCTAGAGGATCCAAAGAGGCAGCCTTCCTGCCTTTTGTCTTGCTTGATGAAGCCAAGACGGGCAGACTGTCCATCAATCCAAACAGACATTCCATAGCTGGCCTGAGCTCAAATGGTTGACATGAGTATATCATCCATTTGATATGGCTTTAAGATTTGTGTGCATACCAAAATCGGGCATGGCATATTCTTAGAGATAGCCCTATTGCTAGACAGATAGGACACCAATGGTGTTTTTGATTCCGAGGTATATGAATTTAATGCAACACCTGTCTGCAGTCACTTTGTGCCAAAGCACCTGTCAAACAGCTTAAAACTTCACTGTGCAACTGAAGGGCAATTGCTGCAGATCAGGAAACTGATGCTGCAGGGCACCTGTGTAATAGGCTTTTGGCATGGAGCTTTATGAAAGGGGCTCTGATTAGCAGACTGCTCTTTCTGAGATGGATTGCCTTTTTCTGTGATGGATTATCTGCATCATTTTATTTAACAAAAATCAAAACAGCCAGGGCTACTACACCCGTACCAAATGGCAATCCTTTACAGGAGCCAAATTAAAAGCAATGATGTTGAGAGGCAGTGTTCTGTTTATGGATGGTGGCGAAAAGACGTTTGAGGGGGCAACAGATGCTTCCACAGGGTATATGCTACGTGGTGGGAAATAGAGATGGCTGCAGTTCTGGAGCCTTAACCCAAAGGTGGAGAAATGGCATGGGAAGATGCACAGGGAAAGAAGTAAGAAAGTAAAGGTTAATAGTAGACATGTACTACCGGGATATCGCAGGTGGCGGAGGAACGGTAAGTTCCTGTTCCCGTGGAGTCGCATAGGACTCCATGGGATTGTGAACCCTGAAGCACTGGCACTGTTCGAAACGGTGCCGATGCTAAAGTGAAAAATCTGCCGATACGGCCCAGAACTACCAGCAGACTCGAAGTGAGCAGGACCGGAAAAGGTTTATTTCCGGACCGGCTCACTGATTAGGCCCCATGTGTTGTATAGGCAGCTTACAAATAAACAATAAATACATTCAAAGTACAGTAGAGGTCTTGTGAGTAATTTTGCAGAGAAGAAAAATCTGGTTTCTCAATTTGCAAGAAACCCGCTTATTGCTGCACAACATAACATTAATAAAACCGAGGTAGCCGTACATGTAGTTTCTCTGTGATTTGGGTCATAAAAACAGTGTTTTTTGTGATCACAGATGGCTAGGGGCAATATATATTGCTTTCATGTGCCATGCAGAAACCATTACCCACCAAAACTGTTGTGCAGCTTTCTGGAAGTAAAACAAAGATTTTTTTCTGTAGTTGACCTGATTAGCTATTTGTTTTCCCTGAGGAAATTTTACCATCATGGATGGGGATATTCCTAGGCCTGGATGGGCGAGCCCTCTTACGTATGGAGAAAAGTGTATGGCAAGCTCTGTGGAAGCTAATGGGCCTGGCGGATGTTTTGCAGATGGGTAAAAGGGATTGCGATGCTTTTCACAACTTCTCACTCATAGACAGGTTTTTTAACTTCTTTTTACTTATAGTTTCCTTGCCTACACTGTTAGTTATTGCAAGCATAACTCTTTAAGAAGGTGAATATTGTAGAACCTCGGGCCTTTCATCGATATTTTTGGAAACAAAAGGAATAGGCAAGAGCCATCTTGAGATTGCTTGGCATTCAGCAACCCAGGACTGGTGATTTCACCTCTGAGGATAGATAATGTCGCAGTACTGGTTTACTTGTTAGTTGTATCTGGTCTGCCTTTCCCTGTTTCTGGAATGTGTGCGTTGGTGATGATGTCATGAATGAGTTTGATGTCAAGTTAGTTTTCCTTTAACCAAGAGTCTTGGAGGGTCAATTAGGACTGTCCCGCCTGGTTGTTGGGAGCCAGTAGGTCCATATACCGTAATATTCATGACATGAAGCCTAATGAAGAAGAAACCTGTCTGAAGACCTACCTGAGTGATCATTGAAAGTACAATATTGCGTAGGTGTAACTTAATTCGTTTACTCAGAATAGTGCTTTAGTTGCATTATCTTGTCCATGGTTTGGCAAAAGGTTGCAATGGATTTGACGGGTCCCATTCACAGGCTGGGTGAGTGCTTCAAATTTGTGTTGGCGTTAGTGGATTACCACTCGAAGTGGATAGAGTGGAAAGGGAGTAAGGTTTGCAACTGATAAAGGTACGCAGTTTCGTTCAGAAACCATGAAGAGATGTTTGAAGCAATTTGGTATAAGGCACACACACACAGCTTTATATCATCCCAGAGCTGATGGACTAGTGGAGCGTGTAAATAGATTTCTTAAAGGTGGCATTCAACTGGCTATGAGGTCAGGGTTGTTATGGAGTGATGTGTTGAAACACATGGTATGGAGTTATTGTATCACATCCCACTTGGTCACGAAGGCGTCTCCCTTTGTCTCATTAAAGGGACATCAACAGGATTCAAAATTGTGTCTGTGATGGATAGGATTGGTGTGCAGTGTGAAGGTTGATCATAAGGAGGTATGAGATTGGCGGAAGAGGCATAACACAGCTATAGAAGTGTTTGATGAAGATTTCAAAGTAAAGCTACATGAATGGATGGTTGGAGATTGGGTTTTGATTAAGAATCCTAGGTATAGTCTCATGCTTAGAGAGCAAATGTTTAGGACCATAGAGGATTGTGGCAGTAAGGAGTAATGTGTTAGTGGTTGATGGTGGGGAAGTGTGGTACAGGGGTAGGTTGGCGTTAAGTGAGGAGAGGTAATTTCCCTTTAGGAATGGTGATGATGGTGAGGTCGTCAGTAAGGATGCTGAGGAAGTGAAGAATGCTGAGGAGAGAAGAACGGAGTTGGATGAGGGACATGAAGGCGTAAGGTTTAGAAATGTTTCCAGTAAATGTAAGGATTTTCTTTGTGTTTAAACTTGAAGTCCATGGTGTCTTTGATCTCTACCAACAGCAACAGTCTAATTAATTTCCTATTATTCATTGTATTGTTATTGTTGATTATTTGTGGTTGTGTTCATTTGTTGTTAATTCATTGTTAAAGGAAAATATGTGTTATGCTCCCTTTTAATAAATGAGATTTACTCTTACTCTTCGTGTCGTGTGGCCGCTCTTTTCAGAGAGCCCTGGAAACTACATGCTGTTCTATTGTGGTCCCTGTTAATTTGGTGGATAATAAAGACAATAGATTTTGCCCTATGGTTGAGTTTTCCGTTCTTGCGGCTGGGTATTGGTTGGGGCCCAAGTATCCTCTTCCTGGTAATCAGGGTAGCTGCTAAGAGTGCCCCTGCCGTTCCTTCACACCCCCTCAGGAATGATTGCTCTAATCCCTCCTACACCAAAAGCTACCTCCGACACTGTAACCTGATAGTCTCCTATGTTACATGCTTTCTCTTTTAGCCCTAAAAAACTGCTTTTGACCCTGCTGGTCCAGTGGGTT
Organism: Ambystoma mexicanum; assembly: GCF_040938575.1. Lineage (NCBI taxonomy): Eukaryota > Metazoa > Chordata > Amphibia > Caudata > Ambystomatidae > Ambystoma > Ambystoma mexicanum. The sequence continues at coordinate 1,172,752,153 of NC_090927.1, read as the reverse complement.
ATGCAATTTTGTGATATTGCTCTCTTAAACCATGCCCCTGACAATTATTTCTGATGTGGTCAAACGGCTATTTTCCCTTAACATAGCCACAGAAAACTAATCGAATGGCTGCAGGCAATTTACCTAGGATAAGCAAACATACTCTTACATCCCACCCCCTTTACTTCATACTTTATGGGCGTCCCTTCCAAGGGACGGGAGACGGAACCTTTTTCACCAGAAAAAAACATCTTCCCCTTTAAATTTAGAGGCGTGCGGGGGCACAGCCCAGGGAGCATGCGCTAGCCTGACTCCGCCCTCCAGCCCCACACCTCAGTCCCCTTTCCGCGTCGACGGGAACGGGCCAAATTCACCAGCTCTCCTGGGTTTGGCTTAGGCCATGTAATTCCACGCACGGATACTTCTTCTCTTTGTCTTTTTTGTCTTATCTATCATTCAGGTACTCAGTCCTCTGGCGTCACGCTCCTCCCCGGCGCGTGTGTCGACTTCTACAGGGTTCAGCAGGTGTCCATCCTGCAACTGGCTCTTCCCAACTTCAGACCCCCACACCCTCTGACTATGTTGCCTTGGCCCAGACCACAGTTGGCAATCATGTTCGGCGTGCGACTCGCTGTCCTCGAAGACGCTGAATAACAGACTAGCCAGGTGCAGGGAGCTCTTCCAGAGGTCGCCTCCAGAGGATCTCAAGAACTTTGTGAAGCATTGAACCAGACCCAAGGTAGGTCTGATATTTTCCAGCGCACTCCCCCCAGGGAGACTCCTTACAAGGGACTCTCCCGCGCGGGAGGGACCGGCCAGGTCCGTCTACCGGCATGTGCACCGAGGCTGCTACAGCTACCGGCCTTCAGGTCGAGGGATCCTCGGATCCTCCCGGGCACACTGTTAAGGGACTGGAAGGTTCTTGTACAGGGTCTACACCCGAGGGACTACGCCCTTTTACCTGCACAGTGGCTGAGGGGATACGCTCAGTGGCGTAACACGAAATGTAGGGGCCCCCCTGCGAGCCATGCTGAGGGCCGCTCCCCGCCCCCCCCCCAACTCAGTAACAAATCACAGGTCGCGCCACACTCTGGGCCTGCCTAGATTATAAGCACGAACGTGCTGCTGAAGGGATGTGCCGCACACTGCACTAGGAGAAAGATATAAATATGTGTATTAATATAATATACAGCACACTTTCTGAGAAAAATTGGCTAAAAAGCCAGAGTGTTTGCAATTGTTTTGTAGGGTAACACCAATCCAATAGATGCATGTCACCAACAGTGCACAGGAACATTAATGCTTTGCTATTAAAAATTCCATGCCACAATGAAAACAAGTCCAACTGGCTGCACAATGTAGATCAGTGTAGACACGTAATAATATAGTAAAGCTTGCCAGGCCACATTTAGAGAGACCTAGACTGGTTGCACCAAAATGCCAGTCGAAGTAATAGCACTCATCAAGAAGAGAACACACATTCAAGCCTGTGTCTCTGTGGCTTCTAACAACACGGCCAAGCTCTTTAAAATTTGAAAGGAACTGGTCAATCCTGTTTCCATCTCTACCTCTCCTGTTCCCTCCCAGACCCTCTGTATGGCTCTGTCATCTCACTTCTCTGCTAAAACTCAGGACATCCTATCCTCCATCTCCTCTTCCTCTCCCTCTCTTGGCCCCTCTTTGGCCATCTCTACGTCTCTTCCTCCTTTCTCCTCTTTCTCTCTGACAACACCTGTCGAGTTTTCTAGACCAGTCCGGTCTATGATAGTGTCATCCAAACAGGTGCTCTTCTGCTCCACCAGAACCATCAAGCACCACATTGACACCCTCGCTCCAGCCTTGACCAATTTCTGTAATCACTCTTTCGCCACTGGAATGTTCCCCTCTCCCGTTAAGCACTCCATTATGCACCCACTCCTCAAGAAGCCGTCTGCCGATCCTGCCTGCCCGGCAAACTATCGCCCAATCTCCATCACCCCTTCCCTGGGCAAACTGTTGGAAAAGCTGGCCATCTCCCAGCTTACTCTCACACAGAATCTGTTGGTTGCCTCCATGAACATCAGTCTGGCTTCAGAGCTGGCTTCAGAGCTGCCAGAGGCATGGAAACTGCTCTCCTGAACACCTGTGAAGAACTGCTCTCTAACTTTGATTCCAGAATTCCTGCTTTCGACACGGTCAACCAGGCCATCCTGATCAATCCTGATAAATCGACTCCATGAGAACCTGGGCATCATGGATCAGGCCCTTGAGTGGCTGACCTCCTTCCTCTTGGACTTCCCCTCCCGGGTCCAACGTGGTCCCTTTCTCTCCACTCCATCCTCTCACTCTGGTTTTTCAACCTCTACGTGGCTCCTTCGTCCCACCTGATCTTTACATTCTTTTCGAACTTTCATTGTTATGCGGATGACACTCCACTTTCCTTCAGGCTCCCCTCAGACTCCTCTCCTCTCTCGCTCATTCCCGACTGTCTATCCGCTATTCAGGATTGGTGTGCCTCCAACGATCTCTGCCTTAATGTCAGTACGATGGAGATCCTTCTCATTTGGACTCCTGCCTCTGCTTTCCCTCTCTCACTCTGGCTGCCCAACTTGGGTCCTCTTCTTTCGCCTTCCTGGGAGGCAAACAACCCTGGTGTCATCTTTGACTCCACTCTCTCTTTCTCTCCTCACATCTCAGCCTCTGCAACTAATCCAGAACAGGACTGCGAGACTTATCATTGGCCTCAAGCCCAGGGATCGTATCTCTCAAGCCCTGAAATCTCTCCACTGCCTCCCAGTTTCTGCAAGTATCAAGTTCTAGACCCTTTGCATTGTTCACAAGACTTTCTGGGTCCGGGGCCCGAACTACATCCAATGCTCTCTTCCAAAATATCTTCCTTCTCAAGCCCTTTGCTCATCTACCTACAACTCTCTAAGTGTTAGACGCTTCTCCAGGCAGAGAGTGGGAGGTAGATCTCTCTCCTCTGCATGTGCCTCCCTCTGGAATAGCCTCCCTGACCCTCTCAAACTTGAGCCGGACCACTTGAAGTTCCGGAAGCAGCACAAAACTTTCCTCTTCTCCTCTGCTTTCTCTCTCTCCCTCCCCTGCTGGCCTACCTGACCTACCTGTCTGCTGTACCGACTGGTTGCTTGGCTACCCTCAGAGTCTCACTGAGTCCAGACTCTTTCTTGATCAGTCACCCTTGCACTGCCTCTGGGCCTACCATGCACTTAGGGGCTATAACTGTAGCCCTACAGTCCCTTGTTCTCCTGCACTACCTAGAGCCGCACTGCCCTGGCTGCACTTAGTCAGAGCATTGCTGTCCTGTTTTCCCGCACTTTCCCCTTGCACTTCTCGTTCTCGCACTTGCACAATCTGAATGACACAAGGGCCCTCATTACGACCCTGGCGTTAACCAATGGCGCTATTAGCGCCATGGTTAACACCGGTAATTTACCGGATCCGCCATGGTGACATGAGGAATTACCACCCCATTCCAAGGTTGGCGGCGGTAATTCCCCATTTACCATTGGCCCTTCCCCATTCCCATTTTTGCCCCTTAGGGCTCAGTGTGAATGGGGAAGGCGGTAATTACGGTACCGCAAAATGCGGTACCGTAATCACCTTCAAGGTCCCTTTGCGGGTCCTTACCTTAAGGGCTGGTACAGACCAGCCGTTAAGGTCGGGACCCGCAAAGGGAACTCGTAATTAGGCGTTAACGGATTACCGGTCACGTTACCGGTACCGGTAATCCCTTAACGCCAGGGTCATAATGAGGGCCAAGGTCTATTAGAATCGTTTGTCTTGTCCTCCCTCTATCTTCCCTCCCTTGTCTTGACGCGCCTAGAAACACTTGTGTGCAGTCACGTTATAAATGACTTATATCATATCATTTGATCACAGATGCCCAGAAAAATATGCAATGCTGCAGTAAAAAATGGCTAGACTGGCAGCACCCAAATGGCAGTCTAGCCAGGTAATTCACTTAGCAGGACTGCTTTATCAGAAATGCCCAGTTAAAAAAAGAGTCATACCAAACTGACGAATGACTAGACTGGCTGCACCAAAATGCCTCTCTAGCCACTAATACCACATAGCATGCCTGCTTAGCCTGGACATGGACAGCCATTATGATTTATTGTATAATCCTGCCCCCCACACATGCCCTCTCCCTCCCACCCCAAACTCCAAAATCAGCTCCTTGGCCCAGAATTACCTCCACCTCCCTCTTCCTTATCCCAGAGCTTACGGTTGAGACTCCTTGACTCATAGGTAAGTACTGGGATGAGGAGGAGTGGGGACTAGGAGTAAAGAAGATTACAGGTACCTACGTCAGGCATTACCTCCAAGCACCTCTACATCATCCCAGTAATACACAAGTACTGTCTCATACACACTGAGACGAGGAAGAATAGGACTAGGAGTAATGAAGATTACTAATAAGTAAAATTAAACGCAAGTATTGCTGCAACACCATTGTGTTGACTGAGATTCAGCACTCCCTCCCATTGAAATGTCGGGCTATGTTGACTCGACCTGGCTGACCTTCAGAGCAGTTGCCAGACAGAATTGGGACACAGACGTTAAACAGCACCTGGGTTTCGCTGTTAACAAGAACCCAGCAATTACTAACATAAAGCATTTCACTGTTAGTACCTGCATTCAAATGCCACATTTTTTAGGGAATTGAAATTGTGATGTGGGTTTAATACTTGCATGCCAGGGAGTGATTGGAAGGGTAGAAAGGGAACAGGAGACCACTCACATTCTCATAGCAGTCCATAAGTGGGTGCTTTCAACCTTAAAGGAGAGAGTTAACTGCTTGTAGCATTGAAGCTGCACTAGAATGGTCTAAAATGCGTAAAGAAATTTGAGGCCCCAAACAAATAAGTTTGCCCCTCTCCGACCGCCCATGAAGTTAGCACCTCTCCCAACATTTGAAGGGTTAGCCCCTGAAATGTAGGTTTTGTTGCTCCCCTGAATGCAAGCACCCACACCATTCACCATATACACACACGCACATCCATACATTTAAGTGTGCATTCTTTCACCATACTGGCACACCCAGGCAACCATCCATACATTTAAGTGTGCACCCTTTCACCATACAGGCACAACCAGGCAGGCACCCATACATTTACGTGTGCACCCTTTCAACATACGGGCACACGCACACCCAGGCACCCACCCATACCTTTTAAGTGTGCATCCTTTCACCATACACTGACGCAGGCAGCCTCCTATACATTTAAGTGTGCACCCTTTCAATATACACTCACACATGCGCACATCCTGGGGTTGAGGGGAGCCATGACACTTCTAAAAGAAATTGGGCCTCATTACAGCTATGCCGGACTGGAAACAGTGCCGGTAAGCTTACCGGCACCATTGTTTCCGGGCCGGCATATTACAGCTCTGCGGGTGGTTGCCGTCCTGCCCGGCAGGTCACACCTGCCGTGCAGGACGGCACCCACACGAATAGTTTTCACAGAAGCACTGGCACTGTTACTATGATAATGGAGATTTACCATTTGCCAGTGGCTGACTTCCAGACCGCCGGGGTTGTAATCCCCCGGTGTTACCGGGAAGTTGGGCGCCGGTAAATAATTACCGGTCTGACGGCAACCTGCTGGTAGCACAGGCACGGTTACCGCCAAACCCGTAAAGAAATTCTTTTTGAATTCACTCTGCCTTCATAAATAAATTATTTCTTTATGAAGGCAGAGTGAATTCAAAAAGAGAAGTTTTGTTTTTAAATGTTTTTTTTCTGCAAGTGGGGCCCCCTACCAGGACATGTGCTTGCGGGGCCCTCCGCAGTGGGGGGGCTGCGGGGGCCCCTGTTACGCCAGTGGATATGCCCTAATACCGGCAATACATCCAAGGGGGCGCTTAAACGCAGCTCTACCGACCCCCGGGTCGAGGGTGTCAAACCTACCGGGCCGAGGAGCAGGGTAGGCCTCAGATCCACACGCTATAGTCTTGGATGAGGTCGGGCCTAGCGGGCTGAGCAAAACGTCATTGGCACGTGGCAGGCAGCTCAACAAAATGGCTGCCGCACCAGAAAGGGGCACCTGTCTGACGCCATTCCACGAAGTTGGCGAAGAACGAGTGTCAAGGTGGGACTGGCCTCAACTAGGTACAGTCTACCCTCTACCCTTCATTTGTGCAGGGCAACTTTCCTTTTTGTCCATATGGACTGGGTACGCAGCGGCTCCAGCAGCCCCCTGCTACCCTGTCGGTACCCCCTGCCACCTCTTTGGCCAGTGAGGAGGTGCTCTTTGAGAAATTCCTCGGTCTCATGAGGTCTCCTCAGATGGTGGTGATCATCAAAGACGCCGTCAGGGAAGTCCTCCCCCCGCCATGCTAAAGGCACTACAGATGCCTCCATTGGGCCCCCAGGCCCTGGTGCAGCCGCCTCCTCTGGCTCCACAGCCAACTCTGCAACCTCCGCCACCGCCTCCTCAGCCTCCGGCTGCAGTCCCTGTACCCCAGCCTCCGGCGCCATCTACTTTTCCTCCTCCACAAGATCCTCCAGATCCGCAAGATACGGACCAGTAGGAGGGTCCCGACATGCCATCCTCAGCCAGGGCATTCCATGAACGTCTGGCTGGCCTGGCAGAGTACCTGGGCCTCCCGCAGCCCGAGGTCAAACAGCCGGCAGAGGGCGTTCTGGCTGAAATCCTCACGAGACGGCCCTCTGCCAGAACGGGGATTCCACTGCAAACCGATGTAGTCTCCCTGGCCAAGAAGGGTTGTCTCAAGCCCCACTGTGTCCAGCCGGTCAATCGACGCCTGGACGCCAAGTACTGGCAGATGGAGGGGGATACACTCTTGCTCTCGACCCATCCTCAGCCACACTCCTCAGTGATCGCTGCGGCATCACTATACTCCAAGCCTCAGTCGTCCTTAGCCTCCTCCTCTGCGGCGCTGCTAGGCAAGGAGGAGAAGATTTTGGAGGCATACAGCAAGAAGATCTACTCCAACGCCTCCTTGCACTTGCGTCAGGCCAACACAGATGCCATGCTGGCTACCGCCAACCAGCGGTTGTGGCTGGAAATTGCGGACTTTCTCTCGGAACTCCCCACCCAGTGCCAATCACGCTTGAAGGCGGGGCTAGTGGAACCCAAGCTCGTGGCGCATGACCTCATGGAATCCACAGTGGCGCATATCGATACCTCAGGCCGTGCCATCTGCATTGCCACGGACATGAGGAGAACAGCCTGGCTGCGGACAACAAAATTCAACCCGGATGTCCAGGAGCACGTTCTAGATCTACTGTTCGAGAGGGGGATAAGGGGGGGACCTCTTCCACTCCTCTACGGATGAAGAGCTGGACAAGAAGAAGAACAGCTCACAAATGGCAAAGTCTTTATCCATTTTTACAAAGACCACACCCAAATCGTACACCCAATCTCAGCAGCGCTCGGAAAGGGGTCGTACATATTGAGGGTTCCGCGGCTTACAGGAACGCAGATCCAGGCAGGCGGACCGCTCGCCGTCTCCGAACCGGTGCAAAACAAACAAAAAAGGGGGGGGCAAGGGCTTTTCCAGTCGCCCTCCTCAGCATCAGCCTCTGAGGGAAAGAAGACATGACAATCCCCTTTGGGTCCACGTGTCTCCGGTGGGGGGGCAGGCTTGCTCTCCATGCACAATTCTGGCACCAGAATTTCACGGACCCCTGGATCCTCTCCGTAGTATCCAGGGGGTACCACTTTCCTATCCCAGCTTCTCCTCCCCTTCAGTCCCACAGGTTGGGACAGCAACTCTGTTGGCAGAGATCCGGTAGCTCGTAGAGAGCCGGGCAGTGGAGGAAGTCCCAGCCTCCCAGCAAGGCTTTGGCTTCTACTCCAGGATTTTCGCCATTCAGAAGAAGAACCAGGAAGGCCTGAGAGTTGTGCTGGACGTTTCCACCCTCAACCTCTCCCTACCCCTGCAAAAATTGAAGATGGTTACGCCATCTTTTATAGCGGAGACGTTCGACAAGGGAGACTGGATGTGCTCCCTGGACCTGAAGGACGCGTACTTACAAGTCCCGATTTGGCAGCCCCATCGTTCTTTCCTACGGTTCAGGATCATGGGCTACCATTTCCAATACAAAGTCCTTCCATTTGGCCTCAACTTGGCCCCGAGGGTCTTTACCAGACTCATGAACACTGTGGCGGCCCTCCTGAGAGCACAGGGCTACATCTACCCATACCTCGACAACTGGCTCGTCAGGGCTACATCTCCATAAGTGGTTCTCCACTCTCCCCATGCCCTTATGAACACACTGCACGACCTGGGCTTCTCACTCAACCTCAAGAAGTCACAGCTGCAGCCCACACAGACTCTGACATTCCTGGGACTCATTTGGGACACGTGCCCCGAGAGGGTTTTCCCATCGGAGGACAAAATCTCAGCCATCAAGAGGGCTACTACCCACTTTTTCAGCAGAGAGGAGACCTCGGCATGGTGGTACCAACATCTCCTGGGTCTACTGGCGGCAGTCCCATTAGCCGTGCCGCACACAAGACTAAGGATGAGAAGGATTCAGCTGCACTTTGCGGCCTCATGGAATCAGGAGCGCGGCTCACAATCGGAGATCATCAACGTTCCTCCAGCTCTCCACCCGGACCTAGCCTGGTGGTCCATGGACTGCAACCTACGGACGGGAAGCCCTTTCGGACGCCCACTCCGCAGGTCACCATCACCCCAGACTCCTTGCTCGAAGTCTAGGGATCCACCATGGAAGATCTCTCGGTCCACAGCACCTGGACTCGACAGGAGCAGGAATACCACATCAATTGGCTGGAGCTGAACGCCATCTGGCTAGCGCTCAGAGCATTCCTACCACTTCTCAAGGGAAAGGTTGTCCTCATCCAGACAGACAACTCGACCAGCATGTACTTTGTCAACAAGCAGGGAGGCACCAGATTCCCTCCTCTATGCAGACTGGCGATCAGCATGAGGGAATGGGCCCTGCAAAACGACATTTACCTCTCGGCAGTCCACCTCCCGGGGTAATCCAACCTGTAGGCGGACAGGCTCAACAGGCTGGGAGCGAACAATTACGAGTGGCAGCTAAACGATCTCATTATTCAGGAGATCTTCAACAGGTGGGGTCATCCCCAAGTGGATCTCTTTGCCACCTGGCACAACAAGAAGTGTCCCCAGTTCGCATTCTGGCAGGGTCAGGGCCCTGGCTCTTTGGGCGACGCATTTCATCTCCAGTGGACCGGCATGAAGGCTTACGCCTTTCTGCCTACTCCCCTGATCCACAGGGTACTTTGCAAGATCAAGGAGTCACATCGACTCCGCATCATTCTGATAGCTCCATGGTGGCCCGCCAGGCCATGGTTTTCGGAACTACTCAGCCTCTCGGAGGTGCCCCCGATACACCTTCCAACAGGCCCAGCACATCTTCTGGCGCAGCAGGGGGACAGAATCATCCACCCCGCGCCAGTGAAACTAGCCCTCACAGCGTGGTACCTGAGCAGGTAACGCATCGGCACCTTAGCCTGTCACGGGCCAATCTGGAGATCATACAGGGCACCAGGAGCAAAACCACTAGGGCCCATTACAAAGGCAAATGGACCGGATTCTGCCACTGGGCAGACTCCAAAGGAATTGACCCCCTGGCCTGCAATTTGGACCACGTGCTCTCCTTTTCAGCGCACCTCGCTCATTCGGGTGGACACCTGCCGGACATAGCTTGCAGCCATTCAGGCTTACAGGAACTCTGAGGAAGGCATTTTTTCCTCCTCCAACCCTATCGTCAAGAAACATCTGACTGGTCTCGCTAGGCTCTACCCGCCCGTTAAGAGACTGGGTCTCTTGTGGGACTTTAACATACTCTTGGGCGCCCTGGCGCACAAACCATTCGAGCCAATGGCATCCGTGGACATTAGGATGATCACCCTCAAGACAGCCTTACTAGTCGGTCCTACCTCGGCTTGCAGAGTCAGCGAGATCCAGGCACTGGTCGACTCTGAACCATATACCACCTTTCACAAGGACAAGGTAGTCATGCGGATGCACCTGGAATTTCTGCCCAAGGTTCCATCTGCATTTCACTTGAACAAAGAAATAGTCCTTCCTACGTTCTTTCCCGATCCCAAGGACGAAGCACAGAGTGCTGCACTGCCTGGATGTCAGGTGTGCCCTAAAATTCTATTTGGACAGGACCAAGGGCTTCCGCAAGTCGGATGCTCTGTTTGTCACTTTCAGAGGCTCAAGGCCAGGCTATCGGGCATTTAAGGCCTCCATATCCCGCTGGGTGGTCTCGGCCATCAAGGAAGCATAGGAGAGCCAGCACAAGCTGCTCCCGGCTAACATGCATGCTCACGCAGTCAGGGCCAAGGCAACGCCTATCGCATTCCAGCGCCATGTTCCTTGGCAAGTCATAAGCAGGGCGGCTACTTGGGCCTCTCCCTCGGCTTTCTGCAAGCATTACTGTTTGGATGCCAGCTCTAGATCTGATGCGGCTTTCGGACAGGCGGCTCTTAGGAACATATTTGCTTAAGGAGGGTCTCCTCTCTACCCTGGGGCTACAATCAGTTGTAATCGCCCATACAGTATGGAGGAATGGGGACGGGACGTAAGAGTAATTATAAGTTACTCACAGTAGTGACTAACATACTCTTAGTCCATAGTCCCCTTTCCTTCATACGTCCAACCAACCTCCCCTCTCATAATACTGGTGTCATTAGGCAATGTTAAATCTATTGTCGACGCGTCAATGGGGACTGAGGTGTGGCGCCGGAGGACAGAGTCAGGGCAGCACATGCTCCCTGGGCCGCGCCCCCGCGCGCCTTTAAATTTAAAGGGGAAGAAGTTTTTTTTCTGGTGAAGGTTCCATCTCCCGTCCCTTGGAAGGGATGCCCATACAGTATGGAGGAAAGGGGACTATGGACTACATAAGTAACTAATAATTTTCTTTGAAGAGTTGATAAGACTGCCCCTCGAAGTTTTGATAGGGGTAAATGGGTGTTTATTTTCAATGAGCAGGTGGAAAAAGGCTCAATTGTTCTCTAGTTCTACAGTGTTTCAGTGTAAAGAGGAAAATATACTACAGAAGGCATGACTTTAAAAAAGATTTATTGAAAATGATCACATGCGTACATGATTTCTTTTCTAATGCATGAATAACTTTATTTTATTGCAGTTATCACTTTAAAATTACCCCTCCCCTTAATCTCGCAGTACCTCTGGAAAAAGAATGAGATTTACACATTCGTGGTTCTGAGGCTCTGTTTTACGGTTTCATCATGAAACGTTACTGTTTGTCAAAATGCTGGATTAGCAGGACCTGGCTGTGATCGGGCAACCAGTACTTGAGTTAACTTTTTAGGAACAGCCTAAAACTGTGTCATTCCATGTTTTTGGAATTCAAAATTCTTCTATGTTTGCAATTTTGTGAATAAAATGCATCTTGAAAAAAATTAATGCATGGTAAAAAAGAATACTTTGCCTTTTGTTTTTCCAGATTGATTTGAGCAGCAAATAGATTTGTTAAACCTAGCCACAGGTATTAGATGGAGAGTAGTTTTGAGACATTCATAAACTACCATCACCGTGTTTAAGACTCCTACTGAGGATCCGGAGCTTGATGGCCTATTTTAAACACTGGTCAATCTATAAAACCCTCAACTTACTCGCTCCCAAATTTTTAACTTCTTTGGCCATTTTCTGGAATTGATGTCTTGAAAGCTTAAGGGAGGCACTGTACCATTTATATTTTGAATAGCAAATAGGATTGTAACTTCTCGTTATTTGTATTTCCTTCTAGAATCTTCATTACAGAAAGTATGCGAGATGGAAAGCAACATACATTCACAACTGTCTGAAGAATGGAGAGACTCCTCAGGCTGGACCTGTAGGAATGGAAGGCTATGGTACGTCTGTCTACTTTTCTTTGTATGTTTCCATTCAGGGACTGGATGTTCTGTACTAGAACACAATCACTTGCCCACAGAAAAAAACTGTACACAGTCAGAGGGTGCTACACATTTGTTTGGATTTCAAACTGGCTGCAACAATCATAACTTGTTGAAGAGGACTGATTTGGTGGGAAAAAGCCCCTCGATGGCTTTAATCGTCCCCTTAAAAGTTAGGCATAAACTTCGGTTTAAGTGTATTTGTTTGTCTCATCAATATTGACAGCATTATTGATCCTCTTACTGACAGGATGCAGAGGCGTAGACCGGGTAGGCCCTGAGCAGGCAAGGCCCACCCAAAATCTGTAAATGCCCACTGAGCAGCGCTGTGTGGGCATTTTCAGATGTCAATTTGACTGAGGTTGGCCCAACTATATTAGCCTCCTGCCCCACTTGTTCGATAATCCTGCCTACGCCTCCGACAGGATGTGGTTCCTGAGTCCATACGATCTTTTCAGCCATACATCAGCATGCCCAGTTACTGGAGAGTTCATACAACCAGGCGACTCCCTGGTAACACCACAGCCACACAGACTGGAACCAGACCATGGGCTGTGCAGAACTTGAAACTGTCTATACAAAGCTTTTTCTTCCAAACACAAAACACTAACGATGCACACTATACAACCAATACCTGGCAACTCTCGCCTACTGCATTTACATTTTCTGCTCACATTTCCTGTGCAATGCTGATGACACCCAACTCATTTTCAGGCTTCCTTCAGCCACCTCCTCTCCTTCCCTCCTCTCTGACTGCCTAATCGCCATTCAAAATGTATGTGCCGCCAATTATCTTTGTTAACCTGTTTAAGGTTTTTTACAAATCTGTGCTGTGGTGAACTGTGTTTGTGCTACTTCTAAGAAGTTAGACCCAGTTATCTTTGTTTAAATGCCAACAAGACTGAGATCCTCCTCATTGGTACACCCTCTCCATCCTTTCCCCTCACTCTCTGGCCAGCCTCCCTTGGTCCTCCTCCTGCCCCTACCTGCGAGGCTAAGAACCTCAGTGTCCTCTTTGACGCCACACTTTTCTTCTCCGCACACATCTGACGTCTCCAAAAAGTCAAACTTCTTACTGCACCTCCTTAGAGGTACTCTTCCTTTCCTCTCCTTTCCTCGGAAGCTCACTGTCGCCCAAGCTCTGATTCTCTCTAGGTTGGACTACTGTAACAGCCTCTTTCTAAATCTACCTGCCTCCACTCGCCGCCATTTACAACTAATCAAGGACAGGACTGCGAGACTTGTCCTTGGTCTCAAGCCCTGGGATCATATCTCTCCAGCTCTGAAATCCCTTCATTGGCTCCCAGTGGATGGAAAGATTAAATTTAAAACCCTCTGCATTGTCCACAAGGCTTTCTGGGGCCTGGGTCCAAAATAACTTCAACTATCCCTCCGTAAATACCTCCCCTCCCGAGCCCTTCGCTCCTCTAACTCCCTCAGGGTCAGTCGTTTTTCAAAGAAATAAGTTGGGGGTAGATCTCTGTCTTCGCTGGGGCCTCCCTTTGGAACTGTCTCCCTGCCACCTTGAAACTTGAGGAGGACCATCTATGGCTCCAGAAGCTCATCAAGACCTTTCTCTTCGCTTCTGCCTTTGCCCAGCTTCTCCCATGCTGATCTGCTTTTCTCTCTTGGCACTGTGCACCTGGCCACCCTCTGTCCTTTGGTCCCAGGTACCTGCTCACCCTGCCACCCTCCTGCACTGCCTCCTGGCGACTCCTTGCACTGGGGCCTGTATCGGAACCCCTACAGTCCCCCACCCACTCTTCTTTTGCACTTATCAGATACATCCTATCTGACTAACCAAGCACTTTGGCACTTACCGGCTGCACTACCACTGTTTACCTTCTTTATTTATTTATTTGACTTATTTATTTTGTTCTCTCCTATGCTCTGCACTTTCCAATTTCTCCCCTCCCCTTCCATTCACTTCCCCATGCACTTGCGCATTCTCAATGTCACTAGGCCTAGTAAGATCGTTGTTCTGTTTCTCCCCTGTTCCCCTCCCTTCGCCTGGTCACGCTCTGAAACACCGGTGTACGAGCGTGATATAAATAAAATATCATATCATATATACACAAAATGCATTTCACATGCAGCTTTTAAATTTGCCTTTGTCCCTTCCTTTTATATTTACCTTTGCCTGCTGACTTCTGTACCTGGAAACACTTTTTAGTGAAACATTGGTGGTTTCCTCGGTATGGGTCCAAAATGTCGCCACAATTATGGCGACAATACCGACACTGCGCCTTTGCGCAGAACAAAAGTCCCAACCCCCCATTACACTGACTAAGGGGAGCAAAGATTGCAGGGGTGTCCCCCGCTCCACTTGTTCGGTGTAATGGGGTTCAGGGGTTGCAGGTGTGTCCCCCACTTCCATTAGATGTAGAGATGGGGACAAAAAGTGTATTAAAAAATAAAAGTAAATTAATTTTTTAAAAAAAGATCCTTTAGCGGCAGCTCGACCCACGTAGGTGGGAGGAACTGACGCCACAGGGATAGAGATGAGTTGGCGGCACCCTTCTGTGTGTGCCACCGAAAGGTAAGTAGGGAGGGGGGACGGGTTATGATTACAGGCCAAAGTGATCTATGTGATCACTTCACTGCGCCGTAATGGAAGTCAGATTTTTGAAACATTATGGGCGGTGCAGTGATAAAATAGATCTGTTTGCTCTCCTCTGGTCTTTTGTATTTCACCATAGTTTGAGGCCTTTCTTGGCCCATTTAAGCAGATGTGATGTAGGCGGGATAGGGTGAAATTGCCTGTTCAGACAAATTATTCCTTTGAATGTTGGTGTTTTAGAACAAAAATATAATTGCTTCCTTTTGTCGCCACAGGTCAGTGGAGTATGTTTGTGTGTGTGTTTTTTTTTAAACTTCTTGCCCGGTTTTTTAAATATAAACCTATTGCAAGCACAATTTTAGGGGTGGGGGTGTGCTTCCAAATCCCACTGGTAGTTTATGGTGAGAAACAGGAGCCCAAAGTGACCCATAGAGATTTGTGGGTTGCTTTAATTTCCATGGGGACATCATTTGAATATTTGTAGGTCACTTTTCAAGCAGTCTGGCCTGGACTGTAGGTGATCAACTGTCACCAGTAAGGCTGAGACTATTGCTTTACTTCCATTGTTAACTGCACTACCCTGCTATTTGTGTTCATATTTGAGTCTGTTGAAAAGAACAGGTGGCCACCACCCTACCATTACCACATGTTGTTTTATAAAATATCATTTGTACACTTCTCCCTCAATCAGCCACTCAACATGTTCTCTTGAATAAGCTGCACAAAGTGCCTCTAATGGCTTCCTTGTTGCCTGGTTTTCAATGCTTAATATCGTATTCTTTGTTTTGTGTTTGGGGATTTTAATTTTATCCCAATGCATTTAGCTTATATTGCCCCATATAAGCATAGCAACCCTTCCTAGAATTGTGAAACGGTTTGGAAAATGTCAGTCTAGTTGACAAGCACTCGGACCACCTCAATAAATACATAGTAGACTTGATATACTTTTACTACAAAGCTCTGCATATTATATCAGCCATTTTTCGGAGTGGGTCCCGGCCTAAGTCATCCCTACGCTGGACTACGCCTCCTTTGAATGCCTGGTCTGCAGTCTCTCCTGGCCTATCTCTAACGGGCCATCATCTACAGGCCACCGGGTCAAGTCGCCCTCTTTATCTCTGAATGGGCTTGCCTCTACTTCTCAAGTTCTCCTCAGAGATCTCATCATCCTCCTGGATGCTTCTAATCCCTCCTCTGGGCTTTTGCACAACCTCTGCGACGCTCTCGCCCTTTCCATTCTACCCTCTGGCCCAACACACTCTGCCGGACATACTTTGGATGTTCTCATCACCTCAGATACCCCCATCTCTAACCCTCTGACCGCGCCTCTCTCTTGGACTGACCACTTTCTACTCGCCTCTCATCTGAAACTCTCTATCCCTCAGGCAAAGCCCGCCCCAGCACTGCCAACCACCTTCTTGGTCATTCCTCCCATGAAGCATGTGTCAGTGGATGCCTTTGCCTCTACTTTCTATGCTCCTCCTACTCCTGCGGCTGACTCACACCCTGACACAGCCCTTTCTAATCTGCATCTTTTTGTTTCCAACACCATGGATGTCCTTGCCCCTTTCATGAGAATCCGGCTGAAGCCGACCTCCAAGTGCAACTCTTGGTATGATTCTGACCTCGCCGTCCTGAAGCGTAAGTGCAGGGTGGGCTTAAAGGAAGTGGAGGGCATTGGGTGCATCCTCTGACAAACTGGCCTGTCGCCTGCTCCAAAGGCAATACTGACCCTCTGCCCTGTCCAAGAATAGAGCACACATTCAAGACTGCGTCTCTGTAGCCTCTAACAGCACGGCCAAACTCTTTAAAATCTGCAAGGAACTGGCCAGTCCTGTTGCAGTATGTTTGGTTTTTTCTGTTTATATATTTATAAGGTGCCGAAAGCCTGCAAGCATCGGAGGGCCTGGACAAAAACACGAGAACGACGAAAGAGAATGAAAAACGGGACAAAAGAAAGCATAACAAATCAGAAGGGGTCAAAAATCAGTCAAAGATGCACGTTTTCAGCTGTCGACGAAGCACAGTTAAATTGTTTACTAGCCTAATGTGCAGGGGCAATGTGTTCCACATTTTTGCAGCAAGCGCACTTACCCAGGCTGTTGGCTAGCTTACATTTAGGAGTTTGAATCAGTCCTAAGGAGGCTGAACAGAATTTCCTAGGAGGTTCATAGGAAAATATCAGATTTTTTATATAGGTAGGAGCAGAACCATGGATGGATTTGTGGACAAGAGTAGCTACTTTAAATTATATGCGTGCGGTAATGGGAACCCAGTGGAGTTCCTGACGACTACAGGTAATATGTTCTCTTCTGGACTTTCCTTTAATGACACGCACTGCATTATTCTGTACAACCTGGCGGTTCTAAAGGCTCCTCTTATTAGCGTCAATCAAAAGGGCATTACCGTAATCCAACCTTGACAAGAGTCGTCTGAGTGACTGAAGAACAGTTCGGTTCAGATGTGAACGGGCAGAGGTTCCTCAAGAGTTTAAGTTAATAGGATCAGTTCTTTGCAGTCTGGGTAATATGCGTGTCGGAACTGATCCGAGAATCAAAAACAAGACTCAGAGTCTGAACTTTCTTAGAAATTGGAATATGACAGTCTTTGATGGTAAAAGACTGATAAGTGGGCTCAGGTTTAGATTTAACATGTGTCGAACCAAAAATCAGGAGCTCAGTCTTGCTATTGTTGAGGCACATCCAGTTGGAATCTATCCATTCCTCAGTATGAGGAATGGACCTCTACCTCTCCTGTTCCAACCCAGGCCCTCTGTACATCTCTGGCCTCTAACTTCTCATCTAAAACTCAGGACATCCTGTACTCTATCTCATCTAACTCTCCCTCTCTTGGCCCCTCTTTGGCCATCTATCCATCTCCTCCCCATTTCTCCTCTTTCTCTCTGACAACACCTGACGAAGTTTCTAGACAAGTCCGATCTCTGAGTGTCATCCATACAGGTGCTCCCCTGCTCCTCCAGAACCATCAAGGACCATATTGACACCCTTGCTCTAGCCTTGGCGGATTTCTGTAATCACTCTTTCGTTACTGGAACTTTCCCCTCTCCCCTTAAGCACTCCCTTATGAACCCCCTCCTCAAGAAGCTGTCTGCCGATCCTACCTGCCTGGCAAACTATCATCCAATCTCCCTCACCCCTTTCCTGGGCAAACTGTTGGAAGTGCTGGCCATCTCCCAGCTTACTCTCCACACTGAATCGGTTGGTTGTCTCTATGACCATCAGTCTGGCGTCAGAGCTGCCACAGGCATGGAAACTTCTCTCCTGAACACCCATGACGATCTGCTCTCCAACCTCGATTCCAGCATTCCTTCTACCCGCATACTCCTTGATCGTTCCTCTGCTTTCGACATGGTCAACTACACCATCTTGATCAGTCGACTCCATGAGTTCCTGGGCATCACGGATCAGGCCCTGGGGTAGCTGACCTCCTTCCTCATGGACCGCCCCTCCCAGGGGGCCCACCGTATCTCTACCTTCTCCTGTAACTTTCAGTGTTATGCAGATGACCCTCACCTTTCCTTCAAGGTCCCATCAGCCCCCTCTCGTCTTTCGCTCATTCCTGACCGTCTATCCACAATTCAGGATTGGTGTGCCTCCAACAATCTCCGCCTTAATGCCAGTAAGACAGAGATCCTTCTCATTGGGACCCCTGCTTTCCCTCTCTTACGCCTACCTTGGGCCCTCTTCCTTCGCCTTCCAGCGAGGCAAAAGACTTTGGTCTCATCTTCGATTGCACTCTCTGTTTCTCTCCTCACATCTCGGACGTTGCCAAGACGTCACACTACCAGCTGCACCTCCTCGAAGGGACTCTTTTCTCTTTTTTACTTTCCCCCAGAAGCTCACTGTCTCCATATCCCTGGTTCTCTCTAGGCTGGGCTACTGCAACAGCCTCTTTCTCATTGCATCCCGGCCTACCATGCACTTAGGAGCTGCAACTGTAACCCTACAGTCCCTTGTTCTCTTTGCACTACCCAGAGCCGCGTTGCCCTGGCTGCAACCCCCCCCCCCTTCCTTTCCCCTTGCACTGCTCGTTCTCGCATTTGCATGATCTGAATGACACAATCCCTATGAAGACGTTTGTCTTCCCTCCCTTGTCTTGCCCTGCCTAGAAACCCTTGTGTACATACAAGTTATAAATGACTTATATCATATCATTGCTTGTAGCATTGGTTGCTGGTACATCAAATGATAGCTCTGTAGAAACGTTCTGGCATCATTCTGTATATAAAGAATAGCAGCCCTGCAATACTTTTTATTAGCATACATTCAAACAGCCATTGGCCATAATGAATCACTCCTTTGGATCCTTGATTACATTTTGGTGATTAAAATGAGCACTTACTCCTCTCTTCTTACTATAAAAAGATGCACTGAATTCCTGCCCTAGCCACCCCTTTTTCTGTTTTGGCTATTAAGTGGCACTTTAGCGCTGCCTAGAAACTGAATCTATTGGCATAGGAAGTGAAGGTAGGAGAGAGACCGATGTGAGAGGTGGTACACTAGGCTGTGGTTGTTTGGCGTTTTAGCCACTGTCACAGAGGCAGAGTGGGACGCACTATCAACTGGACACAAAAGATGAAGTTTACAGTCTTTTATTTTGTGAACAACAAAAGTCAAAACAAAAGTCAAAGTAGCAATTGGAAGCGTCTCTGCCAATCAGAGTCTCTTACCCTGTGTTATCAAGTCCTTTCATCCACGGGTAGATGCCAATTTGTGTGTTGACCCTAGAGGTGGACTTTCCTGGATCCTTATCCATGGCTATCTCACAGCAAGTTTCCTGCACATGTCCAGGCACGAGTCAGGTACTCAAATCTATCATTGCAGTGAAGCTGCATTGTCTGCAGTATCAGTCAGTACAGCTCTAGTTTCTCCAGGGGTTGAAGTTAGATTCAGGCGTTCCCACGACTAGCCTCTAGTTTCCAGGTGTCCTATGCACCTTCCAGGTTGTGCCCCAAGACCCCCTTTCTTTCTCCTAGTCGGGCTCTTTCTCCATGCCTAAATTATTTTTCTTCACCCACCTTCTTGACCTGCCTTCGGCTAATGCCCGTTCCTTCCATGCCCGTTCCTTCCTGCTCTAACTGTCCTTGTTGCAGTCTCCGGATCAGCACCTTCTCCTTATGTCACCACCTCTTCCAGGCCTGCTCCTATTCCAGACTCTCCCCAACTGATTCTCCTATAACCGCCTCCTCTTCATCTTTAGAACGTCTTCCTGTGTTGCCACCTCCTTAAGACACTCGACACCTCCCCCCAGATCTATTCCCACCTCCTCCTGATTCCCCGTCCTTGCTTTTCTCCCCCTATAGCCTCCAATAGCATCCACTCTGCCACTGCCCTTCCATTCTGCTCCGCCAGCCACAAACTATTTCAAGAGTCCAGGGTCAGGACATCAGTTAGAAAGGTAGACTTTTCCGAAAAAAACAAGGATGTTCTTCACTCTGTTTCAGCTGACTTTGTTTACGTCATCTGAGAAAACTTAAAACAATAATCAGGGCATTTTGCCTGCGGGTTCCGGCACATTACATATAAATAAATAAGTAAAAGAAATACAATTTTACAATGATGTTATATAAAGTGGGTCTGCTGCAGCATAACAAAACGTTTTACGGTGGCAATTGAGGTGGTCTGTGGGCACCAGCATCATGAACATATTTTAGAGTTTGAACGCTGGCATATATTGAGGGCACAGCATAATATTGAACATTTTATAAAATGCCCGTGTGTGCTATTGGTGACATGCCATCTACTGGATATTTTCATTGAATACCCTCCTAAACCAATTGCAAATGGAATGACTTTTGACACCATTTCTTTTTTTAAAGTGTTTTTTATAATGAACCATTTTAAACCATTACTTAAAAAAATGGGGGCACACACTCCCCAACTTCCCCTCGTTTGTTAGTGGTCTCTCCCTATGCTGAGCCACTCGCACAAACTCAGTGAAATTATTTCAGCTTCCACTGTCCATGCATCATTTCGAGTACTTGTGCCCCCTCGGGAGACACCCGCCCCGGCCCTAAAAGCTGCCCATGCCACTGTTAGGGCAGGACACACATGCTTGGACAGGACAGGGCCGCTGGTAGAGTGCGCAGCTGAAGCGCATCCCGTCACTCTCCCCATACATTCAAAGCATAGAGTCCAGGCTGGTAGGCTGCTGCTGAAAGTGCGCCATGCGTTATGTGTCCTGTTGCATGCGGTGTACAAGAGTGGAAGGAAGCGCATGTGCTAACAGTGGGGGGTCATGTGAGCGTCTTGCTGTGGGCTTTGCACTGCTTCCCTCACGCTCACTCTTTGACCCATCCTCACACTCCTGTAGCCACCCCGACATGCTTAAACCGTATTCGGCTCTTTTGCCATTATCTGTCTTGCATCTCCAAGCTATCCTATGCCCTTAAACTTGAATCCATGCATCTATCACCGAACTCTTACATGCATCACCACTCCAGCACCATACACACGAGGTTACTCTATCTTCATATCCCTCAATCATTGATCGTTCACCTTCACCCCGGAATGGCTGTCTCTCCTTTTTGTCAGCTTTCCCCTCAACATAACTGCCTAAGTCTGTCAGTGTGCATGATCTCGGTAAATGTGTTTACCATGCAACAGATAGATGTGTTGGTGCTGTCAATACTCGTTTTACATGCAGGAGCTTCTTGGTGTCTCAAACCTCATAGTTGAAAGAAACCCTTTCGTTTTGTTGAGACATGTATAATAGGCGTTGTGCATTGTACTATAACCAGAGCTACACCATTGGGCCGTTTTACCTTGGAAGGAGTGCACTGGAGCAAAAAGTAGACCATGGAAAGAAATAAAGTTGTGCACATGTGCAAGTCGTTGTAGGTGGCGCCACTGCAAGCGTTTTTTGAAAGTGTTGTCAAATGCTGCTTTGGGATTTTTAGAACACATTGGACTGGTAACATTGAAGAAAACTACCAGTGACACAGTCAAATGACCTAACAAATCTGCCCACGTTGGCCCATAAACCAGTGGCGTGTTGTGGCGGCCCTCTGTGTATTGCCACAGAGGCCTGTCCAGGCCGATCTGTGCCATCTTGTTTTTGGATCTGTCATGCATTGTTGGCTCAGCATACAAAAGAGCTTTGAGCAAGATTCCATGACCAGGGAGAAGGCGATTTCGACTGCATTTACTGTGGCATTTGCAACTTGCTGCCAATAAGGACATGCAAATGTATCTGCTGGTGAAGATATTGGAAGGCAGGGTTCATAATAATCCTGTCTTTGTTCATCCTGCGAATGAAAGCACAGTTGTTGAATTGCAGATAGCTGAACTTTTCCATTTGCACTAGATGCAAAACATGAGACGCATAGTGAGGAATGGGGAGGCGCTTCTGCTCATAGAGAATGAAACTATTCCTATGTAGCTCTTTTCATTACCGCGTTTCTCTGCTGCGCAGTTATGCTGCCGAAGCTTGACAACAGTGCGGACTGTTTAGGTATTTTTTTTACATTCTCATATTGTAGGAGTTGCTGGTGTTTTGGGCTGTACTTCAATATATAGGGGACTGTTCTGTCAGAATAACCCCATTACAAGGAGTACACAGTTTGAACTGCAGTATGCTGAACCACATCTGGCAGACAACACGCATGCAATTCAGTGTAAATATACTTTGAAAATTGCACACACATCCTAGCAATCTACAGCACCATATTTATATGGGAAATGTGATGTATGCAACAGTTCTCTGCTTCCATTACTTTTAGGCAGCGTTGGGAAAAGCAGACATTTTGTATGGTTTGTCATGTAACTTTGTGTCATTTACAAACATTTTGAAGTAAAGAATTACAACTAGAATGCCTATTGCTATTAAGAATTAAATATATAGAGATTTGATTATGTAAGTGGAGGCATATGTGCGAGAAATAGCAAGATCTATGCAGCCAGGTGGTTTTCGTTTTTTGTCCACGAGCTGCCTGTTATTGCATAATATTGTGGCGATTTTCCCCACATAAAGCTTGGGTACCATCTTTGCATTGATTTTACTTTAATAAAACAAAACATTGATTTCTAAATTAGCCTGTTTCTTGTCCCCAGATGTGTGTGGTGGGATTGTATGTCAGGTGGCATTATATCGTGGGGCCCCTTAGTGAAGCCAATATTTAGCAGCTGATAGCTGCTATAGACCTGAGTGTCTGTAAGGCACAAAGCTACAAACACTTTAGAAGTTACATCTATAGAGTATGTCCACCCTAGGAAGTCCTGGAGGGAGCTTAGATAGATAAAGTGTTTGCCTTTATGCCCGCATTGACAGCATGATAGAAAGTAGACTGTAGGGGTCAATGTGCTCTAGATACTAAATTAATGAGTAAGGATGCCTGAGTTGGGGAGGGAACCGCCTCATCTAGATTAGAGAGAGAGTGAGGGTCGGCACTTGGCACCCTGCCTAAAATCTCAATAAAAACCCTTGAACCATCTTTGGAAGTTGGCATATTCTTTAGGCCTTCTATGACCGTGCTTTGGTTTTGACACCTTCAAACAATAAAAACAATACAAATAAGCAGAGAAATACTCATTTATTAGCAGCAGCCAGGGCAGGGGAGGTGGGGGATGGGGTGTTGACAACCAATCAGGTCACTTGGATCATAGGCTGAATCTAGCGATTCAAACCCGCATTCCAAGCAGCCTGATGGCTGATTCCCTTGCCCCACCACCCCCCACCCTCAGTTCACTTCAAATTTGCTTTCCTCCACACCCTCAACTCCACTTATCTGATTTCATCAGCAGGGGTGGTGCCCCTGCGCCGCTCCTACCGCTATGTCCTTCTGGCCAACATAGAAATGGAGGAGGGGCACTGCTTGTAGCAGGGATGTCATTTGGGCGATGCTAGGGGTCGTAGCTGCGAGCCCTGCTGTCTCCCTTGCTACCCCAGGCCACAAAAATACCTTTATTTTAAGGAAAACTTGCTGGGGGGGCATGGTCTGGCCAGCAGTTAATGGAGTCATAAGATCCATTAGCTCCATAGCCGTGCCGAGGAACTAGCAACTTGGTGGAGCCCATGAGACATACTCAGCCCCTGGAGCAACAGGCTTCACTGTCGGATGCTCCGCTGGCAGCCTGACTGCGTTTTTGTGGGATCCCTGGGCAGCTGGGGCCTGAATGGTGCTGCGACTATGGCCCTGATCATGGCCTGCCTTTTCATGGCATCCATGTCCTCCTAGCAGCCTGCACGGAGCCTGCCTGTGCTCCAATCAAGCGGCCATGACTACTGATGTGCTTCAGCCCGCTGAAAAGACAACTGGAGCGCGAGGACCCCATGCCGCGCCATTATCTTTCCAGTGTGATATGCCCTTGGATGCAGTAACTTCTCTGGTGGCCCAGAAGTCCTGAGGCCACCTTGCAAAGACGCTGCTGTGTCACATCATACAGGGCGCCTGGAGCAGAGTGTGGCTCTGTTAGAGGTGTCCAGGCTGAAAGACGCTCATCAGCCCCTTTCTGATGCCGGAGCTGCCCTGCTGCTGGTTACACCTGGAGGCTCCCGACGCGCGGCAGTGTGGTGCACAGCGCTGCCGAATTTTAACCACTCTTTCGGAGCTCCCACGATCCTTGGGGCTGGACAGCATGTTGGGGTTTGGATGCAAGGTTCATGAGTTGTTTCCCTGCATCCACTCTGGCGGTAATAGATGAGGAGTAGCCCCTGGGCATCGGCCTGCTTCTCGCCGCAGCAGAAATTAACTCTACTGGCTTGTGGACAGTATGTGGCTGAGAGTGCCCCTCTGGATCTCTGTCAATGTGCCCTGCATGACTGATCTTGGAGTTGAGGGCTGGGGCCTTGGCAGCCTTTTTTCCTTCCTTGAGGCTGTGTTGTTGGCCACCCAACAGCTGGAGACACCCGATACCACCCTTTTCAGCAAGTAGGTTGCCATTGTGCTTCACCCTCCCCAGTCTGGTTGTGTGTTTAACACATTATTGGGGTAACGTCTCGAAGGTAAGCATTAACTTCTTTACTGGGCGCTTCCAGCGTTGAAGCATGGCTAATCGGATGTCTCAGCTTCACCCACTTGGCCTATCCTTGGGGTCTCTTCCCTTCTGGCTGGTTGTCTGCGCATCCGTGGCCTGAGCTGGAGAAGTATGGATTACCGCTGCATGAAGACCAGCAAGTCCAAATAAAAGTCTGCAAGGAAATAGAAATTGACAAATACAGGTTAAAGTAGGGGATCCAGCTGGCCTGATGGCACATTTTAGTAATAATAAGTATACAACTATTCCAAACTTGTCTAGTGCTTATGCCATTTTGCCATCTTGTCCTGTATTACAGGTGGGTGTGAGTGTTGTACACCTTGATATTCTAACCCCTTCACCTTGCATGCCATTGAGTTACTGCAATCAGAGATGAGTGTTGAGACACTAGGTGTGCACCGTTACACCACATCATGCAAATGATGACCCAATGTACCTGCTAGTGCACAGTAGCTGCTTACTGTAATGCTTAATATATAATGGTTAGACCGTCTCTAATTGGAGGTGTCCTATTAAAATTGAACTCTCACCTTGTTTAAGGTAAGTCAGTACCCATTTTGTTTATGGTTGAGATTAATCTTGTAGCCCAGTTTGTCTGGTTGCTTTTGCTCTGTGAAATTAAAAAGATCCACTTGTTTATTCATAAATCCAAAATGTTACTCTAGTAATGATTGTCAACTGTGTCCTAAGAATTCATAGTGGGACACTTATTAGCTTAGTGAACATATTGATCATCTGTGGGGATTGTAAGGATCTTTCCTCCTTCTTCATATATAGCCCAATTTGAGCGTTATAAGAGATATCCTGTGAATTAATACGTATTATATTTAATGGCCATGTGGTAAGGGGTTTCCCAGTGTATTGCGTAAATGATAATATAGCTCACCAGTCTTCCTTTGATTGGCAATTGTAGTCAATATACATAACTTCAATGGTTAATGACCAGAAAATCCTAACTGCAAATATAATGTTGATGCAAATACATAATTGCCATACATTTCACATTTTAAAAGCCTTACAACTAATAGGTTATTCACGCTCTTCATCTAAGAGGTTACCTTCCTGTCAGGATAGTAGGATAGGTTGCATTTTTGATGTGCCCTTTGTTAAGGATTTCAATCAGGCAATACACCAGGGTCTCAGGCTAGCATGCAATGCACAAATGAAATACTTATTTATTGTGTCTCTAGGTTCAATATTCTGAGTGAACTACCACTCATATCACACCCCTTCTCAAAATACCCCCAGGTCACAATAGACCAGGAATCAGGCTGGTTTGTAAAGGTAATATTTATTTAAAATTCAAATGAAACATCTGTTTTAATATATGGGGCAACAATCACCAATGTGGTTACAATACAAATCAGAAAGTAGGTAAGGCAGTTGAATTCACTTATAGCAACACATAATATAAAACACAGAGAAAATAACAGTTTTGACTTGTTTGAAAAGATAGCCTTTAAGTTCAGATTTCCCCCTGCAAATTTCTCAACACACAAAGAAACAATTCTACGCAGATGTAAGGAAGCAGCAGGTGTTCAGGAATAAAGATCAGAATACAGGGTTTGAATACAATCTTCCCTCCCCAAACAAGAGAGAAAAACGTTTTGGATATTTTACACTTTTTAAAATGACATTTGAAAATGGCTGTGTGAAACAATAAAAAGTGTGCAAAAATCCTTAAATTGATATAAATGCCTCTGGGAGCAACACTGAAAAGATCCTAACAAACATAAGCTACAAGATGAGCAACAGTACACAATTTGAATCAGAATGGAAGTTTGGAAATACTTTGAATGGGAAAACAAACGTGCAAAACATTTGCAAAATTGCGAATTCCCGCCTAAATTTCACTATGCGATTTCTAAGAAAAACTGGTCAAATACACTGTTTCTTGATGCGGTTCTTAGGTAGGGACATAGGTACAGGTCTTAGGTTTAAGTCAGAATTGAAATTATGTCTCTAGCTATTAAATTAAGGAAGTTATGCAAGTTTGAATGAGAGGCGTTTTTAGAAAAATAGAACAGAGAAAAGCAGAAAATCGGTTTTAAAATGACAGGTTGATTTTACTTAAACTAAATTAATGTCTAAGAAAAAGAGAATGCCACCCGTGAATCTCCACAGTTGCGCACGGTCACTTGTAATCCTTCACGTGGTGGATACCCCGTCCTTTATGGGAATTACTTTAGTTACTCAAAATCACTAATGGCTCATGGCCTGGTACAACAAAAATTAGAGACATCAGCGCTAACACTAAGAATCACAAATCGGGTTGCAAGAATGATTCTAACACTATTATAGGTTCTTAAATTAAATATGGGATGGGTTATAGGTTGGGATATGACAAGGCAACATATGCTATGGTTTACTATGATTCCTATTGATACTTACAATCCACTTTAATTAAAGATTGGACCATCAGGTTCTGGTCATCACGGATCGGGTCTACAGACAGCAAGGCACCTCTGGTGGGATAGGTTAGCTGGGCGGTTCTGGTAAACTCGACTGGCACCTCAGACTGGATTGGATTGGCCCTTCTGGTTGCTGGACACTGTAGACCAGCGGGATGGCGATTTTCAGCAGGCACGCACTAGTGATAGCAAGCCAGACTGGATCAGAATTATTTCCCTTAAATTTTGGGATGGCTTCAGGATTTTGGCCTAGCTGAAAAAGATTTCAGCAATGCGGAGGACTTGGTTTTTGCAAAGAAATCAGGAATCGGGAACAAGATGAAGAATTCAGGAACAGAATGCCACGTGGAAATCAGGATGGAGTCAGGCAGGAATCAGTGTGTGTCTGTGTGTTGTGAGGTTCCCTTATTTATCCTGCCAAATGACATCACTAAGTTCATGGTAGGAGCAGACTTACAACCCACACCCACACTGCTATGAATGGTCAAAGGCACAGTTTCCGCCTTGTTTATTTCTGGTTGGATGACCGAAAGGGTTGTCATATTTTATGATGTGACTTGGGAACCTCCCACAGTTTTTAGGTCCAAAATTTAACTTTCCCATAAATACATATTTATATAATTAGGCCCCCTAATAAAATTGGACACATACATTGCATATTTCGTGGATCACATTTTCATCCAACTCCCAAGTCGGTGAGACCTGGTGTTGTATTTCTATTGAATTTTGGCAATTTTAATCATAAAGGTTTGGCCTAACAATTCCTAATTCGGTACATATATGTGCAATCTCCCCTAGAACATGGGTGCACAATATTAGATTTGCAGCATTAATAGTTTCTGCACAATTAGTCCTTTTTCATAACTTCGTTTCCTTATGCAGTAAGAAATCCTACCAAGTCTTCCCATGTCTATCATAAATTCAGATTTCAATCTGTGTACTTTTCATTTGTTTGCTTATTTTTGCTGCCAAGTTAAATGTCATTTCTGTGGCAAAAGAAGCAATTTAAACCCAAAATCAAAGGTCAGTTTTTTTCTTACTTCCCAAGTGTGAGCAAATGGCCAGTCCTTTGAAGTTCAATGAGAAGCATATCCCAGCATCCTGCCCCTCCCCTTTAGGGATGAGTGTTCAAGCCTGCCATTGTCTTTGCCTGGGCCGCAGATGAGGTCCTTTGTAATGAGTATGCAAGGTCTCCCAGCAGCAATTAGACCTTCCTGCCAGCAGTGAAGTGTTAACGTTTCCCAGGCTGAAGACTGTCAAGTGGTAGAATTGTTTTTTTAAAATAGTTAATTAACTCCAAGCTGGGTTACTTTAAGTTTCACCTACATCTTTAATTAAAACATATAAAATGAATTGTGGATTTTTACATTAGCAATCCTTTGACTTTTCTAAAAGAATTAAGCCTTTCAACAAAAACATGCTTTCAAAACAGGCGATTTAGCACTTTCTTCATGGAAAAACACATTAAAATTTGTTCTTTTAAAACCGATTTTCCTATGCAGCACATACACATTTGATTCAGCACCAGTTCTTCCCTTGAGTGCTGGGATGGTTTGCAGTCTGGATACCAGCCTTTGTTTGGAGTTTGTCTGCACACTGATTCGGTTACATGTTGAAATTTTAGCCACGTTTCCTGTGGAAATGAAAACAATTGTTCCTGGGCTGCTTTTTCCTTAGATACATCTTCTAAAGCTGTCAGTCAGTGAGGCCCGGTTCCTCTGAGTCACACTGGGTGATCCTGGCATTTCAGTACCCTTTTAACTCAATGATTCAATGGAAATAAATGGACCTAGCGCCAAAAACAGCACTTTTGAAGTTGCAAAGCTAGCATTTTAAAAGGCATTTTTTGGTTTTCAGCACAATTCTGCTGCTTTGATCCATGTTGAATGTAGCAGAGCCCACTGGCATACTCCTGCAGTGATAACTCTGTTTTCACCCCCCCTTGACTGTGTGTGGCAGGGTGTGCAGCCTTTTCTTGGTTGTGACCAAACGCAGGTTTGACGATTTTGGCGCGCACTGGAGTCAGCGCATCCATTTTGGGCTGTTTCTTTCACCCTTTGTAAAGTGATGCAGTGGGGCACAATGGAATGGGTCAAAATATCCCACACCTTCTAGGACACGCTTCTGCTCATCTCAGGGCCACCAATTTGTTTATCGCTAATAAATAACGAGTGGAGCCATACGTCTGACATCAGTCTTTGCCAATCAAAGGAAGATTGGTGAGCTATATTATCATTTACGCTGGTAAACCCACTAGCCCACGGGCATTAAATATCCAACATATTAATTCATAGGATATCTCTTGTAACGCTCAATTCGTGCTAGATATGTAGGAGGAAAAAAACTCTAATCTTGAGTTATATATGAAGGAGGAAAGATCCTTTCAATCCTCCACAGGTGAACAATATATTCACCAAGCTAACCAGTGTCCCACTATTAGCTATCAGTTTCTGTTTTATTTAATATACTTATAGCCTAGATGGCTTTGTATATACAACAAACACATACATACAGTACATTTCAAGATACACAGCAGTTAATAAGATTAAAACACTGTAAGCAAAATCCACTAACAATTACACTAAACACTTTAAAATGTCAACAATGCGCAAATAAAAGTACACCATAAAATAAATAAGATTGATTTCATCACCAGTCATAAAATGTTGTCATAGGTCAGAGATATTATTTAAATCGATTGAATTATTAAAATATTTAAAAACTTGTAACGCTGCTCTGATAGACTTTCACAGTCTATTAACATGTGTTGTAGTGACTCAATCACTTCGCAACCACATAGACGACACAAACACATTTTACGTCTCAGTCCCAACCTTGCGCCCATAGTCTCAAGCACTTCTGAGGTATTACATTTCATCATTAAATAATTACGAAAAGTCTTTGCGCTTTGGTACGCCATAATATATTTTGGTAGTACATTCCGGCTTATCCTCTATTGGCAATAGGGCCCACTATTCGCTTTCGTTGCTAGTTCCACTATGTGATGTTCATATCTGTAGACGGCTAGTTTCCTTTTTAGCCAACCCTTAAGCTTACCATGAGCTTTTTGGCCTGTGATTTGGATAAACCTTGCCGACCATTTTTCATAGATAGTTTTTATACTTCCTAGCATACCTATAGTCGACAAACTATCCAACCTGAAACGCCTGGATATGAGCAAAAACAATTGTCATTCTTCAGTTTACATCAGTTGTCAAAACACATTACAGATCTGCTTGTATATTCTGATATCATGCTTTTTAGTTCAAACTCTAGATAGAAATATTCCATAGAGATTTTCTGGGGTGGACACATATGTTTACGAAGTAACATTGCTTCAAATACTTTCAGACAAACACCATATTTGTGTCCCCATATTTCTATTGCGTACAGGAGTATTGCTCTTATTATAGCCGTATATATCATTAGAATGGCGTGAACCGAATGACCAGCATTTCGAATGGATTGTGTCCTCCAAAGTATTCCACATCTTTGAGAAGTAATGTCCACAGCTGTGTACTTCGGAAACTTTTTCGGCAGAGGGCGTCCTGCGTCGATGATGTCGGGTCGATGTCCCTCAAAGGCCTCCGTCGAGGGCGACATCACCGGATGTTATAAATAGGATGCACGGCTCCCATAACCTCAGTTCCTTTTTTCCGCAAACGTGTTTGCTTCGGAGACACTGTGCGCCTCGTGTATTCATCGTGAATGTCGTCTTCTTTGACCCCTCCGACTCTGCGGTCTGGCTTTAAGACTTGCCGGGATTCAAGTCTAAGATGTCGATTACAGACCCACATCGCATTTGCTTGTGTTGCCTGGGCGAGAGTCATGACACTGACGACTGTTCCAAATGCCAGTCGCTGACTGCTAGGGCCTTGCAGGAGCGTAAGGGGAAGTTACAGGTAGGTAGGGGTTCTAAACCCAGTAAGTCTTGTAAAACTTCTTCTAAGGGGGATGTCCACCGACATCGAGGGGCAACTCTCTGCGTTGGAACGAGTCCCAGGGATCTCGGTCCCGGAGTGGTTCCCGCCATTCGTCGTCCTTGTCACGGCATTCCAGGAAGCGCTGTTACCGGTCACCTTCCCCGTCCTCCTCGGAGGATGGCGCCGCAAGGAAAGTGGCTTGTCCTATGAAGTCCTCGACTCCAGAGGAATGGCCAGCCTTCAGGGAGCAGATGCTGGCGATTTTCCAATCCCAGGGCACAGTTCTATTCGCGCCTTTGGAAGAAGCCGGAAGGAAATGGTCTCGGTCTGTGGCTCGCACGCCTTTGTACTCGGGTATATGCGCGATTCTCATCAGGGACCTTCGAGTTCCCGTTTGGACAAGGTTCAGGATAATTGCAAGAGATAATTGCAAGAGACATGCTTCCAGATCTCGGTCCTGATCTCCGGCGAGACCACAGAAATCTGGTAAGGGCTCGAGGTCGCGTTGACTCCGTCGGCGCCGTGTCCATCGGATATGGATGTCATTGCTTTGCCTTCACACCAGCCCTCGCTGCTGTTGTCGACGCTGAAGCCGTCAGCGCCATCGACGCTGAAGCCGTCAGCGCCCTCGATGCTGAAGCCATCAGCGTCCTCAACGCCTTTGGGGCCTTTTGGCCGGAATTTGCCGATGGAGGTCCGGGGCACTTCCAAGTCTGTGAGGCCTTTTAAGGATTCCCGACCCTCTTCTGTGCCGAGGCAGGAGTTTTTCCTCCCTCGTGATGACATATATGAGGATGAGGAGAGGTCAGATTTAGAATTTGACCCTATTGAGCCTGATGAGGCTCCTGTCTTTTCCGGGGACAGTCAGTTGGAAGAGTTATGTCAATCTTTTCATGATGCCAGTGGCTTGGACACTTCTCCTGATGTGAAGTTTGGCAGACCTGAGCCTGGGGCTCATGCCGAGTCATCCTACAGGAGACTGATGGCTAGGGTCACTGAGTTTCTTGGTTGGTCTAGTCCTCCAGAAGCTTTTGTTCAGATTGACTCAATGGATATTCTGGACCAAAGTCCGTCCTCTGACACGGTGTTACCTTTTTATTTGACATTGCAGAAAAGGGTGGCGGCTGCTTGGCAGACACCGGAATCTCTTCCGGCAGTTAACAAATGATTAACCAAAAAATACCCCCTTCCGGTAGCGACCCCAGCTACCTTTCATCTCACCCCACTCCCGAGAGTTTGGTGGTTCAGGCGACTACGGCCACCTCGAGGCAGGCGGCATTCCCTACCATCCCTCCGGATAGGGACAACAAACGCTTTGACGCCCAAGGTGTTTTCTGCGGGTAGTATGGCGCTGAAGTCGGCCAACTCCACTTGTGCCTTGCAAGATTTTCGCACACTCTGTGGAATTGTGTTTCTCTAGCGGCTGAGCATATTCCAGAGGGGGAAGAAAGGGATGGGTTCCTTGTTCTAGTGCAGGATGGCAAGGATGACATGTGTGAATCCCTTCAGTTGGGTTTGGACACGGCCAACAGTGTTAACCGGTCCATGGCTGCGAGCACTGTTATACGCAGATTTGCATGGTTGTGGAAGTCTGGTTTTGCTCCGGATGTGCAAACACGTCTTTTGCCTTCTCCCTTTGATGGGATGCATTTGTTTGGCAGGAAGGCTGACGAGAGCCTTCAGAGGTTGCAGACCTCGAAAGCTGCAGCAAAATCTTTGAGCGCAGCTGTGCATCAACCTCTGCCTTTTCGTCCTAGGGGACAGCAGTGGAGGGGAGGGGTTTTTTTTATTACTACTTCCTTTGGTAGGATGAGAGGAGCCGCCAGTCAACGGGGTCAGCATAAAAGTACCCATGGTGGTCGGGGAAATAGGAGTGCCAGAGCCGCTCAGGCAGCTGCCTCTTTGCCTTCAGGCGCTGCTGCAGTCGTTCCAAAACAATCATGAGGCCATGTTCCATTGTTCGCCGGTTGGGGGCAGACTGTCTCAGCATCTCAAAGAATGGCAAGCTATTACTTCGGATGCGTGGGCTCTGGATACAATAGCCCCCGGCTACTGCCTTCCCTTTCTAAAGCAGCCCCACGACAATCCACCGGGGAATCTCGATTTGAAGCTTCCAGATCCGCTCCTTGTGCAGGAAATCTTGACCCTGCTGGAGAAAGGCGCAATAGAACTGGTGCCTGTAGCGGAGAGGAAAAAGGGATGGTATTCCCGATATTTTTTTATTCCAAAGAAAGACGGGGGATTGAGACCCATCTTGGGCTTGCATTGGTTGAACAAACTTCTCAGGAAGGACAAGTTCAAGATGGTTACTCTCTCTCAGGTCTTCCAGGCCCTTCGTCTATAGGATTGGTTGGTGTCTCTGGACCTACAAGATGCTTACTTTCAGGTGCCGATTCATACGAAGCACAGAAAGTACCTGCGGTTTACGGCTGGCGACTCGCACTTTTAGTTTTCAGTCCTGCCATTCCGGTTGACCTCCGCATCGAGGATCTTCACCAAGCTCATCGTGGTGGTGCCAGCGTATCTCAGGCAAGGGGGGATTCACGTTTACCCCTACCTGGACGACTGGCTGATCCGTGCACGTTCTCCCAAGCATGCGATGGATCATCTGTCTCACCTCCCGCTCCCTCCACAAGGTGGGCTTCTCCCTCAATTTCAAGAAGTCGCATCTGACACCTTCCCAACAGCTCCAGTACATCGGGGCTGTGGTGGACACATCCTTGGGGAAGTGCTCGCCTCCCAAGGTGAGGGCTCATCACATTGTGCAAATGGTGGACAATTTTCAACGTGCCCTGCGTCTCCTGGCTTTCGGATTCTTACGGTTGCTCGGCCTCATGGCATCCTTCATTTTCCTGGTGCCAGAGGCCAGACTGAGGATGAGATCCCTGCAATGGGTCCTCAAGATGCAGTGGTCACAATTCTCAGGCAAGATGTCGGATCCCGCTCAGATCCCACTCTCGGTCTCACAGGATCTGCTACGGTGGGCCAACGCGGGGAACCTGATGAAGGGGGAGCCGTTTTGGCAACCGTGGCCGCAGATGACCGTAGTGGGGAGCTCATGCTAAAGAGTTGACCGCCAGCGGTCGTTGGTATACGTCGTAGTCCAAACTCCACATCAACCTGTTAGAGTCGAGGGTCATCAGGCTGGCCCTGAAGGCTTTTCTGCCGTCTGTGCGGGGGAAGTGTGTCCTGATCATGACAGACAATACAGTGGCCATGCATTACCTCATCAAAAAAAGGGTGGGTAGGGCCACTCCCGTTGTGCAGAGAGGCGATGCAGCTCTGGTTCTGGGCAATCCGGCAGGGAATATCACTCTTGGCAGTTCATCTGACCGGAGAGGAGAATGCTGCGGCGGACACTCTGAGCAGGCAGAGTACACTCTCTCACGAGTGGGAGTTGGCTCAGGAAGTCCTTCTGGAGATCTTCGCCCTTTGGGGAACCCCACAAGTGGATCTCTTCGCGACCAGTGCCAACCGGAAGTGTGAACGTTTCTGCTCAAGGGAATTTCATCCGAGAGGAGCCTTGGGAGACGCCTTCGTAGTGGATTGGTAATTCCCACTTCTGTACGCGTTTCCTCCGGCCCCCGTTATTCCTCAAGTGTTAAGGAGGTTGCGGAGGTTCAGATCCCACATTATCCTCATTGCTCTGGATTGGGCCAGGAGAGCGTGGTACCCGGACAGTCTAGATATGTCCATCTGCCCTCCACGCCGTCTTCCCTATCGAGAGGATCGGCTCTTGCGCTTAGGGTGTCAGGTTCTCTATCCAGAGGTCAAGACTCTCAACCTTCACGCTTGGTATCTGAAAGGTTGAGCTATAAGGATTGGGACCTCCTGGATGACGTGATGGAGGTGTTGCTTTCGCCCAGGCGGCCAGCATCCAAATCCTTGTACCGTTGGCGTAAGTTTTGCGACTGGTGCAGAGGACAAAATGTTGATCTTTTTCAGTGTTCCATTCCCATGGTTCTATCTTTCTTTCTTTCTTTGGCCCACAGGGGCCTTCACGTCGGTACCATAAAATGTTACGTGGCGTCGCTGTCTATCTTCAAGCGCTCATCTGAATAATGTTCTTGTTTTAAGATTCCTTTGATTTCCCAATTTCTTAAAGGGCTCACTAATGTGTTCCCGCCGTCCACGTCCCCGTTCCAGGTGCCGGTTTGGGAACTGAATTTGGTCTTGAAATTTCTGATGTGTGCTCCATTTGAACCTTTGCACTCTTGTCCTTTGAGACTTTTGTCTTTCAAGACGTTGTTCTTGGTTTCGGTTACATCCGCTCGCAGAGGGAGTGAATTGCAGGCACTTTCATCTAAGCCGCCCTTTACTGTGTTCCATAAGGATAGGGTTGTACTGAGGGTACATCCTTCCTTTCTACCTAAGGTAGTGTCTGAATTTCATTTGAGCCAGAAAGTGGCTCTTGCGTCTTTCTTTCCTCCTCCTAATCCTGGTAAGGAAGAGGAGTGACTCCATAGGTTGGACCCTAGGAGAGCTCTGAGCTTTTATGTTTCTAGGATGTCCAGGGTCAGAGTGGACGATCAACCCTTTGTGGGGTATGCTGGACACCGATTGGGCGAAGCTGTTAACAGACCTTGTCCAGGTGGAATATCCTCACCATTACGGAATGTTGCTGATTGGCGCGCAAGCTCATTCTACTAGGGGCGTGGCTATTTCCATAGCCCTGCAGCAGGGAGTTCCTATGAGGAATATTTGTGACGCTGCCACATGGGCTTCTATCCACACCTTTGTCGAACATTACTCCCTGGATACGCTCCATGGTCAAGATATGGCCTTTGGTAAGGCGGTTCATTATTCTGCCATCTGACTGAAGGAGGGAAAAGAATTTAGAATACCCATTTTCAGGTACTGCTTTGGGAGTCTGTCAAAGATGTGGAATACTTTGGAGGACACAATCCATTCGAAGAACAAGTTACTTACCAACTGATAACGTTCTTTCGACTGGATGTTCATCCAACGTATTCCACATCGCCCCCTGCCTGCCCCTCTGCAGAATTTCCTATGCTATTGCAGCTTATGTTCCCTCAAGGCTATGTGCAGTCAAGCAGGCATTGGATATATGCATGTCACACATTATGGAGGAAAAAACATAAACTGAGGCTACGGGCGCTGTGCGCCCTATTTATAACATCCCGTGATGTCGGCCTCAATGGAGACCTTCAAGGGACATCGACCTGACATCATCGATGCAGGACGCCATGTAAAAGATGTGGATACGTTGGAGGAACATCCAGTCGAAAGAACGTTACCAGTTGGTAAGTAACTTGTTCTTATGCCAATGAAGGCACTCAGGCCATTGGCTGATACCAGACGGCGTGTTTTTAGCGATGTCCAGTGGGTTTCCCAATTAAGTTTGTCATATACCAATATACCAAGGTATTTGTAGGTGTTCACCTGTTGAAGACTCTCATTATTCATAACCCACCACATTTCTTATGTTTTTTTTAGCCGAGAAGACCATAACTTTACTCTTCTCGATGTTCATTATCAGCCCATTGTAATCAGCTAAAGCATTCAGCATCTTCTGTAGGCCTGTTGGGGTGTAATCTAGTAACAACAAATCGTCGGCGTAAGCAAGCCACCCGACAGATGACGCACCTGACTTCACCGGGTTGGAACCAAGATTTTCAAATGGTACTTGCATATCTGCGAAGTAGAGATTAAACAGAGTTGTTGCCACTATGCAACCCTGCCTAACTCCACTACTAGTAGGCAGCAATGCCGATAGTTTACCCGTGGCATCCAGCCGCAAATGGACATTGGTATCTGAATAAAGAAGCATAAGCATTTTTAGTAGGCCCTTTGGAATTTTCCATGAATTTAATTTGTGCAACAGGTGATTCCTCAGAACCGAATCAAATGCGGCTGAGAAGTCGATGAAAGCACAGTAAACATTAAGCTCTCTGCGTTTCCATGCATGCTCTATGGCGGATGTCAGGATAATTAAATTGTGGGTTGTGCTAGATCTTTGTCTAAAGCCCATTTGATTTGGAGGGAGAATGTTTTTATGTACTATCCATTCATTTAATTCTAAAAGCAAGACTCATGCAAACATTTTCGAAGGAATGTCTAGCATTGCTAGCATTCTGAAATTCGCTGGGTTCTCCAAGGCAACCTTTTTGTAGACAGTAAGAATGTGACTTACATTGCAGGTCTTTAGGATAATACCTGCCTTGCCAATTTGAGTAAATAACAAATGGAGGGCAGCAGCCCATAATTGTTGCTCTATGTTTAACAGTTTATTGCATGCACCATCGGGCGCAGCAGCTCTGGAATTACTTATGTGTTCAATTATTAACATAATATTTAATGTTGATACTTTGCAATCCCAGCAGTCCAAGGGTAAAGGAAATATATCGTTTGAATCAACCGAACGTCCCAGGGTGGCTTGAATATGGGCACTCCATTTAGCTTCTGAGATGCAATTTATGGATATATCTCTTTTCTTAGCACTTCTAATTATCTGACATATTCCGGACGAGTTATTGGATAACGCCAGGTTGGCTATCTGTTGCCATCTTTTTATCTCACAAAGAAACTGGTGCTATTTCAGCCATCGTCTATAATTCTTTTTGATGGTATTTACACTCTGAGACAGATTTGTCCGGAATCCCGACTCTACGGTGGGCGACAATGGTTGCTATATCACGGCGCATATACTTTTTAGCCAGACTAATCGACTTACTACTTTTTCTTGTGAGTATACCTTTTTTATATCTCTCCATGCTAGTTTTACAAACCCTACTCGCTACTACCTGCGTGCAGTTAGTTTCCATCATTCGAGTGAAACTGGTTATCAACTTTTCGTTGGTATTGTCCCCAGATATCCCTTCAGCTATAAATAATGGCAATATATCTTTAGCAACCCTATTAGCCGATTCAAGGTTTTTCTGATGCCAATGGATACGATTTTGACCCTTGTTAATACAATTGACCATTACTATCTTTATCTGGTACTTGTGATTTTACCATTGGAAATGCCAGTAATGAGCACAAGGGTAAATGGTCGCTCTCGTCACGGCTCACAATGCCATATCTTTTATATAATCAAGGCCACTTACACTAGAGAACACATAATTGAGGGTGGTGGCCGATCTCCCATCGATCCTTGTAAATGCCATTGCGGCATCACATGGAGTAAAACCATTCAGTTTTATCAGATCATATGAGGCCAAGGCCATTTACCACAATTTCCCTTGCTTGTTATTCATCTGGTTTTGGACAGGAGAAAAAGGGTTTTTAGTTCAGCATAACCATCAATTATTGGGACACATTTGACAATCATCAAAGAGGAAAACTTGGTATTTATGAATAAATAAATGCATCTTTATTTGAAATTGAATTTCATTAGGATTTGATGTACTAGCATTCTGCGAAATCACAAAAATTCAACAGCCGGTCACACCATTTCAAAATTCCTAGCTGCTATTGCGCTGGACACCAAAAGAAAAGACCCGACATGAGGCTGAGAACAGCCGACATACTAATACATTTTAACAGCACATGAACAACTTAAACACATGCTATTCCCCTTTTGACTCCCTCCTGCACCCCGCTCTCCTAACAGCAATCACATGATAAAGCACCTAGGCATATAATGAGTTCTCTTCCACCAAGATTACTGTCTGCTGTCTTCAAGCAGCAACCTTTTGCGACCAAACTCCACTGTTGCACCCCGTGCCTGTTCTCCAGGCCTCTCTGAGTGCTTCGGGGCAGCTTGTGAGTGCTAGGTGATTTTACTTCCCCCAGCCCAGGTGTTGCCTATTCTCGGCCTTTCCGCTCTGTAATACTCTAAGATCGGAAGCCACTCCATCCTTGTGTGCATTGGATTCCATGACCGCTGTCGTGAGGCTTTCCAACTCGTAAAGTGCTTGGGCTTAGTCCAACCACTCTGTCTTTGTGGGGAGGGCACTTTGTTTCCAATGCCGCATTAAGCACACACATGCTCCAACACTATATTCTGTGGCATGTGTGGGAGCAATGAGTAGTCCTCTGCTCTCTGCTCTATCCCAAATAGTATCAACAATGGTGTCAGTTCTAGTGATCCCCTCTATGGCGTGTACCCAGCCCAATACCTCTTTCCAATAGATTTGCCCCTTTGTGCAACCCCACCATTAATGCCAGTAATTGCTCTCGGCGGCACAGCCTCTCCAACAGTCGGGGCTAACCTCTGTCTACATTCATGATCACCTCTGTGGTGTTAGGTGCCAGTGGAACAACAATCTGCAGTTATGCGTCTTATGCTGCACTGCTATTTTGGAGGACCACACTACCCTGTAAATGGTGGGCCACACTTCTGCCCCCTTGCAGCCCCAAGCCGGCTTTCCATCGTGCCTGTGAACTTGGTGAGGGTAGGTGGCCTCTTATTTAGTAGTGATGCATACAAATGAGAAATTAGCCCCTTGTTCCCTGGTGTGAGTCCAGAACCTGATCTAGAGGCCTTAGGGGGTGCTGTAACTGCTCCTTCCAGTGCTGGTCTAATAACACGCCTCAGTGTTGCAAGTACAGAAGTGGTGCTATAGCTCCCAATTGCAGGGCTTGCTCTAATTCTCCTTTTGTCAATAGAGTACCCTTTTTCCACGTCAGCTTTGCCCTGGTTAAGCCGCCCTTGTATAATGTTTGCAAACGGTTGGAGTCCACCAATAATTCCCTAATCTGTGGTGCCAAAATGCAACTGAGCGGGGCAGGCCATGTTACCCCTGCTGTGTCTCGAAACATTGAGCCAAGTGACCAAAAGACTGCAAGCACGGGGTGGGTCTGAATACTGCAGGTCAGCTTTTCTTGCAGGACCCACATCCATTACCCCATTGTTACAAGTGCAAAGAGGCCGTTTTCTACTGTCACTCATTGTTTCTCCCCAATTTCGCTCAGGTGGTCCTGCAGTATTCGCAGCTGCGCTCCTCCTGAAGTGTTTGTATAGGTCAGGATACCCCAGTCCGCCCTTGTGTTTTGGGAAGATGTGTGTTGTTTTAGGTCCATGATGTGCCCACAGGAGTTCTTTCTTCATCTCTAGGTGGAAGGCTGCTGGGATCATAACTGGCAATGATTTAAATAGGAATATTAACCGTGTTAGATGTTATTTTTTATGGTTGTGAACCTGCCCGCCCAGGACAGAGCGAGCTTAGCCCATCTTTTAATATCTTTGACAATTTATGCCCATAGCGGCAGATAATTGGTTTTATAGAGCTCACTAAACTGTCTCATAATTATTACCCTTAGGAATTGGATACCATCTTTTTGTATTTGGATGCCATACCTCCCCATGAGTTGAAATACCTGGGTGATGTCAGTGGTTAGTGGCAGGGTGGTGGTTTTGTGTAGATTTATGCGAAACCCTGAATGTGAACGATACTCCAATATGGTCGCCGGGACCGAGGACAGTGGGCGGGCCAGGATGTTGTCTGCAAACATTGCTTGTTTATACTCCCTCCCATACCCCTCCAGCTCATGTTTGCTGCTGTTCTGGCGAATCGCCTGTGCCAGGGATTCTATCATCAGCATGTAGAGCAGGGGTGATAGTGGGCAGCCCTGGCATGTCCCTCTACTCAACTTGAAGGCGTCCGAGGCTATCCCGGTTTCTACCGCCTGAGCTGTGGTGTTTTTATACAGCACCTGGGTGCCTGTTGTCGTACGCTCTCACAGGCCTAGCTTGCTCAAAGGAAGGGTTATTCCACCTTGTCAAAGGCCTTACTGGCGTCTATTGATATTAGGGTTGGGTCTTCATCGATATCTCTCAAACTGGCATATTGTCTGAACCCTGTCTCCCCCCTACATACCCGACCTGTCCATTGTGAACTAATTTGGGGAGAATGATGCTCAGTCAGGCTGCCAGGATGCTTGCATATATTTTTGCATCAACGTTAATTAATGATATAGGGCGATACAAGACGCATTCTGTCTTTTCACTCCCTTCTTTGAGCAGGATTATGATCCTAGCCTGAGTGAATGAGGGTGGGGCCTGGCGTGACTGCAGTATGTTATTGAAAAGCTTCGTAAGGAACAGAGCAAGCATCTTGCCCTGGTGCTGAACCTGCTTTGAAATTGCCTTCAAGACTTCTGAGCTGTCAATAAGCACGTTAAGTGGTTCACTCTCTGCTACCGTCAGCGTCTTGGGCACCAGCCCAGTGAGATATCCCTTGTTACACTTGCATTATCGGGGCATTCAGTGGTGTACAATGCTGCATAGTATTGGGCTAAACGCTGTGTTATGTCTAACGGGTTAGCTATTATTTTCCCTGAGTCACTTGTTATTTTACCGACTGCCCTTTCTGCTCTCTGTGCTCGTAATCGGGATGCCAGCATTGTATGTGCCTTGTACCCCTTCTCAAAATACCACTGTTTTAGGTATCAAAGCTGGGTTAGGGCCTTTCCCCTCTATATCTTGCTCAGTTCCTTCCGCAGTTCCCGGATTTCCGCTACTATGTCTTCAGGTGGGTCTTCTGTGGAGGCTTGTCCCTTTGGTTGAAATATCCTTCTTCAGGGACGTTTCTCGGATCACCTGAGCTCTTTCCTTGGCCGCACCCTCCGCTATCAACACCGCCCGAATGGTTGCCTTTGCTGCTTTTCATACTGTGTTGAGTGAGGTCTCAACTGTATCGTAAAAAGTATGCCCCTATTTCCCTCCCAGAGCTTTTCCTTAAAAGGGGGGGGTCCTTGTATAGGGTGCCATTGCACACCCATCTCTAGCCTGAAGGGATGTTAGGCCCTTTTTCTAGCGCGAGGATAGGCATATTGTGGTCTGACCACCCAACTATTGCAATTGCTTTGTCTACAATCCTGTATTCTTGCGCTGCATCGATCAATATGTAGTCAATACGGGAATAGGTTTGATGGGGCTGAGAGTACAAGGTGTATGCTTTTGTGGTAGGGTGTGTTGCTTGCCAGGTGTCTAGCAAATATTGCGTCAGGCGCACGCCCTTTCTCTGCAAGCTCCATTCTAAAGCACGGTTCGCAGTCGTGTTAAGATCCCCTCGCAGATTAGCGTTGTCTCTCCTCCCTCCCCCTGTCTCCCCAGAAACTCAAACACAGTCTTATAAAAATCAAGCTGTTGCTGTTTGTGTGCGTAAATAGCGGAAAGCGTCACTGCCATCTGTCCCAGAGTACCCCTCAACACTAAATATCTCCCCTCTGGGTGCTTGTGAAAGTGGGTCACCGTTAGGGCCAGCGAGGCGCAATATAATATGCCCACCCCAGCTTTTTTTGCAGGGCCTGAGGCCCAAATGACGCCCCTAATGTATTTCCCCCTAAGTGTGTGTTCTTCCCCTTTCCTATACTTGGCGTCCTGCACAAATAAAACATCCAGTGGCAATAATTTAAATTCTCCCAGGAGCATTGTGCGCTTCTGCTGGGAGTTGAGCCCTTTCACATTGAGCGTCCAAAAGCAAACTGTACCGCTAACCAGTGACACCCTTCATATGGTATCTCTGTGTCACAACTTGACCCGGGAGTAGAACGCTTGGTGTAATATTAGAATCTGGCCTGTGCTGCATTGTGATTTTGTCGTGACTTTCCCATTTTCCGCCCCAGATGCTTTGGTGCAAGTTGATCTTAGAATGCTGCCCCCCCTTCCCTCCTCCCATATATTTCTCCTCCCCTCCCCTCCTCTCTCAAGTGGGTAAAAACCAACAAACCATTTACCAATGAACAGAGACGCCCTAAAAACCTAGCGCCGCTATCGGGGGACCCCTTTTCCGACTATGCAGCTAAGCAGTTAAATAGAACAGTAAACAGTTTGGCAACTTTCCATGTTCGCTCAGTTCAGTCCAGATGTCTCTTGAAGCTCCTGGGCCCAAGCCCTGTTGGGCATATTGCTGCTATCCTTATGTCTCCATATGTGCGAAGTCTAATACCGAACCCTGCTAACCCGTTGCCCTGCATTGTAAGGGAGAGTCTCTGCCATGCCCCCCGTAGCAAAGTGATGCTTTGCGATCAAACCTCATGTCACAGGGTGTTACATCTTCAGTATTTCCTGGACCCTTCTGCCCTACCACATCTTGGTTGGGGCCTGCAGCTTCCTCCTTTCAAATTTTGTGTGTGTTGGATATCTCCCACCTCAGATCCCCTGTCTTAGGCTTTCAGCCACTGAAGGACATTGGATGCTTCATCTCCCACTGTGATCCTTAGGTCCTCACCCCAGTGCTTGTAGTTCAGCAAAAAGGGAAACCCCCACCTGTACTTGATGCCCTGCTCTTGAAGCCATCTGTCTGCAGGCACGTCTCTTCACTAATGTAGTGGCTGATTGATCTTGATATATGAGGCCATGCAAGCCTTCAAATTCGATCTTATCGCACTCTCTTGCTTTCAGCACAATCTCTCCCCTTTGCCTTTAGAGGTGGCATTTCGCTACGACCGACTGTGGGCCTTCTATGGGGGCCACCTCCTCCCTGAATCCTATCAAATTCTATGGCGGGTTTCGGGGGTTCTTAGAAGAGGGATGTCATATCTTCGTCCTGCCGTTCTAATGCCAGGGTTATCTCCCCATGTGCATCCTTCAAGTCCATGATCCGGATGTTGGTACGCCTCTCTCTATTTTCGAGGTTGTCATCCTTCGCCGCCAAGTCACCTTCTCTCTGTTCAAAGTCAAGGAAGCGACCTTCCACCCTCATCTCAGTTAGCACCGCAGATTGCTGATTGTTCTCCAGCGCTTCCAGCTTGTCCTCCACCTTGTCTATCCTTGTTGGATAGCTGAAATGGTTGTGGAGATGCTGCTCTTCGTTGACCGAATTTCATGGAGTAGGAGGTGGATGTCTGTTTTTGTCGAAGGCCCCTGATCTTCCCCCAGTATGCTTGATGTGCTCTCTTGGGCTGGCTCTCCATCTTGGCACCCCCCCCTACTTTATCCGGTATTTTTCAGTTTCTATTTTCTGACAGGAGTATATTTTCAGACCCATTATCTTTGAAATATTGGAAACTAGTGTGAATCATATGGCATATGAATATTGGCCCAGCCTTGATAAAGACCTATTGTATGGTCGAAAAACGTGTTGGCGCGAGGGGAACACTAATGTACAGATACTCATATTGGCATACATGTATGGATTAACACACTGATATGCTGTTCACCAAAATGTATTGTGTGAAATATTAACATGAGTTTACATGTGTCCAACAGATTGAGTCTATTTCAGCTATTTTTCACAGCTGCAGATACACTTGTGGCAAATGGGTGTTCACTTTGAATACACAGCGTAAGAGTTTGGAACTGTTGAATGTGTGAACAGGCGGAGCTGCCGCAGACATTTTGTGGTAACCGTTTTCTTGATTAGGACACTTCGAATATGTCTGTATCAAACTGATTGTTAGTGATACCGAACATATGTGACCAAATTATAATAAAAGCTAAACAGTAGCACTTGGAATTATCTGGTCATATCAGACTATTCCTTTATGAAACAAAACACCCCTGAGTGCTAGGGGCTTGCTCCTA
The DNA here is from genome assembly GCF_040938575.1 of Ambystoma mexicanum. Lineage (NCBI taxonomy): Eukaryota > Metazoa > Chordata > Amphibia > Caudata > Ambystomatidae > Ambystoma > Ambystoma mexicanum. The sequence continues at coordinate 1,172,707,956 of NC_090927.1, read as the reverse complement.
TATCCTATCTGTGCACTTTATCCCTACTGCCCTGAGGTTGGCCAAGCTGCACCATCCACATCCCAAGCAGCACACCATACATATATATCTAAGCGCAGGATCACAGACTGTAGACTTTTTATTTTGACCCATTATTTGAGCGTTTTGATCACATTGAATCTTGTTCTGCTGAGGTTTTGTACCTTTTAGCCAAACCCAAAATCTGTTTTTTGTGAAATGAATGTCTGTTGTTTTCACTGCAACAATAGTTAATGTTTTACATCTTTTCTATGAATTTTAAGATTTTTTGAAAGAAAAGTCTAAAACAAATGTACGCACAATGGCACAACTGTGTTTATTCCATCAACTAATGTTTTGTTTCCCGGTAGTAAAACGAGAGGGAAGAAGAAATGCTGAACTAATTTCAATTGGGGTGGCAATTTATTGTCCTGCAGAAAGAAGACTAATGCGAAATCTACCTTCTTTAGTGAAATGTGAGGGTCACTCCCATTAGGGAGCAGTGGGCAAAACAACCTTTGCTTAGGCTCCATCCATGCAAAACACAAACTGACAGGGCCTTCCCTGCACAATGTGGCAAGTGGTCCTCCGTTAAATCTGCATCCTAAAACCATTCATAGGCCTTGGTTCCAATCTCAGAGCCCTTGAGTACTGGCTCCTCCCCTGCAACGCAGGACCTGGAGGGGGTCTGCTATGCCCCGCCTCTTGTCTAAATGAACCATTAATTAACTCTTTAGTTGATGTTTGTTATTTGAAATCTAGCAGGGGAATGATTGATTGTGAGAGAGTCAAGAAATGAAGACTGACCAGATTTTAGTATGGGCCACTAATTCATTTTGACGGTTTTCGTGGCAGTGTTTACCAAACTCCTACAGGCACTAGTGAGAATTTTATAACCAAAAGGGGGCAATAATATTTCAATGCTGTCAAGGTCAGTCCAACTCAAAATAGTGTTCTCGAGTTCCCAGGTGTTCTGATCCATTCCAGAACACCCTATTCTAAAAGACAAACGTTTTCAAAGGAGATGGCCAACAAAGATCCAAACATATTTCTTCTATTTAACACCCATGGCTCTTCTTGAACAAAAACTCGGACTCTACCTCCTAGAGGAGGGCCACCCAAGCAAATAAAGCAGTGGCAGGTCTGCCTAACGATATTCAAAATTGTCAGAAGTCCTAAAACCCGGGACTAAGACAGAGACTTTTAGAAATGGTCTGGAAAAGTGTTTGGGAATTCCTATAAAGCTGCACAGGAGGACTAAGGGGAACCCGGGTCCCGGACTTAACAGGAATTGTTATTCGAACACTTCCGTTCCTCGAGGAGTGCATTTCTTTTGGTTAAGGTTCCTATAGACACTATCTAGACTCTGGAGAGAATGTCCATCCTGATTATTTTGTAAGGTAAAGACCCATTTCATTTGTTGTTTTGGCAATCCTTAGTACATGTTCCCATAATACATTCTGGTTTAAATGAAAAGTATGCTTTGGCTGCCTGTTGTTCCCTTACCCCTACATGACTAGACACACACATCTCTGTCTAAAATTCTGTAAATAATAATAGTAACGTTTATTCGATGAATGGACCCTTTTTTGAGTGATTAGGATTCCTGTTCATGGGTAGCACTCCATACTTTAGGCAAATATTTCAATAATACATTTTAGACTTTCTGTACCACCTTTTTTGAATGCTTGTTTGACATTCTCTCAAAATGGAACTACATTAGTGACCAATAATTGAGCACTTTTCTATAAAAGTATAATTGCTGGATAATATTCCTCAGTAAGTGTGTTAAAGAATAGCTCTCCAGAGTGCATTTGACTACTTTCAGGATAAAAAGTGACACACTAGCTGTACATGTTTCTCAGTTCCAGGATATTTATCACAATTTCGACAAATCCTTTGCTCAATGGGTTCACCACTCCAACACCTCTGAATCACCCGCGGGGCAAATTGGAGAAATTGACCATGAAGAAGCATCTTCTATATATCCAGTTTGCTGTTTCAATTAGGTAGCTCTGACCTACCAAAGCGTGCCATGATTAACCTACGAAGTAGAGATTACTTTAGTTTGAAGAAATACAAAGTCAGATACAAGGCTATTATGCACTATTCTTTCATTAACATCCTTTCTTAAATTAGAGATTTGTACTCAAAAAACACTTCTGGTGAGAGGTTTAATGAACCTCAAATGACCCATATTTTACCACGAAGAAGGGTAGAAGTGCAGATTACCCATTTCCCTCTCATATTTAGGCAGAAAAGATGTTTAGCCCCCGCTCATTTTGCGGCCATACACAGCCTGTTTAACCGTATCTCTGTATTTTTTCTTTGGTGGCTGAGAGCTTGTCCTCGGTTTGAAATTAGTGGGGTTTCACTGGTCAACTTGCCTTTGCTGCAGTAAGTGAGTGACCCTCACTAGGTGTACAAACAAATTGAGTAATGGGGATAACCGATGTTTGAGTGACAAGTGATTGAACAAATAGCATGACTGAAACTGTCAGAAGTTGAGAGATCCTAAGTGTGAGGCGTTGAGTCCTAGCATCCATTCCTGCTGGGTAGAGGGGAATGTCCAGGGGGGCTTGCATGGGCAGGGCCTTGTGAAGAAGACAAAGGCCCCTGATAACCCTGCTTAGTGGATGGGCAGGGAATCTTGTCACACTTTGTAAAGTGTTTGCGGCTCCTTTCCTTTGCCTTGGGTACGGAACCCCTAATGTACAAGGTAGAATTATGCCTTTTATGAATTGTTAGCTTCCAGTTTGGATGGTCTGAATGCTTGGGGATAGCCGATGTACAGCCCCTGACACATGTCTGGCGTTTTCCAAATAACAGCATGATTGCAAACTACTGGCTGTTCAGGTGACCAATCGGGAATAGAACTAGGACAGACTAGTCAACTGAGGCTCATAAGACCGCCAGGTTCTACAGTTGAGAGGCTGGTAGATGGTGGGTTTCAGCTTATATCCCAAGCATGGGTTTTAGCAAACCCTGAAAGCGTTCCTATTGGTGGATTTATTTTATGTAATCACTATGAGATTCTAGCGGCTCTATAAATCACCATGTACTTAGTTATTTATGCATATTGGTTTCTGGATAAATCTGGGATACTTAAGTTTAACCAGCCTTTATTGTGGAATGCTGTACACGGGTGCCCCATTGCCAGGCAGCATTTACACAGTGAGGTGCCACATTGCTCCTGCCAAATTGCTGCTGTGTCCGGCTTCAAGGCCATCTTGAGGAGTCTTGGAATCATGTGACCCAAGGTCTCAGTTAGATGCTGTTTAGCACATGTGTAATTGAAATGCCGCTACACAGTGGATTGCCAAGTGGTGACTCTCAGTTCTTCTGAGAGCCCTACAGGTGTTGCAGTCTGCAGTAGAGCTAAAAAAGATAGCACCCTTTAGGTGTTCTCAAGTGCATGACTTTAATTGGCGCCTTGAAGTGCTTGCAGGTAATGGAGTTCTTAGTGACTGAGAATTCGAGTGTGTATGTTTGCAACCCCAGCTGAGTAAATACAGCCGGCCTGGGGTGCAGAGCTACGTTTGGTTCGGATTTGAAGCCTGGTTAATTGATATGGGCATTTTGTACATCAGACCTGTATTTATATATTTATCTGTACTTTTTATAATTAATTTGTTTTTAAGCAGGCACTTCTTTTAAACACCACTGACGTGCAGGTCTTGCAGTATTTAATTTCAGTGGTGAAGTGTGAATTAATTGTTAAATTGCTTGCGTCCTCATGCTTTATTTGGTGAGGTTGGTTGGGGTTTTGTTCTGTGCAGGGGTGACTTTTTGGAGACCCTACCAGTCCCTTATGTACACAGCAGGTGGAAGCGTGTTTTCCTTAATTTAATTAATAACTCAGATGACCTTTGTAATGCCCCTCTACTGGGCACCAACAGGTTGGCGCATAGAAGACCCTACAGGTGTTGTGCACCCTAATTGAATGAAAAAAAGGGGTTACATAAAGAATTGTAGTCCAGCCATTGATAGTACTCCGATATAACTATATAAGTAGTGGAAAAGGTACTCCTGTCAATGTGTGAGGGTAGTTATCAACTTTATTTGAAGTCGGTGTAAAATCTGCAAGCTGTATTTTATGGAGGCGACATGCATTCCTGCTTCGATCCATGAAATATTGGTTTATATTTGGATAATTTGACTTATTTCCCAAGCTAATCAGAACCCATACAAAGACGTCCTGGGCCACCCTTGCCTGCCAGAACCTCCTATGAGGACTGGCTAGTCTCTGGTCTTCCTTGCTTTCGGTCCTTGTCTGACCCACTGAGCTCTTCCTGCTTACTTCCTCTATACTAGGTTATGTTGTTAGCAGAGCTTATGTATCACTACCAAGTTCTAATGTTCTCTCCTCTACCTTGCCCAGGAAGACTTTCTTGTCCTTTGGCTCCTGTCATCATCTGTCGCCACACTGACCTCCCCTCCTCTATTGTTCTCCCTTCCTCTGCCAACCTCTCGCCCTTCTTCACCTGTGCTTCCCCACCTGTGGTTCCAGACCCTATCTTCGGCTTGATTACCGCCACCGCCTACCTCTTCACTTCTGATGATGTCATCTTCTTCTCTACTCCTGATGTAACTGCTTCTTCCGTCACCCCTTCAGCTTTCATCTCCATCTACTGATGTTGTCATGTATTTCCTGGTTCCTGCATCGATCGCTGCCACATACTGCTCTCTTCTGCCACCAGGTCTCCAGTCTGTACCATGTCTACAGTTCTCTAATGTTCCTCTGCCTTCACCAGATGTGAGTCTCCCGCTGCTTCACTCGACCCAAGATAGAGGAGCTATGTTCACTGCTCCCCTTTGATGGATCCTACCCTTGGAATGTGCACCTGCGAGTGGAACTGAAGTGAATGGTGGGATTAGTTGCATTCTTTAGATACACCTCTAGCTGGTCACAGCTCCAGGTATGACACCAAGCTAAGTGGTCAGTTCAGATTTTATACCGGTCTGACTTAGTTTGTGTTCATGCAGCGTTTGGGCCGGTGGTTGTTTCTGCTTAGTCTTGGTCTGAAGCCCTCTGGCCAACCTTAATCTCTTTGATAGACGCTTCCCGTGCCTCATCAACTTCCTTTCTTCCCCTGCAGTCCCCCCCCCCTTTCCCTGACTACCTCGCCTCCCCCTTCTGCCTCCTCCTTGGCTACCTTGCCTCCTCCCTCCCTCTCTGCCCCCCGCTACACCTTCCGAAGGGCGTACCTATGATCTATACCCCTTCCTGGAAGTCCTTCAAGGATGCCACTCTAAACTCTCGCTCTGCTATCAAAGACTCCTCTGATATCTGCCGCCTTCTGGAAGAACTTGACCTTGATGTCCTCGGTCTCACCGAGACATGGTTCACGGCCAGCTCTGTCACTAGCTTTGACACTCTCCTACCTGATGGCTTCAAGATCCTCTCCGTGCCCAGGTCCAACCTCTCTGAGGGTGGGCTAGCCCTGATCTTCCCTGAGTGGATTCCTGCCACTGTCACTCCTACGCAGGCCTACTCCTCGTTTGAATGCCTCGTCTGCAGGCTCTCTCTCTCCCCTAGCCACTCCCTTACTGTGGCTACTATCTATCGGCCACCTGGTCAGATTTTTTCCTTCCTCTCTGAGTGGGCGGACCTCTCCTCCTCACTCCTGGCCTCTACCACTGCTCCTTCTTGGAGACTTCAATATCCACCTGGATGCCTCCTGTCCTCCCTCTGGACTCTGTTGTGACCTCTGCGACTCTCTCTCACTCACTATTCTCCCCTCTGGCCCGACTCACTCTGCAGGGCACACTCTCGATGTTATGATCTGTTCAGACCTTCCCCTCTCTGTCCCTCTCTCCACGCCTCTCTCCTGGAGTGATCACTTTATCCGATCCTCCCACCTCACTCTCCCTACCCCTCAGGCCAAGCCACCTCCATCACTGCCACCTTCCTTCTCGGTCATCCGAACCATAAAGCGCGTGTCAGTTGAGGCTTTCGCCACCACCTTCTCCCTCCCTCCTCCCCCTTTGGCCGACGCTCACCCTGACACGGCCCTCTCCGCGCTCCACTCTTCTATATCTGATACTCTTGATATCCTTGCCCCGGTCATGAGAATCCGCCTGAAGCCCAAAGCCAAGTGTAACTCCTGGTTTGACTCCGACCTCGTCACCCTAAAACGCAAGGGCGGGGTGGCTGAGAGGAAATGGCGGGCTTCGTGTTCATCCTCTGACAAACTGGCCTGCCGCCTGCTGCAAAGGCAGTAACGGCTCTCCGTCCTCACCAAGAAGAGAGCTCATATCCAAGCCTGTGTCTCTGCGGCATCTAACAACTCGGCTGAACTCTTTAAAATCTGCAAGGAACAGGCCAATCCTGCCGCAGTCTCTACTTCTCCTGTCCCTTCTGAGGCCCTCTGCACGGCACTGGCTTCTCACTTCATTTCTAAAACTCAGGACATCAAGTCCTCACTCTCCTCCGATCGCCTCCCTCCTGCTACTACCGGCTCTTCCCTTGGCCCTTCTGCAGCCACCCCCCTCCTTCCTTCTCTGCCTTTCCCCTTTTCTTTGCAGACAAGGTTTCTAGACAAGTCCGATCTATGAAAGTCTCGTCGAAACAGGTTCACCCCTGTGCCTCCAAAACTATTAAGGACCACATCGACTTCCTGGCTCTGGCCCTGGCTGATTTCTGCAATCACTCCTTCGCCATGGGAGTCTTCCCTTCCCCCCCTGAAGCACTCCCTTGTGCACCCTCTTCTTAAGAAACCCTCTGCCGACCCCTCCTGCCCTGCTAACTATCGCCCAATCTCCATCACTCCTTCCTGGGCATGCTCCTGGGGAAACTGGCCATCTCCCAGCTTAATCTCTAAACTGAATCTGTTTGTTGTCTTCATGACCACCAGTCTGGCTTCAGGGCTGCCAGAAGCATGGAAACTGCTCTCCTGAACATCTGTGAAGACCTGCTCTCCAACCTTGACTCTGACACCCTGTGCGTCTTCATCTTGCTGGATCTCTCTTCTGCCTTTGACACTGTCAACCATGCCATCCTGCTCAACCATCTCCGTGATAACCTGGGTATCTCCTCCTCTCCTTCCTTCATCTCTGACTGTCTGTCTGCCATCCAGGAGTGGTGTGCCGCCAATGACCTCTGCCTTAATGCCAGTAAGACTGAGATTCTAATCATCGGCACACCCGCTCCCTCCTTCCCTGCAGCTCTCTGGCCGGCCTCCCTTGGCCCTCTTTCTGCTCCCACCTGCAAGGCTAAAAACCTCAGAGTTATCTTCGACTCCACACTCTCCTTCTCTCCTCACATCTCTGATGTCTCTAAGTCACACTACCAGCTGCACGTCCTCAGAGGTATTCTTCCTTTCCTCTCCTTCCCCCAGAAGCTCACTGTCTCCAGAGCCCTGGTTCTCTCTAAGTTGGACTATTGCAACAGCCTCTATCTAAATCTCCCTGCCTCTACTCTCCGCCCTCTGCAACTTATCCAGAACAGGTCTGTGAGACTTTTCCTTGGCCTCAAACCCAGGGATCGTATCTCTCCAGGACTGAAATCTCTGCACTGGCTCCCAGTGGCTGCAAGGATTAAGTTCAAAACCCTCTGCATTGTCCACAAGGCCTTCTGGGGCCTGGGGCCGCAATACTTGCAACTCTCTCTTCTTAAATAGCTTCCTTCTCGAGCTCTTCGCTCATCTGCATCCAACTCCCTCAGGGTCAGTCGCTTCTCCAAGCAACGAGTTGGAGGTAGATCTCTCTCTTCGGCAGGGGCCTCCCTCTGGAACAGCCTTCCTGCCTCCCTGAAACTTGAGGAGAACCATCTCCGGTCCCGAAAGCACCTCAAAACCTTCCTCTTTGCCTATGCTTTCTCCCCCCTTCTCCCCTGCTGAACTCATAGCAGAAACTGCACTGGTTACCTGGCCACCCTTTCTGATTCTCGGGCCCTGCCAGTTGCCCTCCTGCACTGCCTCCCTGGCACTCCCTGCACCGGGGGACTGTTTCTTTATCCCTACAGTCCCCCTACCAGCACCTATATCTGCACTTACCTTGCACTTGCCACCAGTGGCCGCTTTTATTTATCTTATTTTTTCAATTATCCCATGTACTGCACTTTCCCCCTCTCCCTTCCCCCACGCACTTTCCCTTTCCCCTGCACCTGGCCTAGTAGGATCGTTGTTCTGTCCTCCCCTTTGTTCCCCCTCCCTTGCCTCGTTGCGCCTTGAAAAACTTGTGTATAGGCGCATTATAAATGCCATATCCTATCATGGGCATTCTGGGTTTTAAGCACTTCAGGTACGTTTTCTAGTTTATTTAGTTTATGCTGGGCGAGCGAGGAAATAGACACAACAACCTATAAGCACACGAATCCCTCAGTTGGCAACACGAGAGATTAGGGTTTCCTGTGTCAGTCCCCGAATAGTTGCAAAGGTGCAGGTTGGAAAGACTGTTTGCTGTCCGACAAGACTCCGTGCAGACCCTGCGAACTTTGACCTGAGAGGTTTATGAATTGCCTGTTGCATGGGCATTTGTTCCCAGACCTTCAGTACCTTCACATCGGGCTCAGAGAAGGTTTCCATTAAAAGGAAGCCTCTAGCGTCAGGGCTGTAACTTCTGGTCCGTTTAGAAAGAGCTGCGTGCTGTGTCTCCTCGGGAGGGGCCTGGTTTGGTATGATATTGCAGGGTTTTGTGTTAGTCACTGCTTATGTGACTGTCCCCTGCGTAGTTTTGGAGTCAGAGGTAAGGTACACCGGGGATCCTCAACATAACGCCCCTCGGCCCACCCAAGTATCTGCCTGTGGCTGCCTCCTGAGTCCGCCTTACTCTTGATTGCCTGACTCAAGCAGGAGACCTAGACTCAGTGCACTATGATACAGTACTGCAGCTTCTTGTGAGCGAGAAGTCCCTGAAACAAATGCTTTTAATGTGTAACCGCACAACACAAAACAATACACCAAATGATGGTCCAGTCTGACTTCGTAAATAAAAATAAAGCACCATTTAAAGTGTCCTTTGCCCAGTCAGATGACCTAGACTGTACTTAAACTGCACCCAGACTGGTGGAAAGAAAATATGCCTTACCCCAACAGGGATTTTGTGGTGTAGGGAGTTTTGTATATTCTTTTTGCCAAGTCCTGACCCAATAAAGATGACGGACAAAAACAAAATGTTCAGTCGCCAAGTACGCAATAATCTTTTCTTTAAAACAATGAATTGCGGTTTCTTTGTGGGGTGTATGTTTTCATATGCAGCAATATTTCCTTAACCCTCGCTGCTTAATGTTTTTCTTCTCAAACAAAGAATTCATCTTGAATGGCAACTAGTGTCTGTTAGGAACGCCTTTTGTCAGTCTGGTACTAAGATGTATTTAACGGTTGCAGTTTTAACACTGATGCACACTGGCCTGTTCATTCAACACACCTTTGAACTGAACTCGCACGCCTTGGACATGCCTGTCGGGAGGAGGGGGACTAGGGAGTAAGGCCGCATCTGACATGTCCATGCCTTTTGGCAAGGCAGTACAAGTGTGAAGTACGCCCCAGTAACTAATACTTCGTCATGCGAGGGATACAGAATAGTGGGAAGATATGTGCGCTAATACCGAATCGGACCATGCGGGCCAAGAAGACGGAAGCTACACACATTATCAGGGGCCAGATGCAGGGGAGTCATTCCCCCTCAGTGTGAGACTGTGCTTGAAGACAAGTAGAGGGCGTGATACGCAAGTCGGGTGACGCGTCTAAGGCCATAGACTGTGGGCCCCCTGTTGTCTGTGCCAATCACGGGGCGTTTGAATACCAGGTTTTAACGGTAAGAATGCAATGATTACCTCAGCAGTGGTGCACTGGGAACGAATTTTCCAAGTGACCCCATATTACGCATTTTCCTTTTCCTATGGGAACATTTAGAAATAAAATAGGTTACCATCCAAAAGAGGCCCAGGGTGCAGAAGCCTAACGGGACATCTCCAGAGTTCCATCTAGGCCAGCAGACGCTCGATTACCTTTACATCCAAGCCAAAGTAAGAGTCCCACATTTCCAGGATATAGTTAACTTCCTTCTCTGTAGGTTGTGTTTGGACGCTGACGAGGGGGACTCTGGACAGGGTGGTCAGTGCTTTTGTAACTACCTGTCTGCAACAGTGTGCGGGTATACCATATACTTGGCAATCCCTCAATAGAGCACTCAGAGTGCATCCAGCAAGCTTATGCATGCGTTGCCTGTTGCAATGACGTTTTATGTTCATATCTTTAAATCTTGCAATATTTGAAGCTGTTTTCCCCAGACAAAATGTTATATTACACACCCATAGGTGTCAGAGCACTAAAAAAAAAACAGAAGACATTATTATCCCACTGAGGTGGTGCTCAAATTATCAACTTCATAAAGGATGAAAGGCTGAGTTGACCCTGCCTGGATTCGAAGGGGCCACAGCAGGCTCTGCACGGATATCAGGGGTGATCGCTTAGCTCTCTCTGCTATTCTCTTAAGAGGACTTTAGACAAGCCCAAGCAAGGGAAACACAAGTACTTGGTACTAACGATGGCCAATCCTGTAAAAGGCTCTAAGAAGAAACGAATGAAATCTTTCTTCGTGCATTACAGCACTTAACTCTTCTGGTTTTGCTTTGCAAGCAGATCCAGATGCGTATAGCAGACCTGAATGTCCTCCCCTGCATCAGTATTGCAGATTTAGGTTTCTCGGATTGTGTTCTAATTTCATGCTTGTAATAGTTTTGTTCACTCTCTGTCTTATCAAAATCTCCTTGGACTCGCTCTGGTATCCTTTGGGACATTGCTTCCTTTGCCTTGATTTTCAGGCAAGTTAAACGAGGGGGTGAAGAAAAGGCTTCCTTTTCCCCGTTATATTAACCCATTGACTCTACAGTACTTGTCATCAACATTGGTGATATTGGTCCACACTTGTATGTACTGACGCAATTTATTTATTTATTTATTTATTTATTTTTTTATTTTTTTTTATTTTTTGCCGCAGTACAAACCTCTGCGAGCTGCCTACCACTCATTGTTTTCTTTATTTCATTTAAGATCCAAATTAGAAGCAAATTTACTGAATGTATGCAATGTTTGGACAGTGTCATTATGGTGACCGTGTCAGTAACCTGGTCCCATCAATCGGGCCAGCAACCGTTCCCAGTTAGGGTGGGAGACCTACTTGGGTGAATGCCAATGCCAGTCCAACCCAGAGGGGGAAGGTGGCATTTGGGGGGCGAGGGACCCTGTCCCTTTGTTATGTGCCGGTGTGCTTGTCACTAGTATCACTGTGATGACCCCTATCCTATGTTGCAAGATAATGGCCAGCTTCTTTCTCTAGAAAACCCAAAATACCAGCATCCACAGTGGTGGTGCAAACGTAGTTTCTAGAGAGACACCACGTACCAGCACACACCACAACCAGCAGCTAGATGAAGGGAAACTGCTACGTGATGCTGCCTATCCGGTCACAAGTGTCAGCACGTACTCGGAACACTGCAATCCGCTCCATACTGATGCAACGGTCACCTGTAACAGAGCCCTGGAGCAGCTTCCCAACAAAGAGTGCAATCCGCTGCATGGAACAATTCTCAGCTGTAACAGAGCAGCAGAGCGGCTACCTGAAAAAGGCTGTAATCCACAGACTTTGTGAAACCTTACACAAACTGGAACATTTGCTATAGCGGGCTGCCACTGACAAACTTCAGCGTGCCTACACAAGCAAAGGTGGCGTTACTTAGAACCCCTTATATTTATTTTACTGATTGTAACACCTTCTGGGAGGGGAAGACCGGGGTTAATTGGCCCGGGAACCAGAAAGGGAGAACCAAGGAGGGGATACAAAAAAGGGCACACAAAACAGAAAGGTGTGGGTTGTTCAGGTGAGCTCAGAGGATGTGGAAGTGGACCAGGAGGAGGAAGGATGGTGTAGAGGATCACCAAGGAAGTGTATTGAAAAGGTTACGTATTTGCTGGTGCGAGAAAGTGGTACTCTGGTATAAGTGAGATTGGTAGTGGGAGAGTAGGGGGTGAATGAAAGGGTGACCGAGGGAGTAAAAGGAGGGTGACTAAAAACGAGGGTGTGAGTAGTAGTGTGGAAGTAGTAGTAGTGAGGGGTTGAGTGTAGTAGTGAGTAGCTGGGACCAGTACTAGTGAGTACTTGGGAGTAGTAGTGAGAAGGTTGGCATAGTAGTAGTGGTGCAGAGGGTGGGGGGAGAAGCAGTAGTAGCAGAATTGCAGAGGTGGGAGTATTAGTAGTGCAGAGGTGGGAGTATTAGTAGTGCAGAGGTGGGCGTATTAGTAGTGCAGAGGTGGGCGTATTAGTAGTGCAGAGGTGGGCGTATTAGTAGTGCAGAGGTGGGAGTATTAGTAGTGAAGAGGTGGGAGTAGTAATATTAGTGCTGAGGTGGGGTAAGTAGTAGTGCCGAGGTGGGGGTAGTAGTAGTGCCGAGGTGGGGGTAGTAGTAGTGCCGAGGTGGGGGTAGTACTGGTGCCGAGGTGTGGGTAGTACTGGTGCAAAGGTGTGGGCATGGTAGTAGTGCAGAGGTGTGTGGGCATGGTAGTAGTGCAGAGGTGGGGGTAGTAGTAGTGCAGTGTTGGGGGTATTGGGTGTGGGAGGTGTGAGTAGTAGTGGTGCAGAGAGGGGAGAGTAGTAATGGTGCAGAGAGGGGAAAAAATGGGAGTAGAGTAGGAGGGGAGAGTAGCAGGGAAAATAGAAGGAAGGAGAAAGCGATACCATCGAAAGGATCGCTAGAGAGAAAGGGAGAGCAAGATGAGGAGGAATGGAGAAAGTTGCAAGGGAGGGAGGGAGAGGTACTATACCATCAGGCAAAAGGATATAAGGGCTTGGAAGGCCAGGAGTGATTCAAAGACCCTATCTAACAGGAGTCCCTGCTAGGTGTCACCTACATTTTTCTCAGAGGAAGGGTAGATAGATAAGGCATTTGCCTTTAAGCTATCACGAGAGAATAGATATCTTTTAGATTGTAGGGGTTACCAATCACTAGTACACGACTGAGGTTGAGGGACACCTGGGTTAAGGTGGAACTTCACATCATGCAAATCCTTAGGTTATAGAGTGGGGGACGCCATTAAACCCTTTTCTGATTTTACAAATAAAAACCTTTAGGCTACATCTGGGAGTTGGTGTATTCTTGAGGTCATCTGTAATGTTATCTACTGTCCTGCAGGGTGGGCACTCGTTGCTATTCCCAGAAAGGAGCCGGGCATATAGTTACTTACAATGCTGTTCTTAAGCTCATATATGCTTGTACTTTCTTCATGACCATGACCATGGCATAGGTAACACGCCAGCTTGGTTTCAACTTCTCCATCGGTACTGAAACTCAATATTTAACTGAAGTGTGCTCTGGTTTTTTTAAGCAGATGAAAAATTGGTCCCCAAGCTTACAAGAGGGTTTCAGTAGGAGGAAAACACCTACTAGACATACAGCACTCAGACGGCAGCAGTCCGCTTTAAGAGATTTCAGGGGAGGGGGATGAAAGTACCCAAAGCGCAATGTTCACTGGCTCTTTTAAAGCTTCAAGCCATCCCTGCAAGACTACTTGATCCAGTCGCATCGACCAATGGGCGAAAAGCACAACATTCAGGAGCAGCCTAGAACTCTGGAGCCTTCCCCAGATAAAAGGCAGCCAGTCCAAGCAGCCTTGGTCAGTCCTGAACAGCAGCTGGAGGAAGGCAGATCCTAGGAGGCCCCAAGCATGGAGTCTTGGCTAGAAGAACTGTCTGGAAGGGATTAGCAGACTCTAGGAAACCTGCACCACAGAAGGTCCCCAAGAAGAAAAGAGAAATGGCAAAGTGCTGCAGGGAGGAAGCCCTGAGGGTCGTGGAAAAGTATAGGAAGTGGGTTTGTTAGTAGGGGGGGGGAGCAGTGAACCAGAAGGACTGGAACAATGAACATCCATTCTTAAGAGGTTTTATTAAAATAAGAGTCAAAACGCCAAACTTGCCCTATCGCTATGAGAGAAGTTCCCTACCTAACAAAACATAAGCTAATGTTGTACTTTAATGTTGACAATAAAGTTCTTTAGTCAAAATTCTATCCAACTAGAAAAACATTTATCTAAAAGAGGAATTGGAGGATTTGGACAATAGCTACAACAGGATATCTTCCTGGCCAAATTTATATTTGGCAGGTTCTGGAGTTTTAAAAGAATGTTTGTACACCACAGGATATTCTTCCCATTCTTTGTATCAAGTTAGGGTTTCACTTTCTCCTGTTAACAAAGAAAACTATCTCTTTTTATGAACATGTCCCTTCCTCCAGGAATTTTAGAAAACAAACAAAACAGAAACACTTCCTCCTTCCCCAAAGTCATGTGATCCTCAAACGGGTAATTTCCTTTTATCCAGGTTGTTTCAACTAGGGCGGCTATACGTTATGTTGCTTCCTTAGTCTTAATTCAAATTGTCCATATCTCTTTCTCAGTTCCACTTTCATAGGATAGTTGTGCACTCTGTTCTCTCATGTTCCTGTAACCATGATAGCTTTCCCAGCCACTTTTCACAATATTCTTGCTTTGCTCAATTCCACTTTCATAGGATATTTGCACCTTTGGGTTTTTCAGGCTCCCGTTAAATGTGTTGGCTTTCCCAGCTGTTATTCGCAATGTTCGTATTTTTATCGATCCCTTTTTCATAAGGTATTTGCACACTCTGATTTCTCAGGCTCCTATAATCCTCGCAGCTGCTTGCCTTTGTAGCTACGGTCTGACGTGTGCGGAGCTCAGGGACTTGGGCTCCATCTAATGATCTGTTCTCAGCATCCGTTACTGGCCTACCGGCCCACCAGCCCACCACAGCTCGTTCATGGTCGCACCAGCAGATGAGAAGCGAATATCCCCGTCTCCGCTTCCTCTCCGACCTCGGTTGGGTAGAACGTCAATCCTCAGGCTTTCAGCTTGCTCGCCCTCCTCGCTGCCACTGGCTCCATGGTCCATCATGGCTCGGCACTTCTGGGACGTCAACAATGCTGAGGCGAACAACCAGAACAGTGTCCTCCTTCGCTGACTATGGGTTCAGGCAGTGTTCAACATTGCCTGCAGCTAGTACATGAAAACAAAGATCTTTGTGTTGCAGGAGATATTACATTTATTTCCTACATACATATATGCAGACATGGTTGTTTGAATTGGGAGTCCCCTAGGGAGGGTCTTGCATAGCAGGCTCACCTTCCTAACTTCAAAGGGGGTGAAATTGTCCAGATTTGTCACATGAGGTACTGAGTAAAGAGGGTACCAACTTGGTGAGAGATATAAGGGGTACCAATGATGAAGTTACTGAAAGGTGGAGCATCCGCGGGCTTTGGAAAGACTAGAGAGAGATAGAGATTATATATAAGAGAAAGTGAAAGTACTCTGGGAAAGTAACTGGGAGAACACCTAAGAGACAAAGGTTTGACAGACCATCGAAGCACCAGTCTGCCGAAAAGCCATGCAACCACAGCAGGGGGGCACTCTGAGACTCAATGAGAGCTGGAGGTGCAAATGACCCTCTGTGTCGATACAGCAGGTGGAGAGCAGAGGGTCTCCTTGTAAGTCAAGCTATTTGGTTTGGCCACTGGAAGACTCCATATCGCACCTTGTGGGATTGTGTTGTACCGACTTTGAGTATTTTTGTGTTGGAACCCTTTGAACACTGGACATCTTTGGCACAGGAGGGCAAGTCTAAAGTCTTGACTACTTGATTAGAAACTCCATTGCAGCTTTCCTCATATTAGGGGTGGACGCCTTTGGGATATTAACCAGTCATTTAATTTTGGCCATCCTTATCATCCTAACACTCTTAATATTTCACTTTGCAAACATCCTGACACTGTTTTATTTAGCACTATTGTAAATAAACACATTTATCATTTTGTCCGTCTCATTTTCTGGTAACACACGTCACAAGTTGGCAAGACACAGGGAGCCTCGCCACACTACCCAACAGTCGCCCCTGAGATAGATGAAGACTAGTTTACTTTCGTAATATTTGAACAGTAGCTTGTCCTGCACATCTTTTATGGTGTCTATTGTCACATATGGCCTCAAGAACACAACTCTCAAAGACAGTTCAAGGGTTTTCATTTTCATATAATAAATGAGCTTGCTAAGGGCCATCACATTCTTTGTCTAGTGATGGTCGTTCTCTCCCTATCCCAGGCATCCGTCTACCCCAGCATTACATCGAGAGAATAACAAACCCTACTATCTAGGAAGCTGTCTGTCTGGCTGTGATGGCCTAAAGGCAAACGCTGCTCTCTCGAAATCCCTCTGGGAACAATGTATGTGGTCCCTGATTGAAGTTCCTCAATGCGTTATAAAGTAAGGATTGGTGCCTTCCAGATTCTCGGGCCTCACTTAGTCCTTTTCTTCTGCACACTTGTATTCCTCTCACTAGGTCTCTCTCTTCCTACTCTTCCCTACTACTCTATCCCCCTTGCCTCCTATTTCTCCTCAGTCACTTTTCTATTCCCCACATGTTCCTCTCTTTAATACCTACCTAGCCCCACCCTCCAATTTTACACCTCTAACACTCTCCCCTCTCCACACTGCTACTACTCTCCCCACTGCTAGTACTCTCCCTTCTCCACCTTTGCCCTCGGCTACTCTCTCCTCTCCACTCTATTCTCCCCTATTTACATCTCTCTCTACTTCACTCTACTATTACTCTTCCCTCTCCTATTAGTACTGAACCCTCTAGACTCCACTACTACTGCTCTCCGCTCTAGGTGTGCGCAGTGGCTGCATTTGTTTTCATTTTGCCCTGTTAACTTCTAACTTAGCTGTGCCCAGTGGCTGCATTGTGTTTCCCCTGTCCTGCTGATTTCGAACTTGGCTGTGCCCAGTGGCTGTATTGTGGTTTCACCATGTCCTGCTAATTTCGAACTAATATGTGCCCATTGGCTGCATTGTGTTTTCATTTTGTCTTGTTAACTTCTTACTTAGCTGTGCCCAGTGACTGTATTGTGTTTTCTCCCTGTCCCGCTGTTCCTGTCTTGTGTCGTCTCTTCTGCTTGCACTCCCTGTGGTCTCCCCCTGTGTCTCCACCCCCCCACGCTCTTCTCTCATTCCGCTTGCACCCACCCTCTCTCTTCCTCCCCCTCTTCCACATCACCTCTGGTGCTCTCCGTTTCTCCTATCTTCTCCAACTGTTTCTCTATCGAGTATCCTACCCTTCTCACTAAGTCTGGTCAGAAGAAGTTCAAAAAGGATATCCTGGTCTCCAACCCAGGCCTCCCTATCGCTGATACCTGCACTACCGCTTCCTCCAGACAGACCCTCACTGACATCCTCTTTGTTGTTCCTTTGCCAGACCTATGGACTCTTCATATGGCCTCTGTGCTCTCTCCTATTAATGGTGGCACCCGGTGGGAGGCCCTCCTGGCTTCCTCCCACTGCTCTAAGGTCATCATTAATGTTTACCTTAATGGCACTGTCTTGGTCCAAGTCCCTCAGGCCAATCTCCTCCTCTTTGATAGACGTTTCCCGTGCCTTATCAATTTTCTTTCCTCCCCTGCTGTCCCTTCTCTCCCTTCCTCGGCTTCCTTGCCCCCACCCTCTACCACTACTCTTGCGCCCTCTTCCTCCGCCTCAGCTACCTTGCCCTCTCCTCCCACCTCCCCTGCCCACCGTAGGGCTCCTTCTACACCTAAGCAAGGGAGTACCTCTGATTTGTACTCCTCCCCGGAAGTCTTTCAAGGATGGAAAACTTCTTCAACTCACCACTCTTAACTCTCGCTCAGCTGTCAAACACTCCCCTGGCATCTGCCGTCTCCTGGACGAACTCGACCTTGATGTCGTTGGTCTCGCCGAGACATGCTTCACGGCCAGCTCTGTCACAAGCTTTGACACTCTCCTTCCTGATGGCTACTCTCTCCGCCCAGATCCAACCGTTCCGTTGGTGGTGTAGTCTTGATCTTCCCTGAGTGGATTCCTGCCTCTGATTCCTATGCAGGCCTATTCCTCCTTTAAATGCCTGGTCTTTAGGCTTTCTCTCTCTATTGGTCACTCTCTCACAGTGGCTACTATCTACCAGCCACCTGGTCTGATCTCCCCCTTCCTCTCCGAGTGGGCGGTCCTCTCTTCCGCCCTCCTGGCCTCAACCACTCAACTCCTCCTTGGTGACTTCAACATCCACCTAGATGCTCCCTGTCCTGCCACGGGACTCTTTCACGACCTTTGTGACTCTCTCTCTCTCTCTCTCTTTATTCTTCCCTCTGGCCCGACACACTCTCGATGTTCTGATCTCTTCAGACCTCCCCCTCTCTAACCCTCTCACATCTTCTCTTTGCTGGAGTGACCATTTTCTCCTCTCATCTCTCTCTCTACCCCTCAGGCCAAGCCTACCCCCACACTGCCACCCACCTTCAGTCATTCGACCCATGAAGCGTGCGTCAGTTGAGTCTTTCGCCTCCTTCTCTCCCCCTCCTGTACCTCTGGCTGACTCACACCCTGACACACCCCTTTCTATGCTCCACACTGCTATCACATCCAAGCCTGTGTTTCTGCGGCATCTAACAACTCGGTCGAACTCTTTAAAATCTGCCAGGAGCTGGCCAAACTTGCCAGTCTCTACCTCTCCTGTCACTTCCCAGGCCCTTTGTACGGCCCTGGCTTCTCATCTCTAAAACTAAGGAAATCCTGTCCACCCTCTCAGCTTCCCCTGCTTCTCCCTCCAGTCTCTCCTCTTCCTCTGGCCCCCCTGCGGCCACCCTCACTCCCATCTCTGCCTTTCCTCTCTACTCCTATGATGAGGTTTCTAGACAAGTTTGATCTACGAAAACCTCATCAAAACAGGTTCTTCCCTGTTCTTCCATAGCCATCAAGGACCACATTGACACCCTCGCTCCAGCCTTGGCTGACTTTTGCAACCACTCTTTCCCCTCTGGAACCTTCCCCTCCCCCTGAAGCACGCTCTTGTGCACCCTTTTCTCAAGAAACCCTCAGCCGACCCCTCCCTTCCGGCTAATTATCACCCGATCTCTTTCACTCCTTTCCTGGGCAAACTCCTTGAAAAGCTGGCCATCTCCCAGCTTAATCTTCACACTGAATCTGTTGGTTGTCTCCATGACCATCAATCTGCCTTCAGAGCAGCCAGAAACATGGAAACGGCTCTCCTGAACATTTGTGAATACCTGCTTTCTAACCTCGATTCTAATCTCCCCTCTGTCCTCATCTTACTTGATCTCTGCTCTGTCTTTGACATGGTCAACCATGCCATCCTGCTCAACCGGCTCCTTGATAACCTGGGTATCACTTATCAGGCTCTGGGTCCTTCCTCTCCTCCATCTCTCTCGCCACCTGTTGTGTTCCCCAGGTCTAACCATTCTCCCTGGTTGTTCAACCAATGCCTGGCACCTCCCGCCCACCGCATTGCTGCTCTCTGCCCCAACATCCGGTGCTATGTGGATGACACCACGCTTGCTTTCAGGCTCCCCTCTGCTGCCTCTTCTCCTTCTCTCATCCTGGATTCTGTCTGCAATTCAAGAGTGGTGCACCGCCAATGACCTCTGTCTGAATGCCAGCAAGATGGAAATCCTCATCGGCACACCTCTTTCGCTTCACCCTCTGGCCAGCCTCTCTTGGCCCTCTTCCTGCTCCCACCTGTGAGGCTAAGAACCTCAGTGTTTTCTTAGACTCCACACTCACCATCTCTACTCGCATCTCGGATGTCTGTAGGAAGTCGAACTACCAACTGCACCTCCTCAGAGGTATTCTTCCTTTCCTCTCCTTCCCCCAGAAGCTCACTGTCTCTAGAGCTCTGGTTCTCTCTAGGCTTGACTGCTTTAACAGCCTCTTTTTAAATCTGTCTGCCTCTACTCTCCGTCCTCTGCAACTCATCCAGAACAGGAGTGCAACACGTGTCCTTGGCCTTAAGGCCAGGGATCGTATCTCTACAGCACTGAATTCTCTCCATTGGCACCCAGTGGCTGCGAGGATCAAGTTCAAGACCCTTTGCATTGACCACAAGGTCTTCTTGGGCCTGGGACCAAAATATGTCCAGCTTTCTCTTCTGAAGTCTCTTCCTACTCAAGCTCTTCGCTCCTCCACCTCCAACTCCCTCAATGTCAGTCAATTTTCCAAGCAACAAACTGGGGGCAGATCTCTCTCTCTTCGACTGGCGCCTCCCTCTGGAACAGCCTTCCCGCCTCTCTGAAACTTGAGCAGAACCATCTCCGGTTTCGGAAAGCAGCTCAAGACTTCCCTCTTTTCTTCTGCCTTCCCTCTTCCCTATTGATCTCCTCTCTTACTGCACTGGTTACCAGGCTACCCTCTGAACTGGTTACCTGGCCCAGGTCCTTGCCCTCCCAGTTGCACATCTGCACTGCCCCTTGGCAACCCTGCACTTGGGGCTGTATCTGCAACCCTACAGGCCCCCTTCCTCTACTAGCTAACACTTGTTGTATGCACGTAACTCCTGCACTACCACCTGCTGGCTTCACTTCTTGTTTGGTGTTTCGTTCCTATGTCTTGCACTTGCTCCTCCTCCCCTTCCCCCGGCACTTCTCCCCTTTCCTATTCCTTGCACTTGCGCGATCTCAATGTCACTGGGCCTAGTAAGATCGTTGTCTTGTCCCCCTTGCGTCCCCCTCCGTTGCCTCGTCGCGCCTTGAAACACTTGTGTATAGGTGCTCTATAAACAAAATATCATATATCATGTAGGCATCGCAAGAACTGAGTCTCTCCTAAATCCTACACCCAGCCACTGCAGCAGGACTGGCTCTGGTAAACCATTTGGTAGGCCTCTCACCCCAGGCTGAGAGGGGTCCCTATTACCTGTTCACAGGGTCGGGTCTCTGAAATGGTCACACTGTGTAGTAAGCATTCCCTGTTCCAGTGATGCAATGTTTTTTTATGGTGGTAGAAAGCAATTTGAACCCAAAACTCGTAAATGTTCAAGCATTAGTACCGGCAGATAAGGGTAAATAACCCTATGAGGAATATACCCAAAGACCATATCAAAGCATTCAAGTGATCTTAAAGGTATTTGAGCCAGGAAATTATCCTTCTCTTAGTTCACTAAACTAAGACCATCTGATATTCTCGATATCACGCAATTTATCACACATAGACTGTGTGAATAAGTTGATCTTGCCCTTTTTTAACAAACCAAGTCAAAACCTAAAATATGCGTTTTATTGGCTCTCATGTCACTAAATAGCACCCCTCAATCATGTCATCAGCGTGGTACCTTCCAAATTCTCAAATCAATGAATGAGTGCCAAGTAACATAGATTTGTCAGAGCTGCCATAGAGTAGAGTCCCGCGTATTCAGTAGTAAATTCACCAGGGTAGATCGCGCCAACTCCAGTGTTTGCCTCCAAAGCTTACCCGCCAATCTTTTTAGCCACATCATTTCAGAGGTAGGCCAAAGTTCTGCTGCAAACAAAACTGTAGGAAACACCTTCGTCAGATGCCTCAAAAGGAAAGGTTCAAATGAATACCCACCAAAACATTTGTCAATACCCCTCGACATAGAGAAGATTAACGTACCATGGTTTGTGCATTCAGTTTGCAGAGGTTTATATATTTCAGATAGCAATCCGTTATTGTGCGCAAGGGTTTTAATTGGTCCGCCACTTCCAGAGGGGACCCAACAACCACCAATGGTTTGCATGTACCTTGATTTAAAAACACATGATCTTCGATTAAAATTGTATTCGTTTTTTACCATTTGTCCTTGAGTACTAATTGACCACATCTAATGCATGCTGTGATCCAATGTGTGTGATGTCCATGGCGGCAAGATAGGCAGCGCAAGGCAAACATTGGACGTGATGCACTCCCAGTTTAGGTAGAGGTTATGGGCAGCAGTCAAATTCTGAGGGAGGTCCCACATAAAAGTATTGACTACTATTGGGGGACAGAGCATACCTTTGCTTAAGACCCCTGATGTCCCAAACTACTCTATAGCAGTACATCTGTTGTTTACATGTAACCATACTTTTGTGTCAGTAAACAGAGAGAGCTGTGTTTTCAATAGTCCTACGTTAATACCCCATGAGCTTAACTTAGCCCACAGCAGCAAAGTGGTGTGGTGTAATTTTGCATCCCCACTTATAGTGGTTTCTGGCCATTGGCCCTACAATTACTGCAGACTGAGTCAGCACCTGCTTTTGACTGAAGTTTACATTCCCTTATGAAAACCCATTGAGGTAATGAGCTCCACCAAAGAGGTGAGCATATCAAGATAGCAAGATGCTGCAGAGCATCTCCAAAAGAGTGATCATCCAATAGTTTGCCAAGCATCCACGAGAGTGCCTGGACACCATGCAAATGCCACCACTGTGCACTATAAATCCAAATAACAGAATTCTTTGAGCCCCTTCTTGTAGATTGGGTTGAGCATGTTCTTGTGATGCCTTGAACCAGAGACCTGCTCCTTTTCCCTAATAAACCTGAATAGGCCAAGCCTAGCCCAACCTAGGGGAACTTTTTAATATTAAACTGATTAACTCCCTCGATCTTAACCACTGAGGAAGCACAAGGCCAGATTGATGATTGTTTATAGCCTCAATTTTCCCAAGCCAGATTATGAATTTCAAGCATGGGCACTAATATGATGAATCCAAGATGCCTGTAAATTAAACTGTTGATACATTTTTTGGTCTGCTGAACTTATTCATGAGTCTCCAAAAGCTGGTCTTGTTATTGGAAATAGTCGCCTACAGCATCATTTCCCATTCAGAAATGTCACATGTCCACTTGGTATATTTTAGCAAATTTCTATGACCCTTATTTTAACGGGCTTATTATTTCTCCTGTCATGTCTTAAGTAGTAAACTTGTCTCTTAAGATGTATTAACTGCTCTTTTGGAGATCTCTCTTTTGACCAATCATTTTGCTTTAAGTTGATCCCCTCTGTGGTACCTAATGTTTGCGCCTCAGTGGTGAAATTGTTTTCACACACATCAAATGGATAGACCAGTTGCTTAAGTAAGAGGAGTCACATGTACTAGAGCTGAAAATTGCAAGAGGCTGCTGGTCTGGGAGCATAGTGAACCTCCTACATATTTTGCATTGCTTTATTACGAAAATCTGGAGTTTGTGATAATAAATAAAAGGAGGACTGTTGCTGATTATGGTGCCATTTGAGGGACCGGGTACTACCGTGTGTTTTGTACATGCAGCAAACTGTAAGGATGCACACATTTATTTATTTTATTTGTTACAGAAAAATATAGCTCTTAACATAAATAGTGCCATGTCTAAGGGATCAAGAGATGACGTGACACTGAGAAAGAATAGTGCAAAATGATTTTGTTTTTAAAAGTAAATGTGGCAAGGGTTTAGTGAAGGCCGTAACTAAGGGTTTGTGACAGTTGAAGACTGTGAGGATGACCACTTCTTTTTTTGCTGGTGAACTAATGTCTGTCGGC
Organism: Ambystoma mexicanum; assembly: GCF_040938575.1. NCBI lineage: Eukaryota > Metazoa > Chordata > Amphibia > Caudata > Ambystomatidae > Ambystoma > Ambystoma mexicanum. Next base: position 1,172,684,633 of record NC_090927.1, on the reverse strand, counting down.
CAGTTCCTCCTTCCCTTTGACTTTACTGTCTGGCAATCAAGTAAGTCAGTCTCTGGGAATTTAGGTGCCTGAATACTTCTTTCTTGATTTGACTGAGTAGTAGCTCCTTCATAGCTTTTGTCAGCATTTTGCTATCTTTGATTTCAAGTTCCACCAGTTAAGGCTTAAGGGGCCCCTGGGATGTAGGCTAAGGTTACACACTAGTAAGCTGTTGCGCCAGACAACTCTAAGCCTAGGGGACGTTAAGGCTCAGGCCCTAGATTGCCTTTGCGATACACTGCCACAGTCTCTGCAAACATTGGGGTGGTCGATGTCCTACCAATTGGGTGTCTTTTGGGTTTGGCACTCCTTCCCCTGGGCCACCCTCACTCATTTTTCCTTTCTCCAAAGCTAGCCTCTTATTTCGTCCTTGACACTGCTCAATTGTTGAGCCCTTATCACCTCCCGTCTTGACTTCCAGCTCCTGCTCACTCCTTTCACCCCTTCCTCTCTCTTGGACTCCTTCTTCCTCTCCACTCTTCTTATCCTTCTCCTCCAAGGTCTCCTCTCAGGTCGCACTTGCTTGTTTGCCGCCTCTTAAAGAGACTCTTCTTCCTCACCCTCTATCTTTTTTGCCTCCTGCACTGTCTGCTCATTTCTGATATCCTCTCATCTTTCTTTTATTCTTGTGTCCCCTTCTTCTGCTTCTTCAGCACCTTCTCTTCCACCGTCTCACTCTTTCACATAGCCCCCCCCTTCCTCCTCCTCCTTCAACATGGGAGAGAACAAATATCACATAAATGCAGTCACCATATTTCTCATCAGCTTCACAGTGTTGTTGCTGTGGGTCAATCCTGCTGCTCCTAGTTTGGCCAGTGTCGTCTTTCGCCTCCTCCGTTACCGCTCGGGCTCCAGGTTCATGGATGCACAGGGTGTGCGCCTGTTAACTCCTTTGAACAATCTAATGATGGATGTCATTGGTTCTTGCATTGCAGGGACCCATGCTTATTTTTCTTGCAAGACCTGCTATCATTATTTGTAGATTTACGTTTTTGATGTTGCTTGATGTTTTACCGGGACGTCCTGGAGCAGGTTCTGCTGTAAGTGCCTGTCTCCTGTTGGACAGTCTCTTGGGCAATGTCCTTGCCATTGGTTTATGTCCACCAAGTTGCTTGGGTAGTGTCTCAGCGTTGATCCTTAGCAGCAAGGTCTGAGGATGCCAGGTATGGCCTTTATATTTGTGATGGGTCCCCTGAGGTAAGTGGTGTAGGGGATCACTTCTCAATGGTGTGGTTGTATGAAGTATGGCTTATCCACTTGATTTTAAGGTCCTTACAGTGGATTTCCAGGGAATACCTAGATGGCGTTCTCTCACACAGATTCTGTCTCCCAATCAAGATAAGGAGCCTTCGTGCACCTCGGTGCATCAGGTGGTCCACTTAAGATGGAGCGCAGGGCCTTTTTCAACCGCCCTGCACATCCCTTTCAAGGATCCACATAGCTTGTGGTGTTATGTTCTTTCCTGTCCTGTCGTCCGCTAGAGTTCAAAGATGGAGTGATTTCCTTCAGTTTGGTGATGGACTGTGAAGCCTGGGGATTGTCCATCCGCCTCCTTCGAACCCTAAATCATGGAGCAGGCAGTGGCATAAGCCTGTATTGTCAACTCAGTCCCATCATTCAGCCTAAAACATGGGAGCTTCTCACAAAAGTTAGATAGCTTGACATATAGCCGTGGTATATACACATGTATCAGTGTATATGCCTTAAAGTCGAAGTTTTTGGACAGTATTGCAGCAAGTGTTTTGGTGTTTCTATGGCTTCTCAGTTGGGGCAGAGCCTACATATCCGCTCTGCACTGGGGATGGACAATCTAGGACCTTTAGAATCCAAGGTAGGGAGCAGATTAAGTTTAAATGTTCGGTAAATTGTTCTTGTCCTTTTTAATGGAAATAAGGGAACATACTTTGGGAGTTGTTCTCGTCTTCTAGTAATACTAGCATACTATTTGTACATTTTATAGGCATCCAGTTGGTCAATAGTGCATTTCCAATCAAATTTGCATAATTTGTATTTAGTCCTCCTAGGATTACAGACAAGTTATTCTCAATAGGATTCAATATAGTTAAGATTTCACACATTTTGCAACTGAATCGATTAATGGAAGTGATGGAGTGCACTTTAAGAGCAATACCTAAATCCTTGTACAGAGAGTTATGTGGAGAAGACAGCATCTTTGAGTACATGACTGTTTCCACCAAATCTTTGATTCCATTGAGATGAGACCAGAATCATGCCTAATGATAGCTTTTGGCACAGATAGTGGCCCAACACCTGCTTCCAAATGACACCCTGTAGCTGTTAAAATAATCAGCCAAATCCACCAAAATTACATCTAGCCTGTAACTAATGGAAGGCTCAATCTTAGTTAAGTAAAACAAAGAATGGGGTGCAATGAGAAGACACCTCATCTAATATTTATTTTCATTTGGACTACCATGGGTTTAATTTTAATTCCCAAATTTGCCTTAAGATCAGTTTGAGCAGCTTTATTAGATAGAGATTATCTGATGCAAGCAGGAAGGTGAAATGGAACAGCAGCCTGTTCCTTTAGCCAGTAGAATTGGGCGTTTATAGTATATTTTTGGAATTTGAGTTACACCAGAGAGAAACCTGGTCGTTTGGGAAGGCGTGGTAGAAAGCGGGGTAATGTGAATAATTAAGTAACTCCACAGTAGGATGATTGGATTCAATGACAAGGGGTTTCTTCTGTTGTTAACTATTTGAGGACTGTTTGTTTGAATACACATACTGTTGCAAAGGTGTCCACAGCGCACAGACATTTGCAAATGATGTGAGGAAATGGCTGTCCAGGAAGGTAGAACAAAAAGAGGGACTTTCTAAGATAATAGAAAGCATCATTATTGGTCCTACAATATCCCATGCTCTAGACAGACCAATGGTCACCTCACTACTCTCCCTAGCCACAACCACAAACACTGTGGTGCCAGAGCGATAATCATAGACCACCCTAGAGTAAGCAAAGAATCAAAGAGCCATCCACAAACTGGACTCACCTCGGGGCAGCCCAGACCCAACACTTTAACACGAACTTGGACATTGAACACCTCAGGCCTCCATCACTATTCTGTAGAGGGGCTTGCAGATTTGCTGGTGGGAACACCTCCCGCGTGGGTAAGATGGGCCAGATAGGCCAGGGCAAGTGAACCAATGACAGGAGGTGAAGCATAAAGGAGACAACAGGAAGCAGGAAGTTGTGGGTTGTACGGGTGAGGTCAGAGGCGAAGGAGGTGGCAGACCAAGAGACCAGAAGAAACACAAAGCGGGAGTGTGGAGGAGATTTCTGGCAAGGGTGAGGTATTGGTTAGTGAGTGCAAGGGTACTGCATTGTGTGTGCGAGAGAGTTAAAAGTGAGGTCAAAGATAGGGTTTGCATGTGAAGTGTTTGTGAGTGAAAGGATGGTGTCTGAGTTGTATTTCGGGAAAGGTGGTGGTATTAGTAGTGTGGAGGAGGGAGTATTAGAGTGAGGAGGTAAACCAATGACAGGAGGTGGAGGAGCATAACGAAGCTAACATGAAGCAGGAAGTTGTGGGTTGTTTGGGTGAGGTCAGAGTGGGAGGTGGTGGCAGACCTAGAGACCAACAGGAACGAGAAAGGCGATGTTGAGTGTGGAGGCGATTTCTGGAGAAGGTGAGGTATTGGTTAGTGAGTGCAAGGGTACTGAGTTGTGTGTGCGTGAAAGAGTAATGAGTGAGGTCAAAGATTATTTGAAGTGTTTGTGCGAGTAAGGAGGGTGTCTGAGTTGTATTTGGGGAGAAGTGGTAGTAGTAGTAGTAGTGGTGGAGGGAGACATAGTAGTGGGGGAGGGAGTAGTAGTAGTGGGGGAGGCAGTAGTAGTAGTGGGGGAGGGAGACATAGTAGTGGGGGAGGGAGTACTAGTAGTGGGTGAGGGAGTACTAGTAGTGGGGGAGGGAGTAGTAGTAGTGGGGGGAGACATAGTAGTAGTGGGCGGAGGCATAGTAGTAGTGGGGGAGGGAGACATAGTAGTGGGGGAGGGGGGGCATAGTAGTAGTGGGGGAGGGAGTAGCAGCGGGGGTGGTAGTAATAGGGGGCAGGTAGTAGTAGTGTGGAGGATGGAGTCGTAGTGTGGTGGTAGAGGTAGTAACATAAAAGGGTGGAGGTGAGGCCTAGAAGGCGCGGGTGGCAGCGAAGGGACAGAAGGAGAGGGGCAAGATGGAGGCGGTTGGGGCGAGAGGACCGTATTGAGAAGTGGAGATATAGAATGGAAAACATAGCCATGATAGAAAGCGGGGAGAGTTGGGCTGATTATCCTGAAGGCATAATCCTTTACCCTGCTTGAGAACATTAATGACTAGATGGAGCAGGGAAAGTTTTAGGAAGTACCTGAGTGAGTTTAGCTAGAGAAGTTATTCTGTCTTTAGGTCTTCAATTCGAGTTCAAGTAAGATCTTAGCCAGTCAGGGTTACTAATCATTATCTACTAGCTTGGGTCTAGGAATTCCTGAATAGGTGCTTTATAGGTCAAGAGCGAGCAAAAGTCCTAGGGCCCATACAGGTCTTAATAAAAACTCATGTACCATCTCAGAGCGTTGTAGCATTCTTTGAGCCAACTGTAACAATGTGCTGTGTCTTTCATCAGTTCTAAAAATGTTCACAAACCCTGCTTGGATGTGCGAATTGTAAGACATATGTTACTTGTTGCTACATGATAACCCCCAAATGCCATGATTTCCAGTAGTCACCTAGGGTAACATTAGTGCTACTCTGACAGTTACTTATTAACCTTGTACTTTTGTGTGACAGCTGTTAGTAGTGAATTGGATTATGTACTCTAACAGAACCGTTATGACAAGCATTGGAGTATTCAATCCTGGAATGGGCTGGAGGTGAGATGCAATGGATGTAATGTAGCGTTAATACCCACAATTATAGGTTGGCTTGTCTATAAATAGCCTGCCAGCCTAAGCCAAAGAAGGCCAGAGTAGAGTGACCACTGAAGGCCATTAATGGCTGAGCCCAACCATAAGTGTGTGCCCCCCCCCCTGGGCATGCCTCATCCCACCCCTGCTAATAGTTTTGTGAAGGGTTGTTTCTTTTGAAGGGAAGCCTATTTCACGCGCACCTACTTCCCACACGCACCTACTTCCATTCAAAACAAACTATAAACAAATCTACCTGTGCCTAGATGTTGTCCTTTTACTATTTCCAGGAGGTAGGGGGGGGGGGACTGTGCAATGGCGACCTGGCGCGCACGTAAGTGGGGTGTGGTCGGTGGGAATGGTTGGGGACTGATGATTCGGCTACGAGAGTACATTAAGACATGTATCTTCGATTGTAACAGAGACGGTACATTTGCAAAATAGCGCCACTAGGTTCATATTTTGGATGTTGAAAGAGGGATAAGGGTATGACAAAAAGCATAGAGAGAGTTGCTTGGAAATTATTTAAAACTTTACTTCCAAAATCCTTTGGCTCATGGGTACGGTTCCATGACAGTGACGATTATAAGAGTTTTGAGAGATATATTAAATGCTCGTTTCATTGCGCTATACACTTTACCGGGGAGCTGCTCTTTTAAAAAATAATAATGAATTAGATAGTTTTACTATGGGTAAACCTATTTCAGGTGAAAATGTTTAATTCGGTTCCCACAAAGATTTCCAGTAGAGAGTATATTACATTATTTTAGAACACTCATGAACTCCTTAAAAAAGATGTTCCTATTAGACCACCCAATTATGTGGTGTGGTCACATAGGGTATTTATTTATCCCATGGGGTACCTAGAAAGTACTATATGGGATAAACATGAATTATTTACACCACACCGTATTTTCTAAATACTGCTTGTAGCTCATCTGTAATATAATCCCAATTTAAAATAAGGTGGTATTTTAAAAATCGCCTTTTAAAATAAAATGCCACCGGTTTTTACCCTCGCTGCATTCCTCCCAATGAAGGCCCAAGTGTGCTATTGTTGATGTGCAGTTTACCCCCCAGGCTTATTTCGGGCATGTGGAGAGTCTGGCTGTCTTCGTTTGTACTGCAGCGGATGTGTGCTGCATGACAAAGCGGTCCTGTCATTTAAAAATGCTTAATGCTCCTAATAGGCCACTGGTTGTGGTGGGCATTGTACACGTGTGATAAACGCTCTCACAGCTCGCTGGCAATCCAGAGAAATGTCCTACTGCACTGCTTCCCGGAAATGAGGGGGTGGACAATGTATGTCATGGCAAAATAATGTGTCTTTGCACGACTTCCCGAATTCCCACCTCCTTTCCTGCCTCAGCCCACTCGGAGGGTAAAGGGACATTCGTCTCAGAACAGATCGCTTAAATTTTCTAATGTCCGACCCAGAAAGTTCGGACTGTTTCCCTGAACCCGGATGATGTGAGAAATGTGAAAACGTTCACATTTAAAGGTGGAGCGTATGGAGTGGAAATATTTGGTTAACTGTCTGAGCAGCTTGTACATCAACAGCTCATGCATAATACCCTTTGCATTCACAATTAAGCAAAAGCTGAAAAAACATGTAGGGTTTAAGAAGGCTTTCAGCACGGACAATTGAGTGCGAGTGAAATTGGCCAAATGCAAGGTAACTTTTATTCTCTTTCACCAAGTGCCAAATTGATCTGTAACTGGCCCGGCACTACGCCTAACGGCCATGTTTTCCAGTCAGAGGCAGCGGGAGAGGGGTTCTCCACCTGCCACAATGATGTACTCGGACACGATTTGACTCTGCTCTTGTGGAACGTTACCAAGGAAGCACACAACCTACGGGAGAAGGGCAGGGCAGGCCAAGACGATCTGCACATTTAAGGTGCATCCTGGGAAAAAGACGAGCCCCGTTTGTACGTGAATATGAAGAGCTCAGTTCACCATTAACACTCAATGGCACGACAGTAAGCCCCTCAAAGACATCAGCGTCACACATTGGGTGTTTAATTAGCCATTATGTGGTGATCTGGAAGGAGTGTGGGCGTAAAAGAGCCAGGGACCCCGACACCATTTTACCTCTAGATCAGTTGGCATCACTGGGAAGGGGAAATGGTTAGCAGGAAGTGCTTAAAGTGATAGGGCTGCATGATCTAAGTTTTGGCATATGTGTACGTTTTGCCGGGTTCTGACTTGCAGCTGTGAGAATGGGAAGGCATGTATAAATGGTGTTCATTTCAGAGTGAACCTTCTCTGGGAGACAGTCAGCTCAAACAGGGAGAAGCCTATAGGGCCTTTTCTGAAGAGTCTGTCCTTATCCCTGAACACGTTTATTCCAGATTAGCGGGTGGGGCCGAAGCAGTGCCTTCCTAGGCAGCTTGTCTGAAGGCAGCGGAAGATCTTGTAGAAATTGACATATCTGGTCTCTTTGAAAATAGGGCAGAGCAGAGCCATCCAAGGGCCCCTTCATTGGGCAACCAGTGTGGAATGTCCAAAGCCTCGAAGAAATATACACTTCTCCCCCCCCCCCATCCCCCAAACTCCTATTACTGTTCTAAACGCTGATGCTCGGCATCCTGAAGTTGCTGGGCCATTTATTTCAGAAGCAGTGAGAGATGAGCGAGTAGTCGGGACGGAATGACTTGTGTGCGATTGGTTCGAAATCGTCTGAGAATCATATTTCAATGATGAAATGAGATCAGGATTGTCAGAAGTTAGGAGGTCAAATATGCTGTGTTTGATTTTGGCCATGGAGCAGGCATTGTAAAGGAGGCAGGTGACTTGATGGGAAGTGGTGGGGGCAGTATTTCCCTGAGTGTCCGGGTCCGAAAGGACTTGGTTGGTCATAGTGACAGGTGTAGGAACAGGGGGCATGGACAGTACGATCAGGCCAGTCGGTGTGACTGGAGGGATGGTGATGATTTGGGTTGAGAGAAATCATTTGATGGGAGCAGAGAGTGTGGGAGGTGGATCGGGAGCCTGAAGTGTGACCGGGCGGTGGCCGGCTTGTGCAAGAGGAATGACGGAGGATCGGAGGTTGGTTGGTGGGCGTTGAATGGGTCCTGTGTGGTCGGTGTCCAGCTTAGTGCTGTAAGGGGTTTGTGCACAGTGGGAGGGGGAGGTGTGATGTAGTGGGGCAAAGGTGGTGTTCAAAGAGGGAAATGGGTGGTCCTGACAGACGGGCTTGTAAAGGTGAGGTGGGTGGACTGATGCAGGGGTGGCGAGGCATGAAGAGTAGAGGGCGAGGGATGGGTGCAAGAGGTGTGTTAGAGGGGCTAGGGGGTCAGAAAGGAAAGGGGTTGAGGCAATGGTTCTGGAAAGGACAAGAGCTGCCATGCTGAGTGAGGGAAAAGGGGTGGTCGGTGGCCATCTGGTGTTGGAGGTCAGGGGGTGCGCAGGACAGGATGAAGGGGCATATGTGTGGGAGGAGGTGTGGGCTTGGCAAGTGAAGTGTATGTTGGGCTGGATGGGGCAAAGGTGGGGGGGTATTGTGGCTGATTTATGGCTGTCAAAGAAATGCATTGGAGGGAGGGTATGAGTACAAGAGGAGCGAGGGTTGGTGGTGGGTTTTTGGTGAGAAGAGGAGCTCTCCTCACATGAGTGTTTGACACAGTGTGATGAGCAGAGGTCCTTGAGATACTGGCTAAAGCAGAGAGGGATGGGAGCAGGGGGACTGCGATGGAGGGAGAGTTACTGAATGGCTGTGCAAGGGTCGTCGTGGTGGTGGTGGTGGTGGTGGTGGTGGTGGCGTGGGGTTATTGTTTGGAGCACCAGAGGGCCCTCTGGTTCGAGAATTGGATGCTGGGCAGTGTGTGGAAGTGGGGGGGGGCAGTGAGTCTTTCTGGCGGGAGAGAGGGAATGGGAGTGAGGAGAGAGTGGGAGGAGGTGGTTGGGTGAGGGGCATGGAAGGGGTGATTCATGGTGCGTCAAAGAGCGCCCCTGGTTTGAGAGTTGTGGTGTGTGTGGTGAGAGGAGGTGGGATGGGGTAGGTCAGAGTCGAAGGGTTGGAGATGAAAAGGTTTAGCGGCGTGCAAGGAGGGTTCATGAAAGAGGGTGAAAGTGTAAAGGAGGTAGAGCAGATTGAGTGCTTCTTGGACTGCCAGACAGAGTTCCTCTTGTTTACGGGTTGGAAGGCGTGTGGTGAGTGGCTGTGTGCCGGAGTGTGACTCTGGGTGAGTTGGTTGCAGATGGACCAGAGTTGTAAGGAGGTGGGGGCTGCGGTCTTGGTTGTAGTGGTGTCCCGGTCAGGTTGGAAATGGCAGAAATGGTTGTGTAAGGGAACACTGCAGCAAGTGAGAAACTCTCAAGTCTGAACAAGCAGCAATAGGTTAAAAAAGATCCGATCCAAGATACCTGGGTAGTGGGAGAAAAACACCCCAAATGTAAGACATAGCAGTCGGTAAAGACAGATTTGGGATACCTGGCTAGTTGGATAAGCGCCCAAACTTGCTACAACAGCTGCAGGCAGTAAGCAGCTAGACGTGAGATACCTTAATATTGGGAGAAAAAACCCACATCTGAGACAACAGTAGCAGGAAACAAGCAGCCAGATGTGAGTTACCTGGGTAGTGATTTTGCTTCCTTCAGCTGTTTCAACTTAACATTCCCTTAAAGTTTTTTTGTATATGTTTATGTATTTAAATGCAGATATTTTTGTTAAATTAAATCCTTGTGCTGCAGGGCATACCACTTCTTCACATGAAAATAGAGCATGTAGGGAAACTTCAAGATTGTTGTAAACAGCAAGAGAGAAACAGGTTGCCAGAGGTCATTAATTGAAGTACCACTTCATTTAATGACTTGGGTCTGTATCTGTAACCCTACAGTCCCACTACCTGCACTTTTGGACACCTGCTTTCTGCACTTCCCCCTGCACATGCCACCTGCTGCCCGCACGTCTTGTTATTGTTTTGATCCCATGTACAGCACTGCCCCCGGTCCTGCCACTTCCCCTCCCTCATCCCCTGCACTTGCACGATCTCATTGTCACTCAGCCTAGTAAGATCTTTGTCTCCGTCCTCCCTCTGTTCCCCCTCCCTTGCCTCATTGCGCCTCGAAACACTTGTGTATAGACGTGTTATAAATGCCATATCGTATCATAACATGCATTCAAATTGCATCTATCTTTTGTGTCAGCAGAAGATGATTCTGAGGAAGGTGGCTCAGCTTTTCAGGCTCCTGGATCCCCTCACCCATCATCTTCAACATTCGTTCCTGGAAGCATGCCATCCAACAATTACACTGGAATACAGATCCCACCAGGGGCACACGCTCCAGCCAACACTCCTGCTGAGGTGCCTCATAACACAGGTATGTGAGCCAAGTCTTGTTTTCCCATTTATACGCACTATCGGTACCACAAGAATAAACGTACAACTCGTGATGATACACATTGTCACATATAAAAATGATCCAACACAAATATGCTACAAATGAATACTTCACAACACTGTGCGGTTAGCCTTTTTTAAATAAGTGAAATATTTGTGTGTGTGTGTGCGCGCGCCGAGGCAACAACATTGTGTGGTCTTTGTAACGGCAGAATAATTGCATGAGTTTGAGGCATTTTATTGATGAGTGAATGAGTGTGAGAGGGAAGTGTTTTTCAGAGGGATGTGTTTTTCCATGTCCAACTGTCTCTACATAACTGCTTGTGGTGATTTCAGCTACACCCACTAATTATAAAAACCTGAAGCGATTTCTTTGTTAAAAGTGAATGTTAGCACCTTGCCAAAGCCAGTAGTTTTTCTGGCTTTTGGAAAGACGGTCTTCAAGGTAAGGAGGGGCGAAGCATGGAAAAGGGTTGGCGAAGTAAAGAGGTGGAGAGTAGGGAAGAAAGGAGGGGTGACGAGTCGGGTAAAGTATGTAGATCAGATTGGTTCTGTGGATTAGCATAGGGAAGCTGTGAAAAATACATCACAGCTGAAACTTACTTCATTGCTGTTTAGGGGATGTACAAAACCCCCATATTTTATGTCACCAACGGGAGACAGTGAAAATCATGTGCAAATGGCCAAGTGGAATTTCCACCTCGATAACCAGTCTTAGATAAACCCGAGGCAGCAGAGGTGAAATATCTTAGGTGGTCCCATGTCAGTTGGGAGTAGCTCACGCTAGTGGAACTTCCATTTAACATCTAACACACACATTCACACATGCCCCAAGATACTAAGTGGATAAAATAACAAGCAACAGCCCATATTAAGGGTTGTTGCTAATCACTCTAGTAAAAGAAATACTGTGGAATGTATCCTCCTTAAATTAACTCTATCCCCACTGTTGTCAAGTCACTGCTATTTTTTGTCCTGGTTACTTTTATATTTGTTTTTGACACCTGAATTCCTAGTGTTAGGGCGGGTAATGCCTGGATGTTAGCCCCTATTGCCTTCTTTACCATATGCACACCTGACCACTTGAATAGGATGCCCAGAGGGACGCTAGTGTGAAAGGTGGGGCAGGTAAATGGCCCCTCTGCTGTTTTGGCAGGCACACCTCTGCTTCCTGAGGCTGTAAAGGATGATAACAAGGTTAATGTAAAGGAGATATGTCCCCTCCTAAGTACCACCACCGCTTGTCATGAAACCATGTAAGTTCTTTGGTCAGTGGTTGCAGGAAGGATGGAAATAAATATTGTTTCAATGTAGGTGCTTTAGTATAACCAATCCTTGGTTTTGTCCCAATATATCCCACCAAATCGGCGTCAAGCGTGACCAGTTTCCAATACCTTCTTAGCATGTCGGAGTTTGATGCTGTTTGCAAAATATTGGGTCACCATTGTTACCTGTTTGAAATGTTCTTCTGTGTTTGGCTTTTGGCTGTAACAGATCTTTCCTCTTCAAACCCAAACTCTTGTTTCACGCTATGACCACACACTCATCCTTTTATCCCCTTTCTTTGAATCTTTCATCCAAAATGTCACATTCAGGCTTAAACCTATTGTCATCCTTGCAGTTCCTTCTAGCTCTTACATACTCTCCAGTGGGAATGTTTCATATGACACTTTTCTTATGACAACTGGTAGCTAATAATACTGAGTTCACTTAAGGTAATGGACACCATTTGATTATTCTTAACATACAATGTTGTGTCCAAGAAATCCATTCTTCCTTGGCTACAATTACAGGTGAACTGACTCCCCATCATAATACCATTCAAAAATTCCAGAAATTCATTCAAGTTATGCTCATTGCCATGCCAAATCAGAAACACGTCATCAATGAATCTTTTCCACATTTTGATTCTAGGCCTGAAAATGTTGTCAGCGTAGATCAATTCATCCTCAAATAAGCCCATAAGTAAATTCACCAGTGATGGAGCATAATTTGCCCCCATCGCCACACCCTTCAGTTCTCTGTACAATGATTCATTAAATAGAAAGATGTTATTCCTCAAAGTGAGGTCTAACATATCTTTGATCATTAATATATGGAGTAGATAGGATGCTGATTTCATTGCAAAAGTATGATCAACAGTTTTGTAAACAAACTCATGTTAGATAGACGTATAGAGTGCTTTGACATCTAATGTTAGCTACCAGAACTCATTGTTCCATCCAAAGTTATCTATAAGTTGTAATATTGCGTCTCTCAAATATGCTTGAAGCTTGGGAACCTCTTTGACTCGGATAGCATCAATGTACTTTGAACATTTCTCAGTCACCCATTCTAGCCTACTGACTACTGGTCTTCCTTCTGGGATTCGAGTATACTCTTTATGTACCTTATGTAGGAAGAATATAGTCAGTATTTTAGGGTTTCTTACCCCTCATAAATAGTTTTTCCTCATCTGTCAATAGACCAGATCTCAACCATTTCTCAATTAGATTTGTTGGTTCCATGCGTATACCTTTGACCTTATCACAAGCTATTTTCTCATAACAGCCAATAAAATTCCAATGAGTTTCTCCCAGAATATAGTCCTCTCGGTTCATAAACACCACGTTACCACCTTTATCAGCTGCTTTGATCACTATGCTGCAATCTGACTTCAGAGATTTCAGCGATATTCTTTCATACTTAGATTGTTTCTGGATCGCCATCTCTTTTTTATCTATGGTGTTGTGGATATCTTGAACCACTGAACTGTGTAAGAGATCTATATCTATCGCATTTTCAGCCCCAAATGTGGGGCAGAATTTGGATTTATTCTTTAGCTCATTATTTTATAGAAGAATTGTCAATGTTTGTGTTGTAAACAGATCTCTAACTGTCATCACAGTCTGGTACTTGTCTCACCTTCGGCAGAAATGGTTTATGTTGATGATGGAAAAAAAGTCAGTTTCAATTTTCTAATGAATGTATTTGCATATTAATCCAATCAGTATCAATTGAGGGTGCAAAAGACATGCCTTTATTTAAAAGGGACAATTCCTCTTCCTTTAACATTTTATTTGATAGATTCAATACAAGATTTACTTGTTCTGTTCGGGAGACTCTTTGTCGAGTATCTCCCTCGTCTCCTCCTGGTGTGTTTCCCGCCCCTGGTTCCACGTTTGCTAATGGGTTTGTTGTCATATCTGTGACTAAGGGTGTTTTAAATCTTACTTTTTTGTTTGTAGCTTTGAAGTTGTCCATTTTGATTCTCATGAGCTGATCTAAAAAACTCTTGCACCTAGATGTGTCTACATTTTCAGCACCAGCTTCCGCATCACTTTGTGGTTCGGAGCTGGCCGGAGAAGATTCTACTGCGCTACTTTTAGAATGAGGTTTACTTGGATCATCATATTTTTTCTGATGTTCTCTCGTGGCATGTTCTATGAGTAATTTTATCATTAATTTAGATCACTTGTTAAGTTCTTCCTTATGGCTGAATTCAGGAAATATTAATATCCTCAAGCCTCTTGATATTTTATTTTGCTCGTGATATTGCTCCATGGTCGTCAATTCCCAAAATGTGTTAATCTCACGTCCGGGCAATCTTTCTAATTTAACACATTTCTGCCTTAATGTTTTTGTTGTCGGATTTATGTTTCTAAAAACATTCAATGTGATGCCTCTAGGTGCAAGCAGTGCTATTACATCCCTAGATTTGAGATGTGCAGCCTTGTTTGGTGAGGTTTTGTGGTTATAATGCAGGCAAACCAGAGTAAAAAAAAAACATAGGTTTGGTACGCCCTCAGATACCTAAGGGGCTGGGGGACTGCTACACTGATGGGCACACCACACAATATAAATAAAGAGTTGATTGATTCGATTTCAGTACTAGTTCCTTGAACGTCATTGCTGCAAGGATTGCCAATCCAGACCCAAGGTCCACTTATGATCCGAACACATAGTATAACATGAATATAGGCATTGGTCTAGCCACTGCACATGGACAAGTATAGAATTCTTTCCCAATATACAGTTATATGATTAACAATTATAATTGTTTCCAATTCTTGCAATTGTGAGATCTTAGTAACATCTTCATGTTTAGATCCTTGTTTAATTTCTATTGGTGACGGTATAATGCTGCCAACACGTGTTTCGACCTTTTAATAAGTAGGTCTTCTTCAGGGCCAGTATTATCACCTCTTTAAAAATACATTGATTCAGATTATTACACATGTTATTGCATAATTACAATGCAATTATGCAATTGCAAACACAATTTAAAAGAAAAAAATGTTGGGATAATATAAATACTGCATGACAAGTTAATCAGGAAACGTTCCACATCAGAGGGATAAGTTATGTTATCGGGTGTTGACATAAAAAGAAAATACTTTTTGTTTTAGCTCAACATCAGTTACTTATTAACTGCTATCCGTTTACTTTAATAATGAGCTGTGTGAGGTCACTATAGAGCACTGTGTCCCACTTGATTAATTCTTAAAAGGTTAATACCAAACTACTGTGAGGATTGGGCATTCCCATGCCATCTCATCGAAGCAATCATCTTGAGTGAATTCCTATTTCCAACATCCATGTGTCTTTCATGCAATCCCAAATGTCTCCTTTCCTATTCTCACCACGGTGAGCACTGTACATCGGGTAGGATATGTCATGCTATTGAAACTATTATTCTTGCATGCCTTACCTTCATTCTATATTTGTAATGCACCATACCTGCAGACTATTGTCCAACATCCGACAGTGGATCTTTGCCCCCATTAGCGCAGTATCTTTAAGAAAAATTAGACGTAGGGAATCATGGTCCCTTTAGTTGGTCCAAATATTATGGGCATTCAATTAAAATGAACTCTGATTCAGACGCAGGCTAGCCCTTACCTATACTGCGCTTCCAATAGCGCGCTCCTTGTGGCTGCAGTGTTCTGCTCGGAGCAACCGAGCCAGAGCAGACCACATGCTTAAATGAGAACTTCAGTCGCCGTGCGCATGGGTGCTGTACACTTGCTCCTCCATGCTGCGCATGCTTTCGAACAAGACACTGTTCTCGCTTAAATCAATTGGCTGATCATGCATCTAGGAGAGACACTAATCTCCTGCACATGCTCCATCTTGCGCAGGCTGGGACACTAATCCCCCGCTTGACTAACTTGTTATTATGGGCTATCTGCCGACCTATACCTATGTTTACATGGTCCAACAATTGTAATCTTTCAAACTAGTATGCATTGCTGTCCACCGACCTAAACGTTGGGCTAGAAAGCAGGCTAGAAATTGGGCTATAGATATTAAACCGAGGTTGGATTGTTTCCAAGTTAAAATTATAGCAATCATTTTCCCACATTGACATATATTCTGAGTATGGCAATTGATTCCACCCAATTGATTCCACCCTCATTGTCTTAGTGTTTGGGTATTTGGAGATCGAACTCTCCAGTCATTTTTAGACTATTTTTAACTGAACCCTCTATCCGTGCTCTCTTAGCTCGTATGCTATAGATGATTCTCCTATCATTTGTATGCAGTATTGAAGGTGACTGTTACTGCATTTATAAAGTCTCCTAACCAGAAATTCCAATTAGGGGACAATTGTAACCTGCATTGCCAAAGCCACAGAAGAGTGATATTAATGCAAACTGCGCGCAACCATCCTGATAAGGGATACCACTTGGGCGGTGATTGTAGCCCTCATTGACAGCAGCCAAGCGGTTGCATGAACATAAAACAAAGGCCACAGGAGCAAAGCCCTCGTTGTATGAGAAACCAATGGGGAGGGAACTGTGAACTGCGGTGCCTACAGCCAAAAGGCAGTAAAGGAATAACACAAACAGCAGGGTAGCAGATTCTCTTTCATAGAATATCAATTTAGGGAGAGCGGTAACCGACTTTTGAGTCAAAAGACTGTAAGAGAAGCAGTTGTTGTTCAAACCTCTTCACTTAGGATCTTGGTTTGGAGAGTTTTGAAACATGCATTACCACAGAATACAATTGTAGTGGTAGGCATTTTATTCTGGCAGGCGAGTGAAGCAAGAAAGGGACCAATAGTAGTTAGTCCTGGCAGGCAAGTATACTAGGAAAAAAGATGATTTAAAGTGCTGTGGTTGTGGTAAATGGATGTCGTGGAAAATAAGTGTTAAATCCATCACCTTGTCTTGTTGAACTGTTGTATTTCAGAAAGTGTTTCCTTTGAAGAAGAAGCATGATTATTAAGCTATCCTGAATGAAGTGTTTTTTTTCCTAAGGAGGATGATGTGCTAATAATTGCTTAACCTTTGAGAAAGAACATTTATTGTATGTTTTGAGGAAAGTACTTGTTTTGCCAAGCAAGAGACTGTGGAAAATTAATAGTTGCTTTGATTTGTGAACAAACCTTTGGACGAGAGATATTCACTTTGCCAAGTGGAAGGAGCCATTGCATGGAAAAAACCTTTTGTGCTGCGTTGAATAGAACTTTCTTGAACTGGAACTTTGCTCAAGGTATTCCTGACTTGATCCTTGCGACCCTGGTCACAAGGAGTATTTTCTAAATCTTTTGAGTTTAAATTAATATGTTATTTTGTGGAACTTAAGGCAGCCAAACAAACCTTGTATGATTTTGTTGTGTATCTTAATGTGAGGACACCAAGTCATTTTTCTTTAGTCGTAGTTTGTTAGGTAGGGACATCCTGGTTAGGCTAAGGAAATCTCAACCCTTTTTATTTAATAAAATGTAATCTTGTGAGAAAAAACTACCTTTGTGTCCGTCTCGCATCTCTGACTCCTCATGGTATGTACATTGTGAAGCTTTAGGGCGGTTATAAGGTAGGAGGTTGTAAGCTCTCTTTACGTAGGCCATAAAAAACAGTCTTCCAGTGTTTCCTTTCTTGAATTGCAGACAGGACATAGGCTGTCTTGGTTTTGTTTCCATGACCTTGTGAACCACCCTGCCACATTCTGAATTCCCAAATCTAAAGTTAATGTATAAAGAATGCACAAATGCAGGTAGTATAAAATTCAGGTGATCTTCATACCCAATTTCCCTTCTACAGGACCAGTAAGAGGGTCCTACTGATAGTTGCATACACAATGTCTTAGCTTTTATTCTACACATGGTAACATAAGCATTTTTTACCAGCCCCTTTTGTTTCTTTACTCGTGCCCAAAGGAGGGCCAAGTTAAGTGACATTAAAGTTTTAATGTGCTCTAGCCACAGCAAGGCCCACCCACCCTCCTGCACCATGATGTCATTAAGAGAGTCTCTAAATTTGGAGAGGTCCAGAAAAATCCATGGACGTATCTAGAAGATCATTGGTTTTAGAGCAATTTCATTGGCAATGGATCTAGCCTCTGTTTCCAGATGGACCAACATATTTGGGTTACTTAAGGGAAGTGGAATAGCTTGTTGAAGAATTGGTTTTCTATTATATTAAGACCTGGTGTCTTGACATACCCCCAGATCTCTGCCCCATAGGTTGTAGCTGTTCTCGCTGTGCTTTGAATATCTCTATGGAGCGTTTCACAGCTGCACTGCCGTGCCTATGAGCAAACCTTAGTATGGCTCCACCGTTTCTTTCCAGAATTATTTTCACTTTCACAAGCTGAGCTACCATTGGCAATCCTCAGTAAACCTGATGCCCAGGTAATCATATGCCGTTTCTTGTTTGAGTCTTTTTCCATCGATACTGGCGTCTAGTCTGATACCCTTAGTGCATCTACGACAAAACACCATGGCCTTTGTTTTTCTGATATTATGTTCCTGGCCCCTATACTTGCGTATTTCCATAGAAAATGGGCAATTATTTCCTAAGTCAAGATGGTGTTGTCACCAACAAAATTGCATCATCAGCGCAGAAGAGTGGCAGTATATTATATTGGCCTAATCTGGGGGGTTGGGGCGCAATGCTGTTAATGCGTCGATAATTTTGTTGTTGTATATTCAAAATGGGGTGAGTGCGAGCACACAACCCTGCTTGACGCCTTTCTCAGCATTAAATGACCAAGTTGTTTCACCCAGGAGGCCCCAGCAGACCACTGCTTGGTTATTTCGATATAGTAACTGTATGGTCCCCAATAGATGTTCAGGGACTCCCCTACCTTTAAGTACTTTGCAGAGTGTTACCCTAGGAACCCTGTCGAACGCTGTTCTTAGATCAACGAAGATGGCATCCAGGTGGATTTTTCTCAGTGGAACGTATTTCTGTATGATAAGAGATAACCTGAACCCTTGGTCCACTGTGCCTCTTGCTACTTGGAAGCCTGCTTCTATATGGCTTATAATGTTGTTACTCGTTACCCACGTCTGTAGTTGGTTCTGTACCACCCTGATGAAGATCTTCCCTGTTGTGCCCAGTAAGGAAATTGGGGCTTTTTCTAAATAGGCACTATTTCTACCCTTGTCTAGGAATCTGGCTCCCTATTAATTGAGATAAGCACATTAAATAGACAATGCAAGACAGGCACCCAAATTACAGGCACTGTCTTTAAAAATGTCAATAGGAATTTATAGGGCCCTGGTGCTTTTCCTCCTTTCTGTGAGAGGAGAGCCTCACATACTTCCGATATCGTGAAGATTCTGGCCTCAGCAAGGAAGTACCCTTTTTGAATATGCGGATCACAATAATTTAATAAGGGATTTCTTTTCCCGCTGTAAAGCCCCTGGAATTGGTTAAGCCAAGCATCCTTGGCTATGCAGCCCTGGATACCAGAATCACTTGTTTCCTTAGTGTCAGTGAACTGCTTCCAAAAATCAGTGGGCTCACCAGATTTTACTGCTACCAGAGGGTTATCCCATTTTCCACTCACAAATGCTTTCTTTCTTAAACTTGTATTTGGTCCTTAGTTGGCGTAGAGTCTCTTTATTTATCCCCACCTCATTCTTTAGGCAAGCAAGTAGGTTCCCTTTGGCGTCTCTGCATTCTTCGTCCTACCATTTTTCATTTCTTGTGGTCAACTTGTTAGCTGCGGCTCCAGGTTTGGTGACATGTGGATATATAGCTCTTTTCTGTGTGCCCTAATATGTCGTCGTATATGATTAGGATACAATCCATATCCAGTCGGCCCAATTTTATTGTTTGTTGGGTTTGTCCTGTTATAACTGTGGCAGTGCTTCTGCTTTCAGTAAATAAACCCTGATTGCCAGTTGACATGGTCAAGTCTGAGACGGAGTGATCTATGGTCACTCTCAGGTCGTTCTAGTGCTTCAAAATTTGTAACGCATCCCCAATCATGTGCCAGGATGAGGATGCTATCTATACATGAACTGTTAGTTTCAAACAATGTGTGCTTTGCCGGTTGGTCACCTTTGCATCTACTAGTGAATGCCCTTAGTTCTAAACCATATACAATGCATGCAACTTCTACTGCTTGCCTATCAAATCTGAAATATCCCACACTACATCTTCTTCATCCCATAAAGCAAATATATCTTTTATTGGTTCAAATTGTATATTGAAATGTCCGGTCACAAGAGTATGCTCTGATTTTAAATCTTTGATTTTCTTTTTAAATTAACCTTTACATGATTGTGCCCATGAGGGATTTGGTTTCACTATCCACTCTATTATGAATACTAAAGAAGGAGATCTAATGTCCTCTATCTGTTTGCATATGTAGGTATTGCAAATCTGAGGACCCTGTCTCATGATTAACAATCTCCAAGCCCTTGAACTCTGGAGCCATTTATCCGGAATACCAGTCTCCTTCCTTAATGTTTGGCATGCGTTTCCGAATGTGATAGACTATATCCTCCCTTATCACTGAATAACAACCCCTGACATGTCTATTTCATTGTATACATTTGTTCACCAGTGGCTCCTGGTCCTCAAAGGCACTATTAGAGGAGCTTGGTACATTATGCATTACGGAAAAGTGCTGTCCATGGGAATGGCAGATTACTGCGCAACTAATTTGGTCACAAGAGAAATGGCTGCAGATTCGTACTGACAATTTTTCTGCGTATATATGTGGGGGGTGGGTTTAGGGAAGTTATTAATGTAGGGGCACTAAGGTGGGGCTGCAGGTGTCTCCCCCGCATATATATCTGGCAAAATCGAGCAGTCAAAAAAAGAAAAATTCGACCAATTTTCCTGCAGGCAAATGAATTCACATGAATCAACCTAAACCCTGTTTTTTCCCTTTCTCTCACCTTCCCATGTTGGGGAGAGTAGCCATCTCGTTATTAAATGTGTTTGGCATGTTAGCTCTCGGCCCAAGTCAACGTGGTTGTCTTGGTGGGGGGCTGGTACTCGCATAGTTATTTATAAAGTTAGTGATTGCCTGATTCGAGATAATGAGAATCTTTACCAAATTGGGATTGGAGCATGATTCCGGACTCATTCCACCATTGTTGCCCATTAAATGGTTTTCGTTACCCCGTGACTTGTATGTTTTAGCAGGTCTTGCATCTGTCATGCCAGGGCAGATGTTCCTGCCTGGCTTCCCTACAGCTGTACGTGGCTTTTCCTTGTCTATAGTACGGATGATACTTGATGTTAAAGCGTATTTTATTCCTTATTTGTCAGCATAAGCACTGTGGCTGCTTGTTTATTTAGTTCAGCACTGAGATCTGTTATGTTGCCACAGTTAACACAGGGGTGGCTGTCTGCTGATATTTCCCTTGCTGCTGATGCTGCTGCTCCCTGTTCTATCTTATGTGGTGTTGTTAATTCTGTTTCATCTCCCATTGTTTGAGATATTCCCCTCAGCAGTGACCCCGGGCCTACAATTCTTGCACATCTGCCTATCCTCTTCAACTTCACCGGTCATATTGCTTAAAATCTCAAATCTATTGGTAATGAGGATTGTTGGGGAAGTTACAATTGCCTCTTCCTCTATGGATGTTTGGCTGTTCAGCTGCTTATCATGGGGTATATGTAGCTCTATAACGTTGCACGTGCACTGTCCCTTATTGCCAGGTGTTGCTTGTATGCAATTATTCCTCTTGTCCTTAGGTTTTATCAGTATCATAGATGTCTAATTGCTCTTTGTGTAAGTTATTTGATCATTTCTTATTGGGTGCTATTTGGTTATTCTGTCCTGCTTTACCCCAATGCCCAGCTCCACCTTTGCCACCTCCACCTTGCGGTTAACTGTCTCAATCCAGTCTGTTTTATCACAAACCACAAAATTAGAGGGAGTCGGCTTACTAATGGAAGATTGCTTTCCGCCATCCAGATCATATAGTAGATGTTCAATCTCTTTGATTAGTACATTTGCCTCTTGTATTGGTGCAAATATTTTATAAGATTTCTTTGGCAAGTTATTGGGGGACAGGCTAGAATAAGCCTTCCTTTTTTTGGACATATTTGTATAGCAGGCAATTGACTGGAAGCCTATATTCAAAAGCTCTAAGAGTTGGTTAACAGGATGTCTATAGTTGGCAGGCTGCAGACTATTCAAGGGTGCGAGTTGGCTTTGGCACTCGTCGGACTCCAGTTATGCATATGTTCTTGTTACTATACGAGCCGTACCGTTGGTTAACAATGTCAACAAAGCGTGTGCAAGTTAGATTTGTCAGTTACCGATAGCAGTGTCGAGCAGTTAGGAGAGGGTAGGATAAATAGCCTTGTGGCAGGGTACAATAATCGAGACGGGAAGATAAACCCCCTACTATACTTTGTTAAAATGCAATTTAAAGTGCCAGTATAAGCAAGACCGTGCATATTTGATCTACAGATAAAGCGCAAGAGTGTTAAAAAGTGCCTGTGCAATAATACAATTTAAGGTGCATACAATTTTCGAACTAAGAGCTAAACTTACATAAAATCCATACAATCCTGAAAGTCAGACATGAAAAAAGCCTTACTGCTTGCAGTACTCCATGCAATTGCAGTAACTGGGGTACCTTTATAGTACCTATTAGTGTGCTATATTTAGGGTAGGGGTGAGAAACGTGAGGGGCGAGGAACGCTCAATAGCTTTGTCTTAGTCCGTCTCCCTCCCCTCGCCCTCTGTCCCCTGTCTTCTATTGATCTCCACCAGCAAAATACTTGACTGGGGTGTAGTTGCACAGCTAGGCAAAGTTCATATTTTGTGATGTATAATACTTCCTCTCTAGGCCTCTCGGGACTTGTACTATGGCATATTATATCTGTTGCGCTCACTGTATGTAGATTTTCTTTGACCCTCCTTCACTGGCTCTACGCAGTGTTCAAGCTTTTTAAGAATATGGTTCTCAGTGGCTGGGTCTTACACTCGACTGCCACCCTATGCTAAACAGCCCAGCGGGGCACATCAGCTGCACCCTTACTTCACTGCGCTGTGATGCTCTTTTTTAAGTTCAAGAGGGCATGGCCGACAAAACAACGGGTCCTCGTGGATCCTTGCAGCCTTGCTGCACACAACAGTCACACCTTTATTCTGGGGCTTGGTTAATCACATTTTGTCCGTCTTTCGAATGCCCATGACCGGTAGTAATAACGACTGGCCTCAGGCTGCTCTGCCAGGTAGGGGCTCTCTTTAGTCATTTGACCTACTGCAAAATCCCTTATTCAGTAATATAGCTCTCGATGTAAATTTGCATGAAATAATTTACTTGTTTCAATTGTCAGGATATTCCGAATTCAGAAAGATGATTTGTTTCTGCCACTTCATGCATGTCATTTTTATATGGAAATGATTCATGTTTTTCTGCTGAATCCAGGTCGGTATTTGGTTTTCTACTCTGACAAATGGTTCAGAAATGATAACTGACAATGTATTTCCAATTGTCATTTTGAATGCACAGTTTAAAGTTGACTTTTATGCTTTACATTCTGGCTAAATTGCTTTTGTGCGTCTTGACCTTTTAGTTTTCACAGGCATTCATTTCAACAAATGATCATTTTTATAGGCGTCTTAATGGAACAGAACTGCTTCTGTGTGAAACAAAACTCTCCAAGTTTCTTTACCTATACTAGAGCAAAAAAAATATATACTTTAAAAAAAAAATTTGACCCTTTGGTTTTCGGTCATTTTGACTCGACCCTTTTGTCATTCGACCATATTGATTTGAACATTTCACCGGGCACCCTTACAAATCACTCCCAGTCAAGTGTATATATATTAAAAATACAAATGCATTTATTTCAAGGCCTTTGAGTTTCTAAACACAAATAAAATAACAGTAATACTTTTAAACCAAGACAATCCTATCACCATACATATATACAAGACCAATGGGGTCTAAAGGGTTAATGTTTGTTTGTTTGTTTCTTTATTTATTTGTAACGCGCGCCGGACCCGAAGGTATCAGGGCGCAAAGATAAAGAATACTTTACGCACGAAATGGGTCCACAACCTAAAAGGGGAAGGAAACAGGCAGTGCAAATAGTCTTTAGTCCCTTCTCCATCAAACACAATCCTAACTGAGAGGCAGTCCAATCCCTAAGAAGAGTGGAGCCTATTGCTCAAATGTACTTGCAATGCTGGTGCACACAGTAATGCAGATGGGCAAAACGGGGTCTCTTCAAGGGTCTGTAGCAACTCAGGAAGGTGGGTGAGGTGATGAATAAGTTTCCACTATTTGGGGAGGGTCTCCCCAACAGGGCAGAGCAGGTTCCAGAGTTTGTGAATAGTTTGCTAGTTTGCACTAGCAGTGGAAAGCAGAGGGGCCCTCAGAGGCCACTCATGCGTAAAATTGAATGGAGGCACTAGGGGCCACCGGTTAGTGTTGCAATTACTCACCGACCCCCCCCCCCCGCCCACTCCGGACCAAAGTTAGGCAGTCGAGTCCACTTCGGTTGCAGGTTCAAGTGCGGCAATTTGGCAGCTCTGAGGCTTTCAGCAATGAAGATGCAGCGTTTTTTCCCAAAACGGGACAGTGGCGATGGATGGATCAGGCCAGTTCCGCTGTAGCAGGCTTCAGGGCCCAGAGGACCACAGCTGCAATGAACTTGCGAAGTTCGTTACCAAGGCTGGGCGACGCAGTAACCACGTGTACTCCGGTTCGGGCGCACTCACTTTACGCCAGACCTGGGAACACCAATTGTATGAAATTCGGTGTGAGTGCCGTGAACACAGAACTTGCGATGTTCCAGGTTTCAATGGCCTCCTTGAAACGGCGGCAGTATCGGGGCAAATGTCCTGCATAAGCTGGTCAGCCACTGATTGGCCCAGGGACACTTCTGAGAAGGCTTACTTGCAGGGTTTGATGAAGGTGCCAAGAATAGTTGGTCCCACTATTTCAATGGGTAGAAGCGTCTTTGCAGACCTTCTAGGACGACCAGATGCAGAGGGGTCCAGGCGGACAGCGGGCTCATGGTGCCAAACCTTCCAACGGGTCACCAGCGGTTCCTCGACTTGGCTTCTTAATTTCAGGATACTTGGATCCTATCCTTCGTTCAGTGAGAACTCCAGAGATCGACATGGTTTGGGTGTTTGGAGCCCTCTCTTATCCAAAATCTCCTTTGTGCCAAAAAGAAGAGGACCCAATGGGAGATCTGCTCTCAGACAGGAATACCATACGTGGACCAATCACGGACCACGGTGGTCCCAGGCATTCACAGCACCTCAGACTCTCCTAACCCAGGATGTGTAGTACTTTCATTTAAATGCATTTCTATTGATGCAAGTTATAATTCAATGGTTGTTTTGCAGGACATGTCAATTTTGGTAAATGTAATCTTCACATAAGTATATTCTGTCACATGAAAGCCGGTAGTTCAGGGATTGCAACAACAGAAATACAGAAGACACTGATTGCACCTCACAAGCCTGCTCCATTAATTCTGTGGAGCTGCCAACTGGCTTACAAACCTACTTCTGCCGAAACGCAATGGCTCACCACAGTTCCTGCAGGATTGTGGCGCAGAGATACCCATGAACCACCTACTTGTGTTAGGTTACACAAGCACCAATCACCATAGATGGATGGATCCAGTTTATGTAGCTGCACAGGTCCAGTTCTGTCTGACCCCAGAATGGTGGAGGGATTCTTCAAGCCCTCCTGCCACAAGCCACTTTACAATCATTTACTGAATGTGGTCATCAGGTTAACCCATAGTACATAGGAGGAACCAGGGCGAACTGACCATTCCTGTGTCCAGGGGCTATTAGGGAAACTGTCCAACCAATCCTAGGGATTATTGAGGCTGTTAAGACTGGTGAATAAGTATAAAAAGAGGCACAAGGAGGGAGACGATGTGACAGTTATAATGGTGATCAGATTGTCGGTGCAGGTTAGGAAAGAATGGGAGGGAAAGGAGCAGATTACTGAACATTGTAACACAGTGCCCGTCATTCATACAGGAAGGAATAATTATTTGTTAATTATGTGTTCGCTTTTTGCCAGAGTGCTTTACACAGCATGTTTTCTCATGCAGGTATTGCTCAATTGAAATAGTACTCATTTTATTTACCTGTCACACTAAAAGGCTAAGTCAGCCTTGCCAGGGCATGCACTTGTGAACTGCAGATCACAGCAGTATCTCTGCAGTCAACGCTTAATTCTTTGCTCCAACTTACTTTTGCCCAGAGCTTGCTAGGGCCTGTAACCAAGATTCTGGTGAGGTTCAGAAGCATCTGCAGGTGAAAGAAAGCTTTATGGGGCCTCTTACCCAGGACCTGCCTGGAGCAAGAGGACCTGAAAATGAAGATAAACAATAGAGTCTGATGCGAGTGAAGCCTTGAATGGTTGACTGGTGAATGAGAATACCTTCAGTCTGGCAAGTGCCCAGACAGAGATGGGAGAGAGATTTTCTGCTAGTGACCATTTTGAGTATCCTGCAGGTGGGTTTGCAACTTTTAGATCTCTATATATTTTGGACTATAGCTCCCATCAGCACTAGCTAGCATAGTCATGGTGAGGTATCATTGGAGTCGTAGTTTGAAACATCTGGGCAGACACTGGTTTCAGAGACCCCACCCTTAGGCAAGTGGGAGTCCTAGGTTCTTACTGTTAGGCATGTGCTCCATCTACATCAACAGTGGAAGTCAAAGTGTTGGTTTGTTATACAACCGTGTGGTTGTGAATGAACTAATGACGGCTATATGGGGCTAGATGCCTGTAACCTTTGTTTTGTAGACTAGGGAATTGGACTTGGAGACTGGGACATTTCAGAATAGGCCCATGTGCTTGTTTTTAATGAACCTGTCCCATGACACTGTTCGCTGAAGTATTTCATCTTGAGTTTAGTTCCACGTCTAGACCCGATACAAGGCCATCCAACCCTTGCTGTTGTAGAAATTAAGCTGCAAAGACGTCATTCCTTGTGTGTCAAATGTTTTTATTCCTACGCCATGACAAATGCTCCCACCTTTTAATAAATGTGTTTGTTGTTTCAAACGGATGCAGCAAGCTAAAGCAATGTTTCATTGCATAATAGGTTTATTGAAAATGTTTTCCAATTGCATAGTAAACTTTATTACTTTATATAACACATGAACTACGTGTCGAAGACAATTTAAAATGGCATTCTTTTCTGGTATCTAAAGGATTTCCCTTTGATAAGAAGGAAAATGTGTTAACTGAACGCTAATGTTTGGAACCAGTTAATCACTTAAGTGAACGAGGGTGGCGAAAGGGGAAACATCTGCTGCATTTGCAATCTTGAAAATGCCCTATTGACAAGTGGCTAGGTCATTGCATTTGTTTGCCTAAGTAGATGCCCCCCCCCCGGTTTACTTAACATTTTAACCATGAAAACAAATCCCTGCACTTATAATTGGGGTTTGGGAATCAGCACAAGGGTTGAATAGGGCAGTGTCCACAGGTATAAGCATGAGTGAAACATAGTTCAACTGCACTGCCTCAGCATATGTTGTGCGTTCTCATATTAAAATATGAATACGTGCATTGACCCTTTTGGAGGTACATTTATTATAAAAATGTATCTTTTACTAACTGCAGAATGTCTGTATTTGATAAAGGAGGAGATCCATCGCCTACACCTTTATTCAAATGTCCAAATTTGAGATTTGAATCAGCTCTGTGCAATTAGAGGTGGGAGGTAAAAAAAGGAATAAAAAAAATAAGTCTCACCATTTACCAATCAAAAATAGAAGGCGGACATTGATTCCTATTATAAGATATTATGCTCCTGAAAATAACATGAACGTGATTTCTATTATTTCAACTAAAAACGCAGTACCTCCCTTGCCGTAAAACTCCTGAAAGAGGTGAAAGTAATCACACTGAAGGAAACCTATTGCGTTGTAAAACTGGTCACATTTTACATCATTTACAGTGGTGGGATTAAACATTTTACTTTCTTGGCATGGATGGTGTTAGGGAGAATTCTCTTATAAGGCTAATTTCCCAAACCGAGTGAGGCCCCCAGCAGCTTTGCTGGATTTTTGGGTATTTATTTTTTTTCTCCTGCTAAGGGTGAGACTCTTTTACTCCCACTCTTAGACATGATTTGAGGTATGTCCTTGACTTATGTGCTTATGGGCTATGGAGTTTCTTTTTACTCCATAATGTATCATCTGTTTTTCTGTATGTGTGGTACACAGCACCCTCAGTGCAGTACCACAGGGGTGTCACAGTGACCCCAAAACATGGACGCCATACCCTGGGACTGACTACTGTCTCCCAGGGCATGTAAAGTCACCATTGGCTTTACTAGTCCAAAATTGTGAACAGAACCAGTACAAACCATCATATTGTGGAAGTACTGGTAAGGGGTAATTCGATTGCCCCTGGGTCTGTTTTCAAGGGGGCACTTTCCAGTCCCCCCTTGTCGAGTTTCTGGCTGGTGGCAGTGGTTACCACACAATATATTCCACCGGAATATTCTCTATGGGATTTTCCCATTCATTTGAAACGCACCACTTTTTGGTGCAATGTTAAAGATACCGCTGGTTTATTTATTTAATATTAAATCACTGGTTGGGTCTTTTTGCCAGAACCCGATTCTAAAATGGCGTTCGTGTCCGTCTCTGTAACTCTGACCAAGGTCGAGCCCTTTGTTCCACTATTTTGGCGGGCTTCTCCACATAAGCCCTCCAAATGGTGCCACTCTGTCTGGGTTCCACAGGAAGGGTGGAGGGGGAAATTGGCACTCTGGACTGCGTTGCCTTAGCAACCCAAGTCACACTCTACTCTGATTGGCCCAGTGGTGAGCCGCACGGCTCACCACTTAGCATGTGTGATTGACAGCTAGGCTGATGAATGGGGGTTTTTCTGCATAAAAGCAGGGCCTTTGGGACTGGAACTTCAGAAGTCGCCACAGGACCTAAGAATTCGAAGAGGGACGAAGCTGAGACATCTGCAACGACGACACCACCGGTGAAGCCCTGCTGCAGCTACCTCACCACTTTCCCGACAACAAGAGAAGATCTTCTACTGGACGAGTCTTCTTCCTCTGAGCTGGTGGGACCAACCAGTTCACCCTTTTCGCCTTCCAAAGACGGCCCTTGGTCGAATTGCCCGTGCCAAGCACCCCGGCGGCTGGATAGCCAAGCTCACCACTTTTGACTGCGAATAAAAGGACTGCACCTTTTAATCGGGAACTCTGCGGCTGGTTTCATCCCTGTGCAGTGCAACGACTCCACGTTTCCTCCTCAACGAGATCTTCTCTTCCCCTGGTCGGAACCACAAACCTCAACCACTGCCAGGAACAACTGCCCCCGCTGGAGCTTCCTTTCTCTTTAAAGTACTGTGTCCTGCCTGGCCTTCCTTTCTACAGATTGCTAAAGGTGACCCCTAAATCCTTGGCTTCTAAACTGGGTTGGCTCCAGGCCTTCTAACTATATCTTTTGAATCGCCCCAACCTCTTTTGAACACTCTGCCAAAACTTTCAGTGCACTTTAAACCATGTGATCCTGGGCACATTTCGCTTTGCTCCATTTAAAGTGGGCCTGGCCTATGAACTTTGGCTCTACAGTATAACCTGCCTTTCGCCCCTTGCTATGAACTCTTAAAAGTGTTGGGAACTGTTTTATTTTATGTTCTGCCTTTTCTCTCCCTTTTTAACCTAAACTATTGGAGTGCCATCTAGGTTAAGCAATCACTTCTGTCTTAACAAATAGGTGTACTTTAACCCTGAATTGTCTGATAGTTATCAAGGGAGGTGTGTATACTTACCTGACTGTGTTTTAGATTACTTTTCATTGAGAGTGCTAGTGTATTACCTAAAGTGTGTTTTAAATAAATAACTATACACTTTTTATACAAAGCTCTGGTCAGTGTTTGTTTGCTCTACTGTGTTTTGGCCCTATTGTGTATACTCTGCATACTGCCCTACTCTTCTTGAGAGAAGTCCAACTGCTCAGCCACAGCTACCAGGTAAATCTGGGTGGTGCAGACTGCTACCAATTGGGTTTACTGCTGCTCCTGTAATCTTCATCTTTTTGAAGTGTTCCCCAAGGGAACTGCGCAGGATTCTGCCTAACAGATGGCCACACATTCTCTGTCTGCATTGCTCTGCAGCTGAGCGTGAACAAGGTAATCGATACATAATGTGACCTCAATATGATCTTCATTATAGCACTTGTACACCCGAATAGACCACAACATATATCTTTCTATTCTTGGAGCAAAAAGCAGATTTTATATAATGTACCGTCTTCCTTTTGTGTATCTTTCATTATCATGAGCAGCGAGACTGTAAAACTTGGTTTCAGCAACATAGGTATCTTTAGCAAATGCAGCAATTTTTTTATTTTTTTTTTGCTTGCAACGTTGCACTGCTATTGAATTATCTTTGCCCTATAGCTAAGGTGGGAGTAGTCTAGATCATCAAATAATAAATAAAACAGTCCTTGTCTGTTTTTTTCAAATCAAAATGGCCTATACTAACTAAACCTAATAACGGCCCTATATCTTATACAACTGTGAAAAAGGAGAATATGTTTGCAAATGAAAGTCAGTGTTCAAATATAAAGAATAAATGTGGCTGAGTCAGATGATCTCCCCACGTTGAACAGCACGGAGTAAGGCGGTCCCTGTAGGCCAGATTAGCAAACTAAACACAGGTCTAGTAAAACTATTCCTTTTGTGAATACCAATTTCCTGTAAGTGAAATGATATCTTGTTTGTTATAAGTTAAGGAAGGCATTAATTGCCTTACGTACATAGTTGTGTAACGTTTATGCAAACACCTCACAGTGGCCTTAGTGACTTGCTTTCTTAAACCTGTCATGGTTAAATACTACTGAACAAATAACGTGAAATCGTTGCTATATGAATTCTGAATAATACTCAAACATGGGGCAGGAATGGAGATAATAAGCATAGAACATTAGCAAGAGAAATGTGCCAAGTTCGCTCGTGGGAGCACCCCTCATGTAGAACATGTCTCAGAAGCAAACCTGCACTCAGGCTTACACAAAGCTTGTGCAAGGGAAGAGGCCTTTTTCAGATATGAACAGGGATTTGGGGTAAGCACTAAGAATGTCCTTACTTGGGGCGCTGTTGAGCAGCTCAAGAAATGGCTGCTTAGCCTTATAGCTCAGTGTGCCTGCTACATGAATCCGGCATCAACGGCGGATATATTATCACTCTCCAACCATCGCTAACACTGATAGCAGTTATCCTGTGGCACGTCTGCCTTCAATCCTGGGCTGAATCAGCGCTCTGGGGCCGAACCGCGGCTGTTTGAACTTTTGCGTGAATCTACCGGACTGGCAATCGGTCTACTGTTGAACTGGGCAAGAAGGCCGCGCTGCCCCCTACACTAACTGTGCTGCGGTCTCCACGATCCAACTTGGCCGATTGGCGCTGCGGCTGCTGAGGTCAACACTGGCTGGTCCCCCTCCGACAGAGCTCTGCACACTAGCGGCTTTGCATTATCACCACTGAGACCGGCGGGCACCTTGGCCAGGCGGCCCCCTAGACCTGTTGTTTCCTCATCACAGTTGGAGCACCCCCGACTGTTCGCTCCTTCTGGCCTGGTTCCCCCTGGCCCCCTGACTCAGTGCCAGCGGCGGGCTTGCTGTTCTCGGTGGGTGGGCAAGCTGCAGGGGGTGGTTCCGGACTCGCCGGAGATCCGGACTGTCTTCTGCCGGGAGGTGCTGTGGGGAGCTGCGTGGCATCTGGCGACGCAGCGGAGGACTTTCGCCTGACGGTGACCTGTGTGTGGCCTCCTGGGCTTTCACTGGTGTGGGCCGAGTCGGCACAGGTGAGAGGAACTCGGGCTCGGCCGGAGCAGGGGCTGCCGGGCCTGGTCTGCAATTTTCCTCCTGTATGGTAGATCTCCATGCCCCATCCAGCCCCCTAGCGGCCCATACATCACACTACATAGCGGCCGCTGTTGCGTTTGAACTGCTAAGCGGCCTGCCACCCCCTCTGTAAAGCCCCACATGGCCTGACTTATCACCACAGCTGGCAAATTCTCATTCTTACTGTGGTCTGGCCCTGTGTGTGGGACCCCCTGTGTGCTTTGGTGTCCCCTGGACGCTATTTCATTGTCACCTGATTGCAACTGGCATGCTCTTATTTACTGGTCTCCACAGACATGAATGCTATACTCCACTCTCAAATTGCATCTGTCTAACCTTTACCCACTGAGACACTGTTGGCGGTCAGTGTACCATACAGGATTAGGTGAATAAGGGCATTGTTCCTCCCGTCTACCAACATATTACCCGTACTATTGTGGCCTGCTTTGCCCACACCTCTATACATTTGGGTAGCGGAATACTGCCTGGTTCACGCTATTACATCAAGACTTCCATCCTTGCTCTCTTCCTGGTCCCGGGACCCACATACTCAGTAGGACGACCTTTGTCAATCGCTTCTGTCCATTTGTGCCTCAAATCTGGTTCTTTATCGCCCCCTTCTGTTCCGCTGTGCTGTGTGCTTTCGGGCCCCTGTTTGGTCTGCCTGCACGGTCACTGCACTTCGGCATCGACCATCCAAACTCAGCTGTACTCTTGACCTATTGAGATGTCTAAAGGATCCTGTGGCGCCAACAAAACGGGGACTAATGATAGGTTTGCAAAGGTGGCGCCTAGATCAGAGTCAGGCCACACCTCTTCCAGTCAGGAGGATCCTGTTTCACCCTCTGGTTCCCCAGCCCCCGAACTCGCAGCAAAGATGGAATCTATGGCTAAAAACTTTGCCTCTTTCCACGAAAAGTTGGACGATATAAATGCTAATGTTGCATCACTTAAGACACAACTAGATCACGCTGGAAACAGAATTACTGAGGCAGAAACTAGAATCGGGGCAAATGAAGATGGGCTTCACACCCTCCAGGACACAGTTGCCTCCCTTACCCGCGACATGAAGTTCGTCGAGGCTAAGTGTGACGATTTGGAGTCCAGATCTCACAGGAACAATATACGTATTATTGGTGTTCTGGAAACGCACTCAAGGGCCGCATGGAGCTAGCGGTCGAGAACTAGCTTAAAGAGCTGCTGGACAACCCTGACCTATCGTCCTTCACCGTTGAACGTGCTCATCGTGCCCTGTCTCCGCGTCCCAAACCTGGAGACTTCACCAGCCCTGTTATTGCTAAAATTCTTAGTTATAGAGACAGAGATCTTATCCTACGCCTGGCACGTGACAAAGGAGACTTGCAGCTTGGCTCCCAGAAAATTAGGATCTTCCATGACTTTTCTGTGGGTGTACAACATAGAGGCGCCAGTTTCTTGGCATGAAAAAGATGTTGCGGGAGCGAAAAATCTCCTATGCAGTACTGTTCCCAGCACGGCTGAAATTCACCTTTAGGGAGAAACTCTACTTCACGGTTCCTGACGAAGCATTGAAGTTTATAGAGGCACAGATCCCGCTTATCAATCCGGCTGAAGATCTCATGGACAATGACTGAACTGAAGCTTTACCGCTCTTGGCCTTCCTAGGCGGTCTCTCCAATTAGTATCCTTTAGCTCTTGTGTAGATAGCAGCATCTGATTTACTACTTCTTGCCAAATGTACGTATATAGTTCTGTATTTTGGCACACCTAGCCATCTGGGTTACAATCAAAGACATCCCGACATATGCTCTGTCAGCTATGATGTGATACCTGTCTGCGCTCCTACTTCTGATACACCTTGTCTTGCCCATGCTATTCTGGTTGATGGGCCACATTTGCAGCTGTTCTAGCCCTACTATCTGCTGCTATGAAGGCTGGTATTGATGTAACTGGGTTCTAATTATGTGCTCCACCTGTTTTAGTACCAGCTCTGGTACGTCAATACTACTGTTTAGTTGTGCACATGGCAACAGTGTACCCCACTGCGGATCGGTTGGTTGTGGGAGGGTGGGTACACTGTTAACTGTAAGGGGCGGTGAGAGATGTGGGAGGTACTGTTTGAGGAAGTTATATTGAAAATTCAGAGGTGGACCAGCATTTCACGTCATGTTAGGGTGTCACAATGGGAATATTTTTCACAGTAGATATGCTCCGTGTTATGCTAATTGGGATGTACACTAGGGTGACAAAATGTCCATAACTGTGATGTCCTGGAATATCCGAGGATTGGTAACTACATCAAAACCAGTAAAATCATGGCTTACACTGAGAGACATGGTGTTAAGATACCGCTGCTGCAACATTTCCGAGGTCATTTGGTAACTAGTATTGCACCGTCCTGGGGCCCTAATAGATTTTATACGACCTACTCCACACAGGCCAGAGGTGTGCTAACTGTGATCCATAAGTCTATTAAATTCACACTCTGTATAAGAGCTATATAGAGCTCGAAGACAGATATATCGTCTTACATTGCACAATGGTAAACGGGGAATACCTCCTGGTAAATACCTATGGTCTCAATGTCGATAACGCCATTGCCTCCATACTACTGGGCTATGTGGGGATCCCGATCATCTGGGGTGGAGACATGAAACTGATACTCGACGGCAGCCTGGACAGAACGGGGACTGCACCCCGAGCCCTGTCACGTGCAGCACGCAGACTACTCATGCACAACACAGCACTCGACATCCGAGCCGCTTGGAGGATTCATCACCCTTAGCTGCGTGAATATACTTACTACTCATCGGTTCACGATAGATCCTCAAGAATTGATCTCTTCCTGGTGTCTAGTGACTTGATGGGGAGGGTGGATAAAGCGCAGATACTTACCCGTACACTGTCCGACCATGCTCCGATCACCCTGTCAGTGGACCTCGGAATGCCTATGCTCACATTTAGCACATGGCGTTTCAAATCCGCGGCCCTCCTCGACATAGTATTTAAGGCCGAAATACTGGAGGATTTTGAGACCTTCTTTGCATGCTACTCCGTACAGGCTACTACTGCTGGAATACACTGGGACGCCTTCAAAGTGTATATCAGAGGGATGTCCATCTCGAGGGAGGCGGGAGAGCTGAAAACCATTAGGAACGACCTCAGTCGTTCTGAATCGAAACTACGGGAGCTGGAACGGGACTGCTCGACAGCAGTCGACCCTGTCAAACTCGTACAGATCAATGAGGAGCTTAAGGTCTTCGAGGAGCACGCCATGAGGGAGGTTCGATACTTTAGTCGCCCACAAGCTGCACGTAACTATGGGGAGGGTGAAGGACCGGGTAAGACACTGGCGAAACTAACCAGAGGAGAATGGGGTCATGCGCAGATCACGTCCATCAAGGACAAACAAGGGGTTCCACAATGGTCAGACCAGCAAATATTAGAAATCTTTACAGAGTTTTACAAAGATCTTTACGCTTCACCCCCTGAGCATAGTGAGCAGATTCCCACAACATGCATCTCCCCCTTGACTAGGGACCAATTAGATTCCCCGATCCTGCTAGAAGAGATTGTCAGAGCCATATCAGATCTCCCGAAAAAAAGTAAGGTGCCGGGTCCCGATGGTCTCACCCCTGAGTTCGACCAGGAACATGTCGCCATTCTTGCTTCCAAATTATTGGAGGTTTGGGATGAATCACTCCGTAGTTCTGTCCTCCCCACCCTCCCTGCGCGAAGCTGTCATTGCAGTGTTATTTAAGCCCTACAAACCTAGTGACGAATGCGGCTCATACAGGCCCCTCTCCCTCATGAATATTGACACTAAAATGTTTGCCAAGGTGCTAGCGAACCGCTTTGTTCCAATCATGACATATTTGGTTTACGAGGACCAGGGGGGCTTTGTGCCCCGGAGATCCACTTCTCACAATATCCGGCACCTTTTCAATGTGATGGCCAGAATAGACCAGGACTCGAGCGCCATTGCAGTTACACTAGATGCTCAAAAGGCATTTGATATGGTATTGTGGAAATACATGTGGCTGGTTCTCGAGACGATGGGGATTGGTCCTAACATGATTGGGTATATTAAACTACTATACACTACTCCATTTGCGAGGGTCCGGGTCAACTCCCTAACATCTACATTATTTACGCTCTTCAGAGGTACCCGAAAGGGTTGACCGTTCTCCCTGATTCTTTTTGCACTTGTCATAGAGCCGATGGCTGACCACATTAGAGCGTGCCATGTCCATAGAGGGATACGATTGAAAGACACCTCCGAGATAATATCCTTATATGCCGACGATGTGTTGTTGTACATCAGGGACCCTGCTACCCACCTCGACCCTTTCTTGCGGGATATCACACGTGTGGGCACCTATTCTGGTTTTACAGTTAACTACTCCAAGTCAGAGATCCTCCCGCTCACCAATGCCACTCAACAACCTGCTTCGGAGTAGTCACTCCGCTGGTCCCCTGGCGCTATTAGATATTTGGGAGTCCATATGTCCTTATCCAAGTCCACCCTGCTGGCAGATAACTACCTGGCTGTGGCACAACTCGCAGAGTCGAAAATGACACAATGGTGCTCTCAACCGCTATCGATTGCTGGGAGGCTCTCTCTCATTAAGATGGTTCTGGTGCCCAAATTGCTTTACATATTT
Source organism: Ambystoma mexicanum (assembly GCF_040938575.1). Classification (NCBI taxonomy): domain Eukaryota; kingdom Metazoa; phylum Chordata; class Amphibia; order Caudata; family Ambystomatidae; genus Ambystoma; species Ambystoma mexicanum. The sequence goes on along the minus strand of NC_090927.1, from coordinate 1,172,648,652 downwards.
AGTAATGTACCTATCTGGCCCGGGATACAATACTTCACAAAATTACATAAATCATGTGCACAGTTCTTATGGCATTCAGTTGCGGGTCGCAAGAAATGGTCACACATGACGCTCCCATATGATAGGAGGGGATTCACTGCTCCGGATCTCGCACTTTACTGGATGGCCGCACAGGCCCAATATGCCAGTCGCCCTCATGTCAAGCTGGAAACCATGGCGGTAACGGCAGTTAAAATCATGACCCTAATATTTTATCAAAACTATGAACCAGATTCTGCCTTTTGACCCTGTAGCGACCACCCTGCTTGCCTGGGACCACCTCTTGAACACTTCTCTGGAATCCTGCCCCTACTATAAATGGCTCCCCATCTGGGGGGATCCCTGGGCTGGAACCCACACACGATACAGCCTTGGCTAGAAGTTGGGGCGCCTTGGGCTATCAGGCATTGACCTATTTCTTTCCCGATGGGATGTTCATTGATCCACAGACATGGAAGCCGGGCCATTCGGGTCTGCACTTGAGATGCTGCAGTATTAAAGGCTTGTGCTAGGTGGCCCACTTTCCCCGAGGAGCCTCCTGACACCCCAGCAGTTGCCTATATTGCTAACTCAATTGGCCACCGCGGTGTCGTCTCCTCATTATACAAATGCTTTTGGCAAAGACCCCCTCCTTGCCTCCCAAAGCACGCACCGAATGGGCAGATGAGTTGTGCCTCGAGGTCTCTGATCATCTATGGAAAAAGATGTGCTCACACATCAGCAGAGTATCCCTCAATTTCCGCTACCGAGTCATGCAGTTTAAATTACTGAACAGGCTATACTACACCCCTCTCAGAATCTCAAAATTTGCTCGCACTGTCATACATACTTGCGCTCTCTGCAGGGCGGAGAGTGCAGACCATCTACACATGTTCTGGACATGTCACAAACTGGGCGATTTCTGGGACGGCATTTTGAAGGCTCTCACTGATATTACTGGAACAGTGATCAACCCTAGTCCGCTGGGAGTCTTATTTGGAGTTTGGAACACTGATGATACTAGACGGGTGGCTATGTTTTTTAATATTAGCTGCATGATAGCCAAGAAATGTGTACTCCAATGTTGGAAGAGCCCCTCCCCATGACCTTTCAGAAGTGGCCCAACACAATCATCTGGTCCCGGGTTTGTGAAGAAGAATATGTCACCATGCTCCCTGCTCGCTCTCGTCCCAAAAATATATGGGCTGCTTTTAACAGTTACCTTATTAATCAGGCCGAAAATAAGCCTGAGTGTGGTTCACCCTCGGGATAATCACAAATGCCATGGTATTTATTCCACAATTGACTGTTTCTTTTCCTCTCCTTGATGGATCAATCATTCTGTGAATATATTGCGTCCGATGAGTGTACTGAATGTATATTATGCTTTGACATGTGTGCATGTTGTATACTTCTGCCCCAAAGAAAAGGTCCTTATTTAGCGCATTGAAGATCAGCAGCCTCCTCGCCCTACTGTGTATGCTTACTGGCAAACAGTGATAGGCAATGTGAAGTTCTGGGAAGCTGATAATTAAAAAGGTAACCGATAATACTCATATTTTTGTGACGCGAAGAATGTTTTTTCTTGTATGCAATGCATGCTCTGGGAGTGTGACATGTGGGCTCTCACCTTAGATATTGTATATTTATACGTCTTAATACTACACATGGGGGAAGCTGGGCCTTAATATATTTCTTAAGATATTTCTTTCAGGACAAATCATTGAGCTTTTTAGGTCATACTAATATGCTAATGGAAATGGTAGAGATACCTACTGGCTACCATTTTCAGGCTTATGTGGAGCTGCCATTAACTGTGGATAATAGTCAGAATGAGGGGCTTTGGAATGCTTATGGCCCCTTCCCAGTGAGCTGTGACTTGTCAGGGAAAGCGGCCATTGAAACTCTCCAGTTCACACGTGTCTGCCCCAGCCCAATAATAAAAGATAATAAATCAAAGAAACAGTTGTGGGGATGACAAACTCTGGATCAGTTGGGCGCTGGTAGGGTATGGTGGTCCAATGGTCGCTGTTGAGCGATTTGATCAATTATATGGTCAAGTCAGGTCATAGTCATTAATTTGTTTATTTTTGGTTAGTTAGCACCAAAGAAAACATCATTGTAGAAATGAATGACAAGTTTTTGACATGGTAACTCGCTACACAGCCGACGCGCGTTTCAACCGAAGTCTTTTTCAAGGCTGTGATGTTGTGATGTGCACCGTGAAGTGACATAGTGATACCCATTGTTATTTATGACATATATATTCCATTCAATATGCATGTATTTAATAAATAGTTTCAGTAATGAGGAATGGAAGCACAAAGGTGAATTCCTCCGAGCCAAAAGGAACTGCAGCACCCGGCCATCATATGGAAACGAGTGTGCAACACTTAGCAGACGCTTTTAATGAGAGAGGATACCCGGACCAATCAATACAAGCAGCCATAGCTATGGCTAACAGTAGAGAACGCAGCTCGCTTTTGACTCCCAAGGTACCCACCAGTAAACTGGTAACAAATGACGGCCCAATAAGATACATTACCCAGTTCTGCAGTGATAGCCATCAAGTAGAGACATTGGCATATCTTATCAATAGATTAAGATATCAATTCATGGATCCCAGACAAGCCAATCCTAACTTAAATTAATGACTATAACCTGACTGGACCATATAATTAATCAAATCGCTCAAAAGCGACCATTGGACCACCATACCCTACCAGCGTCCAACTGATCCAGAGTTTGTCATCCCCACAATTCTTACAAATAAATCGGAACCCCGGAGTTGGTTCCTCGACAAACCAGGATCCAGGCTGCTGGTCAGATTCGGAAACAAGAAAAGAGGAGGTGCGCAGGAGAAAGGGAGTCCCGCCACGATTAACTCCACCCTTGCTAAAACTACATCAAAGAAACAGACTTGCAGAATGACGGAGGGCCTGTGCAGCCCAGCTATGGCTTTTACCATAGCTTGGCTTTGTTACTTCAAAGCCCTGTTTGGGCCAACCTGCATTATGCAACAAAAAAACACTTTTGGTGAGATTTCAAGGAGGCAGACCTCTGTGTTTTGCACATCAAAAAAGCACCCTTTTCCTTGTTTTTGGGAACAAGGATGCGTACTGCAGAGCGGTTTAAGTGCCACTACCGGGTCCACCATTATGGCTGAGAAATTAGACACCGAGGAAACGAGCGTTGGTTTCTAGAGGGAAACCAAGGAGCAAATACTGAGGAAACATTTGTTTCCTTGCAGTCTGACCCCAGCTCCACAGGGCAGGCGTCAAAGTGTGCTGTGGAGATCACACCATGTGTCCATAAAGCTGCACAATTAAAAATAAGGCCCAAATCAAAGTTGGACAAGTTGCATCCAAAATAGTCATGCATCCTCAGGCCAACGTTCTTCTCTTTGATAGACGCTTACTGCGCCTCATCAATTTACTGTCTTGATATGATATGATAAGGCATTTATAATACACCTATATACAAGTGTTTGTCTCCTGCTGTCCCTTCTATCCCTTCTTCGGCTTCCTTGCCTCCCCCTCTGCCTCCTCCTTGGCTACCTTGCCTTCTCCTCCGTCCTATTCTGCCCCCTGCTCAGGTTCCTTCTACACCTCTGCAGGGTGTGCCTCTGATTTGTACCCCTCCCTGGAAGTCTTTCAAGGTTGCCAACCTTCTCCATATTTCCACTCTCAAGTCTGGCTCAGCTGTCAAACAATCCTCTGACATCTGCCGCCTCCTGGAAGAACTTTATCTCGATGTCCTCGGTCTCACCGAGACATGGTCCACGGCCAGCTCTGTCACAAGCTTTGACACTCTCCTCCCTGATAGCTGCAAGATCCCCGTGACCAGATCCAACCGTACCAGAAGGGGTGTAGCCTTGATCTTCCCAGAGTGGATTCCTGCGTCCGTCATTCCTATGCAAGCCTACTCCTCTTTTGAATGCCTTGTCTGCAGGCTCTCTTTCTCTTTCTCTTTCTCTCTCTCTCTCTCTCGCCCCTCTCTTACTGTGGCTGCTATCTATTGGCCACCTGTGTCATCACCTCCTTCCTCTCTGACTGGGCGGACCTCTCCTCCTCCCTCCTGGCTTCGACCATCAGCTCCAACATCTTGGAGACTTTAACATCCACCGGGATGCTTCATGTCCCTCATCTGGACTCTTTCGCAACCTCTGCAACTCTCTCTCTCTTTCTATTCTCCCCTCTGGCCCGACTCACTCTGCAGGGCACATTCTGGATGTTCTGATCTACTCAGACCTTCCCCTTTCTATCCCCCTCACCACTCCTCTCTCCTGGAGTGATCACATTTTTCTTTCCTCCCATCTCTCCCTCTCTACCCCAGGCCAAGCCAACTTCAGCACTGCCAACTACCTTCTTGGTCATCCGACCCATGAGGCGTGTGTCAGTTGAGGCTTTCGCTGCCACTCCCCCCTCCCAATCCCCCACCCCTCTCCTCTGGCTGACTCACGTCCTGACACAGCCTTTTCCTGCTCCTCTCTTCCATCTCTGATACTCGTGATGTTCTTACCTCTGTCGTGAGGATCCGCTTGAAGCCCAAAGCCAAGCACAACTCCTGGTATGACTCTGACCTAGTCAACCTTAAATGCAAGTGCAGGGTGGCTGAGAGGAAATGGCTAGCTTCTTGTGCATCCTCTGACAAACTGGCCTTCTGCTTGCCATAAAGGCAATACCGGCTCTCTGTCCGCACTAAGAAGAGAGCCCACAACAAAGCCCGCGTCTCTGCAGCATCTAATAACTCAGCCGAACTCTTTAAAATCTGCACGGAGCTGGCCGATCCTGCTACAGTCTCTACCTCTCCTGTCCCCTCCCAGGCCTTCTGCACGGCCCTGGCTTCTCATTTCATCTCTAAAACCCAGGACATCCTTTCCACCCTCTCGTCCTCTCCTCCGCTTCCCTCTACTCTCTTCTCTACCTCTGGCCCCCATTGTGGCCACCTCTTCTCCCTCTTTGTCTTCCTTTCCTCTGTTCTCCCCTGACAAGATTTCTAGACCAGTCCGATCTATGAAAGTCTCGTCAAAATTGACACCCTTGCCCCCTGCCCTGGCTGACTTCTGCAACCACTCCTTCGCCACTGGAGCCTTCCCTTCCCCCCTGAAGCTCTCTCATGTGCACCCTCTTCTCAAGAAACCCTCAGCTGACCCCCCTGCCCGGCTAACTATCGCCCAATCTCCATCACTGCTTTCCTGGGCAAACTCCTGGAAAAGCTGACCATTTCCCAGCTTAATTTTCACACTGAATCTGTTGGTTGTATCCGTGACCATCAGTCTGGCTTCAGAGCAGCCAGAAGCACGGAAACTGCTCCCCTGAACATCCGTGAAGACCTGCTCTCTAACCTTGATTCTAATCTCCCCTCTGTCCTCATCTTACTCAATCTCTCTTCTGCCTTTCACACGGTCAACCATGCCATCTGCTCAATCGTCTCCATGATAACCTGGGTATCACCGATCAGGCCCTTGCCTGGCTGACCTCATTCCTCTCTGATTGACCCGCCCAGGTCCAACTTGGATCCTTCCTTTCCTCTATCTCACCCTCTACCTGTGGTGTTTCCCAGGGGTTTAACCTCTCTCCCTGGCTGTTCAACCAATACCTGGCACCTCTCGCCCACCGCATTGCCGCTCTCTGTTCCAACTTTCAGTGCTATGCGGATGACACTCAGCTCGTTTTGAGGGTTCCCTCTGCCACCTCTTCTCCTTCTCTCATCTGTCTGTCTGCTATCCAGGAGTGGTGTGCCACCAATGAACTCTGCTTTAATGCCAATAAGACTGAGATTCTCCTCATTGGCACACCTGCACCCACCATTACTCTCTGGCCGGCCTCCATTTACCCCCTTCCTTCTCCCACCTGTGAGAGTAAGAACCTTGTGGTCATCTTCGACTCCACACTCTCCTTTTCTCCTCACATCTCGGACGTTTCTAAGAAGTCAAACTACCAACTGCTCCTCCTCAGAGGTATTCATCATTTCCTCTCCTTCGCCCAGAAGCTCACTGTCTGTAGAGCTCTGGTTCTTTCTAGGCTGGACTACTGCAACAGCCTCTTTCTAAATCTGCCTGTTTCTACTCTTCGCCCTCTGCAACTCATCCAGAACATGACTCCAAGACTTGTCCTTGGTCTCAAGCCCAGAGATCGTATCTCTCCAGCACTGAAATCTCTGCATTGGCTCCCAGTTGCTGCAAGGATTAAGTTCAAGACCCTCTACATTGTCCACTAGGCCTTCTGGGCCTGGATCCTCAATACCTACAACTCTCTCTTCGCAAATGCCTTCTTTCTCGAGCTCTTCGCTCCTCCACCTCCAACTCCCCCAAGGTCAGTCACTTCTCCAAGCAACGAGCTGGTGGTAGATATCTTTTTCTGGCTGGGGCCTCCCTCTGGAACAGCCTCCCTACCTCTCTGAAACTTGAGGAGAACCATCTCCAGTTCCGGAAGCACCTTCCTCTTTGCTTCTGCCTTCTCTCTTCCTCTCCCCTACTGATTTCCTGTCTGATCACTGTTCACCTGGCTACCATCTGATTCGGTCCCAGATCCTTGCCCGCCCAGTTGCACACCCGCACTGCCTCCCGGCTACCCTTGCACTTAGGTCTGTATCTGTAACCTACAGTCCCCCTTACCTGCACTTTTGGACACCTGGGGCCTCATTACGAGAATGGAGGTAATGGAAAAATGAAGGCGGAATGGAAATAGCGGCATCGTTAACGGGTCCGGGGCATTCCGACCAGACAACCCGCCAATACCGGCACCGCCAGTACCATGCCCCCTCATACTGGTATGGGCGCATACACGCACCCCTTCGGGGAGCAAATACCAGCATGCCGGTAATAGGAGGTCATCACAACCCATGCAGACATGCAAATACGGCATCCCGAAAGCAGTAATCGGGGGCTGCACGATGCCGGCCATACAGGCATCGCGGACCACCCGCAAACAGCAATCAGACCCCTTCCTACACCAAAATGCTACCACTCGCTGTTGCAATCATGGCACTAGAGGACATGCCTATACTGCTACAACTGCAGCAACAACAGCAACTCTGACAACAACTACACCCACCCAACAAACTCCCAAACCCCCCCCCAATAAACTCCACAAAATGCTCCCTTTGACCCCCAACCATGTGTCCCACTCCCGTTGTCCGCCCACAAACTTTTTGCTGTCCGGGGTTGGCATTTCGGTGTGCCTTGCACTCCTTCGGGTCTGGCGCACAGGGCTGGTGGGGACTGAGGAAGCAGGTGTGGTGGCTGATGAGTCGGTGGCAGGTTCCACGCCTGCTGCAAGGCGTGTCCGCTGCATGTGGAGCAGGATTGAAGTAAGTACTTGTGTTACTGCCCCCAGACAGTCCGTCATCAGCACAGCCGACGCATTCACAGCGGCTGTGTTTGCTGCAATGGCCGCTGTGGTCCCCGCAATGGCAGTGGCGATTCCCCGCCTGGTGTCCTCTCCATCGGCAATGTACTGCCTCAGGGGCTCCAACATGGCCTCCTGTCGGGCCTTCACCCTCGACAGACGTGACTCGAGGGTGTTGGTGGGAGCTGGAGTGATGGGTGGTGCACTCACGGGGCCTGCATTTTGGGTGCTGTCCTCCTCGAAGGGGCTCAGGTCCAAGTCATGGAGGCAGGGATCAGCAGTGCTGTAGGTGGGTGAGGGCTAGATATGGGGTGGGGGGGGTGGGGTGGACACAGGGCTTGGGCTGGGTGGACATGTCACTTCTGGGACTCCCTCCATGTTCACATTGCCATCCATGTCATCCTCAGTGGTGGCCGGTGCTTGTGGGGACTCCCCTTCAACTGGTGTGGGTGTGGGTGTGGGCTGCTGGTTCTCAAGTGTGTCTCGCTCGGTCAGGCACACTGGCTGTGGGTGTGGCCTGCTTGGCTGCCACGGAGGTGGTGGTGGCAGTAGCCCTTTTCTTTTCATGGGACGTGGATGCCCTCCTGGTTTTGTCTTGCCTGGCATCTTCCTCATCGGTGCCTGGGGGGTAGAAGAGATGCAGGGCATCAGTGATGGTGTTACATGCCAGAAGCATACAATGGTGCTGTACATTATTCATTTAATCATGCATTCATGTCTTTCAGGTGTGTCACACAGGGTATTCTGAGGGGCCATTTTGGCACTCACTGCATGGCAGGTGGCATGCTGTTGATTTGGGGTTTGTGTGATGTGTTACATGGGCACGGTCCAGGTGTGTTGGCTGTCTGTTGGTTATGGGATTGGCACTCAGCATGCATTTCTGTCTGGCAGGGTTTGGCCCGCCATCCGGACTTGGATATGTTAGTGTGGGTGTTGGGACATGCATTGGCTTGTCTAGACTCTCTTCCACATCACTTGTGGGGATGATGCCGCACCCGTCTCCGTCTCCCCGAATCCCTCGATGGACTCTGGATCTATGAAGCTGCCTGCGGTCTCCTCCCAGGGCATCATTTTGGCAGGAGAGTGGGGACCCCCACCTGTGGCCATGGCCTGACTCCTGTTGCTTGCCATGATGTTGCGGACCCTCAAGCGGAGGTCATCCCACCTCTTCCTGCAGTCCTTGACACTACGTGGGGTGGTAATGACCCCGTTTTTACCGCGCTACTCGTAATGAGGCCCCTGCTCTCTGCACTTACCCCTGCACCTGCCATCTGCTGGCGGCACAATTGTTTTGATCCCATGTACAGCACTGCCCCCTCCCCCTTTGCCCTGGCACTTTTCCCCTGGCGCTTTTCCTCTCCCCCTTCCCCTGCACTTGCGCAGTCTCAATGTCCCTTGGCCTAGTAAGGTCGTTGTCTCTGTCCTCCCTCTGTTCACCCTTTCTTGCCTTGTCGTGCCTTGAAACACTTGTGTATAGGCGCGTTACAAATGCCATATCATATCCTCGATGCAGGGTGCTAAAACCAAAACGGATTACAGTTGTTCAACGATAACTGTAATACCCTTGATGTCAATGGTGAAATTGAAGACAGACATCAGTTAATGGAAATCGAATACAGAACACTGCAGTCACACTTATAAACGTCCAGAGGAGTTAATGTTGTTGACCCCAGAAACACAAAAGACAGACAAAACACATAAACATAAGGCTACTTCATGCACAACTGCTAGAGCGGAGGTAGAGGGCTTCCATTTCTCACACTAAAGAAGAAAAGTGCCATAGATCTTTCTGAATCAGAGGAAGAAATAGAACCGAAAGGTCAGGAAGAAATGGAAAAATGAACAGTTCCATTGAACTATAAATAGGATTACCTCCTTTAAGGAGTAGAAAAACATCCTTTTAAAAGACAACAGCACTTTAGTGACTGTACTGAACCCATTAAAAAGTCAAATATAACTCTTTTCTAACTCTAGAGGTTTCAATATGGGGCTTGAGTTACCGCTATTCTGGTGGTTAGAGTTGGATTGTGTGGTGTTTTATTTTTTTGAAATGAGAAACAATCATGCACACAAATGGCCATGGCAGGGTCATTCGGTATATGGCAGAGCGGTATTCACTGTCCAGTATTTCTCTGTAGTGCATTTGTAATTGTGCGTTTGTCTAGAGGGTATATATTTAAGCATTGTTGTAATTAGTACTGTGTTTTCCTTCCTTTTTTAGACCTTTATTTGTGCAGAATTCACAAAGTGGTGGCCTACGGTATGGTCCACTGGCAGGGGCATTTCAGGGTTTTGTGAGGTACATTAATTCTTTTCTTTTCTAGTGGGTTCCCCCCATGGGTTAGAGCACCGATGGTATCACCCCGCCTGGTAGAAGCCGGCGTGTTGGAAGTGAGGCGCGAATCAGTGTGTGCTGTGTGTGTGTGTTGCATTTTGCAAACAGGCCTGGCCTCTCACCTCGAGGAGTGCTGAGGTGAAGTAGGGAATGTGAAGAATCTGAGGGCGTCCTTGCTTCTTGGACCCTGGGATGGATATGCGAGGGGGAAGTGGGAGACTTGGGGGGGGCGGGGGGGGGGTGGGGAGAAATGAGGCCCCCTTGGGTGAGACACAGTAACCCCCATTTCCTGTTTCTAATTAATCGAATATCCCCCAGGCCTTTGTAGGTTATTACCAGTCCTTCTCTATCTTTTACATAAATCATCTTCCAGTAAGTCAGGTACTGGGATGGAGAAGAGACACACCAGAGTCATACATCCTCTCTTTTTTCATTCTTACTCGCACAAGGACCACTTAGATACTCAGGCGAGGAGGCCACCATTAACACACAACACAGACTGGACGAAGAAACATGAACGGTCTAGTTGTTGAGCTCATAATGGGAACAGGAACATTTGAAACAGGCACAGCTAAGAGGCTTCGATAGAGGCAAGTAAAGGTGGTGGCGAGAAGTGAACTCCCCAAGACGCTTAGAGAGCGTGATTTGGTGCAGCGCGTGAGAAGGGTTCCTTGGCGGTCTGCAGTGGAGCTGAGAAAGCAGTGCGACATGGATCAAAGGTACTGTGAACGTTGGAGAGACTCCTGACCGCTCACAGATGCAGGACTGCTGACTGCAGTTTACCATAGATCCAAAGTAAGCAACAGGAAAGTGAGGAATCCATGGAGGACGCCGTATGCCAGAGGGAACCAGCGCGAGCAGACCGCAAGCGGAGATGGTTCTCTCGAAACCAGCAGAAATTGGTAAACCTACCGTGGGAAGGTTGGTGAGTCCGCCTGGGTGAAAAAGGGCCCCCTGACACGGTGGATGGGCGGTTTAGTGCCAAAGACATTTAATTTTGAATATCTGGATTAAATATAAGGAAACCAATATGAAAAAGTAATTAACATGATTAGAAGCCGTAAAAGCAAGCATCGCCGAGAGTCAAATAAGCAAGCATTGCCACGAGCCAAGAATAGTTGTGCAAAAAAACTATAATAGTAATAAAGCACGTATGCAATTGAAACCTGGTAAAAGGGCACCAGATGCTTTGATCAAGAAAACTGAAACAGAGAATAAGTTTCCTAGTAAGAAAATGTACTGGGAAACGTGTTGGTCTTGCAAGTGAAAACTACTAAATAAATGAATGATGGCTAAACAAGTGATGATAAAGCTTCAAGGGCACTTGAAAGGATACTAAGTGAAGCCTCAATGTGAAGCTGAAACTGTGTCAAGATACCTATGAAACAGATCCAAGTAAGGTGTGTTGATTGCGTGACCTGTAATGGGCAGGCCATGTAGGATATGACAACTGCGCCTCGACCGAATACACCCACCTTAGGAAAATCCACTTTGTGATTGAATAAAGAAAAACCTGTGTAAATTGAAATTGATTAACTGAACTTTATAAATTGGTGAAAGGTCACCAAACCTAAAGAGCTGAGAAATATTGCAAGGAACTGTGTTATTTTGAAACCGTGGAAGCATTGAATATCCCAAAGAATTGTTATTTTGGAACATTGGAAGACTTAAAGCTTGGGGAAGGGAAACCCCTCTTTTGTAAAGTGAACTATTTGAACCTTGGGGAAGGGAAACCCCTTTTCCACCTGAGAGATGGAAGAAGCTCTGAACTTTTAAAACATGTTTGTTTTAACACTTCTCATTTTGTACTGACATCCCTACACATTGTGTACAATTAGATGTGAGGGCAAGAATAGGTTTTGCACACTGACATGTGCTTTGGACTTCCTGACACAGACTAGCATTAGTTTCATTTAGGTGGGGAAGTACCACTTTAGCATAGGGCAAGTTAGGCCTTTTTCCAACCCTCATTTTTAGTTAATAAAAGTTTCTCTCAAAATTCTATTCAGTTGTCTGTGTTTACTTCATGATACCTTCACAGCAAGGGTTGGCCGGTCGGGTTTTCAATCTGCCGGTTTCCCACCCACTGCCCACCATATTTGCTCTCTCCTCACAGACGTGCATAGAACAGGGCTTCTTACAGTGTTCAACAGAAAAGAGGTAAGAGGGGTGGATCTCCCTATTTAACCGAATTCTATCCTTTTCTTTATAGTTCCTTGTCTTTAGTTTGTAGTCTCCATTATGCCAGCTCACTGAAATGTTCTGGTGGCCTAATATAGGGAGGTTTTGTTCAATGGCTCCCAGGGCATTGATAACCATTGTGTCCCAAGTCCCATTAGGATTATACCACGTTGGACAGCACAGAGTAAGGTGGTCGCTGTAGGCAGTTCAAAACGTGGATCGAGGCCTGCCTGGGCTTCCACGTTAAAGCTACTTTGCAAATTCTAACACACAGTTCACAAAACAGTTCACGCTGGTCCCCCTCTGCCAGGCCAAACCGTTCACAGTAAAATGAAAACACTTGCAGGGGTTACTTTCCCCAGCTTGATTCACATTCTTTAAGGGTTCCCTTCCGCTAACGTATTTCACCTTCAGTCTCCCTCATGTCACTCACCGTCAGGGGAACCCGGATGAAGGGTTAGGTGAGCACTGGACTCTTGTTCAGTCCAGTTGATTGAAGAACCTGGGTTATTCCTTAACCCAGGTCTCCGCACTTGAGGGAGCTCTTTCTCCTGATATGCCCCTCTGATGTGTAAAGGTAACAGGCAGAGGGGCAAATCAAACGAAAGAGCGGGAGAACACACCACCACGGTACCAGGCTGCAAAGGAAAGCAATAAGATTACTAAGGGTTCAAATACTGTGAATAGATCTCTTTCGCCTTCAAATATTGACCTGATCCCGCTATATAAGGCGTTAAAGATGGCGGCAGTACAGGGACCCAGACCCCTAACAGGAAACAAGATATGAATTGCTATCTATGCTATGAGCTTTGTAAACAATAGGCCTCTATTGAGAGTAGAACAGTTTCTTACAAGTGGGTAAAGGAGTTGTGGCTGAGGAGAGGAGGATGGTCGAAGTAAGCAGAACCCAGCTGAGTGAACCACGGCAGGATAAAACAACAAAAAGGGAAGGTTAGTTAGGATCTTACCCGGGCGGAACGAGATGCGCACTACATCCGAGTTTGTGCACTTGATAACCACAGCAGAGCGTCCCGTTGGTGCACAGGTGTTAGAAACAGAAAAGTTCCCAGAGAGATCAAGTGTCTGTGAGGAGTTGGGGTTTGCAGAATGAAAGCAGAGGAGTCTGCACAGTAACTCGGAAAGGGCAAGAGTGACCGCTTCAGACAGAAAGCAGAATGGAGTCTGCGAGAGCGAATAGTAAAGACAATGACAGGAGGTCTATGCGGGTCGTGAGTTCCAGTGACAGGCAAGCTTGCAACTACGTGGGTGTTTGCACAAAATCAGCAAGCGTATGACAGTCCAAGGACAGTCAGGAGTTAGGCAACAGCGAGAGTGGTAGTTACAAAACAGCAAGCCTAGTGAAGTCCATGGACAGGTAGGAGTTTGACAGCAGCAAGAGCGGTACAGTACCAAATCAGCATGCATATTCAAATCCAAAAGGCAGGCGCGAGTCACGGAGTCAGGATAGCAGAACAAAAGTGCAGCAACAAGGTAGTGAACAACTACAATCAGAAGCAGCGACTCTCAGCAATGTGCATGCTTTTATTCAAACACTGCAGGCGAAAACTGCCGCTCTCGGCAGCTGACCCGATCCCGTTACCATGTTTGGAAACCATTGCAACCTGTCTTCCAGAGTGCAGCGTTGTTGCGGCAGAACATTTCCAGGGCAACCGCCACCTATGTAAAAACAGGGCAGAAAAATGCTGCATCCTGCAGGGAGCGAGCCCACGAACCCTGCAAAGGGAAGCCCAGAGACAGGCACGTTATCCCGCAAACGTAACACCTCAGTTGGGCTCGGACCGATTTCTGATGTCGAAGACTTTAGTGCTTGCGTGGCTTCTTTTCTACAAAACCTCTGCAGGACCACTTTGACTTTTCCAGTTTGCAATTCCCACTCCTTGATTATTTACCCAAGTGCTTCCTGGTCTGCACAGTTCACTATATTATAACACTTAAGTTCAACATTCACCTTTTCTCTTTGCCCTCGCCTCGGGGTCAACTTCAATTTGCTTTACAGTTAATTCACTTTATCGCTACCAACTTTTCACCTTTCACAGAGACTTTCAGGTGGGCTACTTCCTTTCGCCGGACCACTCCTTTACCCAGGATCGCTGACCTTCCAGCTATTGTTACTTCAAAGTTCATTTGCATGTCTGCTTTTCCTTGCGTCTCATCCACATGCATGTAGCCTTCATTTATGCAATATATTGTTGCCACTTGTGAGGAACTCATGGTGACAACAAGTAAGACAGACGCAAGAGATCACAGGTCAAGGGTGTTTATTGAACAATGAATGTTGTATGCGGGTTGGAAAAACGCATTATCTAAACCTAAATCTACGATGGGAGCAAGCATCAACCATCAAATGAAAATAGGGCAGTCCAAGTGGTGTCATGTCAAAACAAAAAGGGCCTGTACTAAGAAACCTATTGCCAAACCTCACAACTAATACAAAAAGGGGTGTGGGATCGTTCTCAAGAAAAGAAAGAAGTGTTCTTAAATAATATGTCAGGGTGCAGTAGCCTGGGTCTCCCTTCCCCACGTTTTGGACACGGGGCAAGATGGGAGCTTGAAGCACAGTACAGTCTCTGGCTTCTCCAGCACGAGACGACAGTTCCAATGGCAGCTCTCAGTACACCCTCTTGGGCTTTTCTGGAACGAGATGATAGTTAAGCTTTTAACGCTCAAGCTTTCAGTTATCGGGGTCGTCGATAGCCAAGTCTCATTTTACTTGAAAGTCTCTTGCATTCGAGGACCTGACATGTTCAAACAACAAAACAAAAGTTCCTTTAGCAAATGAACATTCTTTTACAATGTTCACTGGGTGATGGGTTCACCCCTGTATCCCCCTCTTCTGGGTGCTGACCCTTCACAATCGTATGCCAAAATATATCACAGTTCCTTTATCAATAAACTTTGGGTGAAAGCAACACCCCTGGATCCCCCTCGTTCGGGCTTGGACCTTCTTCCCTTTTTATCATCTCGGATGATGGCTTCACCGCTGGATCTCCCTTGGTCGGGCTCAGACCCCTCTTGCCTTTCTATATTTTCGGGTGATGGCTTCACCCCTGGATCTCCATCGGTCGAACTTGGACCCCTCTTTACTTCACATTCATATTTGTCCAATATTGTTGGGATTCACTTCCCTTTCATTGACAGTGATTGTAGATCAAAGTCTTTCGATTGTACAGGAATTTTGCTTGACCCTCTGTAGGATCACTTTGACCTATTTCGCTGGCCCTCTTACGGCAATCTGGTACTAATAGTTTCTCTCATATGGGGCTCGAACATTCTCTCTTGAGTTAGCTCCCACGTGGTGCTGCTTTCCCTCTGTAGCTGGTCTCCCCTTCACACTTTTAACAGTTCATTTAAAGTTCATCAGCTTTGGTTCAAAACTTGCCACTTTGCGATTCTCACTCATCATAGCCCGGTTCTTATCATTTATCCTCTCGACTCACCGGCTGTGTCAAACCGCTTGGCTGTTGCCTTTCTGGAGTCACGACCATTGACATCTGCTGCAGGTCACTTGTGCTATTGTTCGCGGTCTTGGGCTATCGTCCGCGAAGGCTCTGCGGGCATGGGACAAAAAGGGCAAGGTCACTTCTCGCCACCCTCTCTTCCTGCCACCTCTCTATTTCTTTTGAAATGCCACGTGGTAGCCGTCTCGTCGTGCTGTCTGCTGTACTTGCCTTGTTCGTATTGTGCTCTCTTGCTCCACCTTTTATCCATGTGGGCAAAAGGAAGGGCCGTCGGGTGTGTGTGGTCTAGGTTAATTGCCTGACTTGGCCTGACCCTTGTATTAGGACATGTCAGGTCCTGGTGTTCTATCGGGGAAAAAAAGGTGATAGAGTTTCTGGGTCTTCTACAGGGTCTGAAGGGAAAGAGGTGTTTCATGGAGCAAAAATACTCGTATGGGGGTTTGTCTGAATATGAAAAGGCCAGGTTTTTTAGGGATTGTGAACATGGTAGCTGTTGGTTACATTTAACGGGGAGTTTGCAAAATGATAATCAGTGGGATAGGATCGTTGGGGTTTGTGAGGCATACAGGAATAACTGGGATCCTGAAATGAACACCAGGGA
This sequence comes from Ambystoma mexicanum, assembly GCF_040938575.1. NCBI lineage: Eukaryota > Metazoa > Chordata > Amphibia > Caudata > Ambystomatidae > Ambystoma > Ambystoma mexicanum. Next base: position 1,172,632,686 of record NC_090927.1, on the reverse strand, counting down.
TTCTGGGACCGGTAGTGTTTTGTCCTGGTAGACTGGGTGTTCAGAAAAGAATAATCAGAAGGACGTGAAAGGGAATGGTTGAGAGTTTTCGGGTAGAAAGCGAGAAAGCAGGGTTTCTGTGAGATGTGGTTTTGAACTCTAGTAGGGTTCGTTTTCTCAGGGAATTTTCCAGTTGGGGGTTTGTTTGGTAGATTTTAATACAGGAGATTTTATAAGAGAAAGAGGGTCAACTGTGGCACAGCCCTCAAAGGTCTCGGGGATCTCTCTATCCTCGTCTTCATCCCCGGTATCATACCGCATCCCAACTAGGATATTCCCCTGGGCCCAACCCTGCGTTACCTTACCCAGGTGATCCTCCCTCACTGGTCCACCCCCAGGAACTGGATCCATCAGCAATAGCCGTGTCCTGGCCACCTGAATAAGGTTTTACTGAGAGAATACCCTCCGGTTTCTCACATACTTCAATCTTTCTTCAGCACACACCGTTCTCGCAGGTTGCTTGCCAACTCACCGGCTGTGTGTGTTTCTTTCTTGTCTTCCAGTTTGTGAGTCAAGGTCAGTACCACAGGTTCAGCCTCACCTCCCCAACCCGGTCATTCACCTGGGAGGGTGGCTGGAGTCCTTGAAACACAATGCAGCCTTCTTATTTGGGATTCGGCCTTCTCCACGTGTCTTTCACTGCCTTTTGGAGGCAACAACCTCCTGCATGGAACTCCCGTGTTTCTTAACCCGTTGCTCTCGTCCCTCTGTCCGTTACTCTGCTCCAGTAGGTTTGCCTTACCCCCAGAAGTTCTGCACTTACTCATGTTCCACCTTGCTCAGAGTGTCTCTCTAGGTTCCGCCTTTTATCCGTATGAGGAGAGCTAATTGGTATCAGATGTATGCACTTAGAGTGAAATACCTGACTTTGCCTGACTTTGCCTGACCCAGTTAGCGGGACATGGCCAATGTGATGTGTACAAGTTAGCGTGTGTACTCTGTCACCCTCTTCCTCGGCATAGTGTTTGTGTGGAAAAGGGGGTGGTTGGGACATTGGAGAATCCCATGAAATGGGAGGGATCATGGGTATGGAAAGGGAGAAATACGGCATCTCACCATCAGCTGCCTCACCCCCACTCCTTGATGACCCCTCTCCCAGGTGATCCTCTGGCACTGGTCCAACCCAGGAGCTGGATCCAAAAGTGATGGCCACCTGGATGAAGTCCCAGAGGACTAGCGGGTGAGAGCCCCTTTGATTTCTCACAGAGACCATTTTAATTCCAGTTCACACAAGCCATCCCTGCACAGAGCAGCCTAGTTGGGGATTTCACACTGATCCTATGTTTTAGGTTTCCAATATTTTCTCATCCTACCTTTGAGTTCAGCAGCCTTTTCACAATGACTGCCAACCCCCCTAGGAGAGGGTTTTCCATTTTTCACACAAGGCTGGTGGCTTTGGAGTTTCTGGTCACTGACTAGAGCTAAGGTCAGGGTGAAAGTGATTTAATGGATCTCATTTGTGTTGTATGTTTGTGGGTGTCAATAATGTGTGATGTGGTAGCCTGAAGCTACCAGGGTTCCTTCGGGGACAGTGGCCTAAGGGAGCTCACCAACTCCTACACTATTTGGAAACACAGTGTCAGTAGTTTGGCTGGAGAGCACAGGGCAAAAGCTGTATCTCACAGTATGCACTGTAGATTACGGTAGATTCCTGAGGCAATGCGCCATATAACAGAAACTGGGTACACAGATACCATGCTGATCTGAGTTGAGACAGGTATTCACAGGAACTGCAGGAGCAGGAGCTGGCTGTAAGTAACGGGACAGAGAGAAAGCAAAGACTAGCATATAGATTGGACAACACAGATTGATCAGAATAAAGGATGCACTGGAATATGATAAGGGGTCTTGAAGAGAGGGTCCCTCTCCCCCATGAACATGACGCCCCGATGAGTCAAAAATGACAGTCACTCACTATTTGGCCCGGGACCCAGGGGGACCACTGACTGACACGTGTGCGGAAACATATTCTCTATCAGCCATTCAAACCTTATCCAGTAAATGTCTTTATGGTTACAGGTGCTTCAACATTGGTCGTGGACCCAAGTGCCTCGATGGATGACATTGACTAATGCAGAGAAACCACTGTGCTGATCATTATTGACACCACGACATAGCCACATTAGACATCAAGTACACTCGCAACCTTGTACAACGTTACACAAACACCCACTTGTCTACACATGCTTACACAGTTCTGTAGAGGATAGATAAATATACATACTGTCAAAAGCTTTTGTTAGTTTTCTCATTGCCCAAGTGCAGAAACGCAGAATGCAAGGTAATGAAGAGATGCAGAGCAAGCTTGCAGATGCTTATGGCAACTAACCCTATAGAACTACATAAGGAGCCTGCTAGGTCCAAATACGACTAACCTATAGGAAACATAGCAGGATATAGACATGTAGCAATCATAGTATAAGTATACCCCAGATCACATAAGGCCACAAGCCACAGGACGAGAGAAGAGGGCAAGCAGAACCAGGCTGCACAGAACAGGAAGGCCAGGACTCGCAGCCAAGGCCAGAGACAAGCATCACATTCCAAACGTAAAAAGACAAGGGGCCATCTGCATAAAAACAGAATAAATTATAAATTGCCGACCAGAAGAGCTTGAATTTGTGGTCCTCAACCATGTGATGCCGCTGAGCTGGACAATGGTCATTCACCCGCGGTGGGAAGATGAGCAGTTCTCAACAACACATACACAAAGGGAAACATGAACAAGTTAACAACGTTGCAACATGGAGAGCACTCTCACAGGCAAACGTGGTATTGTTATCAGATACATTGGGAACACATAGTCATTCCCATTACCTTGAAGAGGTGCACAGAGTGCTGACAACAGAGCTGGGTCCCAACCCTGGGGAGACCAGTTCTAGCCAATCAGGGGAGAGAAATCCAGGGGTGGATGGCTAAGGCAAGGGCCAATGGTAATCCTGTGACCCTGCAAAAATGTAATAGTTTCTTGGGGAAGGGGCAGTTCAGCCACCTAACATGAGGAGGGCAAGAAAGTAAGACCCATAGGGGCAATCTATACTGTATACCACTCCGATCACCCAACCAAAATGTCGGATAGGTTTTTCGGAGAAGGGTCCATGTTGTGATGGTACTCTGCAACAAAAAAGCTTGGCACAGGTTTGGGAGCAGTGACTCTGGAGACTTTTGAATGTCCTGTACGATCCCTGTCAGTTTTTGTAATAAACCAAAGTCTAACTTGCCCTTGGCTGAGTCCTCTGTTTGTTCTGGGGGCAAGGTTGTTGGGCCTTGAGAGCTGAACGGGTAAGCTTGTATTAACCCCCAGACCTCTGGCATACCAGACCTCACCAGCAAGTTGGTAGCAGAGGATTGGTTTACTACACCCATTCGGCATAAGATGCTTCTTCCGCCGCAGTGCCTGGAGGGCTGCAGAGCGACTCACAGACTCTGAGTCCGATGGGATGTGCACCCTTGTGCAAAGGCTGTCAGGAGCCGGCTTGGAAATATCCTACCTGCAGTCCATGAGGGGTCCAGCAGACCAGAAGGGTGGCGTGGCAGCTTTGGGGTAGCCGAACAGCGTCAGTGGATCACAGAGTGACTAAGCCACACGGCAACTAAGGGGAGTGGGACAGTAACAGTGGGTGTGGGGTGGTAATGAGTATTGTATTATATGATCGTTTATTTATAAAGCACCTATACACAATGTGTTTCAAAACACTTCAAGGCACGGGAGGTAACAAAGGAAAATACAATGACATTCTTACAGGCCATGAACAGTATGGATATGAAATTAACTATCATACTCAGCCTGACAACAATTCAGATAGTGCAAGAGCTAACACATAGATAAGGAAGGGAGGGGGAGAGTGGGAAGGAAATGGAAACAGACAGGCGACTACCGTACTAGGTAGTTATATTGTCTAGTAGTGTTGAGTATTGTGCAGCATAGTAGGGAAAGGAGCGGAGGCAGTTGTCATTTCTCTCGTTAGGGCACATTCAGTCTTGAGGAAAAAGATTCTGGTCAATAACCCAACTATTGACTTAAGGGCACGGATTACTGAAGTTATGTGGATATTTGATTCCCTGTGAATTGGGCATTTTAGCTCGGGTCATGGATGATGGTATCCCCCTGTAAAGGCTTAGCAAAGGAAGCTGGCCTAGATTGCGGACAGTGTTCATCTGGTTAAGTACAGAGGAGGCGTTTTAGCTGCAAGGCAATGCTGTAGGTACAGATTGGACACGAAAAATATTGGTATCCCATGTTAGGAGACAGGAATACAGCTGTGGGTTCATGTTGGGGTTTTGTAAATGTTTGTATAACTGGACATTAGCAGTGTGAGAGTTGTAAGTGATCTCTAGCACTCCCTTGTTTAGTGAAGTGGTGACATCACCCATCAGGTCTGTGCATAGGACTCGGAGAGCACGAGAAGTTATAGAAGTTGATGTAGAGAAACTTAAAATTGACAGAGGAGGCTGTTCGGTGGCGGTGCGTGGAAGGCACATGTGTGAGATTGGTGGGTATGCCTGAGGAGGCATAGAGTTGCAGAAGGGCGGCGCGCAGAGCACGCCCAACAGGTTGTTTTGGGGCCAGAGAGGCTTGAGAAGAATTGTTGAGAATTTGTTTTTGTGATATTCCTGAATCTGAACTGAAAATAATAATTGTGCTTGTGTAATAACAGAGTGCCGAAAGCCTCAACTTGATGTCAAGTAAGTATAAAAGCAATATATCAAGGAACGTGTGGGGGGATATGCCCCTCCAGCACCTGTGTAAGGTTCTTCGGGGATAGAAGGACAAGATTTGTAAATATAGCGCCGAATGGACGAAAATCACAGAGGGTAAATTGATTAAGCCATGGCCACAATGCAGAAGTTTCTCCAAAAAAATGTGCAGCAACCATTACAGGCACACATATACAAAACGCCTATAAGGGGAAGAAGTTGGCCAATCGTATGGCGATATTTGAGCTCTGGAGAATGTTCCAGGAGGACAGGGGGTGGGGGTAGTAGTGAGGCGTCAATGTATGCTGAGCCTGTGCGAGACACCGGGGGCAGCGCCCTTGTCCCTCCTCTCCTCCACCTTCTCCTTTATCCTCTACCAAATACCAAGGAGAAGTGGTCAGACAGACAGTGGGCAGAGAGCACGCGCCAAAGCCCAGACGAATGCCAAGAAGGGGTTAGAGTGTATACAATCAAACCAATGGGTAGGAGAGCAGATACTTCTGAAATTGGATGGGAAAGCAACGGAAGAATCAACAGGGGCGACTAAAGAAATGGAGGGTCATAGGGGGAGCAGTGAAGCGTGAGACTGGGCGAAGATAAAGGAAGAAATAGAAAGAAAGGAGAAGGAAGAAGAGGAGGGATGTGAGAGAGCACATAGGGACAAGCAAAGGGAAGAAGAGTGAGATCGGGAGCAGCGAGAGATGTGGAGAAGGAGGGAGCTCAAAGAGAGGCAAAGGGAAGAAGGAAAAGCAAGTTTTAGTGAGAAGGTAATGGAGAAAGTGGGAAATAGAGCAACTCGTTTGAGAGCGCAAACGCAAAGAGGAGGAGGAGGAGGAGCAGGAGGAGGAGCACGCAGTCAGATACATAAGAATAAAGTGGGGAATGGGCATGGTAGACGACAACGCAGGAGGAGGTAGGCGAACCAGACAGCATTACCACACAGGACAGGACTGCCACTCCATCAGACAGGACAGACGTGGTATCCTTCGAGAGAACAGGTACTGGGGACCTGATTGATTTTAAAGGGAAGCTCAGCGAAGACATGAGCTCTAGGAGGCTGAGCTTTGCAGATGATTTCGACAGTGATATGGACACCAAGTCAGACTGGGAGCAGAGGGAAGGGAGGATGAGGGAAGGGGGGCAACCCAAGCATCGGTCAACGGGGAAAAGTGCAGATAGAAGCGTGACATGGGAAGTAGGAAACACAGGGGGATTTGGGGTGACGAGCACAATCGATTACAACAGTCCAGAGAGTCATCACGCAGTATGGACAACCTGATCCCACACATGCAGAGGCTTAGGGATTTTCCAGGTTGAAGTAAGGGGGAGCCAGCAAAGGCATGTACTGACATTAAAGACGGCAAGAAACCTGATAGGCAGACCAGGCTGACATGAGGGGCGAATGGGGAGATCGGGTTCACACAGTTACACTTACTGGAAAAGGGAGGGAGACAACCTTAATACATACCATGGAAACACATAGACAAAGAAAACTTTAGGTGTATCGTACCCTTGTTAACCGTGGGTGCGGGGAAATGGATATTTGAAATGTAAAGGATGACAGCGGGACAGAAATTAGCATTGGGGGACGTAAAGGGGCTACTCGTGGCAATCCTCAGGGAAGCCGCTGATGACTTATGGAAAAGGGCGGGATACCCAGGAGTAACCACCCAGGGTGATGCGCCATTTGCTAACTGCTGAGCACAAACTGCACGATTTCCCTGCAAGATGCGGAAAACTACCACTAAATTGCCGCATACTTCTGCTGGGAAAATACCAGCCCATTTTAATGCAGGGAGCCATCAAGGAGGTGCTACGAATTATTTAAACGGGGGCATTTATTTGCTTTACTTTCTAGTTCCTGAAAAAGACTAGACATAAAGACCAATGTTAGACCTAAGGCCAACAAACAAACATGCCAAACCCCACACATTCAGGATGACTTAACTTTAGGATGTTATTCTCGATCTAAAGAAAGGCGATTATATGGCAACATTAGATATGAAAGATGCATACTTTCATAATTCAATGTTCCAAGGTCATCACAAATATCTCTATTTCAAAATAGTCCAGACATTTTCCATTCAAAGTACTTCCTTTTGGGATTGCATCGTCACCTTGTTGGTTCACCAATGTGCTAGCAATAGTATCAGCGCAAATGCAGCTTAAAGGAATTCCAATATACCCTTATCTGTACGACTGGTTAATAACAGGAAAGGGCACAAAACATTGCCTACTGCCTAAACTGGAGACAATACATTTACACAGATTGGGATTTTCAACCAACAAATATAAGTCAAGCCTAAATCCAAGCCAAAACCATTCCTAGGAGCAATGGTAGATAAACAGATGGGCATTGTTTATTCCTCGCAGGAAAGAGTGCAAACTCTGCTAGCGCACACTTCACGTTATATGCCTCGTCAGACACTCAATCTTTTCAGCATGATGGGGTCATGAATTTTAATAGTTCCACATGCAAGACTCAACATGCGCCCCATACAAGAACGGCTAGCACAACAGTGGTCTCAGGGAACGGACGATTGGGGAATAGGCGAGTGGTATTATCTAGTGTGGTCAGCAAAAAAATTGTCATTGCAATATAATGGCGAACAAAAGAAGACCTGAAGAAGGGGATACATTTTGTCAACTCTTACATACAAATAACTAACAACGGATGCATCATTGAGCAGATGGGGATGCATTGTCAACACCTCATCATATAGGGGAGGTGGTTCACACAACAAGTAAAACTTCACATAAACGTGCTGGAGCTCCTAGCAGTCAAGATGGCACTGAGCTCTTTTCAAAGGATGTTTTTTCATTGTGTTTTATTGTATTGTGTTTAATAAACCTTACACATCAATGTTTATAAAACAAAAAATAACATAAAAAGGAGAATCTAAAGAAAACACAGACATAACCAATCTATTGGGCCATCACATTTTACCATTAAACATATAACTAGTTAATTTAATCAACAATATACAGTACTTTTAAGAAAAGTATAGCAGTTGTAAAATCATCACAACCCAATTAAAAAAATATATAATGCACAAATCTAATAGTGTCAAAAAACGAGACTGGTTTAAAAGCTAGTATCCACAACCAAAAGTTAGTTTGAAAAAGAATATCCAAGTCATACATATAATGTTAAATATTTCTTACTCCGAGGCAGGAGATTTGGAAACATGATGAAAAGATGCTCCAGTACATTCATTATTGTTAAAGAAGAGACAGTCGCTTCAGCCACAGAATCTTTTGCCTTGTATTGGTTACTTCATGTGTTTAAAGGAGGTTAAGTGTAATCCATAGGAAAGTGTTCCTCCAATTTATATTTGGGAATTTTATACGGTAATTGTTAAATTATGTTGTACATTTTACCTCCCTGCAGCCATGGTAAAAAAAGGTCATAAGGATTTTTGGAGTTGTTGGTGTTGCACTAATCATGATTCCTAGCAGACATTTGGATTGTCAAAGGGCAATATGAGAAGGAATTCAATTTTACATTTACTTCATTTAATGACAATTTTTAGTTGTTTACTCATGAGTTTAGAGCCATGCATTTCTTATTGGCAACCAGTAATTTAAGATCCACTAACATAGAATGATCTGTGAATATGAAGATCGTTCTATAAAAGGAGATTTATTGCCATAAAATCAATGCTTGTTTATGGATTTCATTTATAAAGCGCACATACAACCCGGAGGCATTGAGGCGCTGTTGCAGTTGCAAGTCAGCGAGGCACACTTAGTCATACAATAAAGTATTATTGGAAAGGCCAGGAGCAAAGGTAAAAATTAAATTGGTTACATAGAGACATGGGATTCGCATACATATTGGTCGTACTGTACATACTGAAGTGGGAGAATTGGAGAATGAGGCGTTTATGTTGTAATGATAAGCCAAGTTCAAATGTTAAAACAACCATAGGTACACGTTTGGGTAGTTCCAGCCAGAATATCCAAACTGTTGAATTTCTGATGCATATAACGATGATGCTACTACCTTGTCCTTGTAGAAATGAAGTAAGAGAAGGGTTGAAACTCGTCCCCAAATTTCACATTGATTTTTTTTTTAAAATGTGTGCAGTGAATGGGGTGGGATTTGGTTACTTAGCTGTCTATGATTCCATGAAAAAGCAGGGTGGGCGATGTGCCTCTACTAATACCAAGCCTCTCTGTAGCATTCCAGAGCGAAAGGGTGGGGCTTGAGGTGTTGTCGGGACCCTGATGCCCCACAGGTTTCTGCAGGCACAGCCTTTCTCTGGACCTTTCCTTTTGGGGGGCCTTGCTATGATGTGTTGACAAGCAGCGCGCAAGGAGATGGGGGATGCAGAGAGGGTGCATGGGGTTGGTCAGATATGTTTTTAGCAAGACTAAACATGTGTGTCACTAACCCCTCTGTTGCGCCACTCTCTCTTTAATCCAATCAACACGTAATCCCTGTGTGAGCAACTCTGGGGAAATTCATCACGTTATGACAAAAATACAGTTCATATAAATTCCAAGTACAAAGACTTCTCAAACATTAATATTTTCCTTACGTTGATAGTAATAGCTAGTTTAACTTCGTTTAGGAAGAATGTGACAGATCTGTTAGGGTGATTTAGCTTTAGCGACAACATATCAATTTGTGTTATAGTATATTTTTTGTAGATCGAATAAAAGTGACATAGCCATGAAGAAGCTCGCTAGCCTCCACTAAAATACAGTTGTGGGCTATGCGAAACACGTGTCTGCTGTCAATTTGGAGACAATAAACTCAACACAAGGAATATATGAATGTTTGTGAAGTCTTTGTACTTGGAATTTATATTAACTGTGTTTTTGTCATAACGTGATGAATTTCACAAGAATTGCTCATGCATGGATTACGTGTTGATTGGATTAAAGAGAGAGTGGCGCAGTAGAGGGGATAATGACACACATATTTAGCTTTGCCAGGCTAGTCCTAACAGGTCAGAACTTCACGTCACCCGTGCAGCCCCGTGTTTTGTAAATTAAGGATTTTGTGATATTGGCGGACAGATTATACCCATAATAGCGCAGGGTAGTTAGTCTACCTTGAAGGACCCTGTTTTTTGTTCTTAATAATGATTTTAGCAAGAGGTCTTTTTGTGAAGGTGAACTTGGTTGTAGCCAGAGCCTGGGAGTGGCAAAAATGGTTTGAGGAGTGGAAAGTCACAGGGAGTGATACTGAGCTCACTGGGGAGGGCACAGTGGTGCTATGCTGAGAACTGAGCAGCTGCAGTAAAAAGGATCCCTGTGTGCCAAAACTGAATGGAACTGTGATTGCAAAGGCAACTCCTAGTTGGCCTAATTAATGCAAAACTCCTCCACATTATAATAAATGGTGGAAGGTCCCTTAAGCTAACAAATTGTGCTGTTTTGTTTCATGCCACCAGCGTTGCCAGTTACCGTGCTAACTAGATATTTGATTTCCAACACCCCCCCCCTTTCGCTGTCTTGCTCTTGCGTTATTTTGTGTAGGAAAGGTTTTGTCATATTTGGTGGAGCTTTGCACCACCAAATTGCAGCCAAAGCTAAAGAAAGGTTCAGTAACCCCCAGTACACTAATAGTATTGTGCTATTGACTTTATTGACTTGCAAAATTAGCCAATTTGCAACTTGCCCACAGCAAATCACAATGGGGACCCATCTAAGATGCTTTCTAACTTTGGCTCTGTGAGAAATCAACTTCAAATCCCTCAAGGAGGGTGATTGCTCATCAATCCTAACATCATGAGTTTAAAAACACCATATTGAACCACAGTGATTTGAGAAGTTTTAACAGTAATGTGGCTGTAACTTGTTTTTGTATGAGATGAGGTCTCAAAAGCAGTGTTTTTTCCCCAGAAAACGTTTGAATTGGGCTATGCCACACCATTAGGTTTATTAACATATTTGATAGCATTGCTGCAATATATCGTTTGGGAATTTACACTGAGAGTTGGTGGAAATAAAATGAGATGATGTTGGGTCCAATTAATAACGAGAAGTAAATACCACGTGATCGACCGACTTCTTATGTCTTTCACGTATTTTGTTTGAATAGTCAAAAATGATTTGAGAAACTTGAATTATAATTCATCTGTGTTACTTCTGTGTAGGTGTAGAAAGTACTACCGTGGTCCAGCCCGTCCCACAAAACATCCCTGCTGTCGATCCTTCGGTGTACATTGCTACTTCGAAAGGTAAGAAGAAGATAAACTGCTGGCAAGTACATTTTAATGTTCACCAAAAAACGTAGGTGAGAAAGGAAACCATTTTTTAAGGTTGGATGTTCTTTGATGATCCTACATCTGAGCCCTGCTTTCGCATTTCAGTTAACAGAAATCCTGCCCAATGTAGCACCATTGGATAAAAACCTACCTACCCCCCTCCATGTCTTCCTTCACGTCCACCAATGTAGAAAGTCGTCTTCATCCATACGTTTGTAGGTGGCTTAGATTTATCCGAAAATTATTTCCTATGGTGAAATTGAGTTGTTAGAAAGAATACTGTTGTGCTTCCCCCTAATGGTATTAAAGGATAATGTTTTCGACATCTTGTTGACGAGGCCATTACTACAAGGATCTCCCCATTTGTTACATACACTTGCAAGGGAAGTTTACATAGTGTATAACTTCCATATCCAACGGATGTGGGATGTGACTAGTGCTCACTTTTTTATTTTTTTATTGTGATATGGGTTATTACGATTGTGATATGGTTTATTACTAAAACCTTTCACAAATTTGTTAAACTATAACCAACATAACAATCAACAATAAAATCAACAATTACATTGTTACAATCAATATTAAAACATTTAGTAAAATGTGTCTAAAAATGCAATCATTTCACAAAAAATATGCACAAAGTTAGTATCAGCAATTTGTTACATCCCTCCATTATCCGGTAGTATACAATATAGTCTAAATCGGCAAAATTTGAATGATTAAAAACATTAAAGTGCAAAAAATGCAAATCAAGTTTTTTCACAAAAAAGTGTCAAGTGCTTAATAGACTCACATTTCATAAGTCATGGCTGTAAGCAGCAAAAAGTTATTGACTTGAAAGTGTTGAATCCATCCTAACCACATGGCATTTATCTCAAGATATTTCTATTCCTTCTCTGCTGTTACAGAACAGCACCCACAAAAAGCAAATCAGTCCGTCCCTGCCACTGCAAGTAGCTCCAGACATGGTTTGGTTTTGCCTGGCCTCCTGAGCGAGATGGAGCTTGACACCGAGCCCTGGTCATAACCCTATTGCTTAAACAAAACACCAAAATGTGATTACTAAAGAAATCTTTCAATCTGTTCTAATCATTGGTAATTCCTCTCGCCACCTTACCATTCTATCGCTTTCTGTCCCACTTGTGCCATTACAGAAGAATAAGAAGAGATTGTAGGTGTGGGAAGGTGATTAGTGCGCAAGTAAAATTAGATAATAGTTATGTTATACATCTGAAATACAGTATGCCAGAACGAATACATTGAGAATAATATGCTATTTATTCCAAATTGTGAACAGACGACACGTGTTTCGACCCATTGGTCGTTTTCAAGGCCTAAATCTTGATTCAAAGTACGGGTTTCTGTAAGGACAAACCAGTTCTTTAAAAGTGGAGTTTCCTGATTTCGGATGCGACTCTCAGATCTCGGGGATTGGGCCCCATAATTGTTTCTTTACCGATTACGGGAATCACTGTATTTGCAACTACCCAAGTCTGCTCCCATTTGAAGGGCTATGATTGTGTGCAACCACTTAGTGTGATTAATGAAGGTTTTCTGATCAGTGAGACCAGGCGTAATTTCACTGAGGTCTCAGATTCATCCTATAAATCCTCAAATTCTCATTCCTTGGAATCTACCAGATTATTAGAAAGGAAACTCCACTATTAAAGGACTGGTTTGTCCTTGCAGAAACCCATACTTTGAATCAAGATTTAGGCCTTGAAAACGACCAATGGGTCGAAACACGTGTCGTCTGTTCACAATTTGGAATAAATAGCATATTATTCTGAATGTATTCGTTCTGGCACACTGTATTTCAGATGTATAACGTAACTATTGTCTAATTTTACTTGAGCGCGAGTCACCTTCCCACACCTACAATCTCTTGTTATATATATTTCCAACACTGGTGGATGAGTTGGAGGGAAAAGAGTGATCGCTGCCGGCCTACACCACATCTTTTTGTTATTTAATTTCAGAGTGGTCACGAGCCCACATTACTAATATATTGAATCCACCAACTTTTATTTCTTGCACCATTACAGAAGAGGACCAATCCTACAAAAACAAATCTGGACTCTGCTCACAATGGAAGCACTAAACTCTGAACTGCTAGGACACACGCCTTATACATGGGAATACATGTATATCCCGACTTGTTAAGTGAGGTGCAGTTTGATCCTCTAGGCATATTACTAATCCTGGAGTTAGTGTGCCCTCCAGCCCCCTTTTTATGAACTGGGAAAGTTGTCATGCCCTTCTTGTCAGTGCTGTCACCAAATGTTTCTTGCAGCATTGTCTAGGTCTACCTCTGTCTAGAGCATGAGATCTGGAGGAGTGGGCTTTCCATACACCTTGCAAGTGTTCATGGGCACCTCTATACTACTAGGGCCTGATGCTAGTAATTTGGATATGAAGGAAAGGTTTTGCAAAAAAGTGGCAGAATTCGAGTGTTTAACCATCAGAATTGTTGGCCACCCAGTGGAAAGGGAGGACGCATTCAGAACAATGAGTTTAAAGTTAACTATAACAATTCAAAAAGAAAACGTTCCATGATTCGTTTTTTCTTGCCACTTCATCTCCATATTTAATTACGAAAAATGCAGTCAACTACAGCCGAAATAACCACCCTCGACCAGATTTTAAATTGAAGCACCGATCTGTAGCTTCCCTTTCAAAGGAATTGTTTGCTGCTACAGTCTGAGTTTGTCCCACTATTGGCAACACGACAGCATAATAACTTGCCATTGGACACACAGAAAACTGCATAATGTATAGAAATGTTTTGCATTTTCCTTGAAAATGAAATTGTGCTGACCCTGCTCCGAGTGCCTTTTTGAACACTCCATGTGCGTTCTGAAGGTGGCCCCCAGCCAATGGGAGTGAGCGTAGATTGAGCTTGATTGTCAGATTGCAGTAATGACTAGAGCTACTTCAGTAATATTATTTTTGGACTAACTGCAGAGAGTCTGGATAATTTCAAGAGGTATAATATTTCTCACCTGTTAATGTTTTTGCTTCTAACCTGGTGATAATACTAACTTCATTACTTAGCAACAGTACACATGTAAATGGCAAGTTGCACTAACTCAATGTGCGTAATTTAAAATACACCATGATTTCTCTGAGGTATTATAAGTAGGATGTTTACAAGATGAAAAAGAATGCTTAAAATACCAAAAGGACTTTTAAAGTTTTTCATCGCCTTTTTTACACAGACTATCCTTTGGCATACTTCCTACTGTCACTTGGGCTGGCTGGCCCAGGAGGGGGCCTAAAAAGTGCTCCCTGACAATTATGGCCGCCACACTTCAAGTGCTACCCAACCACATAGCGCGGCCATTATGCAGCCACGCGCCCGTAGTTCCAGTGCTTCTTCCAAGGTATTCTAAACAGCCATCACTGGGAATTGCTTGCGATTTCTTATTAGCCCTCCTTTAGATCCGCTTTCTGCCTTTTCACACGCACCCCTACTCATTCAACCACGTTCCCTTTACCGCGACCCCATCGTATCTTCCCAATTTGTATGTTCCCTGTCCCCCTTTCCTATTCCTGCTTCTCCGTCAGGTTGCCTTTCTTCTTCCGCCATAGGCCAGTGGCACAGTACGCCAATGTCTACCATAACCCCAACACGCTCTGTCTCTAGATGAATAGTTTGCAATACATTGGTGAAAACGACTTCTGAACGGATTACATTCTCTTGTGTTTTAATGAAATGGAATAGTGTTGTAAAGAGAGAGAGAGAGAGAGTGTGCGTGCGCGCGCGCGCGTACAGATGGCAATAGCATTGTGTGCATTCCCAATAAATTGTGTACATTTGGTTGCAGAAACCATGCTGTCTTTACACACACATCCCTATTTCTACATATGCACACGCTTTAAATGTGCAATGTATCTGACTGTTAGCATAGTTCACACATTGATACATTTTAAATCGTCGTATCCTCAAGTTTTACTGAAATATAAACCATATTCAGAGGCAGTATCTGAATCTAAAAACAGTGTTTTGTTTCTCTTTATTACCAGGGCCGCAAGCAGGAGTAGACTCTCCCGTTTACTATAGGGTAAATTGTGGTCCTCTTTCAGCTGACACTCATTCTCACTGGCATTTTTGTCAACTAAAACAAACCTGGCATCTCCCGAGGGCATGCCATTTTCTTTGTCCAGGGTGGTGCGTTAAATTTCCCATTTTGTCGTTTTTCAGCGCAGTTCTGCAAGTTGAGTTCTCTGCCCCTGCTGAGCTGCCCATGTCCTGAATACATTTTTTTTTAAAAAAAGTAGTAGTGGAAACATGTACTGGCCTGCACCCGGCTCCCCACAAAGCCCCATCGCCACGCTCCCTCCCGCAAATCAAACCCCCAAACAAACCTGCTGTTTAAGGAATTGTGCAGTTCAGTGCACTGAAGTGCAAGTTTCAACTTCTTCCTACACTTTTATTTTAAAACGATACCGTTCTTGAATGGTCTCTTTTTAAAATAAAAGTACAGGAACAGTGAAACTTAAAAAATAGAGGAGCATCACTCTCCCAGATTTCCCCCCCAACCCCCCCACTTCAACCACTGCCCTATGTGCGTATACAGGCTTCAAGTGGCTAGTGCCTTTTTGGAGTGAGAAGTCATCCGGATAATGCCGTACTGTACATCCTAAAGCCCCAACGCATTACTACTATCATTGCATGAGATTTCTCTATAAATCCAAGGATCAATGTCCTGGCCATCTTTAAGCACTGTTCATTCTCCAGTATGTCCTTGATCCTTAAACTTTCAGTTTCTCTCTCAAGCAAAGTTGTTACTGTCACTTATCCTCCCTTGGCTGTATCGTGCGTCATGTTCCCCCATAGTAATGTCTCGTACTCCATTACCTTATCACTCTATTTTTCTTTCGTGTTGCAGCTTGTCACTTACAAACTGTCCTTATGCCATTCAGCATGGGTCCTATGCAGGGGGCTCAGAGAGCCAAAAGAAGAAAATAAGCTTCAGAAACACCAAATACTTCAAAACATTCTATATGGATTAGAAAGTGGGCAGAATTTCATTGGCAGTAAGCTGGTGGCTGTACGAGAACAGCAACTCTGTGTTAGTTAATTCATCTTTTATTATGCGCTTAACACCGGAGAGCAGTCTGTAATCGCGGGACCGGTATTCCAACCTGTCTGTATTTTCTTGCTTCCAAGACAAACACGTTGCCCCTGAGCTATCCTCCCAGACCAATATAAAGTAGTGTTTTACAGAATGACAAGAGTATTATTGGATGTACACAGGAACAAACTTGTGAGTAGATGGACAACCTACTGCTGAACTGTTTCCAAATGTTTGAGCCCCCAGAAAAAGGTGGGTGGAATGCCGCCCCCGAAAGGATTTTTTCACCTGTCCGAATTTACACTTAAATTAAGGGAAGAGTCCACGTGTCGAAACTCTTTAAATTTAACAATGAAGGTGTGAAAAAAAGACTCAGTGAAATCTGTGCTGAAGGAAGTAAGGTGAGCATTTGAAGAAGGGTGGGTTGGGACTATCTAAGAGGGGTATGAGAAACAAATTGATGATAAACGTACCTCACAATAGAGAAAACCAGTGAAAGAAGAGTGCGGAAGTGTAAAGAAGTAATATGTGAGGCCTCACTGTACTGTGAATCTAAAATCAACAGGGCTCCGAGCGGCGGCTTAACACAAGGTGTGGGGGCCTTCCACACCCAAACTGCATAGCAACAAATCACGGGTCAGGCCACAATCCGGGCATGCCTGGACCACCACGCATGTGCAATGTGCACGATGATCATGCTGGTGCGGGGAAACGCAGTGCAGAGCACTAGGTGAAAGATAGAAGTGTGTGTTTTAATCAAACCTTAAATCTTTCACCTAGCATAGAAGCAAAGGAGGTGCACCTGGGCCCCGAATCCTGATGCCCAAATGTACCAGCCAACTCTGTGTGTGGCTATTCATATTATGCGCAGTAATGATATATTACCATAAGAAAATCTGTTCATGCTGGCTCTGCCAGTGTATGCCAGTATCCTCATGTATCCTTTTCACATTTCCCTTTATGGCAGTAAAACTCTCCTCCCTCAAGAAGAAGACATGTTATGCCAAATTGCTTGCCCAGCCCCTGCACCACCATGTGAGATTACTCATATTGACTTTGCCCTCAATGCCAGTAATACATACAATGCTACATTAAGTAACCATTTCCTTGTTTGGCTGCACGTATGCCTCCACCCAATATGTAAGAACCCTCATCATGTGCACTTTGCCATTAACACCAGCAAAGCATGCAATGCCACAGTAAGAAAACATTTACTTGCTGACTGCACAAGTGCCCCTACGCTCTGAATGTAAGAACACCCATTGTATTGGCCTTTCCTCTTATGTGAGTAAAAACTGCATGCCAAAGAAAGAACATTTTAAATCTGCCTGCCCAATTGTTCTATAATCCCCTACCCATCCTCCATGTTATAACATTCATCAAGCAGGCCTTGCCCAAAAATACTAGTAAAACATGTAAGAATACATTCATGATCCAATGCCCCTTGCTTGGGCCCCAGCCATGCATGCAAACATTAATTCCCGTTCACCCACAAGCCACTAGCATGGTGACGGATGGTAATTGAGTTAATTGGAGGGGTGTAGAAATTTCCCACAGATATGACAGAGCATGCAAATGTAGCCAGGGAGTCTGAACCAACCAAAGGTGGTTCAGGTGGGAAGGATTCCCTTCTTCATGGAGAAATATTTTTAAATAATGTGTTAAAACCCATTAACCCATTTTTTTTTATACAGCACACTTTCTGTGAAAAATTAGGTAAAAATAACAGACAGTTTGCAACTGATTTAATCCCAAAATCCAATAGATGCAATTCACAAACGGTGCACAGGAGCATTTCCATGATGCCTTTGCCCACAGTATATGGCAGTATTAAAATATGTTTACGCTGGCTGTGCCCTTACATGTAATTTTTGGCAGCACCTCTGTATATGCCAGTATTCACGTATCAGAACATACTCATTTTTGCTTTGCGCAGTGAAGACAGGCAAATGAATGTGTCATTCATTACTTAGGCCCCTACCCTGTCGTGATGCTATAGAAACGGAAGATGCACATCACTTATGGCATCTGACCTTCCCAACCACCATACCGCAGGTGGGAGAGACGGTACTCATTGAGACAATCCTACCGCAGAGGAATCGCAGAAGCGTTGAATCGGAAAACTATGGAGGATATGAACATGCTGTGATCAAGAGGACATAAGCAAGTAACGTCTCTGCTGAATCCTGACAAACATAGGTGCATTAGACCCGAAATACATACGCATCCACCACAAAGATAGACGAACAATAGGTCAAACCGCACTTGGACAAGAAGAATATCCTTGCATACAATAAGTTTGAAAACATATACTCTAAATATGCTGAAACGCAAGATCCACAAGAATACACATGCATCTTGCTTAATGCAGAAACGTAACAAGTGAATGGCCATGCAAAATGAGATGGATGGTGCACCACGTTCGGGTGAATGGGAAACATTGAGAACCCTTGAAGCTGTTGGGGCACCTGGTTCGCTGAGTTAGCAGAAAAGCCAAATCCGAACAGCTCAGACAATAGATATAGACAATAAATGGCAGTATCCCTGCATACAAATGTATTCCTGTTGTCTTTGACTTTCAAAATGTCATGACACAATAAGAAATTATGTCCAAACTGGCTGCATTAAATTGCTAGTCTACCCATGTAATAAGACTTGGTATGTAATAACATATCATGCTTGCTTTTTCATGGATGGCTGCCCAGTAAAACATATCATGCCAGAGTAAGACATCACTAGACTGGCTGCACCCAAATGGCAATCTAGCCAGGTAATAGTTTAATATGCTTGCAGCCTGCTTTATCATAGATGGATGCCCAAAACAGCACTCTCCCCTGCCACTAAATGCCACCCCTCACTCCCTATCGTAGGGAAGGCATGGTCTCACAAGTATCACACTGATACAATGGATACAATTTGGAAAACCTTTATTGAAAATATTGGGATCGGACAAACTCCTAATTTGCCCTTTAACTAGGATGGCAGTAGTCTCGACCATCAAATGATAAACAAATCAGTCCTAGTGGCGTCAGTCAAATCAAAATGGCAAACGCTAACTGTGAGAAACCCCGGAGATCTGTCATCCAGGTGGCCAGGACCCAGCCATCGCTTTTGGATCCAGTTCCTGGGGGTGGATCAGTGCAGGAGGATCACCTGGATGAGGGGTCTTCGGGGAGTGAGACTGGGACACCGGATGGTGAGATGCGGTATCCCCTTCCCTGTAAATGCCTTTTCCCCATCCTACCAGGTAGGATACTTAGGAGCTCAAACCCCTACCCCTTTCCTGACACAAACACTTTCTTACGGACTGCTCACTGTGAGAAAACGGACTAACACCCGAGCTGTATACATGACATGTCAGAGTCAGGCAATTAATGATCATTACACACACCTGACTTCGATCACACTTCCCCATACTGATAAAAGGCGTAGCACGAAAGCATACTCTGAGCAAGGCAAAGCACACAAGGAAGCAACAGTTCCAAGATGGCAGTTTAATACGAGGAGAAAGACGGCAAGACCAGAGATGGTTACAATGAGGGAAGTGTACTTGACCTGAATCCAACAAAAAAACGCTACTTTCACGAGCCTCTGAGAATAAGAAACCTAAGACGTGGAATTAAAGATGAAGAAACATGCATTGTCTGTCGGAGGTACCCGGCACTCTCCTGTGTCAATAGGCAAGGAGGAGCAGTTGCCGCTGTTGTTCGTATAGTAAAGTCAGCACAGCCGGTGAGTCGGGGAGACTGATAGCACACCGGTCTGTGTTAGAACCAAGGCTGTAAGCAGCAACATTGTCTGAAGAAATCTGAAGAGAACAGTGTGCGAAGCGTATGTTATGAGCAATGCAAATATAATTGAACATCAAAGAAGCGGCTGAACTTTTGAAGCCAAGATATAAAACCAGAGTGGTCCGGCACCACATGGGTGCTCATTCGAAGGTCTGTTAGGTATCCAACTGAGAGGTGGAAAAATGTAAATTGTGTAATCAAAGTGGTCCTGCAATGGGTCAAGCTAAATCCTGTGCACATTCAAAAGTCTTCAATAGCTAATACGAACTGCAATTGGTCTGAGCCCGGCTGAGGGAGACTGATTGTGTAAGAGGAAGGATCTGAGACTGGCTGAGGGGGATCCAGGGGGAACCATGAGTCACCGGAGAAGGACTACTCTCTAAACATTGGAGAAGGGGATCTGAGCCCGAAAGAGGGTTCACCAAAGTAACGATTGTGGTATAAAAACGAATCTGAGCCTGGCTGAGGGGAATCCAGGGTGAAGAGTGAATCACCTGACTTGAGCACTTGTTAAAGGATAGGAACCTTTCCATTTGTTATTGGTGCATCAGGCCCTCTGAATCAAGAGACTTTGATAACTTGGCACAGAAGGCCCCTGATGCTGGTAAATGGAACTGTATCCTCGTTCTGAAGAAGCCTGAGCGTGTGGTATGCTAGAGTGAACCGTCTTTTCCTGTGCTTAAAACGTGGGGAAGGAAGGCCAACATCCTCAACATCCGGACATATCATTTTTGGGAACACTTCTTTCTTTTTCATGAACACTACCCCACACTATTTGTATTTTGAGGTAAGGATTGGCAATATTTTGTGTTTTGTTTATGCGCCCTTTTATTTTGACAAGACTCCACTAGGACTGCATTATTATTATTTGATGGTCGTAGCTTGCTCCCATCTGTAGATTTAGGATTAGATAGGCGTTTATGACACCATTGTTGAAGTTCAATAAACACCCTTGAACTGTAGTGCCTTGTGTCTGTCTTACTATTGATACAATGCCTTCCTTACATAACAAAACCTAATGCCTGCCCTATTTTATATAAAAAGTGTAAAAGGAGAAATGTATGCAAAAGGAAAAATTTGGTGTTCAAAAGAATAAAGGTATTTGAACCAGATCTCCTCCTTAAGTTACAACTCACGGAGTAAGGCTGTCCCTGTAGGCAGGATGACACTCCGGCTTGGTTTCTAACACTCTTAGCAGTTGCAAACCGTGGATTGCGCCCGCCTGGCCTTTCACATTAAAGTCTTTTTCTCTAATTTTTCAAAATTGTATTTCCAACTTAAAGTTCACAAAGCTCCCTCTCTGCCTGGCTCAGACCTTACAGCACACAGTTCACAGTGGTCTCCCTTTGCCTGGTTCAGGCCTCTCACGTCACAGTTCAACACAAACTTGCAAGGGGCTCCCTCCCCCAAGTTTACTGTACTTCAGGTCTCCCTCAATCAGGCCCTGACTCCTGTTGAAGACGTTTGAATGTGCGTGGTGCTTTTACCATACCATCGCAGGACCACTTCGACTCAAAGTTCACGGTTACTTTAACTTAATTTGCTTTATAACTTCAAACAATGTACCTTTCACTGAGACTTTTGAATGGGCTACTTCCTTTTGCCGGACTACTCAGTTAGTAAGTATCGCGCTAATCTCACAGCTGCTTTTTACTTGAAAGTTCATTCACAGGTCTGCCTTTCTTCGCGTCTCCTCCACACACGTGCAGCCTTTCCTTGTGATACAATGTTGCTACTTCATTCGCTTTAACACACGGTCTCTCATGATGCATGCCAGCTCACCCGCTGTGTGCTTTTCTTTCTTGTTTTGCTATTTTCAATTATTCAGGAATCCAGGTTTGTACCACAGGCCTGGCCTCACCTGCCCAACTCTGCCGTTCACCCTTAAGGGTCGCTGGCATCCTTGGAACACAATGCAATTTTCCCTTATTGGATCTGGCCTTCTCCATGTGTCTTTCGCAGACTCTCCTATTCAACAACCTCCAGTAGGGAAGCCTTGGGGTTTTCCTCCCGCTGCTCTTATCCCTTAGTCCGTTGAGTGTGTTTTTAGGAGTTGCCTTTTATTCATGTGAGGAGAGCCAACTGTTATCAGGTGTATGCACTTAGTGTAAAGTGCCCGACATTGCCTGACCCGATTAACGGGAGATGTCCAGTATGATGTGAGAGAGTTAGTCTGGTTACTCTGTCACCCTCTTCTTCGGCCCAGTGTTTGTGTAAAAAGGTAGTATTGGGACCTCAGAGCATCCTAAAACATAGGATCGGTTGGATAAACAAATTCCAGATGGAATACTGTGTTTCACCATCACCTATCGCACCTCCACTCCCTGAAGTCCCCTCAGTTGATCCTCCCTCACTAGTGAACCCCCAAAACCTGGATCCAAAATCGATGGCCGTGTCCTGGCCACCTGGATGACAAGTCCCAAAGGACTAGCGGGTAAGACACCCTTTGGTTTCTCACACTACCCTTCACACCCCACCTGGTCCTTAATGCCATCTCGCATGCAGACACCCCGTCACACAACATTCAGTCTCTCATTGACTCTATTCAGACTGGCTTCCATACACTAAACACTTGTTCATACACACATGCGCACACATCCAGCATACTCTCGCGCAATGACATACATTCCATAATTCACCCTTACATGCATGCATGCATGCACACATACCTGCAAGCATCCATCATACATGTGAAACACGCTAGCTCGCATGCACGCACACAGAAAGATTTTCTTTTTTTTAACCTACTGTGTTCCGGTGGTATGGGACTACTCTCCAGGCAGGCACCTGGCTCCCTGAGCTCTGCCACGCTGACAGGAACCAGAAAGCGGGGAAAACCCCTGCTTCCTGACATGCAGAGAGGAGCCGAGCACCTGAAAAAGAGAAATGTTGTAGTTATGCAGCAAAATGGAGGATCCATCGCGCTGCGCCACCCAGAACATTTATTTCTTCACGCTCCAACTTCTGAAAGAAAATATTTCTTTCAAAAGCTTCTGGGGCCTCCCCCAGGACATGTTGTTGGGGAGCCCCCTGCACTGCAGGGACTGCGGGAGCCCCCATTATGCCAGTGGCTCAGAGGTTTTTGAAGTCAACAGAATGGCAGAAGCCATCAGAGTTGATGGAGCAGCAAAGTAAGTATCCATTTACAATTAAGAAACTAAGCTCTAAACAGGAGGCAGGCGAAGGCCTGTAAACCCCAGAGCTCAGGGGGGTCACTAAGTGTTACTGTGAGTGCTGGAGGGGTGACCCAGATAATGCACAAACTGGTCAAGAAGGGAAAGACCTGCTTGGCAAAGTAGAACATGAGTGAGAGGAAGACCAAGAGGAGTGGTTAGAGAGGCAGAAAATACTTTTGGAAAAAGGGATGGGATCAAAGAGTTTTTTTTTTTTCCTATTGCGGTTTCCTCTTTCTGCTGCTCCTTGCACTACACTGCACTCGTTCATTGCATGACATTTGGCTACAGGAAGACACAGGCCTTACCTCACCACTCCAAAGAGTACCCTCATATAAGGCCGGTTGCTGACATTTATGGTGTGAAAAATTTAAGGGTCTTTCCCAACCTGCTGCCCGGGAATCTTCTACAGAGGTGGCCAGGGGAGGGCCATCGCTTTTGGATCACCACGCTGGGGGCGGACATGCGATGAAGGATCACCTGGTTAGAGAGTCCTCTGGGATTGGGGAGGGAATACCTGAAGGTGAGACATGGTATCCCCTTCCTTGACAGTGACCTACCCAACCCCCTTCATAGGATGTATTAAGACACACACTCTAACTTTCCCCAAATATGACTCGAGTACTGTGATGAAGAGGAGGAAGTCAAGAGGAGTGCAGACATCCTATGAGAAACTCCACTATGGTACTGGGACGAGGAAGATGCAGATTAAGGCACATCAACATCTTAATTTGCCTCATCCCACTAACCAGGACAGGCAGGGTCAGGCAATTGACATCAACCATGCCCACCTGCAGCCGGTCAGGTGCTCAGGATAGTCTAAAAAGCACCCAAGCAATCAATGGAATGAACGTGTTGGGAGGAGAGCTGTGGAGCTGTGGCTGCCCAAGTGGTCATGGGCAGCCATGACTCCACAGCTCCCCTCCCAACTCTGCCGAGATGCCCCGAGGGTTTTGTGAGGAACTCATGGTGACAACAGTAAGACAGACACAAGTGATCACAGTTCAAGGGGGTTTATTTTAACTGTATGCAGGGTGGAAAAACTCCTAATCTAAACCGAAATTTAAGATGGGAACAAGCGTTGACCATCAATTGAAAAATAAAGCGGTCCCTGTGGCGTCGTGTCAAATAATAAAGGTCTATGCTAAAAAAAAAAAAAAAGATTGCCAAGCCTCACAACGGATACAAAAAGAGTGTGGGATAGTTTTTAAGAAAATAAAGAAGTCTTTGTAAATAATATGTCGGGATGCACTAGCTTGGAACTCCTTCCCCACGGGTAAGATGGGAGCTTGGAGCACAGCACACACACTCCAGCTTTCCTTAACAGTTTCAATGTCAGCAATTGGGTCCAACGATGGCCAAGTCTCGTTTCTTCCTGAAAGTCTCTTGCCTTCGAGGGCCTGAGATATTAAGAAAACAAACAAACACAAAAGCTCTCCTTGCAGTTAACGTTGGGTGAAAATTTCACCCTTGGGTCCCGCTCTACTGGGGATGACCCTTCAAAAACAGTTCCTCTTCTCAATGGGTTTTGGGTGATGACTTCACCCCTGTACCTCCCTCTGTCAAGCTCGGACCCGTCTCGGCGGTTGGCCTCCCTCTGCCGGGTTCCTTATGGCTTCCTACTATGGTTCTCACAAATGACTGTTCAACAGTTCGCTGTGTACCTCCCTTTATCAGGTTCACTTGATCAGGGTGATAACGGCTCACCCTTGAGTCCACCTCTTCTGGGCTGACCCTTTTTTGACAAGCTGGACATTTTCTCTTTCTTACACTGAATCTTGGTTTCTCTCCCCCGACGGGCTCGGATTCGAAAATGACCAGCGGGACAGTGTACTTCTCCTGTCCCCTCCTTAACGTCTCAATGTTTTTTCAAACAGTTCATAGTGGACATTCCTTGCCTTTGTCAACACACTGTTTCTTGGGACTTTAGACTTTGCCCCTTCTCGTTAGCACCCCCTCTCCTGGGTTCACTCTTGCCAACTTCACATTCACTTTCTCTTCCCCTTTTTACTTTCACCATGCTGGATTCACTTCCCTTACTTTCTCAAGTTTGTAGATCAAAGCCTTTCAATTGTATGAGGATTTTAGTAGACCTTCAGCTTCAGTATGACCACTTTGACCTCCTCTGGCAACTCTCCTAGAGCCTTCTGGTTTCTGTATTTTCACTTGAACGGGGATCGACCAGAGTCTCTCGAAGCAACACCCAAGTGGTGCCGATTCCCGCTGTAGCTGCTCTCACCTCAACACTTTTACAGTTCTTTCATAGTTCAATGCAGTTCAAACTAGACACTTTGAATTCCTTATTCAATAGAGCCCGGCTTTTATCGGTTCTCCCCTCGACTCAACAGCTGTGTTGAACTGCTTGGCTTTCTGCATTATTGGAGTCAAGGCCGATACCACGGTAGCAGGAGTTTCCCTCGCTCCCGCTTATCAGCGTCGACATGCTCCTTGTACCGTTGGCATCTGTTGCAAGATACTTGTGCTATTGTCCGTGCTCTTAGGTTCTCCTCCATGGAGTTCTGCTGGTCTGGGACGAAAAAGGCAAAGTAACTTCTCCCCTCGCCACCCTCTCGCTTCCCGCCGCCTTTCCCCTTCTTTTCAACTGCCGCCCTTGGTTCGACGTCTCATCATGCTGTCAGCCATGCTTGTAGTGTGCTGTCTCGCTCCACCTTTTATTCCCAGGCTCCCCTACCTAGGTGATATTTCCCACTCATCTACCTTCATGGTCGGGATAAGAGAAGTTCCTCCCTTTCTTGGCCACCTGAATAAGGGACTCTTGAGGTTTGTTAGGGGAGATGCCCTTGGGTATTTCACAGTTTGCATGTGGGAGTGCCCTACAACCGCGTGGCTAGAAGCCGCTGCTTCAGCTTAAAAAAAATATCTGGAGAAGGGAGCCAGGAGGTGTGATAATCCCTTTTTATAGTGCATATGCCAAGTGCTCGTTCCTCTGGCTCAGGTCCACAGGGATAAAAGGTGGAGCACCAGAGCACAGGACGAGTAAGGCAGACCACACAAAATGAGAGCGAACACAGCACAGCAGTTCAAAAAGGCGAAAGACGGTGAATACTGAGGGGGTTACAAGGGGAGGAGTAACCTTGCCCTTTTGTATCGAGGCCTGTGAAACCTCAGCAGGCGGAAGCATAAGACCGTGAACAAAGGCCAGCATGTTTAGCAGTGGATGCCAATAGTACACAAGACCCTCCTCTGCTGATAGCCAAACCAGGGAGAGACGCTGGTCTCCGTGGTACCAACCTTGACTCAAAGCAGAAGAAAGCCAAGCAGTTCATCACAGCCGGTGAGTCGAGGGGGAATCGATAAGAAACCGGGCTGTGTTGAATGAAAAGTAGCAGACTGATAATTTGAACTTTAGAAAGCTTAAAGGAACGTGAGGGGAAAGTCTGTAACAGAGGCGTCCGAAACCACGTGGGTGCTCACACAGAAAACTCTGGTCAATTACCCAAAGGTAGAGACTACCATAACCAGACGGCCTTGGGAAGAGGGTTAAATTGGTCATACAGGGGTCTTGTAAAATCCTCTGTACCGTTGAAAGTCTTTGACAGAGTGTGAAGAAGGGGGAAGTGAATCCCGCATGGTGAAGATTAGCAAGAGTGAACCCGGTGGAGGGATGCTAACGGGAAGGGGCAAAGTCTAAAGTCCCATAGTGAACTGTTTGGTAAAAGTTGGCAAGAGCGAACCCGGCAGAGGGAAGCCGACAACCATGGGCAACACCCGATGAACTGTTTAAAAACACATTGAAATCCGTGAATGCAAGAATAGCCACAGTGAACCCGAAGGAGGGAGGTGAACGCCAAAAGAGGTCCGAACCAGAAAGAGGGAGATCCGGGGTGGAAAGTTATCACCCAAAGTGCATTGAAAAGCAACTGTTTAATCGATTGGTTGAATACAGTTTGGTGAAGGGTCTATGCCTGGAAGAGTGGGACCCAGGGGTGCAGCCGTCACCCGAAGTATATGTGGAACAAAACTTTGTTTTTATTTGTTGAATGCATGAGGCCGTCAAAGGCAAGAGACTTTTATTGAAAGGAGACTTAACCATCGAAGAACCTGATAGCGGAACCGGAACTGTTAGATCATGCTGAGAAGGCTTGAGTGTGTGCTGTGCTCCAAGGTCCCACCTTGTCCCGTGCTGAAAATGTGGGGAAGGGAGACCCCTGTCAATCACATTCCGACTTATTATTTGTGAACACTTCTTTCTTTATTGAAGCCTTATCCCACATTTTTTATGTGATTAGTTGTAAGGAATTGGCAATAGGTTTTTCTTCATAAAGGCCCTTCTATTTTGACATGAAGCCACAAGGACTGGCTTAGTTTTCATTTGATGATCAATGCTTGCTCCCATCTTAGAGTTAGGTTTTGTATAGGTGACCCCCCTCCACTGCACTTACAGTTTAATAAACACCCTTGAAATGTGATTACTTGTGTCTGTCTTTACTGTTGCCAGTTGCTTACATGTCCCCCAGGTAGGAGGCTGATCCAAAATGGCTGCAGGGACCCCACAAGAAGAACAGGAGAGCTCAAGCAAAGTAAGGCACCTGGTTGCGGGACCTGTGGTGGGTGGACCATGCGCTCTGACAACTCTGCTATGACAGCGGAGTCTTAGCTATGGAAGAAAGCTATATGAGGTACAAAAGCTGCAAACTAAAAGGACTTGGTTTAGAGTGGTGAAGGGAGTCCCACCAGAAACCAAGGAAAGGGTTACATTTTTCTAGTAGTGTGAAAACAAAGAGAAAATATCGAGGCTGAGTACCCCCAAAAGGGAATACACCGAACACGGGTTACAAAGGAACACACAAATATCTTTATTTTATACTGAACAGTTTCAAAGGACGAAAGTAACGGATAGCTATCGGCCCTCAGTACAACACAACGAACTCCAGCGTGGTTCGGTGTGCTCAGTGAGTGGGACTGTACATTAGAATAGTCGCACCTTATATACCTTTGAAAACATGTTGTCCAACCCCACTGTGGGTTAATATTCATTAATACATTACAGATCTAGGGTTCGTGCCGAGTTCACACATCTATACGTTTAGGGTTTTACTTTTAATGTATTCACCAACAAGCCTCAATAGCTACAGTATACTTTAGGATTTCTTATAGAGACCTTCTCAAACATCTATACAATGTAGTCAAACAAGTGTTCACATTTCAGTATTTGAATGCATTGTTCGTAACATATGCTCGCGGATTACCTTCATTGGCTCAAGTAATCCTTTACACACAGGTCAACGAAGGACAAGGTCTCAGTTCATGACCCTAACAAGTGGCCTGCAGGCAAGTTACACATTAGTTTATACATAGAGGTCAAGATGGCCATGTTACATTTTCGGAATGAAACTGTCCACCCCTCTAGCTCACAGGGTGACTTTGCAGAGGGAACCTAAAATGGCGCTTTGACCTAAAATGGCGGCTTACATTGATTCTAAGATCGGGACCTTGCAACACGGATTTCTTCGCAAGTGGCTTGCAAGCAGCTTGGCGTAGGCCAATATACATATATTCATCACAATAGAAGGCACAATATAATTTCCCGTTTGACAAACCCTCCTTTTGGTCTATGCCAAGTGCTAAACTACTTCTGATCTACTTGCAAACAACTCCATGTATCATCGTCCATGCACCCTGAATCACTGTCGAAAATATCTATTGCCATTAGATCAGTTGCTAAGATTTTCTTTAAAACATATTCTTTTGAGTTTTTATCTGGGGCATGTACGTTATGTCCTATTGTACCTGAAGTGGGAGAATGGAACAAAAGGCTCCCACCAATCCCCTCACGCCCCTGGCCTAGGGGATCGCGGCCCAGACACCCGCCACAAGAGGAGTTTGCCTATCTACCAGACAACCAAATACCCTGGTACAGGAACATACGGATGTGCCCACCAGCCTGCCCACCAGCCTGCCCTGCCCATGCCGACACCTGCGGCATGGATGAACTCGACTGAACCATTCAACAGTAAATGAACACATCGTTAGAGATGCCATGACGACCTAGCCAACGGTCAGCACACCCGTGCAAACATGCACACTGGACACTCCCACACCAATCCACACGAAGAACACATTCAGTGCTATGACGTAGATGACGGACACACCCACTGACGCGCATCTTTATTATTTTTCACATAGGTTTTTCAAAATGCAGAAACGCAAGACGCACAACAAACTCATCTAAAATGCTTGCTGACGCTTCTCCTACCCCATGCATTGCAATGAGAAATATAACAAAGACATGATACTGGGGATAAAGCAATGTCATACCATAACCTAAAGCGCCGTGCATCAAAACGTCCCCACCTATGCACCAGGCCCAAGTAGGCCGCAAGCAAGAGCCTCCATGAACATTGAACGAGCAAGAGTACAATTGCTGACCCTGCAGAATGCGCCC
This sequence comes from Ambystoma mexicanum, assembly GCF_040938575.1. NCBI lineage: Eukaryota > Metazoa > Chordata > Amphibia > Caudata > Ambystomatidae > Ambystoma > Ambystoma mexicanum. The sequence continues at coordinate 1,172,603,280 of NC_090927.1, read as the reverse complement.
GGCAAGAGCATACAGTCAAGGGCACAATGTTGCAAACTCGCATGCCACAAGCCGAAGCCAAGGTCACACCTGCAAACTAAGCCAGGCACACAGTGGAAGATGCAATATTAAATGTGCAGAATTCTGCCTCAACCACGGTCTCTCCTCACGTGACCAAGCCGAACCTGACAGGGTGCCAGGCCCAGGAGGAGGGAGGCGCCTGGATACCACATTTTTAGACACAGGCAGCAACAATTAAGCGACTCAATGGACATCTGCGGCAGTGGGAGTAGTCTGCCCTCCAGCATATGAACAAATCCTCGCATTGTCTGCACATACCCATAGTTATACATTGTTGCAAATGACAGGTGCACCGCGAGCTGGGAACAGCGATGGTCCCAGACTGGGGGGCTTGCGAGTGGACCAATCAGAACATGGGGCTCTTATCACTGACGCCATTAACATTAGCCAATCCCCAGGGGTCTTCATGTAACAATTTTCATGTATCTAATTGAAGGGACAACCCAAGTATACCACCTGACTGACCCTCAACCACTAACAACGTTCTCTATACGTATGCTATGCTAACCCTACCACTTGAGGAACCAATCCAGAGTGGCGATAGGTTTTTTGCTAACTTTCCCAGGTGACGCAAGTAGCGCGTCCTACTAAGGTAAAAAGGGCCTGCAAGCCCCACGGAGAAGAAGAGTGTGTCAGGACGGACGCGTACGATCCTTGACCCATCCCTGCCGTTTGTTTAATAAACAGCAGAATCACATTGCTTCTTGCGTGTGCCTCATACTCATTTTTGGGATACTCGGGAGGAGTTGGGGCCTCCCTGCCTGGAGGTCCGCGGACGGCCCAGCCGGCCCCGGGAGAATTTCCCCCCGACAAGTTGGAGGCACTGCTGAGATCTGTTTAAGATCTGCTTTTATTTTATTTTTCCGAGTGCTCCCGTTGCGAGGAGGCCCGGCGGCGCGGCCCCCTCTGCCACTGCCCCCTTTTGAGGACTACAGGACCATCGCGGAACTGCGAGACGACCGGACAGCGCAATCCGGATATTGGCCTTCAGGAGCCGGTTGAGAAGTATCCCGCCCGCGGTTGGCGAGTGTCCAGACGTGGTCCAGACGAGGGGAGGTGGCGAGCCGCTTGGAGGGGTGCACGCAGTCGAGCGGCCCCGCATCAAGAGAACTTGGTGAGTATGCCACGCCCAACAAGCAATGTGAAATTGTGAGGGAGGGGGGAGGAATAGAATACGGGAGGCGGGAGGTGTTACACAGGTGCGCGGCGAAGGTTTGATAAATTAGTGTTGACGGTGAAGTGAATGGTGGCTGGACAAGTGCGAGAGCAGTCCGCTACGTTACGGAAGAGGAGGGGGCAGAGCACGAAAACATCACGTGCGGCCGCCCGTAGACACTGATTGGCCTAGGTCGCGACCACGTGTAAGGGTGTGTGTGTGTGTGTGTGTGTGTGTGTGCGGTTTCCTACGATTTGGTGATTATTGATCAATGAGTAGATGAGGATCCCTATTGATCGAGCAGGAAACTCGATAGATAGATGACGTTTCCCTGTAGGCGGTAGCTAGCTGGTTGCCTAATACGGAAGATAATTGGCTGGTTAAGCCCTCCTGTCGAGGGGCGTATCACATGCGAGGCGACGCAGCGTGCGCAGTGCGATTATATTGTTGATTACCTTGTTCCAGGCGTGACAGGAAGACAGCTGTGGGGTTAATGGGGGTAGATTACAAGCGTATTTTGAACTTTTAAAAACATGAAAAGAATTTACCAGTAGTTTTGGAAGAGATCGGTGACGTCACCAGTAGGGCTTTCATAGGATATCTCGAACGCGAGGCATTTTTCGGAGAGTGGTGGGGAACAGAGTAATGGTAAGGGAATGGAGACGGAGATAAACGATAACGAGTAGATCGGGGTAAGGTGAAAAGGGGGACGTGGCCGCGCACGGAGAACGCCGGCCACGACAAGTGAAGAAAGAGGAGGAGGGGTAAAAGAAGTGGGACGGCTGTACAAGAACGTCAAACGGGGCATGCAGCCGCGGGGGGCTACGTGCGCCTCGGCCGCAGGGGGCCGTAAAGGTGTTTGGTAAAGGAAGAAAAGAAAGAAAAGAGTATACAAATGCAAATGTTATATTTTACTATTTTTCCTTAGCGGACAATCGCAAGTCCCCAAAATTACGGGGCCAGGTAAAGATCTAAGATTGTATAGCGTACACTGTTAGCAAGATAACCGCTACCAGATAGGGAGAATAACAATTGAAGTGCTACTATGTCACACGGGACAGGATCGGGAGGGTGGGGAAACACTACCCCACTGCAGCATATATGTAAAACACTGTCACCCCATAGGGAGAAACTGATCAAATACAGCATAGAATGGACACAGGGGACGGACAACAAAATGACGACACCATGGCCGCCTAATGGCAGTTTCGATGCATATACCCAACATTCACTATTAAACTATCTGCATAACACATACAAGGGGAAGAAGTTGACACACCACGTGGAGGTGTTTAACTTATGGAGGATGTTCCAAGGGTCCCGACCAGGACCAAACGGAATGTTCATTGTGGGGGAAACAACGGAAGAAAAAGAGATTAAGGAGGAAGGAGAGAACGGGGAAAAAGAGTGAAGGCACACAGAACACGGGGACAAGAGGGAGGAGAAAAGAGTAACAACTCAAACGAAAATGAAATAAAAAAGGAGCAGAGCGACGAAATACCCCTAGCGAAGGTAGTGAAAACGGAGGGAGGGGGGTTGTATCCTTTAAGAGAACTAGGAGAAATAGCAAGAGAACAATTAAGGGCGGCTGAGGGGTACTCGAACCTGGCATACAGCCCGCCACCATATACAGCTACAGGTGGCCACACGGCAGGGGAGCGGACTAGTACGACGGGATCAGCTCATAGGAAGATGCCCGCAGGGGAGGGGAGGACTGGAGAAGAGCAGATTGCGGAAATAGGACATGATGAGTGGGTAGCTGCGCAGGTACTATTAAAATTACGAGGCTCATTAACAGGAGAAGAGAAGGAGGTAGTAAGGAAAATGGACGAGGATAATACCAGGGAGAGTGAAATGAAAGGGGAAGAGGGTAAAAGGAAGGAGGGAGAGCTGTTAAGACAAAAGGAAGAGATTTTGGAGGAACGATTAGCAGAATTAAGGGATGAGCAGAATGCACTGATCAAGCAGCTCGAGAGAGAGGAAAGAGAGAGAGCCCGGGAAAGGAAAGAAAGTAAGAATTAGTTGGACAAAATGAGGGAACGAACTGAGGAGCAAAAGAGAGAAGCCGAAAGGGTAAAGGCACTAGCAGGAAGGGTATCCAGAGCAGCACTGCGTGACAGGAAAAGAGAGGAAGAAGAGAAAGAAAAAGATATGGCAATATGGAAGAGGAGATTACTATCAGAAACGACAAGGAAATACGAAGAAGGGAGGATGATAGAGAGTATATTAGAACGGGAAAGGGCGAGATGGGAAAGGAAGAAAGAAGATGAAAGGATATTGGAAAAGATGAGTAGTGAAGTAATGGAGGAATTAAAAAAGAAAAGAGAGGAAATTGGTAGAGTAATAGCTGAGAAAAATGAAGGGGAAAGAGAAGATAGGAGAGGGAAGAGTGAAATAAGGAGGTATGTATACAGAGACACAGAAGTAGCAACAACATCAGCACAAAGGGGAGCAATTGGTAAAAAAGAAACGGGAGGAACGGATCTAATAGACTTAAAAACAGTAACGATTAGGGGGGAAAAGACAGATTGGGGGTTGCCATTCACGAATGACTTTTGTAGTGAGGAAGAAGAAGGAATGGAGAAGGAAGGAAGAAATAGTGAAAGGGAAAGCCTAGATAAATTATACATCACCCGGACAAATAGAGACTCACCATGGGCCTGCAGGAGAAAGGAAGAACTGAAAGGAAGTGAGGGGGAAGAGCAAGGAATGGCGGGAAGGCAGACACGTGCAGCTACACCCTCATCATCCCGTCCAACATGCTCCACCACCCCACACTCATTACGTACAACATGCCCACCTAAACTCGCACCCTTCTCCCACGAACTGACACCCTATGCAAGTAGGCTTAGAGACCTCCCTGGGCGCAGGCAGGGAGAACGAATACATACGCCCACATTAAATAAAGGGAATGATGAAAGAAGGGGAAGAGATGGAGGAGAAACAGTTACGAGCAGGGGAAATATGGACGCAATTGACGATGTAGAAGAAACGGAAGAAGAGGAGGGGTGCGCGGACTCAATTTTGTGGAACCCAGGGGGTCAAACAGGACACAACTTAATGCCACTTCTGGAGAGGGGAGGGGTTAGACCACAATACGTCCCTTGGAAGCATGCAGACAAGGAAAATATAAAGTGCAGGCTCCCATCATTAAGTGGAGGTGCGGGAAAATGGATATATGAAATGGAAAAACGCACCGCAGGACAGAAACTGGCAGTGGGGGATGTAAAGGGCCTTCTAATATCAATATTGGGGGATGCAGCAGATGACATCTGGAAGAGGGCAGGCTTCCCCGGGGTCACAATAACAAACACATCACACGATGGGGCACCATTTGCAAACTGCAGACATGCATTATGGCAAGCGCTGAGGGTACAGTACCCAGACACATCAGACATAGGAGCAATTACCTCACGCAAGATGCGTGACAACGAAGATCCTGTTGATTATATCCAGGAAATTCAAGAGAAGTGGCGTATGGAAACTAGAGAACAATGGGACAAAACACCAGCAATATTCTATCATATACTAATACAAGGGCTCCCAGAAGCAGTTCAGAAACAACTGAAGAAGGTAGTGGGGATGGAAGCAAAAGCATGGCCAGAAATACAACTGACGATAGTACATCATTGTAGGACATGGCAAGAAAAGATGAAACAAAAGGAAGAAGATAGAAAAGCGGAAGAGGCTAAATTGGTACAGAAAAAACTTACTAAATACACGATGGAAGGTGCACTAATAACTACACCTGCAACAATGACTCGAAACCCCACACAAGTAGTGGCTGCACAAAATCCCTCCCAAATACAATCATCACAGATTGTAGCACAACAGCTGCCACCACCCCAACCATACACGACTAACATGGGAGGAGGATACTCAACGCCAGGAGCTGGATATTATAATTATAACAGGGGAAGGGGAGGAATGATGAGGGGAAGGGGATACGGCTATAACACACAACAGCAAGGGGGGGGATTAAGAAATGTCTACCCCACCGGGCAAACAGCATACCAGGACAATTCAGGGAGCTTTCCATGGCAGAACAGGGAACCACCGGTATGTTGGATTTGTGGATTACTAGGGCACATGTCACGCACATGTAGTGAGACCAGGAACACCATCATGGGGAGAACAGGGACAACAAGGGCCTACACAGGAACAGCAGGGCATCCAGCAACAGCAGGCATTGCAACCGGGAAATGGGCAGCAACAACTAGTAACACAACAACAGCCACAGACATATTCACTGCCACAACAACAGGTAGCGATAACACAACAACCCCAAGTGCAGGCAGTACAGCAACCTGCCCAAATTCAAGACCATAACATAACCTCCACCAATACACAACTACAGCAAACACAACTGGGAAGGGTGACGGTCCTGGGACACAACCCTTACACAGGAAGTGGTCAATCATTATACCCACAATAGGACAGCCAACAGACGGCCTTGGTGTGTCCCATCCTGTCGGTAACACCCAATAGTGCGGAGGAACCACGCATAGAGGTAACGATAGGTGACAAAAAATTGTCATTCCTTGTTGACACCGGGGCGACCCGGTCTTGCATAAGGGAAGGTCAATTTAAGATGTCAGGTGAAGCCATGAACACCCAAGGATTCTCTGGGGCTAGGGGGTTGGTTCCCTTTACTGATAACATTCCCTTATCAATAGGGGATTATGACATGTCTGTCCCGCTTTTATATTCTAGGGCCTCACCAGTAAACATACTGGGGAGAGACATAATGAGAAGGTTGAATATGACGATCTCCTTTACGGAGGACGGCATAATTTGCTCCACTCCAGGAATAAACATGCTCACTGCACGACAAATTATGCAAGCATATTGTGGACAGACAGTGATTAGGGCTGAGCCAGTAGATGGCTGGCTATTCCAGTACGGAACAGACATGGCATTTGCATGGATGCCAGGAATAGAAGGAAAGATCTGGAGGAGGCCAACAGCCTATTTGTTCAGGCCAGAAACACCAGCCAATGAACCAGAAGGAAAGGCGATTTCAGTGAGCATGGAGAGCATTATAGCAACCGCTGATTACATCGCAGTACATGCCCAAGACAGAGAAGGAAGAGCATGGAGGGCAGTGATAGCCCTAGCAGAGGGATGCAGGCTCACCCAGGTGTCAGACGAGGAGCTCTTTTTAGAAGAGAAGGAAGAAGGTGAAATGGTATTTATGATGAGTGTAGACATATGGCTAAGAGTGACATACAAACAAGTGGCACAGAAAATTGCAATGGCACTTGAAGCACCCACATCCACCCCAGTTCCCTTCTTTGAAGAGGATATGGCAAAAGTACCAACATCATTATGGACTACTAGTCCCTATGACGTGGGGTGCATAAAGAGCATAGGGGGAGTAAGAATAAAATTGAAAAAAGGTGCAAAACTCCCTAGAGTGAAGCAATACCCACTATCAAAAGAGGCAGATGAGGGCATATATGAAACAATAACGGCCCTTATAAATAATGGCATATTGGTACCATCAGAATCACCATGTAACACAGCTGTATACCCAGTGCGCAAAGCTAAAGGAGGGTCTTGGCGTTTCATCCAGGACCTCAGGCCCTTGAACAACATAGTGGAAGCAGAATACCCCATAGCAGCAAACCCGGCCACAATATTGTGTGGCATTCCAGCAGAAGCATCACGATTTACAGTGATTGACCTCAAAAATGCCTTTTTCTCAATACCCCTGCACCCAGACTCACAAGATCTAACAAGCTTCACGTACAGAAACACAAAATGGAAACACACCAGATTGCCACAAGGGTACTGCGAGTCACCCTCAATTTTTAACAGAGTAATACAGATGGACTTGGGTAACATTGAAGTGGAAAGCACAGTGTTGCAGTACGTTGATGACATAATAATTTGCAGCACAAGCGAAAAAAGATGCAGAGAGGACTCATTGAAGATGCTGACAATATTGGCTGAAAAGGGTTACAAGGTAGACAATGAAAAGTTACAGTACTGTCAGGAACAGGTACTATACATTGGTCAGCTCATATCCCAATACGGAAGAAAGATTTCACCACAAAGAGCACAGGCCATATCAAAAACGCCGTTGCCCCAAACAGTGAGGGAACTGCAGCAGTTCCTGGGACTGTGCAACTACTGTAGAGCATGGGTATTTGATTACAGCTCATACATAGGACCCCTACTTGAGGCATTAAAAGAAGCTAACAAAGGGGAGAAAAAATTGGGGTGGACAATGGAAATGAAAGAGGCCTTTGATGAACTGAAAGATGCAATATCAACTGCTCCGGTACTGGCCACCCCAGATTATGAACGACAATTCTTTATATTTTCACATTGCGACTCAGCAGTAATGAAAGCAGTGTTAGCTCAAAAAACAAGCATGGGTTACAAACCAGTGGCATTTTACAGTGGTCACTTGGATCCTGTGATGTTAGGACATTTCCCTTGCGAACAAGGTCTCGCCGCAGCTCGCTTTGCGGTAGAGAAAGCATCATCAATCACAATGGGGTGCCCAACCACACTATTTGTGGAACATGCACTATTTGCAATATTGAACAAGCCTAAGTCCACACTAACCACACTGAGGGCGTCAGGTTATGAGATCATTTTATCTAGACCAGAATTATCAATTGTTAGATGCAGCACAGTTAACCCTGCAAGGTTTATAGCGGAAGTAATTGAGGAAGGAGACTATGCACATGATTGTACACAGTCTACCGAAATGTACTCATGTACTAGAAAAGTTGAAGAGAACGCACTAGATGGAGGAGAGCTCTTGTTCATTGATGGGTCATCAACAATAGACCAAAGTGATGGGATAAGGAGAACTGGGGCAGCAGTTGTAAAAATGACAGAGGAACCGGTGTGTGTGGCGGTGAAATGCGTACAATTACCACAACATTACTCTGCTCAAGCAGCCGAATTGGTCGCACTGATCTTGGCGTTAAAGGAAAGCTTTGACAAAAGAGTGACTATATATTCTGACAGCGCATATGTCACGTCTACTGTCCACTCAGGATTGTCCAAATGGAGGAGAAGAGGGTTTAGGAGAGCTGATGGCACCCCAGTGCAACATGCTCTCTTATTAGCTGAACTAATTGAAGTAATAAATGACCCACAAGAATTAGCTTTGGTTAAATGTACCGCACACACTAATGGAGAAGATCATATCTCAAAAGGAAATGCAGCAGCAGACGCACATGCGAAGTATGCTGCATATTTTGGTGAGATATGGAACCCCCCAGAGTCAGGGAGAGGGAGGGGGATAGCTAAAGAGATGTTAAGAGAAGGGTACACCCATCTCCCAGCCACACAGATAATGGAGTTACAAGCGGCTGCACCAATGGCAGAAAAAGAAATATGGGTAAAAAGAGGATGTACAATGTCACCAACTGACGCACTATGGCGCCAGGGTAACACTGGAAAGATGGAAATGCCATTGGCACTATTGAACACCGCCCTGAGCCAACTCCACCACCCAGCCCACACAGGCAAGGAAGTTATTGCAGCACGAATTAGGGAAGATTGGTTCTGTCCCGAGTTAAATTCCCATGTGACAAATTTTATCAGCAATTGTCTCACATGTCAACAGTTTACGGCCGGTCACACGCTGAAAGTGATAAAAGGTACTATACTCCGGCCAGAGGGACCTTTCCTGCACATCCATATTGACTATGTTGATATGATCAACGTATGTCAAGGAAATAGGTATATGATTGTAGTGGTATGCCCATTCTCCAGGTGGATTGAGGCAGGACCCTGCTCACATCCAGATGCATATAGAGCAGCCAAATTTCTAGTGAGGGAGGTTTTCCCCAGGTGGGGAGTGTGTGAGGTACTGCGGTCGGATAATGGCCCGCATTTCGCTAATGAAATGTTCCAGCACATCACATCCTTGCTGAACATCAAGCATAAATTTGCATGTGCATATCACCCACAGGCCTACGGTATTTGCGAACGCCTGAATGGCCTACTGAAGGAGGCAATTGCAAAGATAAAGCAAACAACAAAGAAGAGTTGGTTGTATTGCCTTCCGCTAGCTCTATTTGAACTGAGGAATAGACCAGGCTCCGACCACCACCTCACTCCTCATGAGGTGGTGACCGGACGACAAATGCGCCTTCCTCTAACGCCAACATCAAGGGCATTCACAGACTATGAAAACACTGCAACTGTTCTTGGTGATGAAATGTACCAATATGTGTCTTCTTTGGTTACTAGTGTAGTGTTTGTGTCAACAGCTCGAGCGCACGTGGGGCGGGTCTAAGAGTGATCAACAAGAAGACGCAGATAAAGAATTGGAAAAGGAAAAACTGTGCAAAATTGCTAAAGGTGATCACGTGCTACTCCGCAATTTCAATAGAAAGTGGAACAGCCCACGCTTCACTGGCCCCCACCTGGTAGAGGAGGTATCTACGAGAGCAGTAAAGTTGCAGGACAAACGTGCTTGGAATCACCTACACGACGTAAAGATCTGCAAACTCCAGACCGGCCCTAGCGTCACCGACAGGGCCATTGGAAGAACAGCAACAGCGTCACCCACGGACGAAGAGACTTCTACCACAGCTGACGACCTAAGTGTCTCCATACCCTGCCACTCCCCAGAGACAGCTACTGAAACTGGTAATTCCTATACCGCCCACCCCATGGTCACGATCAAAGGGTAAAGAGACTTCCGCCAGCTGAGCCCAAACCCTCTGCCCATCGACCCCCTACCCACTGCAGTAACCACCCAATTGAAGGACATTGTCTTGCACATATACACATGTAAACACTTGAATGTTCTCTTTTTTCTTTCTCGCACATGCAGGTACCGCGTATTATTGTATTGCTAAGAAAACAGATAACTAACAAAGTTCATTGCCCAGGAGTAGATGCTACCCTCAGACGATAACTACCCTGAAGAGCTATCACACCAATTTGTCTTTCACATAAAAAGGCCAAAGTACCTTAAAAGAAGGAGGGTACGTGTCTACTACACAGCATTTATCTTGGCCATAGAACAATCAATGCCCCATCTTCACCAACACTTGCCTGCCCTAAGAGATAGATCGCTTAGATTGGCGTGGGAACAGCTCTTCGCCTGGGCACTGAACGACTACTTGATAGGGAGAGCTTGAAAACAACTACTAACACTAATAACAAGCCTGTTGAGAATTTTCAGGCGGGTAACTTTAGCGTCGCAAGAATAAGCTGCAGGACTGCAGCAAGGTAAGAGCAAAATGCCGGTGAGACTAGCTTTTGTAATAAAGATGATAGGGATTTTAATGATCACCGGATTTTTGGCTGCCTCTGTATGGCAGAAAAGTTATGCTATCAATATTTTGGCTGTACCCAAACCTAATATACCCCCACCCACGGCTGCAACAGGTGTCACGTCAGGTGGTACTAGCAAGATTCCACATAAGGGAAATAGAGTTAAACGCAGCACATACTCAGATGATAAAGGTATTGATAACTACATAACAGATTCAGCACACGTCTCAAACAACATGTGGTACCAACACATGACCCAAATAGGTAAGCAGACAACAGAAGACAGCTGCTACGTTTGCTCATTGATCCCATACGCCATGAGCGCTTCTCGAACATTTGTTGCCACGGAAATAGATGAAAAGACAGCACGATGTATAGTATACTTGGCGCTGTTCCAAACGAAAGGGAGATTTCAAGGGACGGTGGTGAACCTGGTATGGAAAACGCGAGACACATATCCATACGAAAACAACTTCCTCAAGACTTATTTGAGTTACCACAAGACCAGTTTGCATGCTGAAGCATTCAGGTACATGACAAGTGGCCCTGAAAAGGGAGAAACAAAGAAAGTAACACTACAATACCTACCATGTGACTGGTACGCCACTGAAGTTCCTGGTAAACAAGGATGTTGGGAAAGACCACTGGTAACAATAACCGGGAAGGTGTACATGGACAACAAATGGGACATAGGAGTGATTGGCAGCAACATGGTAACAAGAGAAAATATTACAACTATTAATGAACACAATAACAGATGTTGGACGATTTGGGTCAAGTACGTACCCATGCTAACGTGGATAGAGAAGGATGAAGACCCAATAACCATACTACCGCTGTCTGCACCTAAGGTATGCTACCAACATAGAGGAGAAGTGGACGTGGGATACAACACCAACTGTGCAAGCGTGATGGAGTTACCTGAGGGGGGAGCAGGAACAGCAGTACTAATGGACCATTACTGGGCCTGCGGAGACAAGGCATACCACACACTGCCCCCTCTGTGGAATGGTATATGCACAATGGTACACGTTAATGTACCATCACTAGTGATGCCCCAGAAACATGTGAACATGGCGAACTTCCTTAAAATGGATGAAGGAAACAAGAGGAAGAAGAGATCTGTAAAACCTCAGAAGGGGCAAGAGAACGAAGAGAACAACAACAACAATGTCCTGAATAGAAAGAAAAGACAAGGAGAACCTCTGACAGGAAATTACCTATGGGGAAGGTCGGAAACAGCACTCACTTCAATCCCACCAGAACACAGACTATTCAGCAGAGCAGCAATGTTCTTCTCGTCAATAATACATCCGGGACTACAAGCTTACGCAAACACAAAATGGCTCCAGATAACTCGATGGGAGCTAATGATGACAATTCATTCTACAGTAAATGGATTCAACGCAATAAAAGAGGAACTGCGAGCAGTGAGGATGGGAGCACTACAGAACAGATATGTACTGGATCTCCTTACAGCAATGGAAGGAGGAGTCTGCGCAAAGATAGGACAATCATGCTGCACATTCATTCCTGCTAACGATGCTGAAAATGGTACACTGACAGAAGCAGTATCACAACTGGCCCAGATGCACTCCCAAATGATGAATGAAAGTAAAGGAGTGAAGAAGGATGACAGCTGGTTTTCACTGTTATGGTCATGGATGCCATCTTGGCTGTCGGACGGACTGAAGATTATAGTTGGATGCATAATACTGGCTGGAGCTGTACTGATCATAATAAGATTTTGGAAGGCCCGGAAGGAACGCACCACAGACGAAATGATCGAAATGGTTGGTATGCACCCCTTGATGCCGGCAGATGATGGCCAGCACACAGGCACAATAATAAAAGAGAGAGAAAAACTGCGCAAACAGATCATCACCAACCACCTGGACCCACCATCTGTGAAGCTCGAAAACCCAAGAAACCCAAGGAGCTACATAGGGAAATGGGTATACTGCACACCTGGAGGAACCTGTGTATATATGTACTGGTCATTTGAAGACCATGTCAACCACTATGGGCATTTGGGAGGAGTAACTAAAATATGGAGAGTAAGAGGAGATAAGGGAAAAGATATGTTTGTGGTCGACAAGTCGACCAGAGGGGGGACTGAAGTGGGAGAATGGAACAAAAGGCTCCCACCAATCCCCTCACGTCCCTGGCCTAGAGGATCGCGGCCCAGACACCCGCCACGAGAGGAGTTTGCCTATCTACCAGACGACCAAATACCCTGGTACAGGAACATACGGATGTGCTCACCAGCCTGCCCACCAGCCTGCCCTGCCCATGCCGACACCTGCGGCATGGATGAACTCGACTGAACCATTCAACAGTAAATGAACACATCGTTAGAGATGCCATGACGACCTAGCCAACGGTCAGCACACCCGTGCAAACATGCACACTGGACACTCCCACACCAATCCACACGAAGAACACATTCAGTGCTATGACTTAGGTGACGGACACACCCACTGATGCACATCTTTATTATTTTTCACATAGGTTTTTCAAAATGCAGAAATGCAAGACGCACAACAAACTCATCTAAAATGCTTGCTGACGCTTCTCCTACCCCATGCATTGCAATGAGAAATATAACAAAGACATGATACTGGGGATAAAGCAATGTCATACCATAACCTAAAGCGCCGTGCATCAAAACGTCCCCACCTATGCACCAGGCCCAAGTAGGCCGCAAGCAAGAGCCTCCATGAACATTGAACGAGCAAGAGTACAATTGCTGACCCTGCAGAATGCGCCCGGCAAGAGCAGACAGTCAAGGGCACAATGTTGCAAACTCGCATGCCACAAGCCGAAGCCAAGGTCACACCTGCAAACTAAGCCAGGCACACAGTGGAAGATGCAATATTAAATGTGCAGAATTCTGCCTCAACCACGGTCTCTCCTCACGTGACCAAGCCGAACCTGACAGGGTGCCAAGCCCAGGAGGAGGGAGGCGCCTGGATACCACATTTTTAGACACAGGCAGCATCAATTAAGCGACTCAATGGACATCTGCGGCAGTGGGAGTAGTCTGCCCTCCAGCATATGAACAAATCCTCGCATTGTCTGCACATACCCATAGTTATACATTGTTGCAAATGACAGGTGCACCGCGAGCTGGGAACAGCGATGGTCCCAGACTGGGGGGCTCGCGAGTGGACCAATCAGAACATGTGGCTCTTATCACTGACGCCATTAACATTAGCCAATCCTCAGGGGTCTTCATGTAACAATTTTCATGTATCTAATTGAAGGGACAACCCAAGTATACCACCTGACTGACCCTCAACCACTAACAACGTTCTCTATAAGTATGCTATACTAACCCTACCACTCGAGCAACCAATCCAGAGTGGCGATAGGTTTTTTGCTAACTTTCCCAGGTGACGCAAGTAAAATAAATAATAATAATAATTTGGCATTTATATAGCGCTACGAACCCTCAGGTATCTGAGCGCTGCTTATTATTACCCACGGTGTGTGGTGCTCATTTATCGACCTCGGAAGGATGAAACGCTGAGTTTGGCGCTGCCGGGATTCGAACCTGCGTTCGCAGGCTCTGCACTGATGTCAAAGCGAGCGCTCTACTCGCTGTGCCACTTGACCGGCTAGCGCGTCATACTAAGGTAAAAAGGGCCTGCGAGCCCCACAGAGAAGAAGAGTGTGTCAGGACGGACGCGTACGATCCTTGACCCATCCCTGCCGTTTGTTTAATAAACAGCAGAATCACCTTGCTTCTTGCGTGTGCCTCATACTCATTTTTGGGATACTCGGGAGGAGTTGGGGCCTCCCTGCCCGGAGGTCCGCGGACGGCCCAGCCGGCCCCGGGAAAATTTCCCCCCGACATACCTATCGCCTGTGCGCAACGAAGCATCGAACATATACTAGGCAAACACTGGATACAACAGCAAAGAAACAACAGAATTCCCAAAATGATCAGTAAGACCGACAAAACACCTTCCAACCCCAAGATCGCAAGAAGTCCCAGAACCAAGCGCTAAGATCCCAGTTTCCCTCGGGAACATGCACTTCTGAACTAAGGACGTGCAGATTCTGTATTGCCTTGAAGATAGTTGGGGAGGAATCTGGCACGAAAACACAGCAAGCGGACCCCACCAATTTACACACTCCACCACATTCAGCCAGAATAACATCTAATGACATCCGGTTCTGGAGTGCTACTAATCTTATTGCTTTCTGTTCTAATGTCGTATTATAGAGTATGTCCGTGGTCCGGTTGATGGTGCTCTCCAGTACTCTCGCTAGTCTTCTGATGTCCTCGGAATTCGCTATCTGCCACCAAAATGGCACGAAGGATTTTGCTACATCTCCCAAGACCTGTGCTGGAGTGTCACCATTCTCGTCCCTCCGTGGACGAGCCTTCAAAATCTCTACAGTACTAGCTATGAACACCCCAGGTAACGGGATCCCTAAATAACAAGTTCCCTCCCAATCCCTGGGTAACCATGGAAATGCTACATTAACGCAAACAAAGTAGACAGGTTCGCCTACATAAAGGTCGGTCTTCCCCAGTCAAATTCGCAACGTTGGCACAACCTTTAAAATCTCCCATTGACTGAGTACCATTCCTCTGTATGCAGAAAGAAACCGAATCGGGGCTATGGTTAACAGTGTACGAAGGAGGCATGGCATCCTTATTGCCCATCAGAGCCATCTTGAAGGAAATCAAAGATTGAAAGGGACGAGACAGTTTATCAGAGGGCCTAATAGAAGCAACGGTAAGCTTGCTCCTATTTGTGAAAAGCGAGCATCCCAGGGGAGTCGGAGCATGTTTCTCAAAACTATTCAAATTAGTACCATCAAAGTTCCCCGAGATGCTATCGTTCCATCGGCCAAAGAACAGTGCTCTAAGAGAACAAGCAGTTGTCAAAGGTAAAGGATGAATATACCAACCTAACCCCTTTTCCCCATGTTGCGGTAAATGCGAGCAGACCCAACAGTTGGACCTATTAAAAAAGGCATGTGTAGCATTCATGATAAGTAACAATGTATTGTTATGATATCTTTGTCTATGCTGGGAGTCTCTAGGAGACAGAGTATGCAAATACACAAAAGGAGTAGGGACAGTGGGTACATTTTCAGTTGGTAACAAGGTTTCGAATGGATGCACTTCTTCCAGGTACCAGAGATTAGCAGTTACTCTTATAAAACCAATCGACATTATAAAAAGACAGCAATACGTTTTCGGGGCCCAAGAGATTTGTCCATTTTCCCGGCTGGTCACACGATCATTTATCAGTTCAGTACGAGCGGTAGCGGTTGCAGGCATTGCAGCCTTCAAACGAGAAACCTCAGTATTATTAGCTTGCGACCTCCCAGCCGCGCGACTTCTTAGTCCTTCCACATCCCTAGGCAACAGAATCCCCTTTTTCTCAAACAATTACTTTCGCAAAAGCAAGCCTTTGATGAATTTCCTTTCTTCTTCGAATGCACAGCCGAACCGTGCCGTAATTCTATTTCCTTGGACGTAAATTGTACCTTGCTGTTCCTGGTACTTATTGATCCGAGAACAATGTGTCATCACTTCCCATTGGAAGCGGCGTATCAAGAGCAAGTGAAGATTCAAGATCAGGAACGACAGTTTCCGGAAGCGAAACTTTTGGAGAGTGTGGAGACGAAATGGCACGTTCCCCAAGCCTCACGGGCTCAGAGAGATTCTCCGATGCACTCTCAACGCTATTTACAGCTTCGGGATCGTTGGTTGCAGCGTTAGCAAAGGGTTCTGTTTCTTCTGTATCGTGTGGCACTGGGTGAGAAAGTCTCTTGAGATGTGTTGCATGGATCCAATGTTTCCTGTCTGCGACACGCACCACCGTCTGTGTGACCAGCAGGACCTGGAATGGGCCACGCCAGCGAGGTGCAAGGCAAGAAGAACGCTCAAATGCCTTGGTGAGCACCCAATCTCCGGGCCGAATACTGTGGCCCGGGACCTCGTATCGCACAGGTAAAGCCTCTCGCACCTGGTGATAAATCAAATACAGATTTTTAGTCAACTGGCTAGAGTAATCTGAAAAAAGTACATTTTCGACATTCTTTAAAGATCGACATTTCGGAAGGTTTCAGATATTGGCAGGTCTCCCCATTACCACCTCAAATGGAGAGAGCCCAGTCTTAGTTTGAGGGGTTGTATGTATGGCTAGTAACACGATCGGTAAGGCATCCGGCCATTTTAGTTTGGTGCCGGCACACGTCTTAGCGAGCTTGTTCTTGATGACACCATTGTGTCTTTCTACTAATCCGGCACTTTGAGCATGTCTGGCCGAATGGAACCGTTTGTCGATCTGTAAAGCCGCGCATATCTGCAGAATTACAGCAGCGACAAAATGTGGACCATTGTCCGACCAGATGACTCTTGGTAGCCCGAACCTAGGAAAATATTTTTTTAACATGGTTTTTGCAGTAGTCATGGCTGCAGCATCCTTAACCGGGAAAGCCTCGACCCATTTGCTAAAACCACAGATGACAACTAAAACGTATTTAAAATTATTGCAATGTTCCATTTCAATAAAATCAAAGTGGATGACCTCAAAGGGGACAGAAGGTGGCCCAAAACATCCCCTTGGAGTTGATGTTCCCTTTCCCACATTGTGCTGTAAGCAGATCATACAGTCTTGGACATAGCGCTGAGCTATTTTCGATATTTTGTCATTCGCCCAAACTTTTTCTAGCATTTTCGTAACCATAACGACCATCATCATCACGTATGCGTCAGGAAGTAGCCATTTTCCTTCAACTACTTCCACCCAACACCCATCATTACGTTTCCCCAAGCCCTCAGCCCACCTCTTGGATTCTTCTAACGTGGCATCGGCTTGGATATCCCTTACGGACCCAACACCCTCGTCAGTTGCATAGGCATTTACAGTCTCCCTTGAAACATACATCTCTGTAAAGAGATTGGTGGCAGTCTGTTTACCTATCTGATCAGCGAAAGCATTCCCTTTTCCTATATCGTCTATAACTTTTCGATGTGCTGCACATTTCACGACAGCTAACTGAGTAGGGAGCGCAAGCGCTGAGAGAAGTTGTACTATTAGGGTGCCATGCTGGATCTTGGTACCATGTGAAGTTAAGAACCCTCTCTCTGACCAAAGTCTCCCAAGTTGTGAACCACCCCAAAGACATACTGACTATCAGTATATATGTTTACTGTAAGCCCTTTGGAAAGTTCACAAGCTCGGGTCACTGCTATAATCTCTGCGGCCTGCGCGGAGTTATGCGTGATTCTCTTGGTTTCCACGACCGTGCTCAATGTAGTGATTGCATAAGCAGCTGTTGATGTACCATCCGGAAGTTTGAAGCAGGAGCCATCACAAAAAAGCTCCCCTTGTGGATTGTTCAAAGGAGTGTCTTTCAGATCAATTCTACCCTTTGTCTCTTGTTCGGTAGTATACAGACAGTCATGTGACTCTTCGTCACTGCAAGCAGTACCTGGCGGGAAAGGTAAGAGTTCAGCCGGATTAAGAACACAACACCTCTTAATTTGTATGTGAGGAGCAAACAAGATCAATTCATATCTCGTCAACTGTGCGGAAGTGAGGTGTTGCATTTGGGTTCTGTTCAGTAGAACATCTACAGAGTGAGGCACCATCAGGGTTAGATCATGGCCTAGAACCATTCCCTCACTCTGTTTTACAGACGCAGCAGCAGCGACAGCTCGCAAACATCTTCGCAAAGTGCATGCTACAGGAACAAGGGTGGAAGAAAAGTAACCGCATGGCCTATTCTTCCCTCAATGTTCCTGCGTTAATACAGCCAAAGCACATCCATCACATTCATGCATCACATTCATGCACAAACACCACAAAGGCCTTTTCATAATTTGGTGTGCCCAAAACTGGTGCCGAGCATAATGCAGTCTTGAGCAGATCAAATGATTGCTGGTGCTCCGCGTTCCACGGCAATGGCGAAGAAATGCCCTTCTTCGTCAAAGCCAACATCGGTTTAATCACTAGTGAGAAGTTTGGGATCCACAACCTACGGTAAGAAGCCATACCTATCAAGGCTCTAACTTCCTTCTACGTATTTGGGACAGACATGCCAGAAATGTGTTTTATTCGTTCAGGTGTCAATCTTCTTCCCTCCTTTGACAGGAGATAGCCTAAATAGGCGACCTCCTGACAACAATATTGAAACTTTTTAAGCAAAGCTTTGTGACCATGTTTAGCCAGGTGAATGAGCAATAACACAGTGCCCTCCTTACAAGCGCTCTCAGAGTCAGCAGCTAAAAGCAAGTCATCCACATACTGAAGCAATGTACAAGAAGAGGGCAATTCAAGGGTATCGAGCTGTTCTTTCAAAGCCCTACTATAAACGCTAGGACTTTCCGTGTAACCTTGTGGTGCACGGGTAAAGGTGAACGAGCGTCCCCCTAAGGTGAACGCAAACAAGTATCTACTGTCCTTGTGTATAGGAATACTAAAGAAAGCATTCTTCAGATCCACAACACTAAAGTAAGTAGCTGAAGCCGGAATCATAGTTAATATGGTTGTCACATCAGGTACAATTGGAAATTGCGGAGCGACGACCTTGTTGATGGCACGTACATCAATTATGAAACAAAATGGAATTGCATTATTGCCTTTTTTGTACACTGGTAAAATTGGACTATTGCACAAACTACCTGCAATTTCCTCAATCACCCCGCGGTGCACAAAATCGGAAACAATGCATTTCAAAGCTTGCTCGACCTCAACTGAAATCTTATATTGTGGAATACGTGGCAGCTTTATTCCATGTTTCAAGACTATTTTAACAGGCTCGATCTGTAAAACACCAACATTATTATCGTCAATTGCCCACAAACTCTCTGGTACATCTATCTGAGGTCTGCTTAAGAATTGAGAGACAGAATGTTGCTGTGGTGAAATCGTCGAACGCACTCCATCGGAAGAACAATGAATTACCGCATTTAATTCCTTCAACAGATTCAACCCCAGCAAATTCTCTCCACAATTCGAAGTCAAAAGGAATGGACAGTGATCCGTAAAGGGACCCAAAGAAATAGGTACCGGCGAAAAAACTGAACAAACAACTGGTGTGCCAGAAAACTCTACAGAAACATTGGTTTGCCCTGACAGTGGAATGTTTGGAACCCGAGAATGATCAATGGAATACTTCTGTGCCCCAGTATCTACCAAGAATAGATGTTTCCTATTTCCGACTACCATTTCAACGTAGGGACCTTTCTGATTGACGGGAATAGGTGTAGGTTCCAAACCCTGCTTCGGGCAATCCTAACTAAACAGAATATCGTCAAAAGGAAGCTCTTCAGAGAGGTAAGCAGCAGAAGGATGATCAAATATGTTTCTAGTATCCACACTTGGTACCTGATTATCCTGTGAAAAAGGTTGCTGTGGATCTTTTGTAAACTGACCTCTACCAGGGTCCCCTACACCAGGGCGACCTCTGGATCGTCTACCCATATTTCCAAATGTGTTATTCGACGTTTGTCGAAGGACGGGGCATTGTGCATGGCAATGACCCTCTTACCGACAATAGGCACACTGGTTAATGTTCACAGGACCCAAGGGCACATTCCCTTGTGGAACAAACTGACCTCTAATCTGCGAACTACCCCCTCTGGGGTTCCTAACAATTTGCTGTAATAATACTTTAGTCTTTAAATCACCTTTTCTCTTCTCTACTCTTTCCTTTTCATTATTGACACAATTCTCGTAGTACTGAGCCATGTGCAGTACTTCTAATTGGGACTTCTCGCCTGGCAGGCGCTCTAAGAAGACATCATTTGTGACTGGATGTCAGGCAGCAATCCACGCACAAATTAGTCCACAAATAATCTTTTCCCAGACTCCGTGCCTAAGTCTTGGCCACTGAAATCCGAGAATACCTGTTCGAACCGATTAAAGAACTCGGTAGCACCCTCAGACTTCCCTTGGACACAGGCCGTAAGCTTGTCCCAAATAATTCTCTTTTCGGGAATTATGGTTTTCAATTTTGCAATGATTCTATCAGGCAAGGTTCGTATCACCTGAGGCGGTCTCTCACCAGCTGGCCTTTCTCCATCGAATCTAATTATGCTAGCCCATGTATCTCCCAACCCTGGTACGTCATCTATAGTCCTAACCTGTTTCCACAAATCTGTGGGCAGGAGTACAGGAAATAACAGATTAATATCACTCAAGGTGAATACTGAAGACTGTAAAACAGACTCTATTTCTTTATAGAATCCTGTCGGATTTTTCCTAATGACAGGAATAGATTGTCTAATGGTATTCACTTCCTGTATCGCGAACGGGACGTGAACAAACTGTGATATATAATGTGCAGGAATGGTCACAGCAACTGCATTCGTTGCAGGAACAGCCGCAATCTCAACCTTCGGGACAAATGTCGGAAGAACCTCTCTCATAGGCAACTGAGAAGTAGGCAACTCCGAACGCTTACTAAGCAACAGAGCCAAGTCGAGCGCTAAAGCAGTCGAAGAAGTGTCAAGTGAAAAAGCTCTCTCATAAATACTCAATAACTCTGTGGGACAACTAATCTTTCTCTTTATAGATTCATCCTGCAGGTACTCTATCATTACCTGTATCACTTTCCTCTGCATTTCTGGCGTATACTGACTATATGTGTCATATACCTCAACTGGAGTTATCGACATGTCTGAAATCCATCTAATCGCTTCTTTCGTACAAATTCGTACTTCCTCAGATATCGATTTACGACAAGGAAGCAACCGTTTCTGTACATAAATATTACCCTCGTCGTCATCCTCATTCTGTAACCTTTCCAACTCCTTTCTATACTCAAATATCCTCTCAACATGCTCATGTACTTTCTCCACAGTGTCTCTTGAAAACGCTAAAGTGTTCAGATCCCTCAACCCTTGTGGGAGATCTGCATTATTTAATTTGCCCCACATTACACATAAATGAATCCCTAAACCTTCAATAAAAACATTTTTCTCAGGTAAATTATCTATATTAGAAAGAGTGGCAAGAACATTAACTCGATCATCCCTCTCTATACAATGCTTAGCCCATGCAATCAAATCTCGTTTCTTCTCTGGAGGTACATTATTGCGAGTAACAACCCTTGACCCCGCACTCTGATCGACCACTTGGAAGTGGGGGAGCAGGCGAATTCAATGGAGGTACTGTTACTGGTGCAATAGGAAGAGGTGGAGGAACATGTGGAGGAACAACAACTGTAGGGAGAGGAACATTAGGAGGAGCAGGAACAACCGGAACAGCAGCAGGAAGAGCAGGAATAACAGCAGGAAGCGGCAAAGCGGCAGGAAGAGGAACACACGAAGGTGGCGCAGAGGCACCAGGCCTTTGTTCATTTAACAATTTATCAATAAGTTAATCAGAAACATGGAAGTCTTTGGAAGGATAGATTTTCTGAATGCCAAGTGAGAAAGCCCTATCCATACTCCTAGCTGACTCAGACTGTTTATCTTGGTCACGCTTTTTCGGCGTTCGTTTTATGTCGGTGCGCATGTTTTTCTCTACTCTTAAATTTTTGTAATGCTTCTTTTTTCCAATTCTGCAAAACATCAAATGCTGCAGGTCTAGCCTTTTTCTTTAATAGAATTGACTCTAAATACTCAATACGAGGGATTTCAAAACTACCATTGATTGGCCACTGAAGTTCGGAGGCATGTCTGGTTTGTCTGTGCCAAATATCATTAAACACTATACTTCCAATGCCATGCTTACAGTACATAGTACAAGCCTGCGACCTGTGGTGCCGGATGGCTAAATTCCAAAGATTGCCTATCACTGCGGAATAACGCCTATCACTGCGGAATAACGCCCTGAAGCAGGTAGACAATTTCCCAGGCATATCAAAATATTGGTGTTACCTGGTCAATAATTGTATTTGCAGATGCAATACTCCAAAACAAATTATCAGGATATTTAAGAATCGGGTCACGACTCACCTGATCAATCCTAAGGCGGTCTGATCGGAATTCAAAATTCTTACCTTACTAATCTTGCCTCGCGTTTGGTGATTTTGGCAAATCTGCCTGCCTCGATAAGTGGACCCTCGTCAAGATGCCGTCTCGGACCACACGCTAATCGTCCAGGGATTGGGTCGTGCAGCGCTGCTGAGGTGTTGCGTCTCTTTTAGAAGGGGCCCCTTATTTTGTCACACCGTCCGATCCCGGTCCAATAGCGTGTGTCAACCTTCGACAATCCGGCATCAATCTTGAGGGTCCCTATTCGGGCGCCAACTGAGTACCCCCAAAAGGAAATGCAACGGACATGGGTTACAAAGGAACATACAAAGATCTTTATTTTATACTGAACAGTTTCAAAGGACAAAAGTAACGGATAGCTATCGGCCCTCAGTACAACACAACAAACTCCAGTGTGGTTCGGTGTGCTCAGTGAGTGGGACTGTACATTAGAATAGTCGCACCTTATATACCTTTGAAAACATGTTGTCCAACCCCAGTGTGGGTTAATATTCATTAATATATTACGGATCTAGGGTTCGTGCCGAGTTCACAATCTCTACGTTTAGGGTTTTACTTTTAATGTATTCACCAACAAGCCTCAATAGCTACAGTATACTTTAGGATTTCTTATAGAGACCTTCTCAAACATCTATACAATGTAGTCAAACAAGTGTTCACATTTCAGTATTTGAATAAATTGTTTGTAACAGCTCAAGTAAACCTTTACACACAGGTCAACAAAGGACAAGGTCTCCGTTCATGACCCTAACAAGTGGCCTGCAGGCAAGTTACACATTAGTTTATACATAGAGGTCAAGACGGCCATGTTACATTTTCGGAATGACACTGTCCACCATTTTAGCTCACGGGGTGACTTTGCAGAGGGAACCTAAAATGGCGGTATGACCTAAAATGGCGGCTTACATTGATTCTAAGGTCGGGAACTTGCAACACGGATTTCTCCGCAAGTGGCTTACAAGCAGCTTGGTGTAGGCCAATATACATATATTCATCACAATAGGAGGCACAATATAATTTCCAGTTTGACAGTAGGACATTTTGAATTGACCTTTGGTATTTTAAAAGGAGGCAACATTGAACCAGTTGAACATTTGTAAATTGCAGAACAACTCAGGGGGGGGGCGGAGAGACCCATTGCAGAGGTGAATCCGGACAAGGAAAAGGTACTGTGAACTTTTGTCAAGCCAATCTGAGCTGTTAAGTGATCCTGAGAACCTGTGGAACTTTCTAAAACTGTGTGCCTTGAGATTGGGAAAGGGAGCTGCAGAGGAGCTCCATTGTCACACTAACTTTGCTTTAAACACTATTGAGTTGGCCAAATCCCATACACCCTGTTACTCTGTAGAAGTGAGGGCAGGCATTGCTTTTCACACAGACAGTTTTTCACTTTTGACTGACAGACTTAGACTTCCCTTAGTTTTCTTTTTATTAGGGAGCAGTCCCAGTTTAGAGTTAGGGCCAGTTGGGAGGGGCGCTAGTGAGCCCAGCCAACATGGCTGCTAACCTGTGAGCTCTCCAACATCCCATAAGATCTGGAAAACATCCTGCTGATCCCTTAATAGCCAGCATACTTTTCTTCCAACATCAGAAGCATGAACATTACGGGGATGTGAGCTGAGACAGTTTGGAGGTCCTAGCTTACACAGCAGCTGAGCTGTGTGCCGCAAACTGCAGGCGGGGGCTTACCAACTGAGAAGTGGTGGTGGAGTGCGAGTGACGCGCCAGTGCTGGTGAGGCAGGGGTACAGGCACAGTGACTGGTGTGCCTCGCTGCCTGGCTTCCTCATGGCTTCTGTGATCTGTGCAGAGCAATCTCGATGTACGCAGACCTGTGTGGGTAACGGGGAGGACCACTGCCAGCAGTGCATGCCGCAAGGACCAGATTTGGCGGGAGAGGTGCCGCCGCCTGTGTGGGGCTGCGCTTCAATGCGGCAAGGCTCCCTGGCTATGCCCCATTGATGGTGTGTCGGTAATTCCCAGGAACTGACATTTCAGCTGATGGGCAGGACGGCCCGTGCGGTGGTGACGGCCTCGCTGTGGGGGTGACAGCCGTGGACTTGACGAGCGTGGGGCCGACTTCCTTGTTGGCGGCCCGCAGTACTCTGCACATGACCCGGGAGAAGGCTGGGCAATTATTCCAGAGGAGGATGTACTGACACTACGGTGAGTGTGCAGTGCGTGTCTGTCGCAGCGTGGAGAGAGGAGGCCGGGGAGCCTTCCCCTGTGGAGCACATTGGGTAGGAGCCAACTGTACCCCTGGTGGGCTCTGGGGAGTTGCTGTGATCACTACTTGGAGATATGGTGGCACTGTACAGTGTTTCAGGACAATGTTATACAATTCATGGCGAGAGAAAAATTGTTGGTGACGGCACTGGGAGACACGGTGGAGTGGTGTGCAAATGGTTGACATCAAAGCAGCGTCATGTCTAAGTCGCAGAAATCGGGGAAGCAGCAGTCGAAACTGCAGTTTGAGACCTCCGTCCAGGCTAAACCTCACACTGTAATGGAGAATTCCCTGGGTGCGGCCTCTCATTCCACCCCTTTGGACCCTAATGGAGTGTCAGTGACATCAAAGCCATGTTCAGCAGGCTACAAGCAGGTATACAATTGTTGGATGGGAAAATTGACACTTTGACATGTAAAGTAGATCACATGCAAGTGTGCTTAGACAAGCAAGGGGGGAGGCTGGACGGACTTCATGAGCGTGTCTCTGCGGTCGACGATGAGTCCTCCACAGCAACGGGTGAGCTTGTTCAGATTCGGAAGGCTTTAAGGAATTGACGGATAAACAAGATCATCTCAAATGCTGATAGTGTTGAAATAACCTGAGAATAGTCGTGGTACCAGAAGCAGCGGACCAACAATACATGGAGCCTATGGTCGAAGATATCCTGCGTGAAGCCCTTGGTAGTGAGGATTTTTCAGCAATGTTCATTGTGGAGACAGCACATTGGGTTCCTAGTGGGAGGAAGCCGGTACCTGCTGCACCTCCCCGGCCGATAATAGCCCGGTTGTTAAATTATCGGGATCTTGCCCTACGGAAATCTAGAGAAAAGGGGGCGTTGCTTTGCAAAGGAGGCCCTATCCGATGGTTTCCTAATTTCTCAGATACAGTGCAAGCATCCAGGAGGACCTATATCGATGTCAAGAAGAGACTTTGGGAGAGGGGCATGAAGTATGCCATGCTCTTCCCTGCCAAACTCCGAGTGGAGCACAAAAGGAGAGTACAGTTTTTTCAGACCCAGGATGAGGCCAATACTTTCCTTGAGACACTACCGAGGGAGACATGGTCTAGGGTGACAAGTGGGGAGTACAATTAAAGTTGGAGTGCTGAGCTGGCTGGGTGCTAGTCCAGCCCTTGGGTGGAAGCAAATGGGAGTTCATGGTTTGAGGTGAGGCAGGGGTAACTGGCAGATTCGGGTTTGCCGCTGGGGGTGGGATGGAGGGACAGGGTTTTGTTTGTGGGGGCGAGGAGACAACTGGCATGTTGTGGTTGCCGGTGGGGTGGGGTTGTTGGTGAGTGGGTTGGTTGTTTTGGAGCACAGTGGTTCAGGCGGGTTGCCCCACTCGATTGAGTATACGGGGAGACTACATCAGTGCTGTGAACAAGTAATACACTGCTTGGAGAGGAGTGTAAATGTCATGTGTAAGCTTAAATATATGACATGGAATATTTAAGGTTTGAACTGCCCATCTAAATCCTGTAAGGTATTACTGTATATGAAACGTCATCAAGTAGATATAGCGTTCCTACAGGAAACCGATCTGACCACTCAAGGGGAGACACAATTTAAACAGGGGTGGGGTTGCATCAATATTTTTCCTCATTCTCATCGTATTCCGGAGGGGTCTGCATTCTAATACGGGGCACAGAGGGCTTTCGCTTGACTAAAGTGATCAAGGATCAGGAGGGGAGGGCACTATTGGTAGTGGCCAGTCTGCATGGACAGGAGGTTAGGTTACTAAATTATTATGGTCCTAACCAGGACACGGTGGACACGTTGGAGTGGATGTCTCGCCAGTTTGAGTGGGATGGCACTGGGATGATCATATGGGCGTGAGACTTCCATGCAGTGTTGGAGCCGAATTTGGATAGGTCAGGGAGCGCCCTACTATTGCCTATGAAGTCAACTGCCAAGTTACAAGAAATGTGCTGTGCATGGAAGTTGCTGGATATTTGGAGGGCGAGACATGGGGGTAGAACAGGGTTATACATTTGTCCCACGGATCACCAATCTACTTCCCAGTCGGATTATTTCTTAATATCTGAGGGGATTGCGGGATGGGTAACCGAGGTCACGATATTGGCACACACCCATCAGATCATTCCCTAGTAGTGATGGGTTTGGAAATACCGGGGCAACTGGGTAGCAGACTGCCATGGAGATTTAAGAATGAGGGTTTGACTGACAAGGTGTTTCGGGCAGGAATCAACAATGTTACAGATAGGTTTTTTGAAGAAAATGTTGGATCTGTTGCTTCCAGTTTTGTGCTTTTGGAAACCTTTAAATGTGTGGTGCATGGGGTGGGGGTGCCCGTCAAGGGAATCCAGAGTGTAAAAGCAGATACGGAAAGAGTTTACGAAGAGTGAGGCACATCTTCAAAGTCTACAAGCTAGTTAGGGAGATGGGAACGACCCGGTCATGCAGAAAGAGCTAAGAGAGGAGTTGGATGCATTTAAGGAGCTAGCCCAGTGGGAAGTGACATTTTTGTCAGGGGGAGTGGCAATTCAGCAGTATGGGGAGGGACCACGACCCGTTAGGCTGCTCACAGGGGCAGCTAGGGCAGATATGCCACGGAAACAGATCCTGCCTGTTAAAGACGGGAGGGGGAGCGCGAGTAAACCGAGGATGGCGTTCAGAGAGAATTCTGTGCTTTTTATACTCGGCTGTACTCCTCACAAATGCAGGTTTTGCAGCCAGAGATCAACTGCTTTCTAGATCGAATGTCACTTTATCGGTGCACTGATGAGGAACAGGAGTGGCTGTTACCGAGGTTGAAGTCTTGGAGGTGATTAAGGTGCTTTTAGCTGGGAAGGCCTCAGGGCCTGATGGCTTCACAGCTGAATTTTATAAATATGTTGGTGTGAAAATAGCTCTGGATCTCTTGGTGGAATATGAGCAAGCCCTCCAGCAGGGCGAGCTATTGACGATGACAAGGGAGGTGGTGGCGACAATACTTTTGAAGCCTGGAAAGGAAGCAGATTTGTGTTCAGTTTACCGACCAATCTCGCTTATTAATCTGGATAATAAAATATTGGCTCATTTACTGGCGATAAGGTTGGTGCCCCTGATGTGGAAGTGTGCACTGCCTGACCAGTCAGGATTTATTCCAGGTCGGCCAACGTCTTATGGTTTAAGGAGGATGTTTGGGTTGTTCTTGGCGGTTCAACAAGAGGAGGATGTGGTGGCAGCACTCTTGGTTGCTGAAAAGGCATTTGACTTGGTTGAATGGCCCTTTCTTTTTACAGTTTTACGCAGGATGGGAATGGGAGAACAGTTAGTCTCTCTGGTTTCACTGCTCTACACACGGTCAGTTGCACATATTTGAGTGAACAACCAACTTGCATCAGTTGACCCCATGGGTTGGTGCACAAGCCAGGGATGCCCCTTGTCGCCACTACTCTTTGCAAATGAACCGTTTGCTGAAATAATTCTGGAGGAGCACATAATTAGGGGGATACAGCTATAATAATAATAACAATACAATACAGCTATATAATAACAATGTAGTGCAAGTTAACTTGGGGCCGATCATGGCCGAGGTTTTGAGATTTTGGGATTTTTCTGGTCTAAATATTAATGTAGCCAAGTCGGTGCTTTTTCTGCTCACAGTAGGCAGTTCACTGATGGTTTCGATTCCAGTGGCATGAGGGTTACACTCTTTATTTGGGGGTGGACGTAGCACAGACCCCAGCGGTGTTGTATTAGCGTAATTATGCAGCAGTATTGGAACACACTTGAAAGGTGTTCGAAGGCTGGATGGGGCTGCCGTTCAGTCTATACGGAAGGCTCTCGCTGGTGAAGATGATCCTGCTCCCTAGATTTCTGTATGTATTTTTGAATGTTACGCTGGTATTACCCAAGGCGTATTTCCAGGAGGTGAAATCGGTAGTGTCTCGGTTTGTTTGGCCAAGTAAACAAGTGCGCATGTCCTGGCAGAAGCTGATGGCACCATTGGAAAGGGGTGGCCTGGCACTGCCAC
The DNA here is from genome assembly GCF_040938575.1 of Ambystoma mexicanum. Taxonomy (NCBI): domain Eukaryota; kingdom Metazoa; phylum Chordata; class Amphibia; order Caudata; family Ambystomatidae; genus Ambystoma; species Ambystoma mexicanum. The sequence continues at coordinate 1,172,574,626 of NC_090927.1, read as the reverse complement.
ACTTTGAGATATACTATGAAGCAGCCCAGGCGGGATTCCTGTTGTATTGGTTTGAAGTAGGGTCTGATAGGCAGCATATGGAGCTAGAACGGGCCCTTGCATTGCCTTTTCTACTGCAAGCAGTGATACTAATGGCTCCTGCCTTACTATCGAAGGTCAAGAATATGGTGGAATTAACTTGTAGATCTTGTGCTTGTATCAAGAAGAAAGGAAAGGGGGAGACTTTATACTTGCCATGACTTCCAGTCATTTACATACCCGGGCTACTGTTGACTAGTGAATTGGAATATGTACAATGTACGAAGCGGCTTGGTATCACATGTTTTTGGGATCTCTTGACAGACAGCAATTTTTGCCAGTAGAGGGGCTTTGGAAGAAGGGACTGATCACAGCTTTGAATTTGCTTTTTTAATAAACATTAAAGGAATCACTAAGTGGTTTGTTCCCCACCTTTCCACAAGAACTGAAGGTAGCTCCCATTTTGGACAAAATGATAGGCGGGGCAGACATTAGTAGAGTGGTATCCAATCTTTGCAGTAGTGTGTAGGAGGCCAGAAGGGACTGGGCAGCGTCGTCACAGGAGAAATTGGTGGCCTCACTGGGAGGGGAGGTTCCCAACGAGGTGTGGGAATATTGTTGCATGCAAACGAGGAAAATTGCGATTAACAGTAGATTTAAATTGATTCATTTTGAATTCCTGCATCAATTTTTATCATACACCACAGAAGTGACACACATTATTTCCGGACACTACGGATGAGTGTGTTAGATGTGCAAAGGCAGCAGCAGATATCATACATGTGGCTTGAAAAAGCCCTCCGGTGACGCAATATTTGGAGACAGTGTTTAATGTTCTGAGTGATATTATAGGGGAGAGGGTGGAACCATATCCTGTGGTGGCTTTATTGGAACATGCCCGACAGATTACCAGTTCGGCAAGGAAGCTGGCTGGACTATTACTACTATTGGCTAAAAGAATGGTGGTGATGGTATGGGGTAGGTCCATCCCACTTACTATAGAAAGATGGAGGACTGACATGTTTTATTGTAATGAAATGGAAATGGAATAAGGCAGAGTGGTAAATCACTGTGCTAGACCCAGAGATATATGGGGCCCATACATCAAATATATAATTAGGCAGGCCCACAGGGCAGTGGACAATGTTGAGATGATGGGAGATATCTGATTATTTTGCAAATTTGGTGAGTAAAGAGGTGGTGGCGGGGAAGCAGATGCGCTTTGGTGAAAAAAGGACAATGTATGTAACGTGCCTCGCGATATAGGTGCTTTTTATGGGTGTGTACCAACTGACAACGAGTTACAATGTGTTGGGATTTAAGGGGGAGGGGGTTGATTCACTGAACCACTGCTGGAGTTTGTTTGTAATTGTTGTATGTGTGGTTGTAATTGGAAAACGATACATTTCGACACCAACAATTAGGGCAAATAAGTATTTTTGCATCCTGACCATTGAAATCTACTTATCTGTATCTATCATATCTTGATGCCAAGCCTGTCTCATGATGGGATGGAAAGAGTAACCCACTTGGTGAATTAGTTCATGATACATTTTACAGGTTACCAGGATGCTGGGTCTCAATTGCACGAAGGAGTGATTCAAGGTAGTAAAGCCACTAGAGATAGGGCTTGAAAGGGAGAGCCCATGAAAGAGTTAAGTGTCAGCTTTATTTTGGCCTGCATTTTAGTATTGATTGTCCAGGTTTTTCCATTTGTATTCGATGTCAAGAGAGTAGCGTTAATTAAAAAGGAGGGGTATTACACATTTTGTTTGTCATGTTATGTATGAGTTTGCTAATCTTACAAGGTTGTATTGATCTTTAAAATGCAATACACTGACCCATAGAGTGATGTTGCTTCAGTGATTCCTTTATGAATGTATTTGGGAAATGTGTTCCCAGTGAATAAAGTTGAATGATCACAAGTGTCATTTTATTGCATTTAATGAAGCTTAATTTTACTAAAATGTGGAGATGTGCGCAATGATCCAGCGATGGAAGAATAATGAATGCCAATTCTAGGGGTTGAGTCAGATCTTTAAGAACCAAACACTTTTGTTTTTGCATATTGTATTTCTCCTCTTCCATCCCAGGCACTCTGTAAAGCACTGACCTCCCATTTCACTACCAAAACCCAGGACATTTTGCCCTCACTCTCCTCCACTCTCCTCTACTTCCCTCCCTACTCCCCCGCCTGCTATCAGGCCTCCCATAGCCTTCCCCTCTCCTCCAGTACTCTTCTCTCGCCCATAGCACTGGATGAGGTCTCTAAATTTGTCTGCTCTTTTAAAGTCTCCTCCAAACCGGTGCTCCCCTGCACCTCCAGAACTATCGAGGACAACAGTTCCTCTTTCGCTCCTGCCTTGGCTCATTTCTGCAATCACTTTTTTGCCACTGGCTCCTTTCCACTACCCCTCAAGCACTCCCTTGTGCACCCTCTCCTGAAAAATGCTGTCTACTGACACCTCCTTCCCAGCTAACTATCACTATCCACACTACACCTTTCCTGGGCAAACTCTTGGAGAAGCTGGTCATCTCCCAACTGATTCACCACACTGAATCTGTTGTCTGGCTCCCTGACCACCAGTCTGGCTTCAGAGGATCCAGAGGCACAGAAACTGCTCTCCTGAACACCCGTGAAGACCTGCTCTCAAACCTTGATTCCAACTCTCCTTCTGTTCTCATTCTCCTTGATCTTTATAAATAACCTATCATATCATATCTTTGCTCTGCTTATGACACAGTCAATCTTGCCACCCTCATAAATAGGCTTCATGAAACCCTTGGCAGCACAGACCTGGCACTGGATTGGCTGACCTCCTTACTATTTAATCAAGCTTCCCAGGTGCAACTGGGAGCTTTCCTCTCCTCCACTTCACTCTCTACCTGCGGCATCCCTCAGGACTCTATTCTATTGTCGTGGCCCTTCAACATCGACCTTGCTTCTTTGGCCCACTTGATCTCCTCTGCTCACTTCCAGTGTTATGCTGATGACGCACGGCTCTCCTTCAAGATTTCCAACATTACCTCCTCTTCTTGCTCTCTTTCCTGACTGCTATTAAGGCATGGTGCACGGCTAACAATCTGTCTTAATACCAGTAAGACTGAGATGCTTCTCATTGGGACCCCTGCTCCTCACCCACTCTCTGGCCGCCCTCTTGGAGTCCTCTCCCATCACCATCTTGTGAGGCTAAAAACATTGGTGTCATCTTCGACTCTCCTTCTCACCTCACATCACGGACCTTGCCAAGAAGGCCCACTTTCAACTTCACCTCCTCAGAGGCATTCTCCCCTTCCTCACCTTCCCCCAGAAACTCAATGTCGCCAGAGCTCTGGTTCTCTCTAGGCTGGATTACTGTAACAGCCTCTTCCTCAATCTGCCTCTTTCCTCTATGTGCTACCTTCAACTAATCCAGAATAGGACTGTAAAACTTATCCTTGGCCTCCAGCTCAGGGACCACATCTCTCCAGCCCTAAAATCTCTCCACTGGCTTCCGGTGGCTGCAAGGATCAAATTCAAGACCCTCTGCATCATCCACAAGGCTTTCTGGGTCCTGGGACCCCGCTACATCCACCTCTCTCCCTAAATACCTTGGTCCTCTAGCTCCAACTCTATGAAGATCAGACGTTTCTCCAAGCAGAGAGTGGGGGGTGGGGGGCAGAGGGGTTAGATCTCTCTTTGGCCAGTGCCTCCTTCTGGAATGCCCTCCTCACCCCTTTCAGACTCAGACTTGAGCCGGATCTTCTTAAGTTCCTTCTTCTTAAGTTCCAGAAGCTTCTCAAGACCCTACTTTTGTCTACTTACTTCCCTCTCGCCCTCCTTTGATAATGCCCCATGTGACGCTGCGACTGGCGGCCTGGTCCCTTATGAGTTTACAGGGTACCAGGGCCCACTTGACCAGTCTATACCAGCAGTCTGGTCCTCGCACTTATATGGTTATCCTTGCCCTGGCTTCCCCTGGCACTTGGATATTGACTTTATAGATATTAAAATGGTTTCTGTAGAGAAGACGGTCCTCCATAATATACACAAGGAACCAATGACTTTCCGCGGCCTTGGTGTAGTTTCTGGCCTCTTGGAGAGGGAGGTAATCCGTTTGATTTATTAGGGGCAAGAAAGGATGGAGACTGACATATGGGACACATGGACAGCAAGAGTGCCTGAAGTCCATGATTCGAAAATAGTAAGAGCAAATAATACACAGATGGAAGAGGGGAAGGTTGTGGTGGTCGACAATTCAGTAATTCTCTGTATTTGAGCTGTTAAAATTCTGTATTGTGAAATTCACTGCATGGAGACGCCAAGGATTGTTTGTGATCCTGCACAGAGCAGACATGGTAAAGCTATTTTGGCTGGTCTGTTCTCATGGGTGGCAGGAGCACGCTTCATTGGCATATGGTTAGTCCCCTTCTGTAAAGTGCACAGATGCACTATAGATTACTGGTGTATAAGAGTGTCTAGAGCAGAACAACAATTGCCCTCTATCACATTTGGTTTATGGTTTTGCTCCAGTGGTTAATCACACCATAGAATTACATCATGGGTCTGTCATTTGTCCCACAGCGTGGGGCTCCTAGGCTCACCCTTGCATGGTTTGCTGTCAATGGCTAGGACTCATTGGGGGTTTTCCGATGGGCATGTATTGTACTACACACTCTGTGCATATCTGAACAGCATTGGACTGTTTGCACTGCATCCTATACAAGGATATCTACATTGCAGAAGGTTCCCTGATGTTTGTGCAGGTCCCAGTGGCACGCCACAACTACTAGTGTCACTTAAATGCAAAGGTGTATGGTTGAGGCACCAGGTTGACTGTCCCTCAATATGATGACGCCACTTGCTGGGCAGGTTTGGATTTTTGTGGATAACAACCTGCAACCGTATAAGCATTTCCATTGGTGGTGGGAGGAGTAGGTCATACCACCTCACCACCAAGGGTCCCAGTGCTATTAGTGTAGTGGAATGTTCAGGATGATGATGATCCTGGGAACCAGGCCTACCAGCTGACGTGTCGGGGATCATAGCCACGGTCGGGTTATGAGGCTGATCGACCTCCTTTTGTTGGGATCTTTGCATCATACCATTAATGGGTGGCAATGAGGGATTGCTGGGTGGTCCAGTAAACCATGTACAGCCACAGAGATGATGGCTGCCTCCATGGACAACATAATGGCTGCATATGCCAAGATGGAAAGGAAGTGAGGCAGGAACAACAGCCAGTCATTTTAGAGGATCATCCGATACCAAAGTTGGCTGATCTGCAAGGCTCTTGATAAGAACAAATGGCTGATAACTGAAGACCCACACCCTGGAGCACCTTAACTTTCCCCTTCCGAGGTGGCAAAAGGTTAGGCACAGAGCCAAGCACCCATTCTACAGCCATGGTATTCCTATGCTTTTTTGACTCTTTGTTCGTGGCCATTGTTTTGTGATGATCAGCTTGGGTTAAAGGAAATAGTCGCAGAGTAAATGGCATTGTTTTGTTGGGTTAGAGTGACAGTAGGAGAGATGGGCATTTGCAGGATGTTATATTAATGAGTAGGAGACATGGGTATTTTGGTTGTGTTGGCTTTGGATGGGGCTGTGAGAGATGTACTATGTACCAATTTAATTTTTTGGTCTTTAATAAACCCTTCGTTGATATCGGTCTTGTTGCCCTTTCATTGTTCATTTGTTTTTGTTGGTTAATATATCTTTTTTATTGTGTTTCTTATAAACAATACAAATGTAATTGCAGGTTTAGTGCCATGCCTTTAGTGGGACAATGAAGGCCATTACAGGGACCAACAATTTTCACCTACATGTTGGACGTGGATTACCTCCACATTTACAGTGAGGGTGAAAACATGGAGGTATTATCATGGGTTTTACATAGTGTTTCAACTCATCGCACAGGGTTTGCCTCACGCTGAAATAGCCTTACACTCGATTTACTGCATGCTATACATTTACTTCATATGAAGCCTCCTAATAAGGGTGGATTGGAAACGAATGCAGCTAAAAAGTAATGTTTTCACTGTCCATGCCTAACTTGTAAAGAGGGCCTGTGTGTGGCAGGAAACAAAACGCATTGACAAAGCCGATAGTTTGGGATTTTGTGTATGCATAGGATCGACATATTAGGCACTGATATAATGGTACTCCTTGGCTATACGATCACAATCTAATACCTCAGGCCAAACTGATGGCTTGTTGCTCGTTTTCAATAGATTTCAGTACATGGAAGCAATATAAATCCAGTTTCTGAAGGCACACTTAGTTAAGACATTTGTATTACACCAGTAGCCATTACAGCTGTAATTAAGCCATTACCTCCCAGCTGACTGCTCAGAAGAAACACTAGCAGGCTAAAATTTAATATCGCTGCTTGATAGAGCGAGCTCAAAGGGGATGTGATAGGGCAGCGAGGGGGCAGCTAGTAGGTGTGAATGGCCGTAGGGATTAGCAAGGCCATGGGCCATCAATCGCTGGTTAAATAACCAAAAACCATCCTCCAGGCTGCGTATCCCTCCTCACATGTCCTTTACCTCCTACCCATACTCCAATTCAATAGCTTTGGCTTAAGTCACACCTTATAGCCTAAACAAAAAATATTTGTCAGCTTCTCGAATGCCTAACTCAGATAAAAAAAATAGGCACACATGATTGGATAGATGGTGCAGCATGCAGGCTCAAGTAGTGGAGCAGCAGACGGGTTCAGAGAGGACGGCAGTGCATTGGGAGAGGTGCACAGTTCCCAGGCACCAGAAGGGAGAACATTTCCTGATGGCGGTGAATGATACTTTTGGGGGGAGAGGCGTGGCTGTTCCATTTAGGGGGAGTGGCTACAGCTTATCACGCCCAGGGAGCAACAGATTAATCTAAGCAAGATGCATTATTCAATGGTGTTTATTTTACACAAGAGAAAATAAGGGATTAAGGTTAACTTGGGTACATATATTGGTATGGCAACAACACAGGTTCCCTCTCTCCCATCTACACTTGTCATGTGGTGGGAAAAAGCCACTCACATTTCTTGGAGTTGTAAGTGACATGCACTTGTTTCTTGGCCTGATGTTGTAACTTTAATTTTCTCTGTGTTATTTTATGTGTTATGTTAGAAGATTTCTAAAGTGCAAGGTAGATGGCGAAGTGCAGCAGCAAGAACTAGAACAGATAGGTCTTTAGGTCACGACCAAATGGTTTTCGTTGGCGTGGAGCTGAAAGGGGAGGCTGTTCCAAGTAATAGCGGCCCTCACAGAGAAGGCGCGGCAGCCCATCTGGGACAGCCTGATGTCAGGAACAGCGATCAGTAGAGCCGACTGAGAGCGCAAGGGCCGAGATGGTACATAACAGGAACATTTTTCCTGTATGTATTCAGCGCCTTCATTGTAGAAGGCGCAGTGTACCAGGCACAGAGATTTAAAAAGAATGCGCATCTCAATCGGCAACCAATGTAGTTGTCTAAGCAGCGGGATCATGTGTGTATGAGGGGGGGCGGCAGAGTTTTGGAGCAGTTGAAGGCGTTTAGTAAGGTGACTCAGTTGACCTAGATAAAGAGAGTTACAATAGTCAGTGGGGCTCAGGACTAGGGCAGCCACCACAGGCGCATGATGTTTAGTCTGAATAAAGGGAAGCACCTTACGCAAAATCCGCAGTTTGAAATGCCCTGATTTGCACACAGATGACACCTGGGGTGCCATGGGAAGAAGAGAGCAGGACACCCAGATTCTTGACTGAGGTTGCGGGTCTAGGGCATATGCCTATAGATCTGTAAGGATGTCTCGCTTTTAGCAAACCTTGTCACCACCACCCTTTGTGCCTTTTATCACCTGAAGGTTGGCCCAGCGTCAGACGCATATGAGCACCTTGGACTTCTGACGTTGTTAGGTTTACACCTTTGTCAGGTTTTTGGGCCCCCTCATGTGGTTTTATTCCACCAACTCAGGATCCTACCCCAGAACTAGCCTCAGACATGGAATTTTGTCACAAGCTCCATTTGAAGGTCGACAATATAGTTGAGGGGTGACTGTTCTGGGAGTGAATATCTTTTTCCAGCGAAGTGGACAGTATTTCCAGCAAAGCGAGTGACAAGTGCAGGGAAAGGACAGACGGAGGGTTTGAGCAAAAGCTTTCCTGGGATTTCATAGTTTTAGGGCTGCGGGCTGTAAGAAGTGTGTGTGTGTGTGTGTGTGTGTGTGTGTGTGTGTGTGTGTGTGTGTGTGTGTGTGTGTGTGTGTGTGTGTGTGTGGAATCTGCTTATATCACATGCTGTGCATAGGCCGACATCTAGTGGAAGCTGCGGAGTATTAGTTTGTTTTTCGAAACTCGGAAATGGGCGTCGACATAGGGCGTGCCAGTAATACTATCCCTAGTGTGACGTCCCCTGTACCCATGATCCCTCACGCGTCTAGGACCCTCAGATTGTCTTTTTCCACCATACTGGTCGGAAGCATTTCGCGGAGTTCCCTGGCCTAAGCCATAATTTTGCTAAATATTGATCATTTTACCCCTTTCTCCACCCCAACGTCGAGATACCGAATTTCTACACTCGACGCCGGATCGGAGAGGATTTCGACCGTCGACTGCACGACGGATTTGGGCCTCGAGGCTTCCGTCTCGGCCCGGGCCTGGGCCGCTGGGCTCAGCCCTGCAAGTAGGGAGAGTGGGGGGTGGTCATACTCTACACTCTTGTAATATATAGATACACTTATATATTCCTACATTTACCAGCCCGCTGACACAAGGTGCGTATGGAGAGTACCCCTTTCCAATTCTGCCCCAAGTTCAATCGCAAATACCTTTGGGCCGACAGGCACGCCACGTGCAACCTCTGCTTGCCGAGGGACCACCCCGAGGCAAATTGCAGAGTCTGTAGTAGGTTTAAGCCTAAAACACTTAAGGACCGTTCAATCAAGCGTTGGGCGTCAAGAGGCCATGGCAGCGGAGGGTATCTTCAGCGACGGCAGCGACGCCGTACTTTTGGACGGCGAGGGCTTTATGGCGTTGAAAGACAGCCGAGCGCAAGTCCCCGACCTCGGAAGGTCGACCGGCAGGCCGGATATGGGGAACACCCCCGGCGACACAAGCGCTTCCCATGACACTTCCACAAAGCACATAAAGTCCAACCGAGACTCGACGCGCACGTCGAGTTCCCGGAAAGAGGCACGTAGAGAACGGTCCAAATCGGCATCCTCTGGGCGCTCTCGATCTAGATCGCCACACGACGCCAGGCAAACATCCACTATTGCCAAGAGTGCCTCGCTCTCTAAGGTCACGGAAGCTCGATCGTCGGAAGACGAAGCCGACTTCCACCCTCAGGCCGCACTTCAAGAGTCGGCGCCCGCAGACCGAATTACTACAGATCCCGAACCCCTACCTCCACTCTCGAAGGATAGGGTCAAGACCCCCGAACCTCGACGCCAGGCGTCGAAAAGCTCAGAGGGCCCTAAAACACACGGGAAACACTCCTCCAGTCACGGGGAGGGAGGGAAACAACGAAGGAAGCAGTCTCTACCCACTTCCAAGCCCGTAGAACACTCCACTCCTCAAAAACAGAAAGACAAGTCCAGGTCTTCTGATAACACCAAAACCCCTGCACAGGCTACCAAGTCTAGTCAGGATAAATTTGGAAAACTCCCAGAAAGGGTCATTCCCAGTTCCAGAGAATAGACCAGTGTTGACATAGATAGGGTAATGTCAAGAATGTCATCTTTGGCAGATTTTTATGCACAAAACCCAGAGCACTTTCTTGCTTATACTCCCGATGGGTCTGCACCCTCTGGCTCTAAGGATCCTATACCTCCAAGTACAAGGTCCCACTTTGAGACACAAACAGGGTCTTCAGACCCCTTCTACGTCCAGCCCTACTCTCATTACCAGGGAGAGACATCCTTTGTTGAGGATCCAGATTTGGGCATGGTGGAGGAACAAACTGGGACAGGCTACTATGGGGATGATGAGGATCAAGATGAGGAGGAGGAAGACCCCTACAGGGTAGACTCCCCAGTAGAAAGAGAGGCCCCAGTTACCGACTCCCCTGTCGACAACCAGCCGCTCCTGAATGAAGTGCTGTCTCGAGCAGCTGAACATTTCCACATTGACACCCAGGGTGCCCAGGAGGAAAGAGACTTCGCAGAAGAGTTAGTGGGGGAGAGGAGGCCTGTTGCTCAGGCCATCCCTATCCTAAAATCTATTCAAAGAAGAATAGACCCGTCACTCCTCAATCCTAACCTCACCAGAGCAGTGAACCCTAGGATTGAAAAACTTTTCAAGGCGGCCCAATCAGACCCACTGTATATAAGGGGGCATCTGAAGCCGGACTCCCTGGTTGTTACTAACACCCGTAAGAGGGCTGGAACACCCTTATCGTCCGAGGCTTCTCCCGACAAGGAGAGCAAAAAACTGTACGGGTTAGGCAGGAAAGTGACCTCCACTTCCGCCTACCAGGCAAGGATTGCCAACTCCACCACCCTGTTGGCCAGCTACAACTGTCATCAGTGGGAAGAGGTCGCGGCACTCATAGACTCCGCACCAGAACCCTTAAAGAGCCAATTGGCATGAGTTTCAGCGGAGGGAAGAGCCGTGTCCGGTTGCATTTTAAAGGCAACCTTTGATGCTGCGGATAACGCCGGCAGATTAATAGCAGAAGGAACTGTTATTAAGAGACACGCTTGGCTACGCCAGTCTGGTTTCAAGGCTGAAACACAAGCGTCATTATTGGACAAACCGGTGGAGCCGGATCTATTGTTTGGTAAGGCGGTCGAGGACGCACTAAAGAATGCTAAGGACGAGTATGAAACACTCAAATCCCTAGGCCAGCTAACCACTAAACCCCCGAATCAGAGTGGAAATGGCAATTTTCGTCCCCCACGCAGCCAAAATTCCCAGAGAGGTTCTAACTATTCCCAGGGGCAGGGTACACAGTGGAACAATAATAACCAGCAGTCTACCCAGGGTTACGGCAGGGGTAATAAGAGAGGACGTGGTAGAGGTAGAGGCAGCCCCAATAAAGGAGGCGGCACGCCTCCACCGAAACAGTGACGCTCCGTTCAGGGTCCCTTCTCACGCAACCCCAGTAGGAGGACGCATTTTCAACTTCACCCAAGCTTGGGAAGGAATCACATCAGACAGATGGGTGCTGTCAACAATATCCGTGGGGTACTGTATAGAACTACTAGAGCGTTCCCGAGACCATCCTCCACGACAAAAAATACATTCTTTGGAACACCAGAAGATCCTGCTAGAAGAGATTGTCAATCTGCTAGCAAAGGACGCGATAGAACTCGTCCCAGGACACCAGGTAAACAAGGGTATTTATTCAACTTACTTCCTTGTGCCAAAAAAAGATTTGACAATGCGCCCAGTATTGGACTTACGTCCTGCCAACAAGTATGTCAAGCCCCAAAAGTTTCGCATGACAACTCTCCAAGAGGTAATCCCCCTCCTAAAAAAGGGGGATTACATGGCAACATTGGACATGAAAGTTGCCTATTTTCATATTTCCATGTTCCCAGCGCACAGAAAATACTTGCGCTTCAAGGTGGACAGTCAGCACTACCAGTTCAAGGTACTGCCCTTCGGGATAGCTTCGGCCCCAAGGGTATTCACCAAGGTACTGGCGGTGGCGGCAGCACACCTACGCAGGGAGGCAATCCCGGTGTACCCTTACCTGGATGACTGGCTCATCACGGGGGAAACCCCAGTAATTTGCAGAACAAACATTCAAAGGACTATCGACCTCCTCTTCGAATTGGGCCTCTCAATAAACGAGAAAAAGTCAAGTCTAGTGCCAAGCACATCCAAACAATTCTTAGGAGCTATCCTAGACACTCAAGAGGGGTTGACCTTTCCTTCAGAGGAAAGAATTCGGAATATACTGCTGCAAATTCCGCAATACCAGTCCGGTCGCCAGATAACGGTACGCAAAGCAATGCGTTTGCTGGGCATGATGGCGTCATGTATTTACCTGGTCCCCCACGCGCGCCTGCGCATGCGTCCCATGCAGGAATGGTTGGTGAACAGTGGTCTCAGGCAAGTGGTCAGTGGGACGATCTAGTGGTCGTTTCGCCAACACTGGTACAAAGCCTTCTCTGGTGGCCAAGAATCACATCAACCTGCTAGAGCTTCTGGCAGTATTCAGTATTCAGAGCGCTCCAAGCTTTCGAACCCTACCTTTTAAACCTGTCAGTGCAAATCCGGACGGACAGCACCACAGCCATGTTCTACCTGAACAAACAAGGAGGGACTCGCTCGCCAAACCTGTCCAAGCTTGCCCAGAAAATCTGGATATTGGCACTCAGACGGAACATCTTCCTATCATCGCAACATGTTCCAGGGGATCTCAATTCCCTAGCGGATGCTCTGAGCAGAGACCCCCTCCCAGAGGAACACGAGTGGTGTCTACACAGAGAAGTCGTAGAAGATATCTTCTCTCAGTGGGGTTTCCCCACTGTAGACCTATTTGCCATAAGCGAAAACAGACAATGCCCATGATTCGCATCCAGGTTCCCCCAACCAGACTCCCAAGGGAACGCCCTGTGGATGAAATGGTCAGGGATGTTTGCGTACGCTTTTCCATCAACTCCTCTAATCAGGAAGGTGGTCAACAAGATGAACAGAGAATCGATGACGCTCGTCGTGGTTGCTCCCATGTGGGCGAGACAACCGTGGTTCCCACACTTACGCAGACTGGCGGTGTGCGAACCCATCGGACTTCCGAGCTGGTACAACCTATTGTCCCAGCACCAAGGTCAAACAGTGCACCCTCAACCCAACTCAATGAACCTGGCAACATGGCTCCTGACGTCATAGAGTTTGGACATCTCAAATTACCACAGAGGTGTATGGACATCCTAAAAGAGGCTAGGAAGCCCAACACAAGGCACTGCTACTTTGACAAATGGAAGAGATTCGTAATCTGGTGCCAGAGTAAGCAAGTCAACCCAGTTGATTGCACTCCTTCCACTATTGTTACTTACATGCTCCACCTGTTGGATGCGGGGCTGGTTTTTAACTCACTGAAGGTACACCTGGCAGCCCTGTCAGCATACACCACTTCCCACAACAAGGTGTCGTGGTGGAAAGTACCAGTAGTTAAGGCCTTCATGGAAGGAGTAAAGAGACTTCACCCTCCTATTTCTAACCCACCACCAGGATGGGACCTGAACTTGGTGCTATCTAAACTCATGGGCCCCCCATTCGAGCCCATGCATAAAACAAGTCTCAAACACCTGACCTATAAGACTGCCTTCTTAGTAGCCATTACATCCATAAGAAGGGTCAGTGAAATTCAGGCTCTGTCAGTGCAGGATCCTTTCTTTACTATTCATAAGGATAAGCTGGTTTTACGGACACACCCTAGGTTCTCACCTAAGCTTGTTTCCAAATTCCATGTAAACCAGTCCATCGAGCTTCCGGCTTTCTTCCAAAACCCACAAAGCTCGGCTGAGGTTAAACTACACACCCTAGATGTGCGTAGGGCGGTCATTTACTACGTAAACAAGACCAGACCGCTTAGGAAAACAGATCAACTGTTTGTCTCCGTAGCCACAGGCAAGGAGGGAGATCGCGTCTCTAAGGGTGCCATCTCCAAGTGGATTGTCAACTGTATCCAGTTGTGTTACTCTCTTTCTGACAAAACTTTGCCTTTTACGCCCAGAGCCCACTCGACAAGAGGCATTGGGGGCACTCTGGCTTTCATTGCAAATGTTCCCCTTGACACCATTTGCAAAGCAGCTACTTGGAGCTCTATTCACTTATCTATCTTCTATCTGCTTGGATCATCTGTACTCGCGCTACTCCTCATGCTACCTCATGTCAGACAAAATACAATCTGAGGGTCCTAGACGCGTGAGGGATCATGGGTACAGGGGACGTCACACTAGGGATAGTATTACTGGCACACCCTATGTCAACGCCCATTTTCGAGTTTCGAAAAACAAACTGTAATACTCTGCAGCTTCCACTAGATGTCGGCCTATGCACAGCATGTGAATCTAAGCAGATACAAGCATCAGAAATACGATTACGGTGAGTGGCCATGTAGTTATGGTTAAGTTGCTGTTTCCATAGGAAGAGCACTTTTTGGGCGGCTTATAACTTCGCTCCCCCTGGACGAATCCTCACCAAACTTTGCAAAAAAAGTATATGGCCCACTTTGCAAAGTTTGGTGAGGATTCGTCCAGGGGGGGCAAAGTTATAGGGGGGTCCCATAACTTTTTTTTTCCCATAGACTGAATGGGGAAAAAACTTTGCTTGCGCCTACAGCCCAAACCGCTGGACAGATTTTCACCAAATTTGGACCAGGAGTAGCTGCTTCGTCCTGAAAACGTGCTTTTGCAGATTTGGTGAAAATCCGTCCAGTAGTTTTTTTAAAATGACCAAAAAGTAGGTCATAAAAAATTAGTGATATCTGTGTTCGGTCCGCGGACACACTTCCCTGTTCGCTCCGCGGACAGTGTCCTGATTGGCCAATCGGCTTGCGTGATGCCCGCGGACATGCGATGTGTTCGCTAATTGGACGGCGTGGAGCGTGAAGCGCGTCAGATTTTCGGTAGCGCCCGCCATCTCGGATTCGCGGACCTCCGCGGAGAGCGCAGGGAAACTTGGTTTAAAATGTGTATTTAGTAGTGTGTGTTGGTCTGTAACAGTGTTTGGGGAGGGTGGGAGAGTATGAGATAGGTTAAATGTGTTTTTTTATGTGGTGGAAGCTCTTGTTGTGTTCGATTTTTGTCTGCGGACAACACGGCTGTGTAAATAAACTAAATGGGGGGGTGTTCTGAGGACGCAATATGTGTCCGTTTTGTTTGCAAGCAAGTTGAAACTGTTCTAAGAACACTTGTGGTCTCCTGAAATGTTCGTAAAAAAACAAAATGGGGGTGTTCTGAGGACACTGTCCGTATTGTTCGTTGTGAAGTTTAAAGAGTTCTAAGAACACTCGCGGTGTCCTGAAATGTTCGTAAATAAACAAAATGGGGGTGTCCTGATGACGCTGTCCGTATTGTTCTCTGGGAAGTTGAATGTGTTCTAAGAACACTCGTGGTGTCCTGAAATGTTCGTAAATAAACAAAATGGGGGTGTCCTGAGGACGCTGTCCGTATTGTTCTCTGGGAAGTTGAATGTGTTCTAAGAATACTCGTGGTGTCCTGAAATGTTCGTAAATAAACAAAATGGGGTGTCCTGAGGACGCTGTCCGTATTGTTCGATGGCAAGTTGAATGTGTTCTAAGAACACTCGCGGTGTCCTGAAATGTTCGCAAATAAATAAAATGGGGGTGTCCTGAGGACGCTGTCCGTATTGTTCGATGGCAAGTTGAATGTGTTCTAAGAACACTTGCGGTGTCCTGAAATGTTGTAGGGGGTGTCCTGAAGACGCTGTCCTTATTGTTCTCTGGCAAGTTGAATGTATTCTAAAAACACTCGCGGTGTCCTGAAATGTTCTCAAATAAAAAATGGGTGTGTTCTGAGGACGCTGTCCGTATTGTTCGCTGGCAAGTTGAAAGTGTTCTAAGAACACTCATAATGTCCGCGGACATTAAAAGTTTCCATAGGCCATAGTTGAAATGTGTCTTGGGTGCATGGCCTTTTGGCACCCAAGAGACTATGCCCTGGCCACAACCACTGGAGCATATCGCACTCCTAGTGGCTTATAACTTTGAGTCAAAAACTAATTTATAAGGAACAAAGTTATAAGCCACTATGGGTGTGATATGCTGCGATGGTTGTACTTATTATAATATACTTACTGTTTGGTTTAGTAACTGGAGTACATTTATTTCTTGTTCATTTCTGTGCTAAAAGAAAATAGTATGTTAGTATTAGTATTTTGTAATGACTTATTATTACATTGTATAATCAACACATTTTTTTTTGGACCCTCATATTTAGTAGATTACAAACCAGAGTACTGTGCAATTTGCTCAGTTTCTGTTTGTTGCTAAAATCATTGGGTCTGTGGGAGAAAAGAAAATCCATGTTGGATTAAAAAAAACCTTTTTCTGTTATGCTACAGTTTGTTTGTTTGTTTGTTTTCAGTGTTCACTTGTTGTTTCTGGCTAATGCTTTATACATTGGCTTTTTGCAGTTTTTTGGAGCAGTAACATATTATTTATTTGTTTGGATACTGTAAAATTTTGGAGCAGTTAGATACCAGTAGGCATATTCTAACTGTCTATTTTTTGATATATTTTAGTGTTATTGATTTATCTGTTTGGATATTGTTACATTTAGGGACAGTTAGATACCAATTGGGATATTCTAACTGTCTATTTTTTGCTCTAATTTAGTGGTATTCATTTATCTGATTAGTTGTTGTAGAATCTTTGGGCAGTTAGATAGCTTTTGGAATATTCTAACAGTTAATATTTTTTTACTCTAAGTTTACTTAAGGTTTAAGTACAGTTTAGTTATCAAATTTTGGTTTTAAGAACATTAAATAAGCGTTTGTAAGATTTGCTGGTAATCTCTGCTTTAGAGTAATGGTACTATCATTACATTCATACCATCCACATTTCTTTTTTATATATGCAGTGTAGTGCCCTGAATTGGTTGTGGCTCCTGCGTGGTAGATTATACCTATTGTTGTGAAGGTTTTCTTACCAAGTGACATTTGACCATATGTGAATCCAGTCAGCTTGCAGTTGTTTTTGGTACCATCTGCATTGTAACATAGAAGCATTAGTATTACATATTTACTATGTGTTTGTATTACTAACGTGGAGCGATTATCCGTATTGCAGGTAGTACATAATCTACCATGGTTTGCATTTTGTACAAGTTGCTGAAATGGAATGGATTCACAATTAAGTATTGCTATATATATATGAAGCGTTCATTGGGGATTTCTTCTTGTGTCACATTGTTGCAGAGAGTGCATGTATGTTTCCACATGTATGACATCTGGAAGATTTCATTTGTAGGTATGTTTTTATTTTCCAGTACTTGTAGTAAGTACATTAGAAATTCTTGTGGATCTTCCTGTGAGTTTATAGTGAATTTAACCATTCCAGCACAGTAGTCCAATTGTTGTCTTATTCCATAAACACTATACGTGTTATCAGGATTGTTTGTTGCATTTCTGTGAAGTACTAACATTTGCAAACAGAATTGGTCTGTACTGTGTAAGTAAATGTTGTCAACAATTGGTGGCAATTGAAATAGAATATTCATTGCTACATTATGCTTAGCAACTTACTCCAACTATATTTGAGAGTTTAAATTGACCAGGTAGTTCTGTATCTGATTGATTTTTTTTTTTTAGTTTTTCTTCCTTCTTTGATGAAGTACCTGGTTTACTTTCCCTAATGGGTTCTTTTATGTTTGTGGTACTTGATGAAGTTTTAGTTTCTTTTACTCTCTTTGGAGGATTTGCAGTGACATCCTGTTGCATTTCCTGTTTGATTTAGTTTTCTTTTACAACGTTTTACTTTTTGTGGTACAGAATATGTGTTTAGATGGGGGGTGTATAGTGAGCGAAGTCTATTGTATTCTAAAATGCAGGGAATATCAGCGTTTACTTTACTTGCATCAAAGTTGATTAGAAACAGACCGTCAAGTGTACGTAAGCGTGCTAGTGCTACGTAGCTCATGCCTTCTTTAAAGACTGTTACCAATGTCTATCATTGCTTTGTCTAGGGTAAGACCTTGTGATTTATGAATGGTGACTGCGTATGCAAGAGTTGGAGAAAATTGTTCTCTGCGTACATACATGTCTTTGAAGAGAAGGAATCGAGCTGTTGAGCGCCCTATCGTTTTTACTTCTGAAAGTTTGTCAAAGAGAATATTGACAAACTGAATTTTGTTGTCACGTGTGTATGTTTGAAAGCCAACAAATTTACCCAGTGCTCCATTAACTAGTCCTTGGTCCACGTCAAGGTTACGTTTAAGCATTACTCTGCAATTTAAGGATAATTTTAATATCTTTTCCAATCCTGCTGTGTTTGAGATTGATTTTTCTAAACTATTTAGTCTTGTTGTGGCTTGGTCACACATGGGTAGTGTCATACCATGTACATCTAGTTTGTCTGTGACGCTAATTTCCATTATTGGTTGCATTTCTTTACTTAACATTATTTCATTGAATTTGAAACAGCTTGCAAGAGTTGGCATTAAGGCCATACAATTGACATGTTTGTGGGCTAATTGTTCCATAACATCTGTAGCACATGCATTATCACCATAAAGTGCATGAATGTGCCGGGTTTTCAATATTGCTTCTGCTTCTTTAGAAAGTATACCAACTTTGATAATTTTTAAGATGTTGGCATAAGTGAGATCTGCAGATTGCCACATGTTTTCTGTTAATTCTCTGTATTGGAAATGTTGCCAAAGGTTGACATTTCCAATGCTGCCAACAGTTTTACGGCAGAGTTTGTGTCTTAATGTTTTAAAAATATGCTCACCTTTTACTGGTGTCAATTGAAGAAGATCTCCGAAAACGATAATGTGTTTTCCTGCAAAGAGCTCTTCATAGTTTGTTTTGAGTACTTCTTGTAATCTGAGGTGAATCAAAGCCAACATTAGGTTGGACACCATGCTCACTTCATCTATTAGAAGCATTTTCATTTGTTTCAATACCAAAACAAATTAGACTATTACAAACTTTCTACAGAAGCTGCAATGGAACTGTAGAAAGTTTGTAATAGTCTAATTTGTTTTGGTGTTCTACTGGCAGGAGTAGTAATCGGTGTAAAGTGACACCACCTATGTTGTAGGCAGCTAAACCTGTGGGCGCAGTGACAACAGCTGAGAGTTTGTTGTTTGTCAATTGTTGAAGGAACTTACTAATGATTTTGATAAGGAATGTTTTGCCAGAACCAGCTTCACCACTGACGTACAATAGTATAGGTTTGTAATTTTGGCAGGTGCATTCTTTGTTTTCATGTTGTACACCATGTGCAATTTATTTTGTTACTTCTTGAAAAATGCTATGTTGCTCATTGTTTAGTTTTGATTGTAGTATAGTTAAGTCTTCTTTATCTTCATACTGACACATGGTGTTTTCTACTTCTATGATAGCTAATTCTGCCTCATTTGTTATTAGTGGCTCTCCCAGTGGTTCTTGGCTTCCTGTTACAGAAGGTTGACTACTGTCAGGAGTGTCCTTCTCTAGTTGGGACTGGAGTTCTTCTTCGTGTTGCTGTTCATTGTGCAACATTGTTTTGTACTGTGTAAAGTTTACATCAGTTATAGTGCTTTCATTTGCTTGAAAGCGTCTTCATATGAGTCATAGTTATCTAGTATGTATTCTTCTTTTCTCCATGGTTTAATGAGTTGTAGCAGGGACATGTTATATACCTCTTTATGTTGAGGAGTCTTTAATGACACTTTGATATGATTAATTAAATTTGGTTTGGTGAGTTTTACTAAGCTGCCTTCACAGTTTGTCACTCTGTATTTACCATTTTTTTCATCAGGTTTTATATTATTTTTGTATGTGTAGTTTTGGGCTATGTGGTATAGACACATGGTTTCCAAAGTGGTACTCCTGTTTGGGTAGTATGTGTCCAATAAATGGTTTTTAAAAATGTCTTAGCTGTTGTGATCATGTTTGGCTATAGTTTCTATATCTTCGTATGATTTTAGAACTCTTTTTCTAGATTTAGCTGGACCAAGACTTAGCCATACTATATTTTCAGATTTACTATACAATGCAGTACCAGTTAAACGATCAGCTGCTTCATAGGATCCACATTCTCTATGGGACAACATTTTTATGCCCAAGCTGTATCATTTTTGAGACACTGTTTTATCTGATGACAGGTCATTCCAGAGGTCTTGCAGCTCTGTCTTTTCTGCTTTGGTTAAGTATGATGTGACATATCGTGCAACTGCAGTAGAATTGTCTGCAATGTACTGCACATCTATGTTTGCATTCCATAAGTGGGCAATGATTGCATTGTAATCATTGATATATTTTTCTTCTTTTCTTTTTATGTAATATGTATTTCAAGGTGACTACCTTTAACACTATGTCTAACTGAAGACATGAGGTTGTTCACTTGACCTGTATTTGTAACTGGTCTAGGGAAACCAAATCGGCATTTGGTGTAGTATTTCCCTTTGTTTTTGTATTTGCGACAATATTTGCCACATTTGTGTCTTTGAAATTGTAAAATATGTGCATGAAGATCACTATTTTTGGATTCCGATGGAATTTCACAAGTGACATATTTTTCAGTAAACTGTAAAACAGTGGCATCACTGTCTTGACCAAATTTAGGAGCATCTTTAATCCATAAAAGCATGTGGATATGTGGTGCTCCTCTGACTTGGTATTCTTTTCTCCAAAAGAAGTGTTGCACTTCTCCAAGGGGAGGAACAGTTTTATTACGAATACAAATGTAGCATAGCAATGAAGTGATGGTGAAAATATCTTGAAACATTAACAGGATCCAGAGAACAAAGTTCTGCAGGTGTTAGGATATCTATGTTTTGTTTTTGTTTGATATGCGTAGGAAATCATGTAAATCATCCCATGCATATTCTGCACAAATTAATGTAACAAACCAAGTGGGTGGGCCAAAGTTTCTGATCATACAACGTACATTTCTGTGACGTCGAAACCAGTACTCTTTAGTACCACGCATATTTGCTAATAGATTTGTAATATTTGATTGTAAGACTTAATCTTTTTGTTGCATTTTTTGTAATAATTGTGTAGCTGTCATATTTTGAAAGTGTGATCCTGATTTTAATATGTTTGCAACTCCATAACACAAAGTTGCTAGTTCACTTTCAAAGAGTAGGTGGAATATGTATTCCACATTTTGTCTAAATCTGGGATCTTCAGAATACATGCGTAATGAGCGGTATTCTGATGCTGATATTTGAATTGGTCTATCATCGTACCTTCCTCCTTTGCCAGTAGGAAAGAGTAGAGGAAAAGCATGTGCCTCTATACTTTTTTCCCATATGCTGATTGGTGATACTTTTGTTTGACGCATTTGGTACGTTTCCAGTGCATCTTCTATGGTGTCATTAGAGTGCAATGGATGAATTGTATAATGGTCTAAAGTGTTTGATATTGTAGCAGGATCTAGGAGCTCAAATTGACCAGCTTCTTGGGTCTCTTGAATTATTTCAGTTGTATCCTTCAAGTTTTCTTCAATATTAATTTCTTTGTAATATTCATTATTGTCTTTAAGATATTGCAAGGCTTCTCTAACTTTATGTAAATCTACCAGCTGTTGCCACATTTTTTTGTCTTTTGTAGGTACTCCATTTACCAAGCTAATTAAAGATTGTTGCATTGGACGTTGCACTCCTAGATTGTGCACATTTTCTTTTAGATCTAATGGTAAATACACTACTTTTCCACGAATACCTTTCACTAATTCAGAGGGAGGTAATTTTGCAGTTTTTGGTTGAAGGCGTATTATTGCTTGAAATGGGTGGACTGTTTGAATTATGATGCTGTCATATAAATTAAGTTGTTGAAGGGGTTTTGGTAGTGGATATAATTCCAAATTATTTGTGATAGCACGTGAAGGAGTTTGGTTGTTGTCAAGTTTTGTAGTGCAGTAACTACAAAGTATTACGGGGTCAGTTATTTCGTATTTGTTTTCTGCTATAAGGTAGAGAGCTAATTCAAACCATTTAGAATCTTCATTGTCTTCTATATTGTATGATAGGTCTACAGTTTTTGTGTTACTTTTATAAAACGTTCTGCGGCAACATACACACACATGGTTTGGTACTTCAGCTGATGTACTTTTAAATTTTAGTATTTCTTTTTTGTATGTGTATATTAAAAGGTTGCCATGTGTAGAATTGTTACTAATTTGGTTTACAGCTATTTCATTCTGTAAGTGGGTTTCACTTCCAAAATACTTTTTCTGGATATAGTCGATTTCTTCTAGTAGATCTTTTGCTGTACCATGTAGAATAATGTTATTTAAATTGGCTAGTGCTAAAGCAGGACTTTTAGCATAGTTCAGTTTATAAACTAGATTTCTTATAGTTGAATGATGTGTTGCTATCCTTTTGATATCATGGAAGATGCTTTTGCAAGTAGGTCCTGTAATGCAGGCCAATGAATGTCCTTGTAGTCCTGTGTACTTGCGTACTGGACAGGTATCCATATTTTGCAGTAGTTTAATTTTGATTTTGTCTTTGCTTTTCACATATTGATTAAGGAATTGGCCTAAAGACTTGAAAAATTGTTTGGAAATGTTACACATTGACATGCATGGCCATTTGTACACTAGACGTTCTGATTCAGTTGAATGGAGGGGTAATTCTAAGTTTTCAGGACATATTTTTGTAAGGAGTACTTCTTGTTCCATTATGGTATTAACTTTTTCATAACCTCGACCACTGCTATGTATGGCAATTGTATTTGTTTGTTTGTACGCTTCTTCATTAAAGTATGGTTCTGTGCTCGTAGTGTGACTCCGTTCACCTCCGCAGATACTTAAGAAGTTCTTTCTGTTGACATTTCGTTTATTGAGAAGTCTTTTTTGTAATTTAGTTATTAGTTTTGTTAGTGGTTTCATTTTGTTTAACACTAAAATAAATAACTTTTCTTTTGAGAAGAATTGCACTGTCTATCAATGCTTCTAAGATTAATTTCCTACGATAGGTTTTAATCGTTGAATCTGGTTTCTCTCCTGTTTTTATACGATTTTGAAGGACTTTGTGACAGAACATTTTGGCTAAAATACTTTTCTTGGTATGCTTACTTTGAACTATACCAAGATTTGAAGAAGCAGTTTTATCTGTAGTGATAGCTGATTTTCTACTAATTGTTTTTTGGTTTGGTTTACATTTTGAAATATGAGGCAAAGTTTTTGTACTTGAAACTTCTTTTGTTTCACTAAATGACTGTATTAGCTGTTTTGTTTCAACTTTTTTTTACAAATTGTGCTAGAGATGGATGCTTATGTTGGACACTTTTATTTTCCTTTGCTCTACTTCTGCGATGCTTTCTACGGACTTGATTTTTGGTAGGCATTCTTTAGGGTCTGTTGAAAAAATAAAGAAGGTATGGGTTGGGGTGTTCTGCATTGTATGTGTGCTGTGTTCATGAGTGTTTGAGTAAGATGATAAAGATGTATGTAATGGTGTGTGATTGCGAATTGGGAACTATAACTAGTAGGGATGGGTATTCTTGAATTAATGTGTTACTAAACTGGGGTTCAGATGACAGAAAAAAGTAAGCTAGTGATGTGGAGAAGTATAAATAGTATATCTAATGCTATACATTTAAAACAGTTGTTTGTTCTATAACATCTAAATTCTAGCGGTTGAGTTGGGGAATTTGTGTGCCGAAAAATAGGAATTTGTGGGCCATTCTGGCTGTAAATCGCTGTTTAAGACATAGGGATTTTTGGACAGAATGGTGCAGAATCTCTATTTTTAGGCACAGAAATAGCAAGAATTAACCTTACAGTGTGTTTGAGTAATAATACAAATATTATGGTGATATTCTACTTACTTTTTTTCCTAAAATGAACAGGTTACTTCTTAGTTGTTCTTTGTACTTCAAATTTGGTTGCTTCTTTTCAGGAGAATGGTCTTCACTGCAATTGTAAAAGAAACACATTATTAATTTTGTTTGTATATAGCACTGTTTTTAATTTAGACATTGATTTTTTTAAATTGAAATCCTCAGTGCCTTCCTCAAAACCATTAAAACTATCTTATTTACATAAGATACATCGCACCAGTTGAATACATATATGTTCTTAATGAACACATTGTATTGCAATGACTAACTGTAGCAAACAAAATATCTTTACTATGTCTTGTGAAATTCATAATGTACCACTGAATACCATTATTCCTGTAACTAAGCTCTTCCAAGTAATAGTGCCTCAATGTCATGGGCTGCTTGTCCTATGTAAATGTAAGTAATTCAATAAAGATATTTAAATAAAAATATGTAATTGTACAAGTATTATTGTTTGAGATTTGAACAAAGTGTGCATGCAATTTTGTTTGACTATTTGTAGTCTATGTATTTCATTTAAAAAATGTTAGTTTAACATGATTTGAGTGTGTGTGTATAAAGAAATTAAATAGTATAAAGATTTGTAAGTGACAGTTGATTTTAGGAGATTGAAAAAAGACAGTAGATTCATTTTACAGATTATACAAGCTAAAAGTCAGTTAGAAAATGTGTTCATGTACTGTACAGAACATATGCATACCTGTAGTTTGTGTTCATGCATATGGATATGCATGGAGCTGCAAGTAGAAATCTTGGAGAGTTGTACAGTATTTCTTGTAGATGGTGCTTGCCAATGATATGACACTTGTACTCAGAGAGATTCACAGTACATTTCAAGTGCTGATCTATGATGATGCAGTTAGATGTAGAGGTCTTGAATGTGATAGGTGGATGGTCATGTGACTTCTTAGCTACATCCAATGAGGGAATAGCACAGAGAGTGAACTGGAAATGGTAGAAGGGCTGTTCATGTTACGATATGTCCGCGGACATGGCGGTAGTTCGCGGACATCGGGTGTTACATCCGGGGATTTTTGGTTTCAGAAGTCATGCAAATGAGAATGAGCACTGAAAGGGATTGGTCAGGAAAGTTTAGTGGGTGTGTTGTGCCAGGAGAGAGTTTCTCAGATACTCTTTTTGCTGAGAGAAGAACAGATAGCTATAGCTGTGTGTTTCAGAAAACAGATTGTTTGGATTTTGGGAGACTCGTGGATACATTGGTTGAAGGTGCATGCAGAAACCTATGGAGTAGCTGTAGATATTGGATTCCCACATGTGGAAGGACACTGGCATGGAGTACGTGGAATTAAGTGGTTGGACTTGTTACCTCTCTGTGCTACTTTGGAGACAGAGCAACATCCAGATACAATTATAATTCATTGTGGAGGGAACAGTTTAGGACATGTCTAGAATTTCTTTGCAATTTGCAATGAAAGAAGGACTTGGGAAGGTCATGGACATGTTTCCAAATTCTCAAGTAATTTTTTCACGGATTGCACAGAGACAAATGTGGCTTCGTTCTTCTTCATTTGGTCCACAAATGGAGAAAGCAAGGCGCAATGTCAATAAAGCTGTTTGTGCCTTTCTAAGAGATTTTGGCATGTCCTCTTTTCACAATGAAAATATTATGTTTCGTAGTACATACATTTCTCGCAGAGATGGAGGACATCTAACTTATGCTGGCAATCAGATTTTTCTAAGAAACATACAAAATGCATTGCGACCTTTTTTAGAATGACAGCATCCATTTTGAAGTAGGTGTTGAGTATATATAATTTTTGAAACACAAACCTCCCAAAGGTTCTTTTCAGAACCGCCACTTCCTCCCAGAGAAAATTGCAATGGTTTTGATAGGGTAGCACCCCAAAATTTTAGATGTCCGCGGACTTCTAAAAAATATAAAGGGCCCTTCTTCATTTATTTTCACTTCTATTTTTTAACTGTGAAAGGCGGCTCTGAAAAGAGCCTTTTTTTAAAAAAAAATGTATTTTTGTTATTTTATATTTTTTTGTTTTTTTTATACATAACACACTAGGAGAGGAGGAGAAAGGATGGTAAAGGGGGGGACACCAACCACAGGGATAAGAAAGGGCGAGCTGAGAGAGGAAGAAATAGAGTGGGTTTTATTTGCGTAGTGAGCAGGTTTTCTCGTGCTCTGAGATGATAGTCTCAAATGCACTACGAAGTCGCTTCCCCGTGCAGAGTACTGTGTCGCAGTACATACACACAACTGTGACCCTCGAAAGGTAAGGGTCATCAGCATTATGTATGGCCTGTGAGGCAGCTTGAGGAAGACGCTGTCCCACAGAAGTGTTCCTTGTGGTGACAGTATCAGAAACGGAGGATGAAGTAGAGGAAATCAACCTACTACGCTCCTCGCAAGGTACAACCTTGCGAGTGGCCCCAGCGTGAAATGACCTTAGGTGTCGCTTCATGGTAGTGGTCCCAAAGCTGTACGAACCATGCCTCCCACGACTGAGTACCATTTTCCACTCCTTGCAGGTGACTCGGTTCGCATGAGCCTTTGGACCATCCCCATGAATGGTAAATAACCGCCACACCCAAGACTCACGCTGAGTGCGGGTAGTAGGGATTTCCACTACCTCATTCTCGTCATCCTCTTCTTCCTCCTCTGCATCCGCACTCCTGTTCCCCTCTTCAGGCCCTTGGGGAGGTGGTGGTGGTGGAGGGGGTGGGGGTGGTGCTGAAGCAAGTGCAGCACCAGGTGGCAGTAGTGCAGCCATGGATGCCATCTCAATGATGGTGTAATCTGCAAGTTGCAGGAAAAATAGCTGTGCTCTGAAGAATAGCCAGAAACACAATGAGAATAAGCTCTAGGGCGTGGTCTTTTATAGGGGTGCTTGTATGCGGTTTGCGGACATGCGCGCTGTCCGCGGACAGATCAACACAAACAAAGGTTCAAAAACTTTCAAAAAGTATGTAGAAACTCAGGATTAGTATGTGGGACTTGTGCTATGGTGAGTATTTATTGAGAAATATTGTGGATTACTTGAAAATGTACTTTTAAATTGTTCGGGGACACGAACAGTGTCCGCATTCAGAACGCGCGATCAGCATGGGCGCGGTCTCATGATCGCTTTGCGAACATGCTCGCGAAGGAAGCGGCTGTCCGCAGGACACCAAATGCACGGACATTGGTTTGCGCATGCGTGTTGATGTTCTACGGACACTGTTCGGGTCCTGAAGTAATTAAAAGTGCGTGACACGTCAAATGAACATTTACTGACAACCGTTTGTTCTTAGAACAGTTTAACTTCCTTGCGAACAGTACGGACAGACATAGCGTCCTCAGGACACCTCCTTTTTCGTTTATTTACGAACATTTCAGAACACTGCGTGTGTTCTTAGAACAGTTTCAACTTGCTAGCGAACAGTACGGACAGGTATACTGTTCTTCAGGACACCTCCATTTTCGTTTATTTACGAACATTTCAGGACACCGCTTGTGTTCTTAGAACAGTTTCAACTTGGTAGCGAACATTATGGACAGGTATAGTGTTCTTCAGGATGCCTCCATTTTCGTTTATTTATGAACATTTCAGGACACCACTTGTGTTCTTAGAACAGTTTCAACTTACTAGCGAACAATACGGACAGGTATAGTGTTCTTCAGGACACCCCCATTTTATTTTTTTTACGAACATTTCAGGACATCTCGTGTGTTCTAGAACAGTTTCAACTTGCTAGCGAACAGTACGGACAGGTATAGTGTTCTTCAGGACACCTCCATTTTCGTTTATTTACAAACATTTCAAAACAAACACGCTGTCCGCGGACACCTAAATTGTTTAAAAACAAAAAAAACTAATTACAACACAATATAAAAATGTAACTTTATGTAACATATATTAACAATTCATGACAGAGAAGGTGAGGCAGAAACGGAAACAAAAACAGGAGAATTAGGGGTTTCAACTTGATTGGTATCAGGTGAAGAAGGGATGGAAGTCTCATCAAAAAGTTTTGGGTTATGGAGAGGGTTTGGGGATAATTGACTGGGATATGGTGAGGGGGGACAAGTACATGTGGGACAATGATATGAGGTTTTTGTTTTAAAATGCTCCTCAACAAAAGTTTTCAAATTATTAAAATTGGTCAACAATATATCCATGTTTTCCTTTATGCTGTCAAGAGTGTTATCCGTAACAGTTTCTTCAGAGGTATTTTCTATTTTGGTAATATATATTTGTGATGTCATCTTTGATGTCGTGGGTGTTAGTCTTAGCGGCGCACAGTGGTGGCGCGAGTTATGATTGCTTAGCTTACCATAACTGCCGAATTTCAGGGGTTTTTCGGTTTTACTTGGAATCATAACGTTCGTTTAACAAAGTTCTTTCTTTGAATTTCATAGGTTTTTATTAGTCCAATTTAACCATAACGTCCCTTTAACAATTTTTTCAGTGAATATATATATATATTTTTTTTTTGTTCACAATATTTACAAAATGGTATCCTCCATAATCGAAACAGTGACATTTAGAATAACATTAAAATTTCTTATAACATTAAAACTTCACAAATTATGAATTCCCAAATTTCCAGTTTTCCAGATTTCAAATCGACTCTTCAGTAAACCAAAGTCCAATATTTTGTTTTCATTGAGAAGTCTACTTCATTTATCTTGAGTCTACTACCTCTTCAGACCAATAATGCAGTAGCTATCACCATGGAAGTCTTATTACCACTCATCACTCTAGACCACCATACTTGTTCCTCATAAATCAATAGAGCCATGAGATGATGATCCAGGTAGGTGTTTCTCACGTTTGTCAATCCAACACAAGACAGTAATAGGTGCTTAAATGTTTCCACTTGGTCTTTAGTAATACAATAGCGGCAACTATTGGTGTTCGATTGACCCCTAATAGACAATATTTCATTTGTCTTTAATAAGTTTAGGCGGGCTTGTAGGAATGTTTTGCCCGTAATGATCTATTGGGAAATTTCACCAGGTAACCCATTACTTTTTGAGTGTTTGTCGGGAGGTGCCTGGTTAGCTTGTTCTTGGATGCTTTTTCCAAGGTTTTTATCCAATCCATTGTTTCCAATCTTTTTTTTCACTTTGGTAGGATTTCGCTCCAGTTCCTCTTCCGTGCTACCAATCTCGTCCAAGAGGGTTTTATTCCTGTTTGACCAATCGTTGAGCATTTAGTTCTCCCTCCTTGCATTTCTCTGTGGATAATATCTAGACTTTTAGGGCGAGAGATGAGGGACCACCATCCTATACAACATCAGACCATTGCGATCGACCGCTGCTTTAAGTGAAACCAAACTGAATTTGCGCCTGATGGATGCAATTGGGGTTGATGGTGGTAGTCCCAGTACTTTTTTCCAAAAATGGTGTTCCAATTTTTGCCAAACTTTCTCTGGAATGTTCTGCATGGCTTGAACTCAATAAATCAAGGCAGGTAACACTTTTGCTTTATAGAAATGTATCATTGAAATTGCTGAAAAAGTCCACATTTTTTATCTATTGCTTTGGTTTGCGATGCCATAGACTTGATCTTCGCATAAAGTGCTGTCTGCATTGAGCCTTCAACGGGACTATTGTTGAGTGTTATACCCAAGTATTTGAAGGCCTTTACTTTTTGCAGTTGGGCGCCATCCAGGTTCCATTGTAATTTTCAGTTTGTTTAAATGTTTTTTCAAAAGACATTATTTTTGTTTTGTCTTTGTTTAGTTCCCAATCATTTCCCTTGATGTAAGCAGACAGATTGTTTAGTTTCCCCTGAAGGCCAATTGCAGTCTGGTCTAATAAGATGATATCATCAGCATAGAGGCGGCGCGTGACTTTCTCTCCGCCTATTGTGGGCGGCAATGATCTCATTGTTTTTTCTTGGTCCTTGAGATCTCCAATGTATGAATTATAAAGGGCTGGTGCCAACGTGCAAAGTTGTTTAACCCCTCTTGAAGTTTTATCTCTTCAGATAGTTGGCTCGCTCACTGAGTCTTACTCTCATAGATGTCTCTGAGTAAAGCGATTTGATGGGGTCCATGATGGATTTCGGACAATTCCATTTTTCCAATTGTAGGCACAGCTTTTCCCGGTTTATCTGGTCAAAAGCCTAGACCAGGTCAACAAATGTGATGAAAACTCTAGGACTACCATTCATGATCCTTGCCTTAAGCGTACTTAACAGCAAGATGTTAGCCGTTGTTCCTATGTTTTTGATGAAACCTGATTGAAAGGGATCCATGCTGTCAGACGTTTTTGCCCATGATAGGAATTTGTCCAGTGGTACGGAACCAAAGAGTTTGCCAATGGCGTCCAATAGGGCTATGGGCCGATAATTCCTTGGGTCTTCTTTATTGCCCTTTTTAAAAATTGCAACAACATTTGCAGTCCACCAAGAAACTGGAATTGACTCTGTTTACACACATTTTTTGACTATCTCACAGATGAATTGAGCCCAAACCTCTGGATGGCTTTTCAAATCGTAATTGGAGATCCCGTCAGCACGGGGGGCCTCTCGAGCTACTTAAATTAGCTGTTTTCATTCTGAATGATTTCACATCATATTGAATGTCCCAATAAGTTGGTTCTGGATGTTGTTGGACACGAGGAGCCCATGTTAGTTTTTGGAACCGGTCTGTAAAGTACTCTACTGCTGCTTTTGCGTTTGTCAAATTTTCGATCGTTGTTTTTTTTGCCAAACGTTTTTTTGGCGTATTGCTTTTTATTTTTCCACCAAAAGGGCAATATACGTATGAAGTTTTTGTTTTTTGAAGAATGATGTCCAACCTTCCTTTCTGAGTGATACCGGAGTAGTAGTGGACAATATTCCACTCCTAACACACACATCTTTTACTTCTTGGACGTTAGTTCTCAGATACTTGTGGGTAATCTTTATTATTGAGGCTTCAGTCAATCGTAGACAGGTCCCTTTATTACTGGCTTCTATATGGGTCGTCTTTCGTTTCTTGAAGGTTTTTGATGATTTCCATGATACAGTCAATAGATTATGGTCACTTTGTAAAGTTCTTTTCACTTTGAATGTGTTTACAAGAGAAAGCAGTTCTTTTGATACATGTATGTGGTTGATTGTCGCTCTCTTGCCAGCACTTTCCCAAGTTGGGATACAAGGCTTATTCGTATTGTTTACTGAATGTAAATTATAGAGGTCTCTTTATTCCATTAATGCTGACCACTGAGAGCCTCTCTCGGCTGATGTTTTTTTTAAAACGTTCTTTGGGGTTTTTTGTTCTCCAGTATCTGGACATATCGCATTGAGATCCCCACATATGATTGTGTAATCAACTTCATATTCATCATAAGCCTCATTAATAACTGATTACATTGTTCTTAGGAATTTTACGTTCTGTTGAACTTTGGGGTTCAAATAGATGTTCACTATTAGAATTGTTTTCTCACCGTTGATTTCATTTATGGATTTTGATTCCATCCAAGAGATCAGGCAAGCCTGGATGAAGGTATTTGTAAATATATTTTTTTGCAGATGTAACTCGCTTCCCGAACGTATTGCTATTAACAGGCCTGATGTCGGACGGCCTTCAGGACCTTTAACAGCTGGCGAAGTTACAATCTCATACCCATCCAAAGTTGGGCTAGCCTTTAGCCATGTCTCTTGTATACATAACAGATCGAATTTCTCCAGGTTTACCACTTTGGGTGCTGCTAAGGTCTTGATCAAAAGTTATTTTCATCGATTGCAACGGCCCATGAGGCATATGACTCGAAACCCAGAGATCTTCATAATGGTCTCTGTCTTGGGAGACGGATCTAGGAGTATTAACTAGTTTTTCTTTTCTGTATCCACACGTTTTTGAAGTGGTTTCAGGTCTGGATACTTTTGGAATCTTACCACAATCGTGTGGTGAATACTCTGTTGACGATAGCATTTACTATCCATTTCACCTACAGGTACCTGAGGGAGAGCTTTGACTTCCTAAACAGTAAAGATGTTTCGGTAGACCATGCACTGTTTTTGGGTAACTTCATTCAAATTGGTGGTAACTGTAAACCCCTGGAGTGTTGTTAAAACCGGTGTTAAAAACGGGCATACATGGTTTATAGCTGCTGTAGCACCTTTTTCCCCACTCTGGGGTATTTACCAGATTTACACAGGTGGAGTTTGGACTATGTAACAGAATGAATGTTCCCACCAGTCTTCATGCTCTGCCTCTGAAAATCAAATGTTTTCCCCCTAGCATGCCATTTCATTCTGGCGGAAAACCATTCGATTCCTATAGAATCCATTGTAAATGCCTTCCGGCTTGTGTAAATGGTGGGAGGCATATTTACAATTTTTCCATTAGTAAGTACAAAAAGGTGCCGATTGGATCTGCCAGGTTTAACATTTTTGTGCACTCAGTAGTGCAAATGACGTCAATTGCATGAAGGGTATTCTCAGTGTGGTTTTAACTGGATGAAGTGATATATATCTAACTACACAACGCACACCAGGTGCCAGATAACAGAAACTTTAACCCAGTGTATGTGCACATTTTCGGGGCATTAGCACTAGGGCAACGTTTTCCCAATTACAAAAAACATTGGGGCCGTATTATAAAAGCGTTGCATCATGACAAGTACACTTTTGTATGTGTATTAGCACTAGGGCAAAGTTTGCCCTTCCCTGAAAACCTATTATTTCAATGCATTTTTGCACCAGGGCTAAGTTTGCCTGAGTACTAATACGAAATGGTATTAGAACTAGAGCAAACTTTGCTCTGTTGCAAAAATGCATTTTAAGTATGTCTTTTGCAGTAGAGCAATTTTTAACCTAGTGCTAACACCAAAAAAAGTCAATTTCCATGGTGCACAGGTTTTCTAATATGGACCCAATGTTTTTTGCACTATGTAAATACAATGCAAAATTGCACTTGCACCGCTGCAATGTTTCTGAAATCCGGCCGCAAGATACCTTTGCATAGATATAATTGCATAGTAAACAAGAGAAGTGATTTATTGTTGAGGCGATTCAGTGCAACCGAAGCTAATGTGCCTGCTGTCTGCAGAATGTAACACTACTACCGGTAGTTGAGTGTAGCATAAAAGCTCCGTTCAGACGTCAAAGTAAAGGACGAGTTGTTCTCAAAGGTATTGACTTTCTTATGAAAGGTACAGTGAGCAATAGAAGCTATGTTTTAAAAGCCAATCTGAAATCGGATCGGGGCATTTTAGCAAAACGTCCGAGAAGGGCTGTAAAAATAACCTGACAGACAGACCAGCTACTATTGCTTTATAAGACGGTAAAACATAGGTTTGTGAAGTTGGCTTAACCCTGCGTTTTTCACAACATGTTCTGTTTCCATTTCTACAGGGGATATCCGTCTGACACCAGAAGACTTTACCAGAGCTCAGAAGTATTGCAAATATGCTGGCAGTGCTTTGCAGTATGAAGATGTGAGCACCGCCGTGCAAAATCTCCAGAAGGCTCTCAAGTTACTCACCACAGGCAGAGAATGAAAGCTTTGTCCAGGCCCCAGAGAATGAGCGAGCCCATCTATTGTACCTTCAGTTTGTAAGATAAAAGCGGCTTTACGGAAAGCCCTCTAACAGCGTCATGAAACTGGCGCCCTCCGAATTGGATTTTCACTGCAGCTCTAATCAACACACGGGCTTGTTTTCCTTTTCCACGTGACCATACAAAAGGTCCGGTTCAGTACATTCGTGCCACTGGGATGCTTTTTGATTGTCAGAAGTTGCTCAAGGCCTTTAGGACCAAGGGTACCAGAAAAATATCATTTTTTAACTTCAGTGGTAACCATGTTTACAGGTGTGGAGAATGATTTTCCCTCCCTTTCATTCTTGAGAAAAATAAAATGCAACACTGCTTTGGTTTTGTATGTTTGAAATGAGATTGCAAGCAAACATATGTGATGCAGTATTATATGCGTTATGATTTTACCGCCAATGAGCTAAAAGCCATACTATGACATGGTGTAGTGATAATGTCTTCATTGCACTACTGTTACATATCATGTCTTTACTGCGGTGCAAATGCAGCACGTGTCTTCACCACGCAGCAGTATCAGGAAGTGGAAGGGAGGCTTAGCGTGCAGGACGAGGAGCAGAAGCAGGAAGTGAATGAGCCACTCTGGTAGGTAAGTCTTGGAGGGGGTGCAGGGAGAGAAGGACATATTGGTGTTGAGAATTGGGCGGTGAGGGGAGTGACAGGCGGTGAAGGGGTGAGATCCCTCTTCATGGTCAGGCAGAGAAGCGGGCATATTGGCAGAATGGGGAAGGGGGAACGTCACATTGACGTTTCGACCTATGTATTTAATTGAAACGCCTTTGTCAGGACTTTTTCTCCACTTATTTTCAATCTTCTGGCCTTACACCGGTTGTTGGTTGTATTTAATGTTGACCAAATCACTCTATAAAATTAAATTGGGAATATTTAAAGTTAACCTTTAAGTA
This sequence comes from Ambystoma mexicanum, assembly GCF_040938575.1. Taxonomy (NCBI): domain Eukaryota; kingdom Metazoa; phylum Chordata; class Amphibia; order Caudata; family Ambystomatidae; genus Ambystoma; species Ambystoma mexicanum. The sequence goes on along the minus strand of NC_090927.1, from coordinate 1,172,540,769 downwards.
CAATTTTGTTTTTGAAACATTTATTACACATTCGGTATCTCCTCGGCTAGACAACTCACCCTAATTTTACCCTGGATTGGTACAGTCTCATGTAGACAATGGGTAAACCAAAATGGCCACTTCGGGTTTAATTTTCTTTCCCACTGTTTTGATGTTTACTGTGGGTGACCTAAACAAACAAACCCTTGTTGTTGGCATCATATTTCATTTTTGGTTACTTCCCTTTTATTGGGTTGTATTCCAAATGCTAATAATATACATACCTTTTACATTAGGAGTGCTGTATTCATTCTATGTTGGGTCTGCTTTGACCTTACATATGTCGGTAAGGAAAGGTTTCCTGGCTATCATATGTATCCCGCAGTAGTTCACCACTACCTGCAGATGTACAAAAGAGGGAAGAGAGGGGCGAGGACAACCAATGAGTTCCCCAACTTTTGTGTTTGTCCAGTATTGCTTCTAACCCAGGCTAGAGCCCAACACCTTCAAGGAGCACTGCAAACTCACCTAAAGTGATAGGGCCTCATTCCGAGTACGGCGCTAACCAATGGCGCTATTAACGCCTTGGTTGACGCCGTACCCGGACCGGCAGCGCCTTGGTGGATGGCGGAATTACCGCCCCATTCCAAGGTTGGCGGGGCGGTAATTCCCCATTCACCAAGGCTCTTCCCCATTCCCAAATGAGCCCCCATAGGGCTCAATGGGAATGGGGAAGATGCAAATAACGGTGACCGTTCATTACGGTCACCGTTATTGGCTTGGAGGCCCCTTTGCGCCCTCGACTTTAACACCTGCTCAAAGCAGGCGTTAAGGGCGAGGGCGCAAAGGGAACTCGGAGTATGGCGGTAAGGGATTACCGCCACCGGTCTCGTTACCGGTGGCCGCTATCCCTTACCGCCATACTCGGAATGAGGCCCATAGTTTCCAATCTTGCAGGCTCACAGGGTACAATCCTATGTCATCTTCTTCACATAGGGCAAAATATCAGTTGGATATGATTAGCGTTTCGGTCAACTTTGAGACTACTATAATGGTGGGGAAGAGAAGAAAAGAAAACGGGATGAACAGTAAGTCCTCCTGGTGATATGGCAGGTAAGTGTGCCATTGCCAGGTTCTTATCACTATTAATTCAAAGTTTGGTAAAGACTCCCCTTAAAGTTCTGGCTTCCACTCATGCAGAACCGTAGGGTGCAGGCGCGCCGTGTCTTTTCCATATAAAAAAGCGTTTTCACGTGATGTCCAACATTTGGATCAGCTTGGTAACTAAGCCCGTCAGCAACATAGACAACATGCCGCTATTTTTAATTTCATTTATTTTATTTGTTGGTAGCGCTCAGACATGGAAGTATCACAGCACTAAAGGTACAAGATGGGAATTAGATTAAATCATAGAGCGAGTCATACAGAATATGGTAGTTGCATTACATCATAGGTCGCGAGTCAGGTTCAGAGTAGGTAGGGCAGTCCAGATTATTACAGATATTTGTTCAACAGTGAGATTATTACTTTCTTGCAAAAGAGTGCATAGGCAGGTTCATCTTGGATCTTCTGAGGGAGGGTGTTCCAGAGTGTGGGAGCGATGGTGGTGAAGCAAGAGCCCCCTGCTCTCTTTCTAGCAAATCTCGGTATGTTTAAGGCTGATCTGGTGGAAGAGCGGAGATTGCGAATGTTGTGTTTTTTGGTGGTACGGTTGTTGAGGTAAGGGGAGGCAGTGTTGTGTAAGCAGCGGTAGGTATTGGTAAGTAGTTAGAATTCAATGGAAACTTTGATGGGAAGCCAGTGTGCCTCTGTCTTATGTGAGAGATGTGGTTGGAAAACTTCAAGCCCCATACTGCTCTGGGGGTGATATTTTGGATCAGTTGGAGTTTGTTGTTAGTGGAGGTTCCTGCTAGGATAGCATTACAGTAGTCTAGTTTGCTACCTATGAACGCTCTCGATAGGGTGAGACAGTTCTTAGGGGTGACACATTTCCTGGAAAGGTTTATGAGTTTGGTAGAGTAGGCTGCAGAGGAGGCGATAGCTTTGACATGTTTTTGCATGTTTAGTTCAGCATCCAGGTAAACCCCTATTGTTTTTACATGGGTGGAGACAGGGGTGGTATTGCCATCAATGCAAAAAGAAGAGAAGACGGGGCTGAGGAGTTTGAGGCGATGTGGGGATCCCACAATGAGATTGAGGAGCTCTATGTTTCCATCATTCAGGCAGAGATGATTGGTAGCCATCTAGGCCTGTATAATGCTGAAGACGTGATTGATGTTTGTAGAGTCTAGGTCATGGTTGCCGGTAATTTTGAGGACGGACTGTGTATCATCATCAAAGTTGGTATAAGGCATGTTGAGGCTATGTAGGTGGTCAAAGAGGGGTTTGGTATACATGTTATAGAGGGTGGGGGAGAGGCAGGAGCCCTGTGTGATACCGTAGGTGACAGGTATGGGGTCAGCAGACTCTGGGCCTGCAAAGACCCTAGTGGATCGGCCAGAGAAGAAGGATTGGATCCAAAGGGTGGCTTCAGAGGCGTGGTGGAAGGTGGTGGTGAGGTGTTTACAGAGGATTTCATGATCATCTAGGTCGTTCCAGGAATTTTGCTTATCAGAACACACTGGCAATAAGCCCAGGAAAAGTAGTCAGTCATGTGATGCTGAGAGTTGGTCTAATGAGGTGGAGGGCAAAACAAACGGTGCACAGCAAGTCATGGAAGATGTGGCCTGAGAATCCATAGTGATGAATGCATATTAAAGCGTAAGAAGCCATTTGCAAACTCACACAGAACCAAGATCAATCCAACAACCAACAATTTTGCATGTCAGAAGCAAACACTGATGTACTCGCATGCTGGGGTTCCATTGTGGATGTAGGACACATGGGGGTTCTGTCTTGAAGACAGAGTATTGGCAAGTAGTAGCTGTTGGCCAGGATGATGAAGTGGTAGATCCGTGAGCACCTGGCAATCTATCCTTCTGATGTCCACAGGACAGAGGAGGTCAACTGATGAGCAGAAGTGACTGAAATCCAATGAAGCTAGTTGCTTCATACACAAAAAATGAGAGTATAAAAATGCCAACATGACAGGGATGTAATCCGTAGCAATTAGTGAAACAAAGCGATGGAAGAATAGGGCAGCAACGCTAGAGCTGTCATGATGTATATATTACCCTGCATGCCAGAGTCTAACCATCACCCCGAATGTGATTTAAATGCCCACCTGAGGCCGTGGCAGGCTTTGCAGCAGAGATTGGTGCTGTACTGTGGTATTTTGCAGTGGTGAACTTGTTTGGCTTTTTCGTGGTATAGTGGTGAGCCCTAAATATACCGGACTGTCTGATATTGTTCTTATACCGGAACCATAAATAGTAAGCCACAACCGGACCTAGTACGCTCTAACTCATAATTTCATCTTCCTTTGGTATTTTATTTACAATACCACTTTGGTGGTAAACCAGAACACACTTACTAGGTCATCTGGATACTGTCATCTATGTAGCCAGCCCCTGAGATGAACCGAATGCACAGTGCCCAACTCTCTTGCACATTTTAGCACAAGCGGTAATATGAGGTTACCGTCTGCAGTAATATTAGTTTACCACTTGCTTCAACCTCATTTCCTCCTTGCCAGCAGTGGAACCATCTCAGCTGCCTGCACATGGCACCAGGAGGCTAAATTACATCCCTGCAGGCACGGCAGACATAAGGCAAGCCCCATTGGGCTGTGGAGCAATTTTTTCTTTATTTTCGAAATCGCAGCGAAGAGCGCAGCTTTTTTGCTTCACCTGCACTGACTGGGCCCACTTTTCAGCACAAGCGCCTCCCCCCCACCCCTCCACATCTTTTGAGAGCTTGTTGTACTTTTTTGCACTACCTGGCCATGAGGTGCTTGGTATACACCTTCCAACATGGCCTCCTTCTTCTGTGTGCTGAAATGCCTGCCCTGCCCGCCCTCGGATTGGCCCCCCTAGTCCTCATCAAGGCCAATAGGGTGCCAGTAGGCAATAGTCAGCCCCTTGAACAAAGGTCCACAGCAAAAGGCCCCTGCCTGTTCGGCCATGGTAGGGCTCCAGAGTGTCCCTGCCCCTCAACAAGCCCTAATGATGGGCAACGTGGACCTGATCATCACACTCCCTTTACCCCTCACATGAGTGATGGCTGGACTTCCATTGTCTACCTTTCCTTTACTGTTGCATTCTCTTGCCTCTCCTCCGACCTTTCTTCTTATCACACTCTGTCTGCCTCATTTCTAATTATTTGTTAGCTGTGGTATCATCTTTCCTACACAGCCTCCTGCATTTCACTGTGTTGTGCCCCCATTTTTAGAAATCGGATGTAGTTGTGTTTTAGTCCATCTGGGAACGTCCTGCTGTTTTGTACCCACTTAAATAAAATCGGATTTAGGTGTTTTAGGCCATCTGTGAATCTCCTGCATGTCACGGTGTTGTGCCCCAATTTTTGAAAAATCTGATTTAGGTGTGTTTTAGTCCATTTATGAAGTTCCTGCAATTCACTGTGTTGTACACCAATTTTTTAAAATCGAATTTAGGTGTGTGCTCATCCTACTTTTTCCTTGTACTACGCTGACTGGTTATTCCCTTTCCCACTGTTCTGGTTATTTTCTGTTCCCCCACCCTCTGCAGTTCCCATTGTTTCTTCCCAGTCCTGTTGTGTCCCTTGTTCGCCTACTCCCTTGCCTACTTGCCTCACACGTACCTCAGCTGCTCTGCATGCTTTAAGTATACCACTTTCTGTGCCCCTCTCTGTCTCTCCTATCTTCTCCAACTGCTTCTCTATCTCCTGTCCTTCTCCTCTCACTAAGTCTGGCAGGAAGAAACTCAAGGAGGACACACTGGGCTCCAACCCAGGCCTGCCCATCGCTGACACCTATGTTAGTGCTTCCGCCAAAGAGACTCTTACCGACATCCTCTTTGTTGTTCCTTCTCCCAACCTATGGACTCTTCATATGGTCGCTCTGCTCTCTTCTTACTCTTCTTCACACATTAATGGTGGCACTTGCTGGGAGGTCCTTCTTGCCTTATCCTCCACCACCAGGGTCATGATAAATGGCCTCAACCCAACGTCTTACTTTTTGATAGTCCTCTTCGCCTTATCAACTTTCCTCCTCACAGGCTCCCTTGCCACCTGTTTCTATGGACCAACAGGCTTCCTTGCCAGCTATGCCCACCTTGGCTACCTTGCCTCCTACTAACCTCATTCTCTCTTTCAAAACTGCTCCCTTGGTGCTTGCAACAGTACAGGCTCTCTTGCCCACTCACACAGCTCTGACAACCTTATCAGCCTCTACCTCTCGGGTGCCATTGCCCCCCCCCACTGCTTCTGCATCTGGGGCTCCCTTGCCCCCTTTGTCCCCTCCTACATTGGCTCCCTTGCATCCCACCACTGTCCTGGCTCCCTTGCCTACACTCCTCTCACCGACATCCTTGTCAGCCTTGGCTCCTCTGCCCCTTCCTACCTCTGTCTCTCAGGCACTCTCGCTGCTCCCTGTGTGAAAACAAAGTGAAAATATCAAGGCTGAGTACCCTAAAAAGAAATACACCGAACACAGGTTACAAAGGAACATACAAAAGATCTTTTAATTTATACTGAACAGTTTCAAAGGACAAAATAATCAGATAGTTATCAGCCCTCAGTACAACACAGCGAACTCCAGCGTGGTTCGGTGTGCTCAGCGAGTGGGACTGTACATTAGAATAGTCCCACTTTATATACGTTTGAAACATGACCTCCAGCCCCACTGCGGGTTAATATTCCTCTAATACATTACTGATCTAGGGTACATGCTGAGTTTACACATCTATATGCATAGGGTTTGCCTTTAATACATTCGCCAACAAGTCTACACGGTAACAGTGTATTTTAGGATTTCTCATAGTCTTCTCAAATATTAATACAATGTAGTTAAACAAGTGTTCTCAGTTCAGTATTTGGATACATTGTTCTTAACATATGCTTGCGGATTGGTTTCATTGGCACGAGTAATCCTTTACACACAGGTCAGCGAAGAACAAGGTCTCAGTTCACGACCCCAACAAGTGGCCTGCAGGCAAGTTACATATTAATTACACATGGAGGTCAAGACGGCCATGTTGTATTTCGGAATGACATTGTCCACCATTTTAACTCACAGGGTGACTTTACAGAGAGAACCTAAAATGGCGGATTGACCTAAAATGGCGGCTTACATTGATTCTAAGGTCAGGACCTTGCAACACAGATTTCTTCGCAAGTGGTTTACAAGCAGCTTGGAGTAGGCCTATATACATATATTCATTACAATAGGAGGAACGATATAATTTCCCGTTTGACTAACCCTCCTTTTGGCCTATGCCAAGTGCTAAACTACTTCTGATCTCCTTGCAAACAACTCCATGCATCATCATCCATGCACCCTGAATCGCTGTCAGAAATATCTATTGCCATCAGATAATTCACAAACATTTCTTTTAACACATATTCCTTGGAGTTTTTATCTGGGGCATACACTTTGTCCTATTGTACCTATCGCTTGTGCGCAACATCCCCCTAGCATCGAACATATACTAGGTAAACACTGGATACAACAACAAAGGAACAACAGAATTCCCAAAATGATCAGTAAGACTGAAAGTACCTTCCAACCCCAAGTTCGCAAGAAGTCCCAGAACCAAGCGCTAAGATCCCAGTTTTCCTCGGGAACATGCACTTCTGAACTAAGGATGTGCAGATTCTGTATTGCTTTGAAGATAGTTGGGGAGGAATCTGGCACGAAAACACAGCAAGCGGACCCCACTAATTTAAACACTCCACCACGTTCAGCCAGAATGACATCTAATGCCATCCGGTTCTGGAGCGCTACTAGTCTTATCACTTTCTGTTCTAATGTCATATTATAGAGTATGTCCGTGGTCCGGTTGATGGTTCTCTCCAGTACTCTCGCTAGTCTTCTGATATCTTCGGAATTCGTTATCTGTGCCCAAAATGGCACTAATGATTTTGCTACATCTTCCAATACCTGTGCTGGAGTGTCACCATTGTCGTCCCGCCGTGGACGAGCCTTTGAAACCTCTATAGTACTAGCTATGAACACCCCAGGTAACAAGATCCCTAAATAACAGGTATCCCTGCCAATCCCTGGGCAACCATGGAAATGCTACATTACCGCAAACAAAGTAGACAGGTTCGTCTACATACAAAGGTCTGTCTTCCCCAGTCAAATTTGCAACGTTGGCACAACCTTTAAAATCTCCCATTGACTGAGTACCATTCCTCTGTATGCAGAAAGAAACTGAATCTGGGCTATGGTTGACAGTGTAAGAAGGAGGCATGGCATCCTTATTGCCTATCGGAGCCATCTTGAAGGAAATCAAAGATTGAAAGGGACGAGACAGTCTATCAGAAGGCCTAATAGAAGAAATGTTGAGCTTACTCCGATTTGCGAAAAGCGAGCATCCCAGGGGAGTCAGAACACGTTTCTCAAAATTATTCGAATTAGTACCATCAAAGTTCCCCGAGATGCTATCGTTCGATCGGCCAAAGAACAGTGCTCTACGAGAACCATAACAAGCAGTTGTCAAAGGTAGAGGATGAATATACCAACCTAACCCCTTATCCCCATGTTGCGGTAAATGTGAACAGACCCAACAGTTGGACCTATTAAAAATGGCATGCGTAGCATTCATGATAAGTAACAGAGTATTGTTAGCATTGTTAGCGGTAGCGGGCATTGTAGTCTTAAAACGGAAACCCCAGTGTTATTAGCTGGCCAACTCCTGGCCACGCGACTTGTTAGTCCTTCCACAACCCTAGCCAACAGAATCCCCTTTCTCAAATTTGGGCAAAAACAAGCCCTCTGTGATTCTTTTCCTTCTTCGAATGCACAGCTGAACCGTGCCGTACGTCTATCAGATGCACAGCAAAACCGTGCCGGAAGTCTATTTTCTTGGACGCAGATTGTACCTTGCTTTTCCCGGTACTGATTGATCCGGAAACAATGTGTCGTCACTTCCAGTTGGAAGCAACGTATCAAGAGCAAGTGAAGATGGCGAATTTGAAACGACAGTTTCTGGAAGCGAACATTTTGGAGAGTGTGGAGACAGAATGACGGGTTTCCCAAGCCTCACAGGCTCGGAAAGATTCTCCGACGCACTCTCAGCGCTATTTACTACTTTGGGATCGTTGGTTGCAGCATTAGCGAGGGGTTCTGTTTCTTCTGTATTGTGTGGCACTGGGTGAAGTCTCTTGACATGCGTCGCGTGGATCCAGTTTTTTCTGCCTGAGACACGCACCGCCGTTTGTGTGACCAACAGGACCTGGAATGGGCCCCACCAACGAGATGCAAGGCAGGAAGAACGCTCAAATGCCTAGATGAGCACCCAGTTCCCAGGCCGTATGCTGTGGCCCGGGCCCTCGTATCGCACAGGTAAAGCCTCTCGCACCTGGTGATAAATCAAATACAGGTTTTTAGTCAACTGTCTGCAATAATCTGAAAGAAGTAAATTTTCAACATTTTTGAAGGATCTACATTTAGGAAGATTCCAGATATTGGCAGGTCTCCCCATTACCACCTCAAATGGAGAGAGCAAAGTCTTAGTTTGAGGGGTTGTACGCATGGCTAATAACATGATCAGTAAGGCGTCCGGCCATTTTAATTTAGTGCCGTCACACGTTTTAGCGAGCTTGTTCTTGATGATACCATTGTGTCTTTCTACTAGTCCGGCGCTCTGAGCATGTCTGGCCGAATGGAACCGTTTGTCGATCTGATATCTACAGAATTACAGCAGCGACAAAATGTGGACCATTGTCCGACCAGATGACTCTTGGTAGCCCGAACCGAGGAAAATATTCCTTTAACATGGTTTTCGCAGTAGTCATGGCTGTAGCATCTTTGACAGGGAAAGCCTCGACACGTTTACTAAAAGCACAGATGACAATACATACTTCATATTGTTGCACCGTTCCATTTCAATAAAATCGAAGTGAATGACATTGAAGGGGACAGAAGGTGGCCCAAATCATCCCCTTGGAGTTGCTGTCCCCTTTCCCACATTGTGTTGTAGGCAAATCATACAGTCCTGAACATAGCTCTGGGCAATTTTCGAAATGTTGTCATTTGCCCAAACTTTCTCTAACATTTTCGTAACTTTCTGGGCACATATATGCGTAGGACCATGGGCCATAATGACCATCATCATCATCACATAAGCGTCAGGGAGTAGCCATTTCCCTTCAACGATGTCCACACAACACCCATCATCAAGTTTCCCCAAGCCTTCAGCCCACCGCTTGGATTCTTCTAACGTGGCATCGGCTTGGATATCCCGTACAGACCCGACACCCTCGTCCATTGCATAGGCATTTACAGTCTCCCTTGAAACCTACATCTCCGTAAAGAGATCAGTGGCAGTTTGTCTAGCTATCTGATCAGCGAAAGTATTCCCTTTTCCTATGTCATCTATAATCTTTCAATGTGCTGCACATTTCATGACAGCTAACTGAGTAGAGAGAGCAAGCCCTGAGAGCAGTTGTACTATTAGGGAGCCATGTTGGATCTTTGTACCATGCAAAGTTAAGAACCCTCTCTCTGACCAAACTATCCCAAAGTTGTGAACCACCCCAAAGGCATACTATCAGTATATATGTTTACTGTAAGCCCTTCGGAAAGTTCACAAGCTCGGGTCAATGCTATAATCTCTGCGGCCTGCGCTGAGTTATGCGTGATTCTCTTGGTTTCCACGACCGTGCTCAATGTTGTAATTGCATAAGCAGCTGTGGATGTACCATCCTGATGTTTGAAGCAGGAGCCTGTTAAGCGAATTCAATTCAGTACTCCAACTAAGTCAGTGCCTAGTCTGGGATGCCCAAGGAAAACGGTTATTTATATATTTTTATGACAAGTTCATAGATCTGGATGATAAACCCTTGTATAACGCCCCTCTCTTTGAATCCCCCTGACCTCACTGAGCCAAGAAGTAGTTTTGTTTTGCAAATTAAAAGATTTATTGAAAAATTAAACCAGATATATATCACACTTTTATAAATAAATTAATATTTGCTAGCACACTTATGAATATGACAGTGATCAACAATGTATATTACACTAGCACACTTTTTTGATTACTTAGGAGTTGGTGTAGAGAGGATAAAGTAGCTGATAATGCTTTTATGGGTTCAAGGAAATGCAATGACCAAACCCATAAATGCAAAGATTGCAGCACAGAAATAACTGTGATGGTTTCCACAAGAGATAATATGATCACTTTTTCTTTTGACAATTCACTCCCCCCCCCCTATGCAATATAAGGAGATGGAAGGAGAGCACACAATTTTCAGGAATACAATCAAATACAATACCAATTCAGTCCCCCCCCTAGCAAGCTGAGAGCAACAGGGATGATTTTAAAACACAGGCAAAAATACTTTAAATGTGATTTGCAAGTGAAAATTTGCTAAAAATTATTTTAATTCCCTATAGGAGATTCAGGGTAGGTGATAGCTACTTAAGATTGGTTCAGGTCAACACTATCAGTGATTCATGAGGGATTATCAGGTTGAAAACAGATTTCAGCAGTTACAAGCAAAAGACAGCGATTTTGACAGGTGGAGAAATTTGATTCAAATTGCAATTCGCAGCACTTTTTCCGAGTGTGTAAAGCGCGATTACGGAAAAACTATAAGGAGTAGAAAGTTTTTTGGAAAGCTGAGGATCTTAGCTTTAAAATGAAAGTTAAAACTTGTTCCTAGCACATGCGGTTCAACAGATATGGACGATTTTGTGGAGGTAGATTCTCAGAAATAACATAAGATTCAAATGACAAATGACACTTTCACATGTTCGAAATCACAGAATGGACACACAATTTCTATGCAGTTCTAAATAGGTGGAAATGGTTTGAATTAGATTATTCTAAACTAAGAGATTGGTTTGCAAAGTTCTGGCTGGATACTCACTCCTAATTTTGGAAGGAATGGGCCTCGTCACAGATCTGGTCAACAGGTTTAGCTGCGGTTCTCTCTGCTCTGCTGGTCTGGATGTCTGGTTCTGGCAAAAGTTCTGGCACTGCACAGCGGTCTGGTCTGGTTCTGGTCTTCTATCGGCACTGCATGGCGGTCTGGTCTGGGTCTGGTCTTCTATCGGCACTGGACGGCGGTCTGGATACAGCTCTGCTTTCTGGGTTCTGGCACTGGCACCTGTTCTTGGCACAGGGTCCTAGCCAGAATCACGCAGCTCGCCCGGCTGTTGAATAGTTTGGTTAGGTTGCTGGATTCTGAGGCCTCTGGAAAGGATTCAGCTTGTGGACTATGCCTTTCTGCTAAAATGTTCTGGAATCTGGAGTCTGGTTTTCCAAGTTCTGGGGCCTGTTGATATTGTCTGGATTTGAAGTCGTCTGGCAAAGTGCTTCGCAAGAAATCAGTTTGAATTGGAAAGTGAATGTAGTGGCTCTTTTTATGTCTTTTGAAAGTGGGTGGGAAGGCTGACTTTCTATGCCCAACCCTCTGAGGATCCCGATAGGCTATACAATTCTTTGTCGCCTGACTGGGGAACAGAGTTGTGAGTCATCCGGCATCCTTTTTATGGCATACAAAAAGAACACTCCCCTTGTCACTTTGCACACAAATCTATTTTTGACTTAAATGCATATTTATCTATGTACAATTTTTCTAATATTATATGTCCAGTTGACATATTTTCTGTAGCGCCAAACCATCCGATCCCTGTCTTTGTAAGATGCTGTGTTCACTTCTGACAGAATTCTGCCCTTTTCATCCAGAACACAACCTCTAAACTTTTCCAGAATTTACACAAATGCGCCCAAGGATATGGGCATCAGATGAGGAAGTGTCAGATTTTTAACATACATACATTTGAAGTAATACCCTATTTTCCGCTACTACCCCCCAAACATACCACAGAGTCCTAACACCTCTTAAAATGTGCACAGAAAAATCACAGGAATCATGAGATTATTGATATAATTTTGACAATTATGTACTATGAATTATCCATCTTTCTAAAATTATGCTCTGGCCCAGAGGGGTGTGGTTTCCCAAAGCACATGGGGGATTTCTGGTTTGTCCACTTCCTCCAAGCTCAGCTGGCTCACAGAGGCAGCGCCCCTCCCACTTCCTTCCAAGAGGAAGCCATTTACGACCCCCTGATTTAGCATTTGCCTGAGCCAAGGAAAGTTCATTGTACTGTTTCCTGCAGTCCCAGGTATTCCTCCCCTAATTCAATCAAAGAGGTGTGATCTCCTTTTGGTGGGAACAGCAGAAGGCAGCCATGCCTGTGAATGCAGTTGCTGGGCAAGTTCCAACTCCTGTCGGGGGTAGTTGGCTGGCAGAATTCAATCTTTTTAAGCCAGGCTTCAGCCAAATGTCACTTTTGTTCCAGTTTTTCTTCATTCAAATCAAACTTACAATTTTGACACATGCAGCTAGAACGCTGATTCTAAGTTCAAAACTATGACATTTAAACAGTTGCAACCTATGTGACACTCCAAAGTAAATCACTCATTTATTTTAAACATTTCGATTTTAGTGGCTTTAAGTCCAATTTCACTTAAGCTGCTGACATCCACAGCTCAGCCAGTTTTGTTATGAACATTATTTTAGGCGCTTCATCTTTCCAGATTTGGTATGCACACAAGACTTCATTCTACCAGACGTCTGCTGGTGTTCAGTAAGATTTTTGAATATCTTGCAATCTTTGAAATGGGCATTTTGAGCTTGCATTTCAGAGAAACAAATGTGATTTAAAAGCGCTTTTTGAGCTAACGGGCAATGCTGTTTTTCCTTTGGCACCACGTTTCACTCATGGTGCTTCTGACCCATCACGCTCGCTCTGGTGGGTGGCAGGTCAGGCGACCATTTTGGTGTGCGCAAAAACTGCACGGCTTTCCTGGATTCTGGCGCAAATGTGGGCTTTTCAGCCATCTTGGATTTTCTAAGCCCACAGCACCAAATGTTGTAGCATAATAGTTCAAACGTGGGTCAAGACACCTGACAAGCCATCACAAAATAGCTCTCCTTGTGGATTGTTCAAAGGAGTGTCTTTTAGATCAATTCTACCCTTTGTCTCTTGTTCGGTAGTATACAGACAGTCGTGTGACTCTTCATCGCCGCAAGCAGTACCCTGTGTGAAAGGTAAGAGTTCAGCCGGATTAAGAACACAACACCTCTTAATTTGGATGTGAGGAGCAAACAAGATCAATTCATATCTCGTCAACCGTGCGGAAGTGAGGTGTTGCATTTGGGTTCTGTTCAGTAGAACATCTACAGAGTGAGGCACCATCAGGGTTAGATCATGGCCTAGGACCACTCCCTCACTCTGTTTTACAGACGCAGCAGCAGCAGCGACAGCTCGCAAACATCTTGGCAAAGCGCATGCTACAGAATCAAGGGTGGAAGAAAAGTAACCGCACGGCCTATTCTTCCCTCCATGTTCCTGCGTTAATACAGCCAAAGCACATCCATCACATTCATGCACAAACACAAAGGCCTTTTCATAGTTTGGTGTGCCCAAAACTGGTGCCGAGCATAATGCAATCTTGAGCAGATCAAATGATTGCTGGTGCTCCGTGTTCCACGGCAGTGGTGAAGAAATGCCCTTCTTTGTCAAAGCCAACATCGGTTAAATCACTAGTCAGAAGTTTGGGATCCACAAGCTACAGTAAGAAGCCATACCTATCAAGGCTCTAACTTCCTTCTGTGTATTTGGGACAGACATGCCAGAAATGTGTTTTATTCTTTCAGGTGTCAATCTTCTTCCCTCCTTTGACAGGAGATAGCCTAAATAGGCGACCTGCTGGCAACAATATTAAAACTTTTTAAGTGAAGCTTTGTGACCATGTTTAGCTAGATGAATAAGCAACAACACAGTGCCCCCCTTACAGGCACGTTCGGAGTCTGCAGCTAAAAGCAAGTCATCCACATACTGAAGCAATGTACAAGTAGAGGGCAATTCAAGAGTATCATGCTGTTCTTTCAAAGCCCTACTGTAGATGCTAGGACTCTCTGTGTGACCTTGAGGTGCACGAGTAAATTTAAACAAGCGTCCCCCTAAGGAGAACGCAAACAAGTATCTACTGTCCTTGTGTATAGGAATACTAAAGAAAGCATTCTTCAGATCCACAACACTAAAGTAAGTAGCTGTAGCTGGAATCAAGGTTAATTTTGTCGTCACATCAGGCACAATTGGAAATTGCGGAGCGACGACTTTATTAATGGCAGGTAAATCAATTATAAAACGCAATGGAATTGCATTATCACCTTTCTTGTACATGGGTAAAATCGGACTATTGCACAAACTTCCTGAAATTTCCTCAATCACCCCGCGATGCACAAAATCGGAAACAATGCATTTCAAAGCTTGGTTGCCCTCAACTGAAATCTTATACTGTGGAATGCGTGGCAGCTCAATTCCATGCTTCAAGACTATTTTAACAGGCTCAATCTGTAAAACACCGACATCATTGTCGTCAATTGCCCATAAACTGTCTCGTACATCACTGAATTCTGGCGGCAAAGGTCTAGTCAAGAATTGAGAGACAGAAAGTTGCTCTGGTGAAATCGTCAAATGCACTCTGTCAGAAGAACAATGAATTACCGCATTTAATTCTTTCAACAGATTCAACCCCAGCAAATTCTCTCCACAATTCGAAGTCAACAGAAATGGACAGTGGTCCATAAAGGTACCCAAAGAAATAGGTACTGGCAAAGAAACTGGACAAACAACTGGTGTGCCAGAAAACCCTACGAAACATTTGTTTGCCCTGACAATGGAATGTTTGGAACCTGAGAATGATCAATGGAACACTTCTGTGCTCCAGTATCTATCAAAAACTGATGTTTCCTATTTCCCACTACCATTTCAACATAGGGACCTCTCTGATTGACAGGAATAGGTGTAGGTTCCAAACCATGCTTCGGGGAATCCTAGCGAAACAGAATGTCACCAAAAGGAAGCTCTTCAGATAGATATGAAGCAGGAGAATGATCAAATATGTTTCTAATATCCACACTCGGAGTCTGATTATCCTGCGAAAAAGGTTGCTGAGGGTCCTGTGCAAAATGACCTCTACCAGGGCCCCCTACACCCGGGCGACCTCTGGATCAACTACCCATATTTCCAAATGTGTTATTCGACCTCTGTTGAAGGACGGGGCATTGTGCACGCCAGTGACCCTCTTGTTGACAATAGACACACTGGTTAATGTTCACAGGACCCAAGGATACATTCCCTTGTGGAACATACTGACCTCTAATCTGCGAACTACTCCCTCTGGGGCCTCTAACAATTTGCTGTAATAATGCTTTAGTCTTTAAATCACCTTTTCCCTTCTCAACTCTATATTTTTCATTGTTGACACGATTCTCGTAGTACTGAGCCATGTGCAGTACTTCTGATTGGGACTTCGCCTGCCAAGCGCTCTCAGAAGACATAATTTGTGACTGGATGTCAGGCAGCAATCCACGCACAAATTTGTCCACAAATAATCTTTTCCCTAAGTCTTGTCTGCCAAAATCCGAGAATACCTGTTCGAACTGATTAAAGAACTCGGTAGCACCCTCAGACTTCCCTTGGACACAGGCCGTAAGCTTGTCCCAGATAATCCTCTTTTCGGGAATTATAGTCTTCAATTTTGCAATAATTGTATCAGGCAAAGTTAGTATCACCTCGGCGGTCTCTCACCAGCTGGCCTTTCTTCATCGAGTCTAGTCATGTTAGCCCATGTATCTTCCAACCCTGGTACGTCGTCTATAGTCCTAAGTTGTTTCCACAAATCTACGGGCAGGAGTACAGGAAATAGCAAATCAATATCACCTAGGGTGAATACTGAGGACTGCAAGACATACTCTATTTCTTTATAGAATCCTGTTGGATTTTTCCTGATATCAGGAATAGTTTGTCTAATAGTATTCACTTCCTGTCTTGAGAACGGGACGTGAACAAACTGTGATACATAATGTGCAGGAACGTTCACAGCAACTATACCCGCTGCAGCATCGGCCGCAATCTGAACCTGCGGGACAAATATCGGAGGAACCTCTCTCATAGGCAACTGAGAAGTAGGCAACTCCAAACGCTTACTAAGCAACAGAGCTAAGTCGAGCGCTAAAGCAGTCGAAGAAGTGTCGAGTGAAAAAGCCCTCTTATAAATACTCAATAACTGTATGGGACAACTAATCTTTCTATTTACACAATCATCCTGTAGGTACTCTACCATTACCTGCATCACTTTCCTCTGCATTTCTGGCATATACTGACTGTATGTGTCATGTACCTCAACTGGAGTTATCGACATATCTGAGATCCATCTAAGCGCATCTTTCGTACAAATTCGTACTTCCTCAGATATCGATTTTCGACAAGGAAGGAACCGTTTCTGTACATACATACTTTCCCCCTCATCCTCATTCTGTAACCTTTTCAACTCCTTTCAACACTCAAATAACCTCTCGACATGCTCATTTACTTTCTCCACAGTGTCTCTTGAAAACGCTTAAGTTTTTAGATCCCTTAACCCTTGCGGGAGATCTGTATTATTTAATTTGCCCCACATTACACATAAATAAATCCCTAAACCTTCAATGAAAACGTTTTTTCTCAGGAAAATTATCCATATTAGAAAGTATGGCAAAAATATTAGCTTGATCATCCTTATCCATACAATGCTTAGCCCATGCAATCAATTCATGTTTCTTTTCTGGAGATACGGTATTACGAGTGACAACCCTTGACCCCGCACCCTGATCGACTACAAGCGGTACGAGACCCCTTGGAGGAGGGGGAGCAGGCAAATTCAAAGGAGGTACTATTACTGGTGCAATGGAAGAGGTGGAGGAACAACAACTGGAGGAAGAGGGACATTAGGAGGAGCAGGAGCAGGAATAACAGCAGGAAGAGGCACAAAAGCAGGAAGAGGAACATACGGAGGTGGCTCAGTGGCACCAGTCCTTCACTCATTTAACGATTTGTCAAAGAATTCATCAGAAATATGGAAATCTTTAGAAGGATAGATTTTCTGAATGCCAAGTGAGAAAGCCCTATCCATATTCCTAGCTGAATCAGACTGTTTACCTTGGTCATACAATAATGCTTTTTCGGCATTCGTTTTATGACGGCTCGCATGTTTTTCCCTACTCTTAAGTTGCTGTAACGCTTCTTTTTTCCAATTCTGCAAAACATCGAATGCTGCAGGTCTAGCCTTTTTCTTTAATAGAATCGACTCCAAGTACTCAATACGAGGGATTTCAAAACTACCATTTATTGGCCACTGAAGTTCGGAGGCATGTCTGGTTTGTCTGTGCCAAATATCATTAAACACTATACTTCCAATGCCATGCTTACAGTACATAGTACACGCCGGCGACCCCTCCTTTGGTGCTGGACGGCTACATTCCAAAGATTGTCTATCGCTGCGGAATAACGCCCTGAAGCAGGTAGAGAGTTTCGCAGGCATATCATAATATTGGTGTTACCTGGTCTGGTGTCTGCAGATACAATACGCCAAAATCAAATTATCAGGATATTCAAGAATCGGGTCACGACTCACCTGATCAATCCTAAGGAGGTCCGATCGGATTACAAAGAATCTTACCTAACTAATCTTACCTCGTGTTTGGTGATTTCGGCAAATCTGCCCGCCTCGATAAGTGGACCCTCGTCAAGATGCCGTCTCGGACCACACGCTAATTGTCCAGGGATCGGGTTGTGCAGCGCTGCTGAGGTATCGCGTCTCGTTCAGAAGGGGCCCCCTTCACCGTCCGATCTTGTGGGTCCATATTTGGGTGCCAACTGTGAAAACAAAGTGAAAATATCGAGGCTGAGTACCCTAGAAAAGAAATACACCGAACACAGGTTACAAAGGAACATACAAAAGATCTTTTAATTTATACTGAACAGTTTCAAAGGACAAAATAACCAGATAGTTATCAGCCCTCAGTACAACACCGCAAACTCCAGCGTGGTTCAGTGTGCTCAGCGAGTGGGACTGTACATTGGAATAGTCCCACTTTATATACGTTTGAAACATGACATCCAGCCCCACTGCGGGTTAGTATTCCTCTTATACATTACTGATCTAGGGTTCATGCCGAGTTCACACATCTATATGCATAGGGCTTGCCTTTAATACATTCACCAAAAAGTCTACACGGTAACAGTGTATTTTAGGATTTCTCATAGTCTTCTCAAATATTAATACAATGTAGTTAAACATGTGTTCTCAGTTCAGTATTTGGATACATTGTTCTTAACATATGCTCGCGGATTAGTTTCATTGGCACGAGTAATCCTTTACACACAGGTCAGCGAAGAACAAGGTCTCAGTTCACGACCCCAACAAGTGGCCTGCAGGTAAGTTACATATTAATTACACACAGAGGTCAAGATGGCCATGTTGTATTTCGGAATGACATCGTCCATCATTTTAACTCGCAGGGTGACTTTACAGAGAGAACCTAAAATGGCGGCTTATATTGATTCTAAGGTCAGGAAATTGCAACACGGATTTCTTCGCAAGTGGTTTACAAGCAGCTTGGCGTAGGCCAATATACATATATTCATTACAATAGGAGGCATGATATAATTTCCCGTTTGACACCTGGGGGGACCACTATCCCCTGTACCCCCCTTCATAAGTCCTTCAAAAACAGCAATCTGCTACACATTGCCATGCTTAACTCTCGCTCCACTGTCAAGCACTCCTCTGATAGCTGCCACCTCCTTGAATCCCTGGATCTCGATGTCCTAGCCCTTACTGAGGCATGGTTCAAGGACAGCTGTCACGATATTTGACACGCTTTTCCCTGAAGGATACAAGATCCCCTCTTTGCGTCGATCCGTGTTTCCATCATTCCCACTCAGGTCTACTCTTCTTTTGAATGTCTGGCCTGCAGTCTCTCTCTCTCTCCCCCGTCTCCTCTCTCTCTCTCTCTTTCTCTCTCCTCTCTCTCTCCCTCTCTCTCTCTCCCATCTCTCTCCGCTGCCTCCTCTCTCCCTCTCTCTCCCCTGTCTCGTCTCTCTCCCCTGTCTCTCTCTCTCCCCTGTCTCCTCTCTCTGTCTCTCTCCCCTGTCTCTCTCCCCTGTCTCCTCTCTCACTCTGGCCACATTCTATCGACCGCCGGGCCAGCCACTGTCTTTCTTTCTGAATGGGCTGACCTATCCTCTTATCTCCTTTCCCCCTCCTCCCGGGCATCTTAACATCCATCATGATTCTCCTGACTCCTCGGGTCCCTTCCGCAAACTATGCAACTCTCTCTCTCTCCATTCTACCTTCTGGCCTGACATACACCGCTGGCCACACCCTAGATGTTTTTATCTCCAAAGACACCTCTCTCTCTATCCCTCTCACTACCTCACTCAACTGGACTGATCATCCTCTTCTCTGTTCCCACATGAAGTGTTCTTCCCCGCTAGCACCGGCACTCCTTTCACTACCTCCTGCCTTCAAGGTAATCCGACCCATGAAATTAGTGTCAGTGGCTGCCTTTGCCTCCATCTACTCTCCTCCTCCTACTCCTGTGGCTGACTCCTACCCTGACACAGCCTTCTCAAACTTTCACCTCTGCATCTCCAACACTCTTGACATTCTTGCCCCTGTCATAAGGGTCTGTCTGAAGCCTTCCAATAAAGTGCAACTATTGCTATGACTCAGAGCTGGCTGCCCTTAAAATAAAGTGCAGAGCAGCAGAACGGAAATGGGGATCTTCAGGTGCACCATCTGACAAACTGGGCTGCCGCATTCTTCAAAGGCAATATAGACTGCATCCACTCCAAGAAAAGAGTCTATATTGAAGCCTGCATCTCAGCGGCACCTAACACGGCTGAACTCTTCAAAGTATGCAAGGAACTGGCCAATCCTATTGAAGCCTCATCCTCTACTGCACCCTTCCAGGCACTTTGCTCGGTCCTGGCTGCCCATTTCACTGCCAAAACACATGACATCCTGTCATCTCTCTCCCCCACACCACCTTCGCCTGCACCCACTTCTCTTGGGTACCCCTTGTCGATCCCACCACTATTCTCTCCCACCCTCCACTGAGGAGGTCTCTAGACAAGTCCGGTCCATGAAAGCCTCCTCCAAACAGGTTGACCCTTGACCTCGTAAAACCATCAAGGACAACATTGATTCTCTTGCTCCTGCCTTGGCCGACCTCTGCAACTTCTTTCATCACTGGAGTTTTCCCCACTTCTCTCAAGCACTCTCTTGTGCACCCTCTGCTCAAAAAACCCTCTGCTGACCCTTCTATCCCGGCAAACTATTGCCCGATCTCTTTCCCTCCTTTCCTGGGCAAACTCCTGGAGAAATTAACTATCTCTCAGCTTACCCTCCATATTGAATCTGTCGGTTGTCTCCATGATCATCAGTCTGGCTTTAGAGCACCTAGAGGCACGGAAACTGCTCTTCTGAACACACGTGAAAACCTGCTCTCAAATCTTGACTCTAACCCTCCTTCTGTCATCATTCTTCTCGATATCTCTTCTGTCTTCGACACTGTACCCACAACATCCTGATCTCCAGTCTCCGTGATACCCTGGGCATCACAGATCTGATCCTGGCGTGGCTTGCTTTCTTTCTCTCTGACCGTCCTCTCGTCCTTTCTCTCCTCTATCACGGTCTCCACTTGTGGCGTTCCCCAGGGATCTAACCTATCCCTGTGGATCTTCAATGTTTACATGGCCTCTCTTGCCTATTTGATCTCTACCTTCACCTCTAACTTGCAGTGTGACACACAACTCTCCCTCAGGCTACCTTCAGCCTCTTTCTCCTCAACACTCATTCCGCACTGTCTGTCTGCAATTCAGTCTTGGTGTGCTGCTAACGATCGCTGCCTCAATGCTAGTAAGACAGAGATCGCGCTCATTGGGACTCCTGGCCCCACTTTCCCAATTTTCCACTGGCCCGCCTTCCTTGGATCTGTGCCCTCACCTGATAGTGAGGCAAAACATCTTAAGGTCATTTTTGACTCCAATCTCTCCCTTCTCTTCTCACATCTCAGACATCTCTAAAAAGTCCCACTAGCAGCTGCACCTCCTCAGAGGTAATCTACCTTCTCTCACCTTCCCCAAAGGCTCACCGTTCCAGAGCACTGCTTCTCTATAGGCTGGACTACTGCAACAGCATCTTTCTCAATCTACCTACTTCTACTCTCCTCCCACCACAACTCATCCAGAACAGTACCACAAGACTTATCCTTGGTTTGAAGCCCAGGGACCGCATCTCTCTGGTGCTGAAATCTCTGTGGCTGCTAGGATCAAGTTCAAGACCCTATGCATAGTCCACAAGGCTTTCTGGGGCCGGGACCCACACTATCTACAATGCTCTCTTCCTAAATACCCACCTTCTAGAGCCCTCTGCTCGGCCTCCTCCAACTCTCTGCATTTGGGCCATTTTTCCAAGAAGAGATTTGGGGTAGATCTTTATCTCTGCAGGTGCCTCCCTCTGGACCTGCCTCTCTCCGTATAAGCGCTGTACAAATAAACAATTACAATTTACCATTACATAAGTCTAAATACTAACTCAAGGAACTAGAACACATCATAATTCAACTGAGGCTAAGTTGTTTCCTCTCTTTTTACACTTTATAGGAAATTAGAAGTTGTAAAGATGTACAACATATGCAATGCACCAAGTTATTTTACACAACATTGCTTGTCATTCAACAATAAAACAAAACCACATGTTTCATTAGCAAAGTTCCCCCATAGTAACTGGCCCTTTTTTCATAGTAGGCTTCACACTCCGTTCTTTTAGTGTTGCAGTTTGAAATGTTATCAATAGGCCTTGGCTCACGGTATCTGCTTTTTGCAGCTTAAAGAAAGCTCAAGCTATATTTGACATTTGTACATGGAATGAATACAGAAGAAGACCATAACTTTCCTGGTTGCAACTGTCTACAGAATGCAATCGTAATGTAAATAAACATGCACCTCAATTTTACCAGGACTCACCCAAAATAATTGTTTATTCTGTGTGCCCTCGGACTGCAAAACGGTACTCCTGCTCAGCTGGCTGGACAGGAGAAACTCTACATTTGGTTTTCTTCCCACTCATCAAAGAAGTATCTCCAAGTCTTCCTGCCTGCCTGCAAGTGCCACACACTTCTCCCCAGAGACTGACAGTGCTCGAGACCAGCGAGAGAGTAAGCGAGCTAGTTTTCCATTGATAGCTCTTTTAAACCCTCTGTCAGTGACCTCCCATGAATGTATGTTTGCCTAAATAAAATGTAAAAATGCCTGCATTTCTCTGTGATGTAATGTGCCAATCAAAACCACTTCCCTTTGTCAAACCTCCTCACTAGAATGTTCTATAAAACTTGTGATTAGCCTGGCTTTTAGGATGCCAACAAGCGGATGAAAAGTGTTACATTACTCCGCTCTGGTTTCCTGTTCTGAAAATGAACAATGGGCTACTTTAAAGTATGTGGCTCTCCACATTCCACATCTCCCATAGTCGCGTATTCCCCACAAGAAAACAGCTTTCATTCTGCACATGTATACTCTTTTAAACTGAGCAGGCTTAAACCATAGTTCTGTACTAATGTGATGCACCAAAGAGCTATGGACTGAGTTGCCTTTAACATTAGTGTGGGGATATATTAGTAGTTTAGGACATTGCTAGTACATTGTTAGATTTGCAATTCAGGTGTAGTGTCCAAATGAAAATACTAGCTTTTATGTAATGGTGAACTCAAACCCCCTTTCACCTTTTATGTTTTCCATGGACTCACAATAATGACTCAGACCAGATTCAACATAAAGTCTCACACCCGTGTCTCGCACTCTTGTTGGCAAGTGGGGTCAATTTTCATCTTTGTTGAAATTTGGAGCCCTAGTTAAAATTCAGAGCCTTCTCTTCCTACACCTCGAAGCAAGGCTCTGGAGAGAGTTGGGTCTCTGCGATTTAGCATAAGAGAAACTACTTCCACTAAGCTCCTAAAAGGCTTACTATTGGACAGCAGTATTGTTGTGGCTCTACCTACAGGGTGAATCTATGCATCTATGCTTATTGCCATTGTGTGTTTGATAAACATTAGATACTGTCAATATCTTCCTGCAACAGTTTTATAACTACACCAACAAGTGTTTGCACTTTCAATATAGTGTGCTTTATACTTCTAAATAAAGACACATTAATAATGCTCTCACTCTCTTGGTTAGAATTTATGTATAATCTCTTGTAGTGATACTATATGAGCATTACAAGTAGAATAGTCAAGCAATATACGTTCCTTTATATTAGCAATAATGTAGTTAAGTAGATATCAGCATCCTTCTCTTCTATTCGCTTCTAAAATGTTAAAACTACCAACATCCCATCAGCAATGTGTGTAGCCATTGTGGCTCAGTAAAAGTTGAAATCAAACTTGCAATTATGATGCTGTGAATTAAAGCAGTTTGCGCTGCTTGTTTCCAGGACAATTCAGATTTGTAATTTAGATCTGCTTCCAAATTATTGAAGCAAGCATTAACAATCAGAATTTGGAAAAATTGGCAAAGTGACAATTTTTAGTCTCATGGACTAGAATTACAGTCTTGGCCTAGTCATTAAAGTTTCTGCTTCCTTACCCAGGCATGGCAGATTTTATGGGTTAGCGGCTGTTCTCCAAGCCCTGCCCCCCGATCCATATTGTCATTGCTTTTGGTGAAAATGCAGCAACTCGTCCTAACTGTCTGATACAGCTGGTTAATAAATGATAGATCCCTCGTTGTTTCCCTATTAGTTAATCCACAGATGATTAGTATTTATTTTATTTGTATATCGCTTTAGGCCAAAGCGCATTAACAAGTTTAAAAGACTGTACAAATGAATGCATAAATGGTGCAAGGTATGGAAAATGATTAAGTGGTAGAGGTTGAAGGAAAATAGTCTTTCAGGCGAGTCTTGAAAAGAGAACAAGAGGATAGAGAGCTAATAGAAAGAGGTAGGGTGTTTCAGTGCCTTGGAGCCAGAAGTGAGAAGGAGCGAAAGCAGGCAGATGCACAGGGGGTCGACGAACAAAAAGAAGAAACTGAGATTGTGAACGAAATACATGTTATGTTATAAGGATTTATAGAGCGCACTACCGCCACAAGGCATCTTAGTTCAAGGAAACCACAATACGGTCCACCTCATTCTGCTCTAGAATAGAAACGTTTTCAGGGACCATCTAAATTCCAGATGATCTGTGATCTGTTTTAACGCGGGTGGCAGGATATTCCACAATCTGACTGCTGCCACCGAGAATGCTCGGCCCTCCATCCTAGCACGCCGATAGGCGGGGATCACCAGAAGGCCAGCTGTCCGCGAGTGCAGCTCGCGCATCGGAAAGTAGCAAACACATTTTTCCTGCAAATAGCCAGCAGGGCCCGGTAAACCAGACGGTCAATGCGCTTGGACACCGCAAGCCAATGCAAGCGTCGAATAGTGGGGGTTGATATAGGCTCCAAAGGGGGAGCCAGTGGCCACCCGTGCTGCCAGGTTTTGCAGCCACTGTAGTCGCTGGATCACGCCCTTAGGCTGGGCTGGATAGAGCGAGTTACAACAGTCTATTCGACTTAAGGATAAGGACAGCTACCACTGGTGGACGAAGATGGGGAGGAACGAAGGGGAGTGCCTTACTGCTGCCACTTGCTGAGTCATGGACAGGGTAGCAGAAAAAGTCCTCCCTACCCCAGATTTTTCACTACAGAAGCTGGAGTAGGGAGGTAGACCAGCAACGATAGCCAAAAAGCAGGTACCCAGAGTGATGACCCCCAACAGTGCACCTACAACCAACACTTCCATCTTGTCCCTGTTGAGCTTCAGACAGTTCTGGTTCATCCAGACCCCCACAGCCCCAAAGCACTGACATAGGCACAACGACATCTCTGCATGGTCATGATCTAAACGGACCAGGATCTGTGTTTTGTCAGCATATGAATAGCACTTGAGGTCGTAGGAGTGGATGAGACCCAGAAGAGGCTGAATATTGGCGTTTAAAAGTATTGGGGACAAGGCGGAACCCTGCAGAACACCACAGGGAAGTAAAGAGAGGAATGGAGGCAAAGAGATTGTTTGGCCCCTATCAGCCAAGAAGGACATAAACCAGACCAGGACGGTACCCTCCAGGCTGGCAGAAGATAGCTGGGACTGCATGGTAGGGTGATCGACGGTGTCGAAGGCCGCAGACAGATCTAATAATATCATGGCCCGACAACGCCTTTATTAACCATTCTGGTTGTTTTGTCCATCACTCAGTCCAGGACACACTCCGTGCCCCAGCCAGGCCGGGAAAACTTACTGAAAGAGGTCAAAGAATCCAGAAGACTCAAGAAAAGAAGACAGAAGGGGAGACACCAGTGCTTCCAATAACATCATGAAGAAAGGTAGGAAAGAGGTGGGACTGAAGCTAGAGGGAATTTAAGGGTCAAGGGAAGGCTTTTTAAGCTGTGGGATAACGGTCGCTTATTTTAGCTCGGGAAGAATATAGCCTGTCTGACAAGAGACATTAACTGCTTTGCAGATCCAAGCTAAAATGCCAAAGGAAATATCTTTCAGGATCATTAGGGGAACAGGATCAGAGGGCGATGCTGACTTCAGGAGCTCAATGGCCTTGTTGATAACCTCTTAAGAGAAAAAGAGAAACTGCACCCAAGTAGAACGGGGCACGAGACTTATTGCCTCCTGGGGTTTGGTCAGATCATCACTGTCTTCAGGACTAGCCTGAATATTAGACCGAATATTTTCAATTTTGCTGGGAAAGAAATTAGACAGCACTTCGCAGAATTCCTGGGTTGGAATCACTGGGTTGTCTGAGTCTGATACTGAAGAGAGTGATTTACCACTGCAAAAAGCTCTCTGGGTTGGCTAAGTGCCTTATCAATCCTGTGAGTCATAAAAGCTTTTTTGGTTCCCCTAATTAATGCATGATTGTCCCTAGTACACTGTTTAAAGGTTATTTATTCTGCCTCTCCATAGGCAGCTTGCCATTTATGCTCTGCTTGCCACAAGACAAGGTGAGCAGCCTTAAACTCAGCAGAGAGCCGTGATTCTGATAGACCCTTGCGAGTCTGAACGCTCTTCAGAGGAGCAACAATATCTGCTGCTCTTTGCAGGGAGCTGGTAAGCACCAAAATGTCAACTACTGGCGTGGAGCTACAGCTAGTATTAACCAGGCCAACCAGAGTCTCCAGGTCTGCATCACGTCACTTCCGTCGTAAAACCTTGGGTAAGGAAATTTTAGGAGGTGGCTTAGGGAGTTGAAACTGAAGAGACCAGATAGTGATTAGACCATAGAACAGGCTCAATGTATAGAATCCTCAGATCGTCAAATTTTGCCAACAGAAGGTTTTAATATGTGGCCCAATTTAGGAGTAGCTTCTTCTACGGTTTGATTAAGACTCATATCGTACATACCATCAAAAAAAGTGGCTAACAATTGGAGGTCGTGGGGAGTTCAATTTAACATTGAGATCACCTAAAATCACAAGGCGGGCACATTTCACTGATTGCTCTGCAACAAGATTCACAAATGGATCATGAAACACAGTAGCTGACCCAGGAGGGTCCATAACAGACCAAAAAAGGCCAAGAACAGGTGACCGAGGCTGCAAATCATACTAACAATGCCTCAATAGCATCTAGATGGTGTAAGTCAATCTGTACCACCTTATAGTTGGCTTTAAAGATGATCACCACCCCTCTGCCCGGAAGCGCAGAGCGACGGTCAACATGGAGTATTGTATACTCAGGTGGAAGAGCTTGCACTAGGGAGTGCTGAGGCATCTGTCTACCCACATTCTGTTAAAAATAGAAAATCCAGAGAGTGATTGCTCAAAAAGGTGTTAATGGAGAGTGCTTGCACCTGCAAAGATCTTGTATTCAGGAGCCTGGCACACATATCACAGTCAACATGCATGTGTTTAGGGCTGATAAAAAGCACATCCCATCCCTCCTGAAATACTGTGGTAGATGGTACCAGATCCAGAATGGTTTTATGAGAATGCCACGGTCCCGGGACGTTGTTGGCCCGGGCAGGCACAGATGGGCTTGACTTTAGCGTGACTTTGTTGCGTGCGGCCCACTCCCGCTGCGCTCGACCTCTGCGCTCTCGGGTGGATAGAATGTAAGGGGGAGAGTTGATGGACAGGAAGACCTAGTCAAAAAACAGTACTCTGATCTGTAAAAAAAACAAAAAAAAACGGAAGTAAGCAGGAGTTTGGTTGCATGGAAGGAGAGGAAGGGACGTGCTTTCCTGATATTATATAGCCCATTGCAATAAGTGCAAGAAGTAACTGAAATATGAGCCGAGAACGTAAGGGAAGAATTATGAAGAATGCCAAGATTTCTGGCAGATGAAGACAGAGGTATATTGGCAGGAGGAAAGGGAATAGAAGGTGGGGGAATGGGGTCAGGATAGGATAGCCCTCTCGAGAGGATAGCTCAGCGGCAGCATGCTCGCCTTGGTAGCAAGACGACACAGAGCAACACAGGTTCGATCCCCGGGTCCGCGCTTAGAAACCTCTAGGTATTAAGTGTGTTATACATAATATCATAAATAAAAGAACCTCTGTTTTAGTAGGAAAACGATGAAGATAATTAGCTGACATCCAGTGTTGGATGGCAAGTAGACAGCCTGAGAGAGAGGAGAGAGAAGAGAATCAGTTTGAGTAGAGTAGGAGAAGATGTGTGTCATCGGCATAGAAGTGATGGGAAAGGCCAGAGGACGTGATTATAGAGAACAGCTGAATAGTGCACAGAGGGAATAAGAGAGGCCCAAGCACAGAACCCTAGGGTACACCATACTGAAGTGGGGGAAATAGAAGAAATAGAGTTAGCCCAAGGGACTGATGTAAGTGCGGTGGAAAAGATAAGAGTGAAATTAAATAGAAATGAAAGATAAATAGAAAATAACATGCAGTCCCCTAGTAAAAAAAATGTCAGGGTATATCAGGAAATTTAGAAAGAGATGTTTATTATGAAGCTCAGGAAGATCCAACACCTGTAAAACAACAAAGTGGAGCTGGCTTGAGAACATGAGAAGGGAAACGAAACATGGAAAATCTTTATAGAGTCAAACAAGGAGTGACAATATGCCAGTGCGGATTGTGATCTGGAATACTTAAGGCCACACACACACTTCGAACAGAAGTAAAGTGCAAAGTTATGAAATAAATATGATGGACTATTACAGGAGACGTGGCTTCTAAAAACATCCATATGGACAAACCAGCAAATTTGCTTGATCCCTGCTATTAAAGGTATCAAAGGGAGACCTAAAATGGGCATGATTAGTGTTTTGAAAATGACATCTGTCGAATGTATACAATGGGACAGCAGTTATCCAGGTATCGGCAAAATAAATAGGCAAGGTAGACCATCCAATGACTCTGGCCATGGCACTAATAAACATATACTGGAACCCTGCAGCTATCCCAGAGAATCAATTTATCAAGCTAGTTGCCATTAGATAAAATTAATGCGGATCCTACGATAGGCATGATAATAGTTGCAGGAGATCTAAATGCAAAATGCATAGGAAACAGTACAAGAAAATAAGATGTGGTAGTGTGGGATGCATTGACCCACTAGGCTCTGCCCTGCGACATCACTGTGTGCTGGTGGCACCAGAACCAACAAAATGGCCGTAAAAAGCCCTATGCGCGCTAAACCTCTGAGAATTGCGCAGTGAAACCAGAAAGTTGGCTGCCAATCTACTTTGCCTGTGTCAGTGGTGGAACAGGAGACCACACTGCTAAAACCTGTCATTGGGCTGCCCACAGAGTGAAAAGGGAAACTACATGAAAGGCAGTGCTTCATTGCAAGGAAACCCAGAAGTGCTCTGAAGTCTGTTTTTCCTTGGTTGCTGAAATTCCAAAATAATGGTTCCCAAAAATCAGAAAAGATCCAACATCCTTGCTGGTGTTACCCGTCACCTTATTTAAAGAATCCACATAAGCACACAATGTCAGAAAAAACAGATTCCATCACAAGAATATCCACATTAAAAAGTGTGCTGGTCTGTAAAATCTGTCAGAAATGTGCGCAGTACCGCTGGCCGCCTTTATGAAAGCTGTCATTTAATTACACTGGAAGCTTACCTTGTGCATTTAAAATCACATGGTTGAAATTAAGTGACTGGCCATCAAAAGCAATATAGTTTGCAACCATTTAATCTCTGTTTAAAAGACTGGAATTGGAGATATGTTTGCCTGTTTTGAAAATGTAAGTTTATTTTCATCAAAGAAAAATTTAAACAAAGTGGATTTTTAAAGTCAACCTCTGATGCCAGTCACAGAATTTCAAAGCAAATTCCACAGCATGCCCCAAACAAAAGGCACCCTCCTCCTGCTCTCTGCCCCAGGAACTCCCAGTCAAGTGTTAATGAAGAAGGGAGGAGATTTTGGCTTGTTGTTCTGGGGAGAGACAAAAGACTCCCTTGATTGAAAAGATATGCAGATGAAACTGTCAACAGAAACTCCTGCCAAAGGACAGAGGCAGGGATTGCTCTTGACTCACCAAAACTTTGGGGGCGGGGACAGTCCGTTATGTGTATTCTTAAAGCACAAGAAAGTATATTTTTGAGAAGGACTGAGAGAGGACTGTGCATTTGTAAAATGGCAGTATTGTTAATATGAAACTTCTGGTCACGTTTTAAAACTACTCAGAACTTTGTGCTATGTTCAGGGATATGACACCAGAACTTGTGGGTTTGTAGCAATTGTGGTGATGCCAGAAACCTGAAACTTCACATGATTATGCCCAGATGTCATGCGCACATATGTGTAAAAATGTGGACAAATCTGACATTGGGTACCAGACCAAACGTGCGTAAAATTGCCAAATCTAGACCCAAGCTCTCACCGAGACAGGGCTCGGATGAATACTTGCTCCACCAAATCTGTGATATCAATATGCTGTTGCTAGCAAGTTTGTAAAATTGTAAATATGTCTTGTTTGAAAAATAGATTTCATGTGCAGAAACAAAGGGGAGGTTCTCCCTGGATCAAAAAAATACAGCGTCATCATGACACACTGTTTTCTTCTCAAATCAGGGGAGAGGAAAAACCCAGCAAATAGAATATCTAGGGGGTGTGCCTAGTAGAAGTCTGCATACCCACCCTTTTAGAAAATACATAAATAGAGATCGCTTAGGACCTAGAGACAGACACACATTCACCCACCATCCGATTGCTGGCCGGACACTTTGCAAGAGAAATCCAGATTCCAGACTCCAGAACTTTGAAAGCAGAAAGGCCCATTTTCAAAGCTGAACCCTTCTCAGCTTGGCCTTTTAACATCCTGAAACCAGATTTTACCACAGATCTTTAAAGGGAATTAAAGAACAAAAAGAAACAGCCTGGCTGAGCTGTGCTGCTTTCTTGCTAAGAATTCTTGTCAGAATCCAGAGATCCAACCCAGTAGAGCAGAGCTGTGACCAGATAGCTGCGAACCAGCACCAACCCGTCAGATCCAGTCCAATCCTGCCGTGCAGTGTCCAGAGTGCCGTGCTGAGTGCAGAACCAGAGCGCCTTGAGTCCAGTCCGGTGTGCTAGCAGAATTCCAGTCCAGAAAGTCTCCCTGACGGGTCCATTCCAAACAGTGGTAGTGAATATCCATAGCATAGGATTGTTGCTAGCAAAACTATCTTATCCATAAGTAATCCTATCCATACCCATTCTATTATATCCAGAACTGGATTGTAGAACATCTTTTGTCCTACCTGAATCTTTCTCTCATCCCTATAGTCCTTTGGTAATAGTAATGTTAAAATCATCTTTGCGCTAATAAATTTGCTGAAGAAAGGCAAGCGTCTCAGCGGGCAAACACCATCCAGAGGCGTTGCTGGGCTGGTGGCTGTGCTGTTGTGTAGTTTGTGGCTTCATAGCCTCCCTAGTGTAAGAAACCTTGTCTGTAATTTTAAAAAGCGGAACCTTGTTTTACAAATTTTGACTTTCTGTAAAAAAACGATCCCTACAAAAACCTTCATAACTTCTTAACCGCGTGTGCTAGAAACAAAATTTGTCAAATTGAAGCCAACATCCTGAGCTTTCCAACAAATCCAAAACCGCATCCTAACTCCCTATGCTTTTTCCGCAATGACGCTTACCGCGCACGGAAAAGTTTGCCGCAAATTTTTCATTTGGCTCAAATCTATCACGTGTGAAACAGCTGTACATTGCATCCGACCGCAGAATTAAGTTTTCAACCTGATAATTACTCAATAATCATTGCTAGTGTTTATCTGAAACTATACAAAGTGGCTCCCACTAGTATTGAATCCATTTTAGTGAATTAAATCAATTTTCAGTGTTTTTTTTACCATTAATTCAAAGCCACATTCAAAACCAATTTGACAAGTTGCAATCATTCCTGTTTTTCTCTGTGTTTGCTGGGGGAAATTGGGATTGATACTGTATTTGTTGAGTGTGTATTCTGGAAACCTGTTTTCTCTTCTTCCATCTCTTTGTACTGCATATTGGGGGGATTGAGTAGTGTGAAGGGGGAAAGAGTAATTACATTTTTGATTGAAACTGCACAAAGTATTATTCTATGTTGCATTGTTTTTCTATCATTACTCCTTTTGATTAAAGAGATTTATTGTGACATCGCCCCATTGGTGATCATTGTATAATCATTAAAATAGTATGATCTATATATATATATATATATTGTGAAATACATAAAATAAATCCTTTTAACTTTGCAAAACAGCCTGCTTCCTGGTTCAGTGTGACCGGGGTGGATTCAAAGAGAGGGGCGTGATATAAGGGTATATCATTCAGAAATAAAAGAACTTATAGACATAAATAAATAATTTACGGTTCCATCTGTGCATCACACGCTAGGCATTGACTTAGGTGGAGTGCCAGGTTGAAATCACTTACAAGATTGGGGGCTTGTCACGAGATTTCTGATGAAGACATACCACTTGTGACAGTCTAATACAGTTTGCTAACTAACGGGATACATAATCCCTGTTGGGCTACCACGCTGTGTTAGGAACGCTCTAAGGAATTGGTCTGTTTTGCAAAAATAAAATAAACTCCTGTAAAACCGAAAGGAAATTCATATTTCCAGAATGGCGACCTTGGTAGAGATCAATATGGCTAAAGAACACCTAATGCATAAATTATTTGTAAGGGGTGAATAGACAGAGCGCAGGATCAGAATGTCTGGTTGCAGGCAATCACAGAACAGACCACTGCAACAGGAGTAGACACATGGCAAGATCAGGGTCCATTAAATGTGGCCCTGAGTGAACTGTATATGGCCCCTAAGGCAAAGGAAGAGCAAAGCAAGATTGCCAATATAGCGGCATATCTGTACCTCCATATTGGAGCAACACAGGACAAATATGCCAAGGGCCAAGATCTGGCAAACAAGCAACTGCAAGCATTAGAAAAGGCCCAAACTGATCTGGACTCTGTAGAGCAAAGACTACAGAGGAGCCATGAATCAGAAAACGAAAGTAGGTAGTACCTAACCAAAATAAAAGAAGACATGGGTATCCTGCAGCAGGAGAAGGTAGAACAGGATACCAAAATCCTGACCTTTCAGAAAGTTTGGACTCTCTACTGCAGAGCCAGACAAAGCTGGAACAGCAAATACATTTCAACAGGGCATGCGCGTAGCAGGTAGTCACCCTGACCAACCGCCTAGGCCAAGAAAAAGAAGATAATAATAAACTAATTCTCAAAGACCAGGACACCCAGGCAGAATTTGATGAACGGCACCAGAAAGCTGGTGCGTTCGAAAGACAGAGGGACGACCTGGCTGCACAGAGGCAGTCTCATGTTCAGGAAAGGGACACCTTAGGCCAGGAGGTCAGTTACTTAAGAGAAGATAGAAAAAAATCACCTGGCCTTTCAGGGACTGGGTGACCTCCAAAAAGACCATGAAAAATTGTTAGAGCACACCGGGAGTGTGAAAGAGGCTCTAGCAAGGAAGGACCAGGCCAGTATAGACAGAACTCAGGAGGTAACCCTCCTGCAGCAAAAACTGGCCCAGTACTCTAAAACGACACAGGGAGCACAGAGACAATGAAGGCTCTCTGTGAGAAAAATGACAGGCTCCACAGACAGGTAGCTATGCAAGAGCAATTGATAGAAACCAGCAAGGACTTGATAGAGGAACAGAAAGCTCAGATTCTTGCATGGCAACAGGGAGCAGGGGCTGAGAGAGATGAGGTTTGCTGGAAAAGAGAAACACCTGAGCATAATTTCAGGAACCCTAGTACCAGAGGCCTTCATCTCTCCCAATCCCTGGACTCTGCCACCCCCATATCCACTGGTGCACATGAGCCAAGGGCCACGGGGATGGCAGACTTCAATCCAATGAGGAATATGGGGCTCATAGAGCAGCATCTCCCAGGAATGGATGGCCGGGTATCTGGGTATGGGTTCCCAAGTACTGTCAAATTTAGTGGGGAACTCAATGAGAGTAGGCCCACTAAGAAGGGCATCCTGAAAACCTCTGCCCAGCTAGGACAGTGGGGGGGGGGGTTACTCATATCCTGGCAGTAAGGAGGAATCAGAAGACTCCTTTGAGCGCCCCAGGACACAGGTGTAACGCTCACCTGATTCCCGTAGAGGCGCCGGTCTTGACTGGGCGTATACCGTATCTTCAAAGGTGATGTGTAACACACGGCTGGCTCTTTGGGCTGGACCTCTGTGCACTGTATGTTTGACTCGAAGGGTAAGATGTCTGCAGATAGAAAATATGGGATTAAGGAACTGGGTTATTGAATGTCTCTCTCTTCTTCCCTTTCTCTTCTCCTGTAGAACCCCAAAGGTTAACACTCTCACCTTAGGTAAGTGAACGCCGTGCTCTCCATCTGCCTCGGGGCAGGGTGCTGTAACCAGTTTCTTCACTGGATAAGGGAGCAGGCCTCTTGACTTCAGAGGACTGCTGTCCGTCGTTTACTGCACGAACGGTAAGTTTCGAGTAATTCTAATGTCTTTAAAGTCTTTAGTAATGATGTTTCTTGTTTTGCAGGGTTCCGGCGATGGCGGATGACGGGCTGAAGTGAGTTGAAGATGGAGCCCGTGTGATGAATAGAAGCGCCTGGAAGCACGTAAGTAAGCGCTAGTTGCCTGCTTCACGATGCGCTCTAACTGTCTTTTTATTTTGCAGGTACAAGTTCGGAGCGGCTGCAGGGTGCCGGAATACCCACTGGGTTAGATGTGGAAAGGAGTAATGGCACGTGAGTATTAAAGTTCCCCAATGTCTTTAAACGCACCTTGTTTTGTCTTTCAGATGTGGGATGCAGCGCCGAAGGCCTCCGGAGCGTGCGAAGAGTTGGTAAGCTTTTGTCTTTCAGATGCCGGAATGCAGCGCGAGGCGTTGGTGACAGCCGATGGACCAGGTAAGTGAAGAGCTGTCACTGAAGACCTTAATGCTAACCTGTTCTTTCTTGTCTTTATAGGTGTTGCTGAAGACTGGATTCAGGATGGTAAGCCTTTTTCCTTAGGCCTAGGATCAGATGCAGAAGACACGATGAGCGTTCTGCTGCAGAGGATGCAGAATAACGCAAAGCAAGATTCATCCATCGGGTGTGGTTTAAATAGCCTCCTTTAGTGCTTAGGTGTCTCCTTCCACAGCCACGCCTAGGTAAGAAAACAGTTCCTGCTTTCCAGAAGAGTTCCAGTGTTCTGAATCTAGGGAGTGGCTCCTGCCCCACCCAACAGGAAAAGTAGTTCCAAACAGAAGAGGATCAGAGGCTCAACTGGCAGGCAAGTAAGCAGCATGGTCTGCTGCAGGTAAGTCCACCCAAGCATTATGAGCCCGGCGCTTCCAGCGCTGGGACTGGGCATATTTATGAGCCTGGTGCCACTGGCGCCAGGACTGGGTCCAAAAGGTCCCAATTGGGACTGGTTGGCACTCGGAACCTGGGTTATGGATCTGCTTCCAAGGGAGTTGGGAAAACCCTGACCTTTTGGAAGCAGAGATCATGACAGTACCCCCCCTCAAGGCCCCTCCCAAACCGGGCTTCTCCGGGGGTTTTGGCTTGTCAGGAAATGTTCGGTGAAATCTTTTGATTAGGCGAGGAGCGTGGACATATTCAGCAGGTTCCCAGGATCTCTCTTGGGGGCCGTAGCCTTTCCAGTCAATTAGGTAAAATAGTTTAGATTTGGAGATCTTGGAGTCCAGAATGCTTTTGACTTCAAACTCGAGTTCTCCATCAACTAGGATAGGTTTTGGAGATTTAGTTAGTCGGGTTTGAGGTTGCACGGGTTTTAATAGAGAGACGTGGAAGACCGGATGTATCTTCATGTGCGGGGGCAAGTCCAACTTGACCGCTACTGGGTTTACTATGGTAGTGATGGAATAGGGACCAAGGTATCTTGGGTTGAATGTGCGTGGCCCCTTTAGAGGTAGATATTTGGTGGATAACCAGACTTGATCCCCTACTTGATATTGAGGGGCTTCCTTCCGATGTTGAT
Organism: Ambystoma mexicanum; assembly: GCF_040938575.1. Classification (NCBI taxonomy): domain Eukaryota; kingdom Metazoa; phylum Chordata; class Amphibia; order Caudata; family Ambystomatidae; genus Ambystoma; species Ambystoma mexicanum. The sequence continues at coordinate 1,172,505,377 of NC_090927.1, read as the reverse complement.
CTGCTCCTTTCTTGTATTGTTCTTTAGCCCTTTGAAGGTGAGAAACAGCTTCCTTAAAGGCTTGGTTGATTGTAGAATGCAGGTAGTCTACTGCTGGTGTTTCAAGATCTTGGAGGGGATCCAACTCCGAGGTTCGAGGGTGACTGCCGTACAAAAGAAAAAACGGGGTTTTCCCAGTTCCCGAATGGACAGAGTTATTGTAGGCATATTTGGCTATCCAAAGGATGTCTTTCCAAGTTTTTTCAGTTTGTTGCAGCATGCAGCGTAAATACTGTTCCAGAGTTTGATTGGTCCTCTCGGTTTGGCCGTCGGTCTGAGGGTGGTGACTGGTCGATAGTCTCACATCAATTTGAGCCGACCGACAGCAACTTCGCCAAAAATGAGAAATAAATTGACTACCTCGATCCGAAATTAGAACCGAAGGAAAACCGTGCAGTCGGACGATGTTTTCGAGAAATTCTCGGGCCAGAGTTGCTGCTGTTGGCAAGCCTTTGAGCGGAATGAAATGCGCCATCTTGGAGAATAAGTCCACGATTACTAGAATCGTATTGTATCCGGAGCATGGAGGTAGATCGGTGATGAAGTCCATAGAAAGCGTATGCCAAGGGCGAGGTGGGATGTCAATAGGGCGTAAGAGGCCTGCTGGTCTTTCCTTTTGACTCTTGTTTTGGGCGCATACTCCACAGGACATTATAAAGTCTCTGATATCTTTTTTCCAAGACGGCCACCAGAAGTAGCGCTTGATCTTTTCTGAGGTCTTGGCCATACCGGGATGTCCTTCCATTAAAGAATCGTGATAACAAGAGATTACTTTTTTCTGTAAATCTGTGCTGGGTAGGTATAATCGTTCTTGGAAATACAATAAGTTGTCCTTTACTGCAAAGTCCTTTCCCTGCAGATGCCAATTCTGTAGGTCTGCTGGAGTTACAAGTTGCCGGTCTTTATCCTTAACTTCCTCTATGGATTCTGTGGCGATTACACCCAGAATTCTTTGTTCGGGAATGATTGGTACAGGTGTAGGGTTGATCAAGTGTTCTTCCACTCCCATCCGAGAAAGGGCATCAGATTTCCCGTTCTTTGTACCAGGTCGATAGGTAATTATGAAGTCAAACTCGGCAAAGAATAATGCCCAACGGAGTTGTCTAGAGGATTGGGCTTTTGCGGTTTTCAAATATTGCAGGTTTCGGTGATCCGTAATCACAGTAACGGTGTGTCGGGCCCCCAGCAGATAATGCCGCCAAGCCTTAAAGGCAGACTTGATAGCCAGAAGTTCCTTGTCAGTAATCGTGTAATTGATTTCAGGAGGCGAGAATTTGCGGGACCAAAATGCCACAGGATGCAACTGATTGGTTACCGGGTCCTTTTGTGATAGAACTGCCCCCATGGTAAGGCTTGAAGCATCAGTTTCCACGATGTAGGGGAGTTCGGGGCGAGGGTGTTTTAAGATTGGTGCAGAGATAAATTTAGTCTTCAAATCCTGGAAAGCTTGTTCCGCCTCAGTAGACCATTCAAAACGTTTGTTTTTCTTTAACAAGGCAGTGATGGGCTGGACTATTCGAGAGAATTCGGGGATAAACATGCGGTAAAAGTTAGCGAAGCCTAACATGCTTTGCACACCTTTTACGGAGGATGGTGATGGCCATTTGAGAACTGCATCAACCTTCTTTGAATCCATACGCACTCCGCCAGGTGATAATATGAATCACAAGAATTCAACTTCAGTCACGTTGAAAACACATTTTTCCAACTTAGCGAAAAGTTTGTGTTGACGCAATCTTTCGAGGACCATTTTCACGTGTTTCCGATGTTCAGATTCCGATGAAGAATAAACGAGGATGTCGTCAATGTAAACAACAACACACACATCTATGAGCTCTCTGAGGACATCGTTCATAAAATATTGAAAGGCGGCCGGGGCATTGCAAAGTCCGAAGGGCATGACCTGATATTCAAATAGCCCATACTTGGTGCGGAAGGCCGTCTTCCATTCATCGCCCTCTTTTACTCGTACCAAGTGGTAAGCTCCTCTAAGATCCAGCTTTGTATATATGCATGCTTTTCTGACTTGGTCCAGGAGTTCAGGGATCAAAGGTAACGGATATCTATTCTTAACGGTGATCTGGTTCAGGGAGCGATAATCTATACAAGTTCTAAGGTCTCCTTCCTTTTTTGGAACGAAGAACAAAGCTGAAGAAGCAGGGGACTTGGAAGGACGAATAAACCCATTTGCCAGGTATTGATCCAGGTATTGTCGAAGGTGAAGGTTCTCAGGCTCGGTGAGGGCATAAATTCTACTACAAGGAGGAGTAGATCCAGGTATCAGGTCTATCTGGCAGTCATAAGACCTATGAGGAGGTAGAGAGTTAGCCTGATCCTTCCGGAAAACATCTTGGTATTCTAGGTATTCGGGAGGTAACTGGGGAGTCTCTGAAGAAATTGCTGCCAGTGCAACACCAGGTGGAGGGTGACAAGTAGAGACACATTCTGGAAACTGGACCGTTCTTGCTCGCCAATCGCTCAGAGGATTGTGTTTCTCTAACCAAGGTATTCCTAGAATAATCTGAAACTGAGGGGCCTTGATCACATCGAACACGATCTTCTCATGGTGTCCATCTTGACTTACTAGCGTCACCTCTTGAGTGGTATGCGTTACTGGCCCGGAGGCTATCTCCGTACCATCCACCGTAGTAATGACGTCCTTTACAGCCTTGGGACAAAGAGTTAGATTCATCCTCAAAACCATTTCATGATCCACATAATTGCTGATGGCACCGCTGTCGACGTAAGCTTCAATTGCATGTAATCGATCCGGATTATCAGGGCTAATGAGGACCATAGGTATCACGAAATGCGAGGTCACGGAACTGGTTTTCACGCTCAGCAAGAGGACCTCTATTCTTGTCGGGCGAGGTCGTTTCCCTCCTCAGAGTTTGTAACTTTGGTAACTGCAGCTCCTACTGCCTTCTTGGCAGGTTTCACCGGACAGTCTCGAAGAAAGTGCCCTGAGTTTCCGCAATAGAGGCATAATTGCAACTGTTCTCTCCTTTCCCGCTCCTTTTGTGTTAGAGGACCTTTCAGACCCCCTATTTGCATGGGTTACCCGGAGTCTACTCCTTTGGAAGGAGTTGGCGGTTTGGAAAATACTCGAGCATCAAACTTGGAACGATCGGCCTTCCTGTTCTGCAGTCTGTGATCTATTTGAACGACTAAGTCTATATAGTCCGAACAATCTTGTGGGGGATTCACTACTTGGGCTAACACATCTTTGAGCTCTCCACGTAGACCTCTATAAAACAGCGTAATCCTTTTGTCCTCAGGCCATTGAGTTTCCACTATCAGTCTGTTGAAAGACGCAATATAAGCCAAAAGGTCTTGATTACCTTGTCGCAACGAAAGAAGCTCATTGTCCAAGGCCTGCCCTTGTGAATGTCTTGCGAACAGTTTTTCCATACTGAGCTGAAAAGCTTGAAAATCATGGAGGACCGGATCATCTTGATTTACTAGAGGGATCGACCAGTCTGCCGCATTGCCACTAAGGTACGAAAGCGCGAAAGCTACTTTAGCTTGATCAGTTGGAAAGGCTGCTGGCCGGCATAAGAAATGCAACCGGCACTGATTGATAAATACTGCAAACCTCTTTGGGTCACCAGAAAATCGTTCGGGCGGAGCCAGAGGTACATTCCCAGGTAGGTTGATCTGCACTGGATTCATAGAGGATGTAGAAGGAAGATTTCCCCCAGATGCGGGTAACGGGGTCTGTCCGGCTTGTGACTGTAGCAATTGTCTAGCAAGATCATCTGTTCGCTCCTTGGAAATAATCAGTTCCCTTCTTAGAGCGTTCGTTTCCTGACGGGCTGCATGCACTTCTGCCCTTAGTTCCCCAAGTAACTGGGCTAGCTGGTCGGTATCCGAGGTTTCCATAGCGCCTGGACGGGAGTTTTGTGGTAGGCTTTGCGTTCTGTAACGCTCACCTGATTCCCGTAGAGGCGCCGGTCTTGACTGGGCGTATACCGTATCTTCAAAGGTGATGTGTAACACACGGCTGGCTCTTTGGGCTGGACCTCTGTGCACTGTATGTTTGACTCGAAGGGTAAGATGTCTGCAGATAGAAAATATGGGATTAAGGAACTGGGTTATTGAATGTCTCTCTCTTCTTCCCTTTCTCTTCTCCTGTAGAACCCCAAAGGTTAACGCTCTCACCTTAGGTAAGTGAACGCCGTGCTCTCCATCTGCCTCGGGGCAGGGTGCTGTAACCAGCTTCTTCACTGGATAAGGGAGCAGGCCTCTTGACTTCAGAGGACTGCTGTCCGTCGTTTACTGCACGAACGGTAAGTTTCGAGTAATTCTAATGTCTTTAAAGTCTTTAGTAATGATGTTTCTTGTTTTGCAGGGTTCCGGCGATGGCGGATGACGGGCTGAAGTGAGTTGAAGATGGAGCCCGTGTGGTGAATAGAAGCGCCTGGAAGCACGTAAGTAAGCGCTAGTTGCCTGCTTCACGTTGCGCTCTGTCTTTTTATTTTGCAGGTACAAGTTCGGAGCGGCTGCAGGGTGCCGGAATACCCACTGGGTTAGATGTGGAAAGGAGTAATGGCACGTGAGTGTTAAAGTTCCCCAATGTCTTTAAACGCACCTTGTTTTGTCTTTCAGATGCGGGATGCAGCGCCGAAGGCCTCCGGAGTGTGCAAAGAGTTGGTAAGCTTTTGTCTTTCAGATGCCGGAATGCAGTGTGAAGACCTCCGGAGCGCATGAAGAGTAGGTAAGCCTTTGTCTTTCAGATGCCGGAATGCAGCGCGAGGCGTTGGTGACAGCCGATGGACCAGGTAAGTGAAGAGCTGTCACTGAAGACCTTAATGCTAACCTGTTCTTTCTTGTCTTTATAGGTGTTGCTGAAGACTGGATTCAGGATGGTAAGCCTTTTTCCTTAGGCCCAGGATCAGATGCAGAAGACACGATGAGCGTTCTGCTGCAGAGGATGCAGAATAACGCAAAGCAAGATTCATCCATCGGGTGTGGTTTAAATAGCCTCCTGTAGTGCTTAGGTGTCTCCTTCCACAGCCACGCCTAGGTAAGAAAAGAGTTCCTGCTTTCCAGAAGTGTTCCAGTGTTCTGAATCTAGGGAGTGGCTACTGCCCCACCCAACAGGAAAAGTAGTTCCAAACAGAAGAGGATCAGAGGCTCAACTGGCAGGCAAGTAAGCAGCATGGTCTGCTGCAGGTAAGTCCACCCAAGCATTATGAGCCCGGCGCTTCCAGCGCTGGGACTGGGCATATTTATGAGCCTGGTGCCACTGGCGCCAGGACTGGGTCCAAAAGGTCCCAATTGGGACTGGTTGGCACTCGGAACCTGGGTTATGGATCTGCTTCCAAGGGAGTTGGGAAAACCCTGACCTTTTGGAAGCAGAGATCATGACAACAGGAAACTAGGCCCCCACATTCTGCCAGCCATTCCCAGGCTCGCAGAATCCAGGAGAGCCTAGAAGACCAGACAGGCACCTCTGGTAGCAGTGCCTCTGAGTCAGAGGAGGAGTGGACCAGGGTTACCCAAACCAAAAAGGCCAACAAGGTAAAAAGGGCCTTGCTCAAGGATCCCCTAAAGCAAATCAAAGCGATAAGGAGCGTCATCCCACCCTGTCATAAGAACGCAAAGTATTCAGTTTGGGAGCACCTAGAGCTCTTTGAACAGATGATGGAAACTTTCCATTTGAAGGACAGCAAAAGCTGTATTCAATACGTGAAATAGACCTTCTCTCCAGAGTACTCCAGCTTCTTTGCGGGGCTGGAGGACCAAAATCATTCTAGATGGTCCACCTATAGGGCGGCCATCTTGAAACACTTTTCTGTGCACAGAAATCCCCAGGAGGCTCGCAAGGCAGCCTACAACTTGCAATGTGGGGAAGATCAGCCCCCACAAGAATTTGTTCAGGAATTAAAGCGTGCCTTTGCGCAGACCACCAGAAGGGTGTGCACTGACAGCAAAGAGTTTGAGAATACTTTTTTCCACGGTCTCCCCAAGTACATCATGACCCAGCTAGTGAGAGACTTTCACGAGAAAAGATCACTAGACTGGGTCATTGAACAAGCCACCCACATTTATGAAGTGCAAAATCCCATAGAAAACAAAAATAATCCAAAAAGCCCCAAACCAACCAACGCCCCTGCTGCTGCTAAGGTGGCAGAGGTGAAGGTTGCCCCCATTTTAGATTTAGAGATGGGGGGCCTAATAACCTGCCTGCACAGAATCAGAACAATCCCAAGCCCAGAAGGCCCTCGGGCCAATCACAGTCAGGGAGCCAGGGAGGAAATCCCACAAATTGGACCCCTAACTCTCCTCACTACATCAGCCCCCGCTACAAGCGGAATAGACCCATACTGGGTTGTGTGGACTCCTCCAGCCCAAGGGGGGGGATCCAACCAAACAGCAGTCAACCTAGGGAACGTCCCTCCTCACTTCCCCCAGGAGGGAAGTAATTCCCCAAATACTGGACAGAACTTCTTCCCCAGGTACCCTGCAAAACTTTCAACCCCAAAATAATCCATCCTTCTTTCCCCACTTTCCTGAGCCCAGACAGCCTAATCCGGGAGAGGGGAGGCCAAGGGTGGAGGGTTACCCACATTTTCCAAACCTGGGGTATTTTGGGAGAAGGGATAGCTACCCTTCCCGGGATCAGCCTAGGGGAGACATGAGAACCCTGTAATAGCCTGCGCGGTGTCACAACTAGAGCGCCAGGTCCAAAACATGGCACAGGATCTGGGTCGCATGCTAAGGGCTCAACAGGACCCTCAGATGAGCATGGCAGCGCAGAATGCCTCAAACCCAGGACCTGGTGCTCCAGAGCAATGACGGGAGAAGAACCCAGACAACCCACCGGTTCCCAGGGAGGAGGCACAAGGGGGAAGGGGGATGTAAAGCCTTGGAGGAAGCTTCCTGCCCCACTTGTAAAAAGCCCCTGGAAACCCAGGAACCGGAACCAAAATCTTCTGCCCTGAAAGTCTGCAACCCAAGGAGCAGAGGGGGGGGGGGGGTAGGAGAAATAAAGAGCCCAAAAAGACCCATTTTGAGGAGGAGGTACAATTCTTCCAATTTGAAGGAGGGGGATCCTGGGGAAAGGACCTTCTCCTTCAGAGATGGGGGAACTCCTCCCAAAGAAAAATGGGTCCCAAAGGATTCAAATCCAGACTGGGTAGATGTGGGGACTGAGCTAGCGCCACCCTTCATCCAACCCCACAACCAACAACATGAAAATCCCCTGGTTCAAACATATCCTGGTGACTCCCTCCAGAAAGGGGGGGCAGCCCAGAACCAGGGGAACCCGAAACTTCTCCCATATCTAGCTGCTACCTTTTCTTTTCAGATTCCCAAGACGCCAAACAGAATTCTGCCCAAATCAGCTCTCTATCAGTGTCCAAAACTAAGAAACTAACCCACCAGTTGTCCAAAAATGTACATTATCTATGCCCCCTTGAGGAGAAGGAGGGAAGATTCTATGACCCGGTCCAGATACAGGGGCAGTGTACAATTTTGGCACAGGTGGACAATGGATCCCAAGCTACCCTTCTGTCAAAAAGGGCCTTTGATAAACTGAATTGAGGAAGGGGGGAGAAATACCAAATTCCTCTCACCCCTCTTCCTGGACAACTTCAGAACTTCGACTGGAAGGAAATTCCCATCGAGGGGAGAGCGGATTTGGATATTAAAATTGGGTGACACAAGGTAATGCACCCGGTCATAGTTGTAACTCCAGAGGGCCCCCCTTGTTTACTAGGGAATGACATCCTGCGAAGGTTGTCTCCCCTAATAGATTGTGTAAACAAGGTCCTCTAGACCCAGACTAGCCGACCAATAAAATTAAAACAGAGTGTCAACCATGTTAGTTTAAACGACACCTGCCACATGGTTGAACAAAACTCTGACCAAGTAGAATTTCACTTCCAGAACAACCAAATCCCAGACGTGACAGTAATAGCGGTAGGACAACAAACTGGTGATGGGGGGTCCTCTCTATTTTTGAAAATCAACCTTCCTTCCAGTCTAAGGTGGCATTCCACACTAGAAGGAAACACGCTGAAATTCTTTACAAATTCACAATCAGGAATTCCTACTCTTATAGTGCAGAAAGATGAAAAATCAGCTCAAAGCCTGGCTGATATTCAGCAAATTGGAGAGCAGTTCTTCATCCCTATTCAGTTAAATGAAGGAAAGGGCTCTGTTCTCGCCCGAGGGTGTGGAAGTGAAAGTTAAAAGAGGACAGAAATTGAAAAACCCTGGCGCCTATATTCATCTTAAAGCTGACTTCCAACAGCAAGGAGTGGGGGTAAATCCAACACCCCATGTCAATACAGAACATGACACCATTCCAATAGAGGTGGATAACAGTGACTTAGAGTATCACTCTAGCCGCAGGCACCATTATTGAAATGGTTGCCTTCCCCCACCTGAAGCCGCCAGTCCAAATCAGCACTCTGACCAGGGACTTCTCCACCCAGCTGGAGGAGGCCGCTGAGATAGCAAAACCAGAAGTCTTTCCAGGCTTCAGGCAGATGGTTGAAGAGAGAGTCAACCTAGCTGATGCCTGTGAGACTCTGGAGCAAAAGCAAAAATTGAGACAAGTTTTCTTGGATTTTCAAGATCTCTTTGCGATGGATTCATATGACTGTGGTCGCACCGACATCCACACAACAACAATTCCAACGGACCCTGGCATGACTCCAGTGTTTGTGAAGCGATATTGCTTGCCTCTCGCATCAATGGAGTCCCTTACTGAAATAATTAAGAACCTTGAGTCCTGTGGGATAATCCGTCCAGTACATAGCACCTTCAATAATCCGGTGCTGGGGATTTTGAAGCCAAACGGCCAGTGGAGACTATGTGCCGACCTTAGGGAGCTCAACAAACGGGTCCATACTTCCCGATGGCCTCTTCCCTACATTGACCCAGGGCTGGCCGAGATCCAGGGGCCACAGGTATTCACTGCAATAGACCTGACCAAAGGGTACTGGACTGTACCTCTCAGTAGGGAGAACCAATACAAGCTGCCCTTTACCTTCGGGGGGCACCAGTACACATGGACCCGGACTCCCTTCGGATACATCAACTCCGGCAATGAATTCAACATTTTTCTACATAAGGCCATGCCCGACCTGGGAGAAAGTGGTAACGTGGCCTATGTAGATGTCATAGTCAAAAGCTCAACTGTGGAGGAACACATAGCGGAGATCCGTTATGTTGTGACATAGTTGAGGGCTGCCGGAGCCAAACTTTCCTTTCAAAAGGCACAGTGGTGAAGAACTCGTGTCAATTTCATGGGGCATGAGATTACTCCTCAGGGTCTCTGTGCCCAGGAAAAGAAAGTAGAAGTACTCCAGAAATTAAAAGACCCCTCAACTCTGCAGGAATTTAGGAGCCTCCTTGGACTAACTAAGTACAGTAGAAAGTTCATTGAGGACTATGCAGAGATCACAAGACCCCTGATCCATCTGTTGAAAGGGGGGGGTCAAGTGGGAGTGGGGTCCAGAACAAGCCGAGGCAGTAAAACAACTCAAAAGAAACCTCTCACAAGCACCTTGCCTAGCTTACCCTGTCAAAAACAAGGAGTTCTTCTTGGAGACAGGGTTCTCAAATACATGGTTGACTGCAGTATTATACAAAAGCATGACAAGGTCAATAAAGTAATCTCCTATGTGAATAAAACTTTATCCTCTGTGGAAGAATAATTCAACGATTGTGAGAAGGCACTCCTGACAACGGTGTGGGCATTGAAGAATTACCGCCCGTTTATCCAGGGGGAACACATCATAGTGGAGACTCCACATCAGCCTCTGCAATATCTCCAAAGTGACAGAATCTGGGCCAGAAATGTGAGTAATTCCAGAATTACTTCCTGGATTCTGTCAATGCAAGGCTTTCCTGTGGAGGTCAGATATGGCCAAAACAAGAAGAGTCCCCTCGTGCAAGGTCTGGCTGACTTGAATGATTGTGCCAGAGAAAACTGTCTCGAGGACAAAAGTCTTAAAATCAAGGACAACATGGAGGCATTCCTTAATTCCCCACACAAAGTCTTTGAAGAAGACAAGTGTAAGGGAATGCCCACTGTCTATGTGGATGGATGCTCCTACCATGTTGACAACAACGGGGAAAAAGAACTTGTGGCCGGCGTAGGGAATGCATGGGTGAAGGACGCCCCAGAACCCACTGCTGGGTACAAGATTGGTCCCCGAAGTAGTCAATTGGCAGAATTGATGGCTGTGCATCAAGCCATCCTCACTGCTGTCTGACACCAACTCCACAAACTGATCATAATAACTGATTCGGATTATGTACGGAACAGGTTCGTGTTGCACCTGGTTAATTGGAAAACCTATGTGCTAATAAACCATTGAAACATGGAAAATGAATTCAAAATATTGATGATCTGGTCACCTCGAATGGGATGACCATCTACTGGAAAAAGATCCAGGGTCATGCTAAAGTAGAGGGACCAGACAAAACTGGAAATTACCTAGCTGATCAGCTGGCCAAAACCGGAGCCACCCAAGGGGATCTACTAGAGATCCAGTCCCTGTTGGGGGAAATCCAGGTCACTGCTATCACTAGGTCCCAGACAAATGCTCACAATGGAGTAAGGAGACCCCAGATGCTGATTTGATTACAGCTCAAAAAGGGGATCCAATAATTGGTAAGTTTTTTCAACACATTGAGGACCCTGAGAACTTTCCCCTGACGGATACCGATTACATTGGGAAAGAGGACCTCAGAGTGTTGATGAAATGTCCAAAAATGTTCCGAATCCAGGACGGTTTGTTGGTGAGGAGATCCCTAGCTGGCCATGATCAGTGGGTGGTCCCTACCTCATTCCGAAGCCTGATGCTAAGTCACGCCATGATGCGGCCACAGCCGGTCATAGGGAGTTTCATACAACACTTGAAATCGTAAGAGAGGTTGCATACTGCCCACACATGGGCAGGACCTCGACCAATACTTGAAGGGGTGTCTTGTGTGTGTTCAATTTCAGCCAACATCCCTCACACACCGTGCACCTCTCCAAAAGAGGGGGGTGACACTGCCATGGTCAGATTTACAAGACAATTTTATCGGGCCTGTGATTCTCTCATCTAGGGGGAACAAGTACATGTTGACCCTGCCATGCTTGTTTACTGCAGGCACTGATGATCAACCACATCTTCTCGCGTTTTGGACTACCCCAAAGGATCGAGTCAGACTGAGGTAGCCACTTCACTAGCGAAGTAATGACAAAGATGTGGGAGATACTTGTGGTCAAAAGGAAATTACACATTGCCTAACGGCTAGCCTCTAGTGGTGCAGTGGAGAGATACAACAAGACAATTGTGAGCATATTAAAAAAGTTTGTGGCAGATTCTGGGCCAAGTTGGGATATCCGATTACCTCTTGTCCTGATGGCCATCAGATCTACCCCTTCATCTGCAACTAAAATATCACTGTTTGAGCTGATGACTGGACGAAGGATGGTGCTTCCCCAGCATCTGCTCTACAGAACCCAAGAGCAGACATTGATCAATGCCTCCACAACTCATGAGTATGTTGAAAATCTGAGAAAACATATTCAACGTGCTTTTGCCTATGCTCAGTGAAATCTAGAAAGATCTGCAGACAGCATGAACACCCACTATGACTTAGACTACTAGAAAAGAATACCATGTAGGAGACCGGGTCTACTTATACAATTTCCAAAGGAACCAGGCCAGACAGTGCACATTTTTGCCTAGCTGGAGGGGTCCTTTGAAATTGTAGACAAAATCTCACCAGTCGCCTACAAAATCCGTATCTCCAAAGGCAGTTTGGCAGAGGGGGAAGATAAGTGGGTCCATATCAACCAACTGAAGTGTTGCCATCCTAGGCACACACTGCAGCAACTAGAGGAGTCTTCTGGAACCCCAGAGGGGGTCACTCCAGCTCCCTAGAATTCCAACTATAAAAACGATTCCATCTATATAATCAATAAACTGCCAATAGAAAAATCATCCTTATATGTCAAAATGTATGTATCTGCCCCACTACATGAATAGTGGTGGGGAAATGTCTACAAATATGCTTTTGCTTTGTCATCTTAGAATTGGAAACCATGGAGACTAAAACCAAGGAGGACCGCCCAGGGAGTGGAAGGAAAGAACCAAGGGGCCCGGGATATCGCTCCATACGCTCATCAGGAATTGGCGAGGAGAACCGGTCGATCCACCACCGATGGGAGAAGCTGATGAATTTTGACATTTGGACCAGAAGAAAAAGAAACTGATCATCCCAATCTCGCGACTTCCCTTGACGGGCGGTCAAAGCCAAATCGCGAGGGGGGGCTTGTGGGATGCATTGACCCACTAGGCTCTGACCTGCGACATCACTGTGTTTTGGTGGCACCAGAACCAACAAAATGGCCGCAAAAAGCCCTATGCATGCTAAACCTCTCAGAAATGCGCAGTGAAACCAGAAAGTTGGCTGCCAATCTACTTTGCCTGTATCAGTGGTGGAACAGGAGACCACACTGCTAAAACCTGTCATTGGGCTGCCCACAGAGTGAACAGGGAAACTACATGAAAGGCAGTGCTTCATTGCAAGGAAACCCAGAAGTGCTCTGAAATCCGTTTTTCCTTGGTTGCTGAAATTACAAAATAATGGTTCCCAAACATCAGAAAAGATCCAACATCCTTGCTGGGTGTTACCCGTCACCTTATTTAAAGAATCCACATAAGCACACAATGTCAGGAAAAGCAGATTTCATCATAAGAATATCCACATTAAAAAGTGTGCTGGTCTGTAAAATCTGTCAGAAATGGGCGCAGTACCGCTTGCCGCCTGTATGAAAGCTATGATTGAATTACACTTGAAGCTTAACTTGTGCAGTTAAAATCACATGGTTGAAATTAAGTGACTTGCCATCAAAAGCAATACAGGTTGCAACCATTTAATCTCTATGTTTAAAAGACTGGAATTGGAGATATGTTTGCCTGTTTTGAAAATGTAAGTTTATTTTCATCAAAGAAAAATGTAAACAAAGCTGATTTTTAAAGTCAACCTCTGATGCCAGTCACAGAACTTCAAAGCAAATTCCACAGCGTGCCCGAAACAAAACGCACCTTCCTCCTGCTCTCTGCCCCAGGAACTCCCAGTCAGGTGTTAATGAAGAGGGGAGGCGATTTTGGCCTGTTGTTCTGGGGAGAGACAAAAGACTCTCTTGATTGAAAAGATATGCAGCTGTAACTGTCAACAGAAACTCCTGCCAAAGGACAGAGGCGGGGATTGCTCTTGACCCACCAAAACTTTGGGGGTGGGGACAGACAGTTATGTGTATTCGTAATGCACAAGAAAGTATATTTTTGAAAAGGACTGACGGAGGACTGTGCAAAATTGTAAAAATGTGTAAAATGACAGATTTAGGAAATGACAATTTTAAGAACATTCTGGTCAAGTTTTAAAACTACTCAGAACTCTGTGCTTTGTTCAGGGACATGACTACAGAATTTGTGGTTTTGTAGCAATTGTGGTGATGCCAGAAACAAGAAACTTTAGATGATTATGCCCAGATGTCATGCCCACATATGTGTAAAAAAGTGGACAAATCTGACATTGGGTACCAGACCAAAAGTGCAAAAAATTGCCAAATCTAGACCCAAGCTCTCACCGAGACGGGGCTCGAATGAATACTTGCTCTACCAAATCTGTGATATCAATATGCTGTTGCTAGCACGTTTGTAAAATTGTAAATATGTCTTGTATGAAAAATTGATTTCATGTGCAGAAAGAAAGGGGAGATTCTCCCTGGATCATAAAATACGGTGTCATCATGACACACTGTCTTCTTCTCAAATCAGGGGAGAGGAAATACCTTAACCAATAGAATATCTAGGGGGTGTGCCTAGTAGAAGTCAGCATACCCACCCTTTTAGAAAATACATAAATAGAGATAGCTTAGGACCTAGAGACAGACACACATTCACCCACCATCCGATTGCTGGCGGAGCACTTTGCAAAAGAAATCCATATTACAGACTGCAGAACTTTGAAAGCAGAAAGGCCCATTTCCAAAGCTGAGCCCTTCTCAGCTTGGCCTTTTAAAATCCTGAAACTAGATTTTACCCCACAAACAACCTCTACAAAAACCTTCATAACTTCTTCACTGTGTCAAATTGAAGCTAACATCCTCAGATTTCCAACAAATCCAAAACCGCGCGCGGAAAAGTTTGCCCCAAATTTTTCATTTGGCTCATATCTATCACGTGTGAAACAGCTGCACATTGCATCTGACCTCAGAATTAAGTTTTCAACCTGATCATTGCTCAATAATCATTGCTAGTGTTTATCTGAAACTATACAAAGCGGCTCCCACTAGTATTGAATCCATTTCAGTGAATTAAATCCATTTTCAGTGTTTTTTTTACCATTCATTCAAAGCCACATTCAAAACCATTTTGACAAGTTGCAATCATTCCTGTTTTTCTCTGTTTTTGCTGGGGAAATTGGGATGGATACTGTATTTGTTGAGTGTGTATTCCTGAAACCTGTTTTCTCTCCTTCCATCTCTTTATACTGCATATTGGGGGGGGGATTGAGTAGTGTGCAGGGGGAAAGAGTAATTGCATTGCATTTTTGATTGAACCTACACAAAGTATTATTCTATGCTGCATTGTTTTTCTATCATTACTCCTTTTGATTAAAGAGATTTATTGTGACATCACCCCATTGGTGATCATTATATAATCATTAAAATAGTGTGATCTATATATACATTGTGAAATATATAAAATAAATCCTTTTAACTTTGCAAAACAGCCCGCTTCCTGGTTCAGTGTGACCGGGGTGGATTCAAAGAGAGGCTCGTGATATAAGGGTATATCATTCAGAAATAAAAGAACTTATAGACATAAATAATTAACAGTTCCAGCTGTGAATCACACACTAGGCGTTGACTTAGGTGGCGTGCCGGGTTGAAATCACTTACAGTAGAGCAGAGAAGTGAATGACGTTCATGGAGGACAGGGACATGGTCATGATTAATGGTTGCGTGGAAGGCGATGTGCCCCAAAAAACATGGAAAAATGTATTGTCAGAATCAATAATTGATTGTGTTTGTATCAAGAAACATATGCAGATAATAAAAAAATTTGAAGTAATACACTCGGAATTAAGTGACCATAATGTGTTAACTATCACATGTGATTCAACCTTCCATCATCACAAGGAGGAATATGTATATAATATAGGTATTAATCAAACACTTAATAGGATAAAATGGTCTGATAAAGTGCTGGATCTACTATTAAAATGGTTGAATCAAGAAGAACAAAAGGAATATACTCATGTGATTATTAACTCTAAGAGAATAACAAATGCAAACAAGCAGGTGCGAGAAGTAATGCCAGCAAAGTTTGATCCAGTGATCAAGGCTAAAAAGAGGGAAAGGAGAAGAGATATTAGGAACATAAACAGCAAAAATCCAGAAGATTATAGAAGAGCAAAGGCAAAAATCATGATAAGATATAGAAATGTTATGAGTCATAACAATCAGAAGAGAATGACAATGAATTAATGATGAAAACTTTAGTAACAAAATCAAGTGTGCTTATTTGCCAACTGCTGAGAGAAGGAGACAATGATAACATTACCATGAATACACTTAATTGTGTTTTGTGAAAAAACTGAATTAGAAAAAGAAACTGAACCCCCTGCACCTGTGGAAATGCAAAATATGAAGCTTTTATGACCATAAATCGTGAAGCATAGGGGTTAATCTGCTAGCTTGTATGTTACTCCACTCCCTCCCGAACTCCACCCACAAACTGGCCACATTGTGTCATCAAATGGTGTCATGCTGTCACAGCAAACAGTAAATCTGTTTTTTTAAATGTAAAATGACCCTACCCCTAGTGGCAACGCACAAACACCAGTAACATTTTCCCACCCAACGTACCAACCTCTGTTTATTTCACCAAGGGGGTCACTGTAGCCCACCAAGAGCACCTGTGTGCTTGTTAAATCAGGTCTGGCAGCGTAAAGATGAATAACTAACCAATGATCCCCCACAACACAGCAGGAGAAATCATTTCTTATTTATTTGTATGTGTATAGGGCGCTTACAGCCCAGAGGCATCGAGGCGCTGTTACATGAGATTTTGTAAGAAGTTTTGATTCAGTGGATCACATGCGACCATGAGGTCTCTTGGTTACAAGAAATAGTGCATTGGTAATAGATAACTACATATAGCAGGTGAGTTCAAAGATACATACAGAAATGCAGTCATTATTACATAGTGATCATTGACAGTATTCTGACAAAAAGATTGGTTTTAATTGCTTTGCGGAATACTTGGAGGGACTCAATCCTTCTGAGGTGAGTAGGAAGGGCATTCCAATGGGAGGCGGCCATTGTGGAAAAACTAGATCCCCCGCTCGGACTCTTCTTGTCTTGGGAGTGAGAATCATGTTGGAGTAACCCTCCGTAAGAGGTCTCATGGCAGTGTGTTTTGCAATTCTTTGAACAAGGTACGGGGGTGCAAGATCATGGATGGATTTATGTGCTAGGGAGAGGGTTTTAAAGACGATTCTCTCTTTGACAGGGAGCCAGTGAGCCTGCCTTCTTACTTCATAGATGTGGTCTTTCCTTGAGGTTCTAGTGGGGTTGTAAACACATGGGAGAGGAAACCCCTTTTTGGACTAGGGACGACCCTTCCCAGAGGACGTGGTATAATCCTGCTTTATATAAAACCCCCTGCTTACCAAAGTCTAACCCCTCTTTCGAAACTTTAGATAGGGCCAACATTCTTTGTTGTACAGTGAGTCAGCCTACAATCTCAGATCTGACTACAATACCAGGAGACGCTATTGGTTTTCCATATAAGGATTATAATAGTACTGTGAAGAAGATGATGTGCAGGAGAATACTGATCACTCCGGAGAACCTGAGTGAATGGTCTAGTCTCCTGCAAAATGTGATTGGTCAAGAACAGCCCAACAGGAAGTACGGGTGTTCAAATCCCTAACAGCTGTAATGGAGCACGAGAGCTACCCGAGGAGGAGGAAAGCTGAAAGCTACTGGGAGCTGACGAGCTGCTGAGATAACAGTATTGACAAGATGGTAAAGGAGGGGGGGATGCCACGCATGGAAGATGGAGATACGGCACAGAGAGTCCAGAAAGGAGGGACGCTACGAGCAAATACAGAGGCAAATCCTGAGCATTTCTCCAAACCGGAGAGCTGCAATGTGAACGGGAGCCACTGCGAAAAGGACTCAGAAGGCACTGAAGCAGCGAGCAGTGAAGCCGAGCCCCTGAGAGCTATCAGATCCTCACAAGAGATCCCTGTTCCACAGGAGACGTGAACCAAGAGAAAAGAAATTCAGGCATACCAGGAAAGGCTGGAGGTCTGGGAAAGCCTGGGAGAAGAGTAGAAACTACCTGAGAATGGTCGGGCGTCCAAATACGGGTCACGCTGCCCCATGAGAAACAGAAAATTATCAATGAAAGGGAAAGAGAAGCACAGGCTTGGCAGGAGAGTGAACCAAGCCGTGGAAGCCACATATTGGGAGTCTGGGACCTGCACCCATATAAGGAACCAATTCCGAAAGGCACAAGGTCTGGGACCCTGAAGAGTATTGAGAGACTTAAGAAGGACACATATACTTGGCAGGAGAGTAAACCAAGTTGTGGTGTTGCCGCATTGCAAATCTAGGACCCGCACCCACATGAGAACCAAAAGAGGGTTGGGGACTCTACAAGAAATGGAAATTGTTTTCTCTATGAACACTTGAGACTTTTGAAGTGGCATTAGCTGTCACTTTTAGTTTACTGTGGAGCTTTGGAATCCTTGCACATTAGGCATTTGTTTATAGTGTTAGGGTTAGAAGTAGGGTTTTAGGACACAGCAGTGACTGACTATTTTCCTTAGAACATTCTGACAGTTTTCTGTAGTTTTCTTGGCGGCAGGGGCACCCCTCTTAGTTTAGGGATAGAAAAGGTCTTTTTTGAAACCCCTTTACTTTTATGAATAACATTTTATAACCAAAACCATTTCATACTTGAGTCTGAGCCTTCCTCCTACACCCCCACAAAAAATGTAGCTTTTAGCTTGGTCCGCAGATGGAGCCAATACAAAATCGGCTGGAGGGTAAGGTAGTCACTTAAAAAATCAAAACCCCCCTGAACCCCCTTGTAGGTGTGCACCATAATTAGAAGCTGATCGGGGCAACCCTAAAACCTTCTTAATGAAGTCATTCTCTCTTACTTGCTGGTCATTGGTGTTTGAAAAGCCGCATAGAGAAGTACCATATTTAGCAACTGCCGCTGCTTTGGAGTTGTAGACTCATAGGTTAAAAATCGGGTGCTGGTTTTTGAAGCATCACCTGAATCTATCTACCTCACCGAAAGCTTGTTTGCACCGAGTTACTTGTTTGTAGATGTGGCATGCACTGGTTAATTTTATGGAAAAACGAATACCTAGCTAGCCGTATTCTTGGACAAGTGGGATTCCATTGTTCTTGGTAAACATAGCTGGGAACTTAAATCTCCTAGATCCAGATTGGCAGACCATCGGAGGATATCCCCGCACTGACCTGTAAGTCTCTAGGTGACTAGTCAAGGGGAGGCACGGGAGTAACAAGTGGGGGTGTTTTATCAATTATAGAAAGTTTGGTAAATGCATGACACTGCCTTCCAATATGGGCAATGGATAAAGGTGCCCTGTGGCCGACAGTAACACAAGTCCAAAAGCAAAGATTGAGCCTTTGACTTAAGAGGAGTCTGTTATGTCCAGAGGTCGAAGTGGGCGGGAGCGGTCGGGAGCAGTGCTCCTATACTTTTTATTTTTAAGTTGCACAGCTCCTATACTTTTATTTGAAAAAGAAACCGTTCTGGAATGGTTTCGTTTTAAAATAAAAGTGTAGGAAGAAGTTGAAGCTTGAACTTCAGTGCACTGCACAGCACGTTCCCATAAATAGCAGGTGTGTTTGTTTGGGTGTTTGGATTGTGTGTGGGAGGGGGTGTGGCAATGGTGTTTGGAGGGATCAGGGCAGACCAGCAGGGAACATAGCTCCACTACTTCTTTTCGTACACTTCGACCACTGGCTTATGTCATTGAGGTAGCTAACTGGTTGGACTCTGTCGGCTTGTCTTTAAGGCTGTCTATATTTATGTGATTAGAAGCCTTGCAGAGCTGGTGGTGGAGGGAATGGGCAGGTGCTCATAGACCGAAGTTTGGGTTCGCAGAAAGACTGGTAAATGTGTTCAAGGACTTTTCAAGATGGCATATTGGGTGACAGTAACAGCAGTCATGTGATGTGGCGATCCCTTCTCCCCTTTCCACTGGTAGGATCTCTTAAAATGTTCGACACCTTCACTGTTCTCCTGCTCTTTGTAACTGTGACAAATGTATTTGTGCAATGTGGATTTAAACGCTGTCCTTTTACATGCGTTTGTTCCCCTTTCACCATAACAAAGTTTAAATTTCAGAAAACATGTTTTTACATTAAATACATTCCATAAATATGCTTCAGGTATATCTCGCACATCACCTTCTCTGACAATGTACTGCTTATGTGCACACGCCCCTCTTTTTTTAAATTTACCATCGAAGGTTTTTTTTTGTATTTTCCCTGTGTACTCCATCACACAGTGAAATTCAAAAAGTAATTTTAATGTGCAGTCATTTGACTTCCAGTTGCAAGGCTCGGACCTCTTGATTCAATGCATGGCTTTCACGCTTGATGTGTGGGTTTTGAACTCCCTGGGCTCGGGGTGGGAAGCAACCACAACACGATAGGTATTACCTCCAGCAATGGAACGTAAACTGTGGGAAAAAGAAACATATCAGCTCTTACTCTAATCCTGGGCGGTGCTTCTACTTTTAATCTACTTAAGTCTATTTTATTCAATTGGAGCGGCTCAACACTGCAAGTCCCAGAATGCAATTAATGGAAACATGAAATCCCATGACTGGGTCATGTTGTCCCACATGGACTAATCTGGTAACATTAAATGTCATGGAACTACTGGTATTCACTCTAAGGTATTGAATTTATTCTATTGACTGTGGCACATCTTCCAAGTAAATGTGGATGTATGAGTGATTTGCAATTCAATGGGTGCGTGTGGTCCCAAAGTTCAAACAAACACCAGTTAGAAATCTGATTTTCAAAGAGAACAAACTGAATCACAAAAAAAAAACTTTCTTTTGAAACTGGTTAGTTTATTTTCAAAATGTCTGCAACCTCAGACCCACAAACATATTTTGCATCTTTGGTAATACTTCATCTCTTTTGCCACACAAAGAACAAGGTGTATGTTCTTGCAATGAAGGATTACACACAAGTGCTTACATCACTCAATTTCTTTTTGTATATGTCTTAAAATGACACAAGTAAAACATAGGAGATTTTTTATTCGGGTCACATAACGTTTTGTTCTGGTAGAATAGATGTTGCCATTATTATTATTGTGGTACATATTGAGTGCAAACCTAGCTTTGGGAAGTAATTGAGTGCTTTACAATTATAGGGGGAAGAACACTGTGGAGGAAGCAGAGAAACAGGAAGCATGGTGCTAACAGGGGAGGGCGGAAAATGTGTCGGTAGAGGATCTGCAAGCAACCAGTGGATGAAACTGTCAGGAGCAGATCACCCAGTCTCAGGTAGGGTGGGGAGTTGTAGGTGTGCGGACCTAGGTGTTAGGGAGCAGCCATTCCTTGAAGAGCAGGGTCTTGAGCTCCTCTCTGAACTGTAAAACTGATGGGGCGCTGCTGATGTTGATGGGGAGGGGATTTCAGAGTCTTGGGGCACAGACGGAGAAGGTCTACCTTCTGGTTCTTTCCTTGCTGCACCAGCAGAGTTCAAATCTGCAGATGTTCTTACTTCAGGTGGATCGTAGGCTTCAGGAAATGCTGAGTTTCTCAGTGAGGTAGCTTGGGGACTTCAGGGTGACAGCCTTGTAGATGAGGCAATATGATTTGAAGATGATACAGGCTTGCAGCGGGTGCCAGTGCAGTTTGATGAGGGTTAGGGAGATTTGGTCGAATTTGCAGAGTCCTTTGATGGGTCATGATGCAGAATACATCTCCGGAATGGGGTGTCAGGTTAGTTGCCAGAAGGCTTTCCAGAAGGGCATTGCCACAATCGAGGTGTGAGAGGACTGCAGATCTGAAGTTATTTTCTGGGATGAACTATGTGTTTTTCCACAGGAGAAAATGTTGGTACCAAGCCGTTTGTGTCTTCCTTGCATTGTGCTATTTGAAGAAGCAGTGTCTGTCGATGTCAAACCAAAGGGATTTGGAGCAGGTGGCCCGCTGGAGTGTGAAACCATTGAGGTTCATAAGAAAGCCAGGTGTAGATGTCATGGTGTTCATTGTTTTTGGTCAGCCTTAGGAATTCTGCCTTAGAGGGATTGAGTTTCAGGTAAGCACTGGATATTCACTACTGGATCAATGTGAGGCAGGCTTTGAGCTTGTGGGTGTTTTTGTTGGAGGATAGCTTGTGGTAGAACTGCGTGTCATCTGCCTATCATTGAACGTGGATGTTTGTGTGAAGAGCTGAGGGTTCAGAGAGGTTTCATGTAAAGATTGATAATCAGAGGGGAGAGGATTTGATCCTTGCAGCACTCCAGAGTTGATGGGTAGAGTTGTGATCTGGAGGAATCCATTTGTACGAAATGGTGGTGGGATCTAAACCAACTGAAGATGGTCTCACTGATTCCCATGCATCAATGTAGATTGCCGGTAAGTGCCTGGTGGTCTACTGTGCTGAATGCTGCTGAGAGCTCAGAGAGAAATGTATGGCCATCATCGAGGATTTCAAGGGCATCAGTCTATCACCTTAATAGTAGCCGTTTCTGTGCTGCTTCTGGGTCTGAAGCTGGATTGGTAGGACTGAAGGAGGCTGTTGGCTTCGATGTGTTGGACGAGCTGTGTGGCTTTTGCTTTCTCAAGGATCTTACCTAGGAAGAGAAGATGTGGATGTAGTTGTTGAGTTTGTCGGGTTCCAGTGTTGGTTTCTTAAAAAGCAGGAGGATTTGTCTGGTCTTGAGGGCTGAGAGGAAGAGCCTTGAGTTAAGGAGCTGTTGATGATTGTCAGTTAAGGAAGGAGTGCTTCAGTCGGAAGGGTCTTGAGTATGGGGGCAGGGTGGATGTCATCAGCGCACAATGTGTCCTTGAGCGGTGCTACAGTGGCTGAGGTCTTCCAAAGTGAGCGCCTTGAAAGTTGTCCAGATAGTTGTGGTTTGTGCGATGGGATGTGTAGTGTGCTGTCAGTTGTGGTGTTTATCAGTTTTGGCAGATCATGATGAGCTTGTTGATGGAGGCGGCATTTGGTTGAACTCTCTTAACTAATTAGAAGTATTAAGTAGCCTATGATAACGGAATCTCTAGCCATTGCAGGCATGCACCAATGAAATAAAAATATCTCACTTTGTTGCTAGCAGTTCAGTTTTAGGCTTGCGTGTATAATGGGCATGCCTGCCCTGGCAAGAAATCCTGTTTACACCACTGTTTGGATGGGGATGGTGCTGGAGGGTAAAGTGCGAAGTGTGAGGTGCGAAGTGTGAGGTGCGAAGTGTGAGTCAAGGTGCGAAGGGACGACTTAACTTTTTTGGGGTAGCAGCTGGTGGATGGAAGCAAATTGTTCAATTTTCGCGTGAAAATAAATGTTTCCAAGATGCTGGTCAAAGTCATCTAACCATTGAGTCAGGAACGCTCTAATTATTCCTTTGTGCCCTTATAAGGCCTGTCTCAGGAGCCTCCTGGCCTCACAAGCACTGCATGCCAATGCAGAAGGGCAATATTTAAGATTCCTCAGCTATGGTGCATACAGTACTCTAGTTTCTCTAGAAGGCCACGCATAGACACGGGGATAGTAGCCTCCTACAGTAGAAAATCGCATTTAAATGAATGGTCACAACTGTATCCTATATTTTTATTCTTGCTGCTGGTGTTTTTATTGCTTGACACCGCTCCCGGCCCCATTATGTCATAAACTGTCTTTATTAACCGCAAATGGAACACGTTATCCTACTATTTCAACCATAACACCTTACTGTAACAGCAATCTCATTCTACCAGAAACAGGCTTCAAATACATTTGTTTGAAATACATTTTTGGTACCTGAGCCACACAGAGCAAGCACAGTGCATGTGTTCCTCTAACACCTCTTTCTCATGTATTATCAATTGCAACGACTGTGCATATTTCAGGAGTACAGCATATGCCTTGTAAAATAGTATGTTCAATTTATTCAACACTTGGTTTATTTAGCTGTCTTTGGCTGGGTTTGAGCAGCAGTATAAATCCTCATGACCTCTGGAAACATCATGGCAGGATTCGTATGTATACTCGGCGCCCAGAAGATGAATACGGACCTGTTTTTCCCCCTTGTTGCGATGTAAATGTGGAAACCCGCAAGTGTTTTTTCTTAAGGCAGTGTAAGGATTCCATTGCAGTTGACTCATCTAGGAGCAATGCGCTCAACACCAAACGCCAGGTTCCAAACGAATATACGACGTGATTATATGCAGCAAGGTTCCAGAGGACTCTATCGTGGTATTATTGACTTCTGCCCAATGCAGACTTTCAGAGTGAAAGGTAAAGGCTCCCAACTCTCTTTGAAGGACCTGTTCCCTTGATGAGGACCACTGACTACTGCACTACAGCGATTCGAATATTCTGGAAACAAGTTGAAGAATATCCTAATAGAAAAGCACATGCCAGCAGTCTCTCGTGGTTAAACGTCCCTTAAGCTCCCAGCATACTTGCCCTCTCTCTACCTGTCGTCTGATTGACAGATGCAGAAAGGCCGCGCTAGAGCGCATGCGCCTCTTCCTTATATGACAGAATAGCATTTACAGCAACTGTGAGTAAAGGGAGGCTCACTTTTGTCGCCCCAAACTTTGTCAATTAGACAAGAGCCAAGGGAGGGGGCGTGGGGGGGGGATTCCTGCAGCAGACAGTCGGCCCAGCATTCTTCATGTCAGATAGCATTCGAGGTGCAGAGTAGGGGCGCACACCAGAGTCACAGATAGTTTTAAACTCCCCTGCTGTGCAAACTGTTGTCATACATGTTCTTTGTTGTAAATCTGCCATCTCTAGTGCAGATGGGACAGATAATCCGAGGCACTCTTTGTCTACCCAGACCAGGGGTGTTGCTAGGGGGGGGGGGGCTAAGGGGGCTATAGCCCCTGATCTTTTGGTTGTAGCCCCGGATAGAATCTCAGAGCTACAGCCAAAAGACTAGCTAGCCCCCAGTCCCGACAGTTCTGACATCAGCTTAGCCCCGGGTCTTTTCCAGACCTAGCAACTCCCCTGCTCCAGACAAAGACCCAGAAATAGCAGCACAGAGATCTCTGTCCCTGGGATCCCCCTGCTGTGTCTTGGAACCAACTTCAGGAAATGAATCACATACATGTCAACCCTCCTGATTTAGGCGGGAGACTGCTTGTTTGTCAAAGAAAAATATTGATATATTTCACTTTCTCCCTCCTAAAATAATTCTAACCCCAATGCGTTCCTATGGGAAAAATAACTTCTCCCGATTTCTCTGGGGAAATCCCCCTCCTAGGAGCTTCAGAATGTTGGCATGTATGGAATCGGAAGATATTCCACACTGTCTGCTCAAGAAGGAAGCACCAAATGAAACTCTGGCTAAACTCGGGAAGCTAATCTGAAAGAGGCTGAGGAGGAGGTGATGGGCTATTGGCATAGCTCTTGTGATCCTGTAACCGAGATCCCCTACTATGTCTCCATCAATCTGGGTAAGAAGGTGTGAAGGGTTGCCATCTGAAAGGGTGTGGAAGCCGTAGCTTTTTTGATTTGTATTATTTAATACAATTATACAGGTACTTCTATCTCAGAAATGGTGCTCTGCTAACCAGACCCTTTTTTTTGCCAACCTCCATGCCAAAAGCATAGTGACTCATGTACCATGCTGGATCAGACTCCCGGTCTGCGGCACCTGCTCTCCAGTGGCACAAAGCAGGTTCAAATGCCACAGGTGCCCAGTCTGACAGCTGCGGTGAGAGCAAAGTCTCTGCAGCGCATGCGCTTCATTTAAGATATGCACCTCTGTTCTACAGCTACATTACTGCGATAAACCCTAACATTGTGGCAGTTTAATGTATACACATAAGCTATAACTGAGATAGGGTATGGTGGTTGAAGGTTCACATAATTATTAAACCCACATATAATTATAGCATGTCAGTGCTAACCCTGTATGCTCAGACAGCTTGGAATGCTGTGATGATTCTAGTGAATGAGACAATGCCTGCCTTTCTTGACTCAGGAGGGAACGTAACACCCTCTTGCCAGGCCAGGGATCTCCCAGCCAGAGACCAAGGAGGGTCTGGCAAGAAAGTGCTAGCTACATGACAAAAGACTACCTTACACTAGGGGGTTGCAGGCTGAGAAGGGGTGGAGTTAGGTACACAGGAACACAGGTCAGTTGGGAGATGGGTTCCTCCATCTTACTGTCTTTGGGCTAGTATTTCCTTCCTGTCCCCTCCACTTCCTGCGGAACAAGGCACTCTGGGTATGACCTCAGAGGGAAAAGGGCACTTGTTTCAATGTTGTGGGATTGTACCCCTTAAAGTGGCTTGTTTTCCACCAATCTCCTTTGCCTATAAAATAGGGGGTCACCCACTCCTTCTTGGATTTACTTTTGGATCATCCAGGACATAAGGAAAAATTCATTTAGACCAAGGCAGGGAGAAACTATGCTGCTCACCCACTCCCAGGGCACATTAGGGGCGACTCTTGCTGAAGACCAGGACTGCCACTCTGCATCAAACCTCCCCATATACCGGAAGTGCAGAATCTGAAATGACTCGCCCTGTCCTAGAGCCCCTGTTGTGGGTCTCACAGCATTTGCAGAGCAAGATCAGCTAGGAATCCTGTTCAACTTTATTGAACCTGTTGAAACCATGTTCACCACACACGAACCAGAGAGTACTGCTGGTGCATCTTTTTCCACTCTGCCAAACTGTCAACGCCATTGTTTTGCATCCGTTAAACTGGCTTCTGGCTGCATTGTGCCAAGCAGAAGCAGAGCCTAAGTATGTTATCCATGGCGTTAGAGAGGAAACCAGCAGGTTGTGCTATTGTTTCTACTTCTCCACGTATGGTATCCACTTACTTACATCTAATGCCGATGATTTGTTCTGTTGCTGAATCTTGGAGAAAGTTGATGGAGAAATGGGAGGAGGAACTGGAATTTTGAATTACATATAGTGAATGGGGACAAATGTGGCGTGCGGGTTATAAAAGTAAATTGGACCTCAGGTTGAGAATGATACATCAGAAAATGTTAGGGTGTCTGTATTTGATACCAGTACACGTGTGTAGTTTGAGTCTGATTGACAATGATGTATGCTGGGGATGTGGAAGGGCGAAGGGGACACTTATTCATATATTATGGAACTTTCCTAGGTCATCAGAGTTCTGGACGGATGTGCTAGACAGATTAGATACAATATTATCGTTGAGCTTTCCAAGAATGCCTCTGCAAGTTCTATTGTTATCCAGTAAGGGGGCATGTGAAATTGCTTAGCAATATAGTGAATGGATTGACAAAGTGTTAGTGATAGCAGCTAAACAGATACTGAGAGTGTGGAAGACCAGGAAAAAAACCACAAGTTTAGACTTTGTGAATGACGTGCTGATATTATTTGAGTTTGAGAGAGTTATGTTTAGTTTAGTTTAGTTTGTTTATTTATAAAGCGCATCCGAACCCTCAGGTAACTGGGCGCATAATCATGTGTACAGCAGAGTTACATATCGTTACACGAGCATCAAGGTACAACGGACAGAGCGTACATTAGTCCATGCTCCAAATGTTTACATACAAGAGTAGAATATACTGAGAGAAGTATGAACAGAGAATATGCAGGAAAGAAGTTACAGTGGCTAATGCGGACCGTGTTACAGGTTGGTCCTAAATAGGCTGTCGGTAGAGTAAACATAGCTACCGGTGGAGAGCGGCGGCTAGCAGGTCATGTCAGTGAAAGTCTGGATGTTTAGGCTAGTAGCCATGATTTTACCATGGCTCTGAATGGCCAGAAAGCGGCTTCCGATCTAATTGAAGTGGGGAGGGTGTTCCAGCATTGTGCTGCGAGCACTGGAAAACTGGAGCCCCCTGCTGTTTTTAGGTTATAATTGGGGATCTTTAGTTGGTGTAGATAAGGTGGTTTGGTGGGTCTAATGGGGCAGTGTCTAGAGAATTTGTCAGAAAAGTAACGTGGGGCAGTAAGTGATAGGCACTTGTGGGTGATGACCAGTGTTCTTAGCTTAATTCTGTCACGGATCGGGAGCCAGTGGACTTCTTTTCTAATTGTGGATATGTGTGCCTTGCGTGGGAGGTTGAGGGCACATCTTAGTGCATTATTTTGCAGAATCTGGAGTCTGTTCAAGTTTTTAGTGGTAGTGCCTAAGTAGAGTGTGTTGCAATAGTCTAATTTAGACAATATCAGCGCTCTAGATAGTGTGAGGCAACTAGAGGAGGAGAGAAAAGGCCTGCAGACATTGATCAATTTATTGGTGTATGAGGTAGCTGAGATGGTCGAGTTTATTTGTTTCTTTAGAGATAGGGTAGAGTCGAGGTATACACCTAGTGTTTTAACCTCTTTGGAGACTTTTATGATGTTACCATCAATGGTAAAGGATTGGTACCTTTGGTCCAATTTGGTCAGGCGAGCCTGGGAGCCTACGATAAGCAATTCTGTATTATCATCGTTAAGGCAAAGACTGTGAGTGGCCATCCAGGCTTGGATTTCTAAGTAGATATCATTAAGCTTTGCAACATCTTCTTCATAGCTACCAGTGAGCGTGATGAGGACCTGGGTGTCGTCTGCATAATTAGTGTAGCTGACACCCAGATCGTCAAGACGGTCAAATAGGAGCTTCGTGAAGATGTTGTAAAGTGTGGGAGAAATGCAGGAGCCTTGCGGCACTCCACATGTGATTGGGATAGGGTCCGCAGCCGCGGTAGGGGCTAAGACTCTAGTCGTCCTGTCAGACAGAAATGACTGGATCCACTTAGTGGCATTCTGAGAGAATGCAGCAGCCGAGGAGAGGTGTTGAGTGAGGATCTGGTGGTCAACCAGGTCAAAGGCAGCTGAGAGATCCAACAAGAGCAAGATGGCCAGTTTGCCCTTGTCTTTGGCGTTATCCATTTGGATTTTTAGATCCAAGAGGTCAGTTTCAGTCCCGTGCCTTGGTCTGAAGCCGGATTGTTGCAGGCCTAGGAGGTTGTTATCTTCCAAATGTTGTTGTATTTGGAGATAGGCTACCCTGTCCAAGATTTTGAGAAGAAATGGGACTGTGGTGATGGGCCTGTAATTTGTGGGGTTGTTGGGATCTAGGTTAGGTTTTTTGAGCAGGGGTAGGACCCACGCTTCTTTAAGATTGTTGGGGACCACTGAGTTTTTGAAGGAGGAGTTGATCAGAGAAGTGATGAGAGGGGCTAACTCATTAGCACCATCTTTGATGACGGATGCAGGGCAGATGTCACCTTTGCAGTTGGATGGTTTGAGGCTGGCGATTATCTTGATTACTTCCTCTTCTGTGACTGGTGAGAAGTGGAAAGATGGGCAGATAGGGGTAGTGTGGTTAATTTTGCTGCTGGAATTCTGCTTGGAGGCAAGGCTAGCTTTTTTTGCTTCTATCTTGGTTTGTAGGAGGGCAATTTTGTTAGCGAGGGCGAGCTGGATATTGTTACACCAGGCCTTGTCTTTGATGCAGTTCCCCTTAGGGGGCAGTGGTGATTCAAGTTCTCTTAGTATAGAGAAGAGTTCTTTGGTGCCAGATTTGGCATTTTGTATTCTCAAGTTGTAGGTCTCTTTCTTAGCATTTAAGATGGCGGATTTGTAGGCAGAGGCAGCTGAAGCAAATTTGTCTTTAGTGGAGAGGGAAGGGGCTTTTCTCCAGCTAGTTTCGGCAGTTCTTTTAATATTACGGAGAGCTTTTAATTCTGCTGAGAACCATTTGTTGGAGTGGGCAATCGGTTTGGCTTTCCGTAGGGGAGCTATCTGGTTGAGGGCTAGTTCTAAAGTATTGTTATATAGGTCTACTATGGCTGCTGGGTTGTTTTTTGTGTGGGTAGATTAGCTTTACTGATAGGTGCAAGGAGAGGTTTGAGGTTCTCTATAGTGATGTTGCGGTTGTTTCTGGAGATTATTTGAGGTGATTTTGTAGGTTGTGTGGTAGATGGTAGGGATCTGGGTAAGGAGAAGGGGATAAGATGATGGTCAGTCCACACACAGGGAGTGATGTCAGTCAGTGAGAGGTTGCAATTGGCATCTGCAAGCCAATCCAAGGATCTTCCTTTTGTATGTGTAGGTTGATTAATGTGTTGGGTGAAGCCTAGATGAGTAATTGTGTCATTAAGGGAAGTGGCTTGGTTGTCATTGGGGTCGTTAAGCCCCAAGTTGAAATCTCCCAGAATGATGATTTGGGATTTCGGTTTCAATTTGGTAATGAGTAGGAGAGAGATATCCTCTTCAAAGGTGGAGGGGGGTTCTGGGGGTCTGTATATAATACGGAGCAGGATAGTTTGTGTGTCAGATAATGGGAGTGTGACGGATAGAAGTTCAGGTGAAGGTAGGGTTGTGCTGGTTACTTCTCTGATGTTTAGTGTGGATTTTGCAATAATTGCTATTCCTCCGCCTATTCCATTTTTCCTGTCAGCTCGGATGATGTTGTAGTTGACTGGAGTGGCTAGAGCTATTGTGGGACCGGCTGCTGGGTGGAGCCATGTCTCCGTGATGGCGATAAAGTCTAGGTGGTTAGTGGAAATAATGTTGGCAACATCAGTAGCGTGGGCAATCAGTGAGCGAGCGTTGATAAGGGCTCCCTTGATAGAGGTCTGTGGAGGGTTAGTTTTCGTGTGTGGTGGCGAGTGCGGTATAGAAGGGTTGTGACTAGGTTGGAGTTCTGAAGGTGAGGTAGGCTGCTTAGGGTGCGTAGTCTGATTGGTGAGCATTCTATTGAGCTTTGTGGCAAGATTGGTGCGATAGCTGAGTCTATCGTTTCTAGTCATGGTCAGTGGGGCTACGTTCAGGCATGTGGTGGTGGGTACAACAAGGCGAGAATCTAGTCTTGTATTTCTAAAGGGTGTGGGACATGGTATGCATGGTGAAGGTGGGCGGGCGAATCTGTTTATCCATTCTGTTGGGGATAGTAGGTCTGGGTAAAGTGGTGTGGTTGTGTGGGCGCGGAGCAACGGGAGGAGGGTAGCCATAGTTAGGGTGGCGCCTCTAAATGTGGCCATAGTAGGTGGGTTGGCTCAGCTGATGGGGGCAGTGAAGTTGATAAGTTATTAGCAAGATTGCAGTAGTAACTACAGGTAAGGCACAACACAAATGAAATGAGGTCTATTAGAGACCATAAGGCACAACACAGGTCAAATGAGGTCTATTAGCGACCATAGGGCACAACACAGATCAAATGTGTGAGATCGAAAAGAGATATGCTTGAATCTCTGGACACTTTTTAACAGCTTATATGGTGGATGAATATTTGATTGGCTTATAAGTGATCTAAGTTACAATGAGCTAGTGAAAGGACTCCTAAGCA
Source organism: Ambystoma mexicanum (assembly GCF_040938575.1). NCBI lineage: Eukaryota > Metazoa > Chordata > Amphibia > Caudata > Ambystomatidae > Ambystoma > Ambystoma mexicanum. The sequence goes on along the minus strand of NC_090927.1, from coordinate 1,172,474,815 downwards.
GTAAAACAAATGGGATTCCCCCTTTTTTCTCTCTTCTTCCTCTCGTCTTTGACATTGTTTGAATATTTGTCTTGTGTTGTTGTTTGATGTACACAATGGATTTATTATTGATGCAACTAAGTTTATGGAAAAGTAGAATTTTGTTCTGATCTGGACAATTGATTCAATAAGGTTAATATTTGACTTGATATCGTTGCTTTTGTACAAATGTATGACTTAATGATTATATTGTTTGTAGTGCTCACTGCTATAATCTTTTATCTTGAAAACATTAGAGTTTAATAAATAATATGGATCCCGAAATTAGGAAGGATCTAGCCATTATAAGGAGCTGTTGACCAAAAAGGAGGAGTTGTATTACATGGATATGGGAGACTCAAGAAATAAAGACATAAAAGATTTGGAGGATTGTGCCATTAGGTAATTCGGATAAATTGAACATAGTGGAAGTGGCTATTATTGAAGAAGCATGGTTTTATAATTTCTCAAGCCTGTACCAGGAAAACCGACCTGCATTTGCTACTCAGCCAGACACACCGCTTTGGTTAGACCATAGTTGCTGGGGTGTAACCCCACTTGTACTGAGTCTAACTGAAGTAGCTGAGGCAGTGGGAAGTCAAGTTTCTTGGAAGGCACCTGGTCCAGATCACACGCCATCAGACCTTTTAAAAAGTAACCCTGAGATGTGGGTGCCTTACCTACATAAACTATTTAATACAATTCTACAATTAGGTTTGAAACTCCTGATTTGGAACATAGCTGAAATAGTCCAAATATTTTAAAAGGGAGATCTTAGAAGCCCTAGTAATTACAGGCCAATCTCTCTTTTATGTGTATGTAGTACCATTTTGGGGAACATTCTTTATTACAGGGTAGACGGTTGGGTAATGGAACAAGAAGCACTTAGCCCCCTCCAAGTGGGCTTTGCTAAGAGATCGAGTACTGTTGACCAGACTTTAAGATTAAGATGAATCTATGACAAATATGTGGAGCTAAAGATTTGCAGCCTTTATGTGCTATTTGTTGATTTATAGTCTGCCTTTGATAGGATCCCTAGAATAGCGCTCTGGGATGCACTCTCTGCTAAAGGGGTTCCTTTGGATTTGTTGAAAGCAATCATTGGTCTTTATGCAGATTTGTCAGAAAGGGTATGATGGGGTTTAGTGGGTTGGGTGCACTAACACCTGTGGGGTGAAAAAGGTGATGAAACAAGGCTGTACCATAGCCCCTTACTTCTTAATTTGTTTTTGATGGTGTACTGGAGTATTTTCCAATTGAAGAGTCAGTTGCCCCGATGTTAGCCGGAGAGAAAGTTGGAATCTGATGATATTGTACTTGTCTCTTGCACCCCTATTGGTTTAAAGAAGCAAGTTGATCATTTTGTAAATGTATGTGACACAAGAGGGCTAGAGGTGAATGTCTCTAAAACTAAGATTATGAGGTGTGTTAAATGAAGGGGCAGTGAATTTAACTTGTCATTTGATATTAAGGGGAAGACCATTGAAGAAATTATTAACTTTGATAATTTGGGCATAAGAAGATCTAGTGATGGAAAATGGGCAAAACACATGGTCTCAGCAAACCTTTATATGGGGACAAAATGTACTCACATTATCTAATTTGTAAGTAAAGCAAAGTGTAATTGGGTGGCCCCAGCTGTGGAGGTCTATATAACACAGGTCTTGGCTCGAACACTGTATGGAGCAGAATTGTTGGGTTGCTATAATGTAGTACACTTAATTTAACAGAAAATTATTTTTGGAAAAGGATGTTAAGCTTGGCTGACATTTCCCCTAACATACCAGTACACATGGAATTGGGTTTACTTTGTATTCAAGATTTGATTACCACTAAACCACTAATGCTTTGGGTGAGTATTTGGTCAGGGGCTGGTCACACGAAATGTCAAGATGCACTAAATGTCTTACTGTCTCACAGGTAATGTGTGTTCGTTTGGTTGGTTTCATCACATAAAGGCACTTGCTTTTAAACTTGGGCTAGAGGCCATTTGGTCTTGCCCAGGGTCTATGAAGGAAGCAGATAAAGTAATTGGTTTGTACACTCACTACCAGTATATCTGGGTTGAGTATGTTACACAGTGTTTAAATCTGGCCTTAGGCTATGAAAACCTTATGTGGAAGGGTACATATTTGCTAGATGGGCACCTAACTTCGATAGATGACCGCGTAAAATGATCTTTGCATACCAAAATGTGCCTTGGAAATGTACCACTTGCAACTGTTAAGGCCAAATGGCATAATGGTATGTTCCCTATGTGCCCTCTCTGTTTAGCAGTGGAAGAAACACTACAACCCTTTCTCTTCAACTGTCCTTTATGGTACCATGTTGTTTTACCGACTGGAATTACTTTGAAATGATTTAATATGAAGTAATTCCATCAACCAAATTAATTGAATTTAAATGTTTTCAATTTTAGGTGGGGTTCTCCCCAACCCCCTTTCCCTATACTAGTTCCCCCACCCCAAACCCCATTTAACCCCCTACCCTCACTCCCGATATATTTAAATTAGTTTTTTTATGGAATTCCTTTGAAGTAAATTACTTCGAAGGAATTCCTGCCGGCAAAACGACTGGATACCCTCCTTTTATATGACCTCATCAGGAAGAGAAATTTTGAACCATGCATTAATAATCGGGGTGTGAGATCAATTTTGTTTGCTGAACATCTATGTAAACAGGGACAATATAGTAATGTTATATTTGCTGTTTCAAACTGCCTGATATATGCCTGAAAGGAAGAGGCTATTTTATGAGAACTGTGCAATAGGTTTGGTTTGTGTGATGAATCCTACAGAGACCACAAAAAAAACCAGCCTTAAATCTCCTCCCAGGTGGGCAGGGAAAGGCAAACACTTCCTGATCCTGACCCTGCAGTTGGTATTACGCAACTTTGAACAGTGTCCTAATTGGATGGACACTCCCGTCGCCTTCACACCTTTGTTACTGTCTATAATGGCAGTCAAAGATTCTTATATCAATCCTTGATTGGAATGTTTTGTGTTCATTCTTGAAGCACAATGTGCAAAAGATCAAAGTCTTGTTCAATTCATTATAAAAAAAATGAGGATACAATAATATTCAATTTTCAAAATGATTCAAACATAAAATTGGCTTTGCTCAATGCATTTCGGGAGAATCCCTTCTTCAATAGCTGATTTAATAGTTCTTCTTAAAGTATCAAATAGTATCTATAAAGTCAATTCAAACAGGTTAATCCGTATTCATAATGTTAGTATCATCACACTATATGTAGATATATATCTGTTCCTTATATGGAATATAAGAATTCTTTCACCTGACTAGGCTGTGACATGGGTCTTCTTTCAATTGGAATCCAGTATTTGTGGTCAGGGTATATTGAACATCACTGGCTATGAAGAAATTATAATATGGCTTATGACAGTTCTCCCTTTTCAATTCACTGTCTGTGGTTCTATATAATAAGATTATATTTGGAGGCTTACCTATTTAAATACAATTCTCTCATATATGTTTCTCATATCCAATTGCACCCTATAAAAAAACAGGTATAAATCCCATACATTTAAAATCTATGAATATCATGTTGTGTTGATGATTTCCAAGAAATTCAAGAAGAATAAAAACCGATTTATGCCTTCGTGGTTGCATTCCATAATTCCACTCTTAGATCTGCTGTCCAATTGACATCGGTCTTAGGGGTCTGGAGGGGTATGGAGACCTCTGTGTCTGTGTTCTGGTGAGAGATCACATCATCAGTATGGTACTGCCTCATTCCTATATTCAGAACAATGTGCAATACATGTTTTTATAAATGGCCATGTGCCATGTGCCTGTTGGTTCCATATGTTTGTAACGACAACAAAAATAACGATTACTTTTTCAGTGACATCTAAATAACGACAAAATGTCATTTTTTTTTCTTGTCTTTTTTAATTTGGGGGTCCTCACAAGCCCCCTGTTTCTACAGCTTTTTTACCCCACCCCAAACAACCTCCAACCTTTTTAATCCCTTACCACACCCCATATACACTTTTACTAAATAGTTTTACATTTTTTTTTATTTGATTTTCACTGAAAAGTTTGTAGTCATTTTTTTCTCAATTTTAACACTGTATACCGTGCCTGTTATATAGAACGGTGATCAGTCACTTACCTACTACCAGTGTAGTAGTGTGTTCATTAGAGGCTTTTGCCTCATGTATCTCAGCGTTCGTGGTCCAAAATGGCCCCTTTTCATGTTGCCTCATGCTCGTGGTGTGATGACATCATGTTTGTTTACATTCATGACGTCACACATTATATTATTTACTGCAAATTTGCAGGATTATTCCCATCTATATCCTAAATAGATGCAATATTCTGACACTCTCTTTCAGGAGGATCACCTGGGAGGAGCAGGGCCCCAGGGGAACAGGAGGACTCCAATGGATGAGACACTGTATTTGTCTTCCTCGAGGAAGGAAGTCTTATTGGTAACAGAATATGTAATGGCTTGCTGGCAGAGAGAACTTTTATTTTCCCAAGCTAATTATCAGAATGTGGGCAAAAGCATTTATAACCTGTTCTGTATTGGGAATAAGAAAACCCCTTTTAAGGCCACTAACATTCATAAAGATGAAGGCTCCTATAACTGTCAGGGGAAGAATAAAAATGTGACTTTAAATATTACCAAGTTAGATCCTGAAGACCTTCACTCCTTGGTTTTATTTTTTTTAACATTTTAAAAAAAATTCTATTTACATTTTTAAAGCGCTCACACAGCATGCAGGCATCGAGTCGCTGTTACAGGAATTGTTTTTGTCTTTGTTGAGTAATTGGTTTTTCTTTGTCTTAGTTGTGTATTTATAATGCGCTTAAACACCCAAAGGTTTCTAAGCGCGGACCCGGGGCTCAAACCTGTGTTGCTTTGTGTCGTTTTGCTTCCAAGGCACGCATGTTGCCGCTGAGCTATCCTCCCGGGACAAAAGCCAAGTCCTTCTTGGAATCCTTATAATATTCCTTTAGGAAACATAAATAAGGATAGAAAGGAACATGATGTTGATATTTTCATCAGAAAATCTTATTTGCATATTGTAGACTCCAGGTTCTATAATTCCCTAAATACTGGGACGAAAAAGAGGGCAAGAGAGAGACACCAGACTGCAAGTTGCAGCCTTTTAATGGTAATGAGCCACACCTGAGGGAGAGCGGGAGACATACAAGGCCTCCTCTTGTGAAGGCATAGAGAAGAGTAGCAGTGGAAAGAGTGAATGCAGGAACTCCAGATTTCAAGGATTGCAGCTGAAAGAATGGAGATACGCAGTAACCGCAGTGGCTTATTTATTTATAGTTTATTTATTTATAGTTTACTTATACAGCGCTTATACACAGGTAAAGTGCTTCAAGGCGGGAAGGGAACAATGGAATACAGTAATCATTCTTAGGCCTTGAAGATTCCGAATGATAAAAATAGGGAAGAAAACTAGAATACTATGCCTGGTGAAATTTCTCCTAGTGTGAGTGCACTTGGAGTACTGATGCCGATTCTGAGAGGGTCTTTTCCTTCAGAGATCCGAGATGCAGTGATTGTGCAATGGGAAGCGTTACGAGTACAAGTTTTCCTCCTGAAGATCTTTATTGCAGATGTCACGCAGCGGGAAGTGTTATTATTACAAGACCTCCCCCCTGAAGATAGCAGTTGCAGGGGTAGCGCGGTGGGAGCATGAAGCTAAGAAGTCTTCCCCCAGCAAGGCAGACGCTGGTGGCAGGTGAGCACAGGAGAGCATTAGGAGCCTAAGACGTTCCTGCTTTGCTCAGCGCGGGCCCTGGAAAACAAAGCAAGTCAGTTTTCCCCCTGACGCCCAGAGCAGAAGAAGCCAGAAACCCGAGAGCCGCAAGGCGAGCAGACGCACACATTAAACCCAGTGAGTTCATGTGCGTGCTGTGACCCCGGAGAGCTCTGTAACCACCCGCTTGCTGGAAGTACGTTTTTTGAATACCGAACTAATATAAAAGAAGTAAAGTGGCAGAAATATCACTAGGAAGCATGTCGAACTGGTGCAAAACATAAAGATGATTCTTTTGAATAGCCAGAAAATATGAAGTTGCTAAAGACCAGCCAATTACTATTGTGAATTTAAAGTCCAGAACTGCTACCAACAACACAAGGGGGTAAACTTGTTAGAAAAATACATAAACCATCATTGTCAAAGTCAAGAGGGAATTACTAAGACACCACTTGGCAAGGAACCCTTTATCAGACAAAGAGAGAGGCAATGAAGGGGAGTGCCCGAAAGATGTGTTGTTTAAGCCAAAAAAGAGCAGAAGTGAGAAAAATCCATTATTAAAATGTGCTTAATGCAAGAAGGGGAAAACAAGAGTGGCAGGAAGTCTACCCTTATGACAAGGCGAGGAGCACAACCTGCATTGCATGTGGCAAACAAAGTATGAAACAAACAGCACCAATGTGTTTTCTGTTTTCCCCCACATAGTAGTTCCAATTGTTGCTGATGAAATTATAAAAACCTTCTGAGCTGTATGAAGAGGAACACTACCACAAGAGTACTTGTAGCAGTAGAAGTAGTTTTGCTAGTCCTGACAAGGGAGTACATCAGGACAAGAGAACCTGTAGCAGAGGCCTGGCAGGTGAGTGGACCAGGTGGACATTGTTCAAGTACTCTGATGTGTTTAACAGTCTTGAAGCAGAAGTGGCAGAACTACTAACATATGTTGTTTAACTGTTACAGAATCATGCTGACCGATTAATAACACTAACGCAAATGTTGCATGAACTGTTTCAGAATCCTTTAACGTTTTTATACAAGTGTTGTGAAAGCTACTGCAGAATTATCCTTGCAAAGACATTTTGGTTAAACCTAAAGAAGTATGAAAGTTTACGAGAAGAATTTATTGTGGGCGTCAAAAGTGAAAAGAACCTTTGTTGCCAAGTGGGAACCAAAAGAACCGGAGTTGAACTTTATGAGACAGGATTTCCTTATATATTTTTGGAACTGATAAACAGAATCCTGCTTGAATCTGGGGAAGGGGAATTCTCCAGATCATAAGTAGAGACATTTACCAGATTGTGAACAAAATTGTTAGATTTGATTTATTTGAATTGCCAGCCATATCATATCATATATCATATATAATTTGTTGTATGTACAAGTGTGACAGACAGAAACATTTTGTTAGTGTTTAGTTTATTTTAGCCTGGGAAATCCTCATCAGGGTAGGGATAGTGAGAAGTTTATCAAACCTTTTGAGTTAATAAAATGACCTCTTTTGGAAAATCTTTTTTGAAAATGTTTTTATTATATGTTTTATCTATGTTTTCTGGTTTTATTAAATGCTTTTGTGTAACTTTTATGGAATGTTTTTTCCTAAATAAATTCAGAATCCATCAATATGGTTCCTTGGCGAGTCTGGCAAGGCAGGAGGATCCTGCCAAAAGGCGCGAGCTCTGCAGGGCAGCTTGTTGATAGTTGCTGTTTCAGATTAGCAGTTAGCCTTAACCTGACCCTTCCAACCCAAGACGAGGCACGAGGTAGATGGGACGGTTGTATACGAATTGACCTTCTTTTTACAAATGATCTTTTCACAATTAACCAAATTGACAATTGGCTGAATTTAAAAGGTCAATTAGGACACGTATGCAGGGGGAAACCCCCGCAATCCCCACCCAATCCAAACCCCCCGCAAACCCCTACCCAATCCCCTTATATTATTATAAACCAAAACCAACCCTATATATATATATATATATATATATCATAACTTAACGGTGAATTGTACAGAAGGTCAATTAGGACCACTGTAATTCGGACAATTAGGTCAAAAGGTCAATTGTGATCTCTCAATTCGGGTAATACCGTTGAGACGACAAGGTAATGGCAATATCTGTGCATGTGAGACGAAACCCTCCATCTGACGGGTGTTCCTGGTAAAATATGACTGCATCTGGCATGCGATTGCAGTGCCAAGACGCATGACCTATCACCGGGCAGGTGATGGATGCAGCTGTGAATATCAGGGCTGCACGTGCTATTTACCAATGCCAGACTCATTGGCTTTGCCAGTGCTTGTTTCTGTACGTCATGCTGTTTGGGTGTCGTGAGTTGTTCGCATTCTTCCTTGCGTTGCACATTTTTATTGTTGCAAGGATGCTACACCACTCATGCAGCAGCCGGTGGGACATATCTTCACACCTGCCATTAATGTCACTCGTTGCAGAACAGGTTCTCAACCTCCAGCTTTGCAGCTTGAACTCTTAAGACAGTGACATTCAGCGGTCATGATTAAAGCCAAGGTGGAGCTAAATTTAGAAATGCCATGTTAGGCCAGTTTTACAAACGCAACGGGCATGCTTATTAAACCGATCAAGTCCAAAAACCAGACACACGGCTGAGAGGAAGCACTGAAGGCCTGTTCGGATGAAATTGCGGCTTTCCACAGACAACTATTAGAAACTTTTAATCCTTTGACCGGGGCTTCTCCAACAATACGAGTCATCTGGACGCTATTAAGTCTGTTGATTAGAAGGCTTTTTAACATGAGGAATTCATTTTTTTAGTTAAGAAAATAGCCTTTCTAGGAATCGGTCTCCCGAGCAGGGTCCCCTGATTAGGGACCAGTTTCATGGGCTCTGCACACGTAGTCACAGAAGGATAAGGTGAACTGTAGCCCAGAGCTGGAGGGTTTAGTTATTGTCGGTGCAAGATTCCAATCAGATTTCTCCTCTGTTTCCAAATGAGACATTGTGACATCTGCTTTTTCCTAACCCCTGCATTTTCCTAACCCAAGCAGATTGGGTCAGTGGGTGCTACAGGTTTTATAACATCTGTTTAGGTGGAGCTGATCCCGTAGCATTCATGATGTTGCTTAAGGCTTTAAGTGGGCTGGGGCCTCCTTAATTCTTGGGGCCGGCAAAGCCGCTACAATCCTACCGCGTTGCTCCTATTATCGCCACTGGTAGAGGAGGCTAGAATAGTTCTAAAATAAAACCACAAACTATTTCAAAGTTCGTCATTTCTCAATTGGGTCCAACAAATGCCAAAAGGATATTTGCTACTACTTCATTAGTAGTTTCTTGTGAACAAATGTATAATGAATTAATCTGTATTGACAGTTTATAGATATGTAGCGTGTTTGCATACAGATAAGTTTCCATTGATTCTCGTTTAAACCTGTGCCCAAGGTGGTATCCCATTTGGTTTTGTAGGAGTTATTACTCGCCCCTATCCCAGATCTGGAACTGGCCGTACCCTCAGCATACAGAAAGGAGCAGCTAAATGAAAAACCAGTGGTTCCAAAAGGGGAATATGTCCTCACAGGAGGAAGGTGCCTTGTAAGTAGTCTATTAGAAGTTCCAGGATTGGAGACAGGTGCTTGCTTATAGGTTTTTCCCATTAAAGGGTCACCATCGTTTTTTTAAGAATCATTAAACCGGAACCGAATCGTTCACCAAATGTATCATTCCCCATTTACCCTAAATAGATACTTCCCGGGAAGATCCCCCAATTGCAAGAGATGTGGCACTGAGCCAGCCGATTTTTACCATGTTGCATGGTGCTGTCCCTGCATCCAATCTTATTGGTCTGCTATAGGAGAGGCGATGGCGGTAATGCTACCCCCTGCGAGAGACTGTACACCTGAACTATGGCTATTGGCCCTAATTGAAGGGGGTCCCAGCACTGAGAAGAAGATACTGGGAATGGCCAACCCAGTGGCTTGGTACCTAGTGTCAAGAACATGAGGTCGGCCAAACCACATTCTTGAGATGGGTGGACATTATGAAACTGTGCGATCAAGGAGAGACCAGGTACGCTACAACACTACCAGCCTCAAGCCGCCCACTCGATTATTGGCCCCCCCTTTAGACAATATTTTCTGGACATTGACCCGAGGTCACAATCTCTAGAATAAACTCCAGGTCGTTGACTGGGACCTAGCGGTCCCTACATGCAAGAACAACCCCAATGTAATGTGGTAGTTTGCATCTCCATATGATTAACTAGAGATATCTACAAACTTAAGTGCAATATCTAATTGTTGTTGGTTACTCTTTTGTCTACTACAACACTGTGTGAGTCGACTAGGGGGGCAGAGAGGGAGGGAGAGGAGGAAGGTTTACTAGGTTTTGACTTGTAATTGTTGATGGTAAAACAATGAAGTAAGTTTTTAAAAAATGGAGAAATAAAAGGACAAATGTTACTTGAGAAATCTGAAGTATTTGAAGAATAATCTTTGACCCAGATGAGGGTGTGAAGAACCATCATTGTGCCCAGATGTTGAAAGCATTCTAGTATATATCACGATTAAAGAATACATCAATCTAATTTGGAACACCCAGTGAACTTAAAAAGTTCCTAAAAACATTTAGAAATAACTGACATTGAATCAGATAGAACTAAGAAAGGGAGACTACTACCAAATATCATTTGTATTGTGAATTAGCACTGTATTATGTTCATATGTCTAATAAATACGGTGCATACAGTGCCTTTCTTTTCCCCAACAGGTTGGAGTGCACATGCATTATGGTTATGCAGTGAAAGTCTTGTTTGGATATTTAAAGGCAGGCACAAGAGAAGCAAACAAAGGTGGCATTGATATCTAACAAACACGGCCTCACTCTGAGTTTGGCAGTATTTCCTGTTGAACAGGAGGTAACGCAAAGAGTCTGCACAAGTCAGGCTTGCGTGGGCGCATCTAGTTGTGACCACTTTTGGAGTCCATTAGGACTCCATTTAGGAAATGTGACATTACCGCATTCGGCAACCCCGCATAGGTGATGTTGCATGTGCGAATGCTTTTGTGTGGCGGTAATTACCTGCTCACAGAGAAACAGACACATTTTTCAAAAAGTGATTTTGCAACCCGTAGCAGTACAGAGCGATATTCGGGAATGCTGCATGCTTTGCAAATCATGTAAAAATCACGATGAGGCCCTTAGTAGCGGCTGCATGACCAATAAGCTGTCTAAGCAAGCAAGCTGTTGTAACTTGAATGTCGTGCAGATATGTGAGACCTCCGTTCCCAAGTGCCGCACAGGGAGAATGATAAATTCACTCCCTATACAACCTTTGAAGCCACAGGTGGAGAAGAATCCGGGACCGCAAAGTACTGGAAGCCCCACAGAAGCTGTAAAGGAAAGCAGTGTTAAGTACCAAGCAAGCAGGGTAAAGCACGGGTAACCAATAAACAGGAAGGATCTTACCAGGAATTGGTAGCAGAAGGGATTCCGGGGCTCAAGATGGCAAATGGTCCCAGGTAGGAGGCACTTACTGGTAGTCACACCAGACCCCACCTGAAGAAGACCTGTAAGCTGGACTGAACCAAATTGCAGGTAAGGGTGGTGATGAGGCGTAGTTCATACAGTGTTCCAGATTCTTTGGAGAGGGGTAATCCACAAGAAGTCTGTGACAACAATCCAGGGTCTAGAGCCAAGTGTAGCAGTCTAAGCTGACGAAACAATGACGAGCAGGATCCAAAGAGAAGTCTGTGACAATGGTCCGAGGTCAAGAGCCAAGAGTATCAGTCCAAGCCAAAAGCACAGATATAACGTGATCCAAAAGAGTTCCAAGAAGAGTTAGCCGGGTCCAAGATCAAACAAAACACAAGGTGACAAAACGCAGGCCAAACAGGGTCTCCGAGAAAACAGCTGTGAAGCGCGGTACTGAAGTACTCCACTGCTTAAGTACCATTTAATTCCTGATCACGTGATCGTGAATCCAGGTCACGTGATCGCGAGTTCCGGTCACATGACCGCAAGTTTAGGTCACGCGATCGGATAACGCCAGCAGCACGATGCAAAGAAGCGAACTTGATCTTTTGATGGCTTAAACTCCACGGCAGCTGCCAATGAAGAAATGGTCGCAGTCGTGACTGTGGAGTAGTAGCGTGAAGCTGCTGCTGTAGCTGTGTGCGAGCCGGTCTGGACCGCCAAAGTGAGCCCCGGAGGGTAAGTGGGGGGTGAATCCGGGCCGAGGGGGAACTGGGATCACTGGTGGGTCAGATGGAGGGCATGACAGAGCCCCCCGCAAAGGCCCACGACCGCGTGGGCAGGAAGGATGCTCTCGATGGAACTGAGCAACCAACCGGGGGGCCTGGACATCCGAAGCCGAGACCCAAGACCGCTCCTCCGGACCGTAGCCCAACCAGTCTACCAGGTACTGTAGCTTGCCCCTAAGGAGGCGGAAACCTCAAAGACATCAGGGGCATCCAGGGACACAGGGGCAACCGGGGAACGGAGGTGGGAGGAGGCAGGACAAGGTTTGAGAAGAGATGTGTGGAAAACAGGGTGAATCCGCCAAGAAGACGGGAGCACAAGGCGGTAGGCCACTGGACTGATGACTCGGGAAACCACATAAGGGCCCACAAAACGAGGCAGAAGCTTCCGACAACCCGCCAAACGGAGATGTCGGCTGGACAGCCAGACCCGGGAACCTACCGCATATGGCGGGGCAGGACTACGTTTCGAGTCAGCGAAAGCTTTCATGGATGACTGGGCCTCCTGGAGGTGAACCACGGTCTGGGCATGGATAGAGGACATATCTCTAACACAGGCAGCTGCGGCTGGGTTGACAGAGGAAGAAGAATCAGGAACCGGGAGGACACGGGGGTGTTGACCATACAAAGTGAAAAAAGGGGAAGAACCAGTGGAGGAATGTATAGCATTATTATAGGCAAATTCGGCAAAGTGGACGACCTGCAACCAGGTTGCTTGTTGTTGCAGCGTCAAACAACGCAGGTATTGTTCCATGGATTGGTTTGTTCTCTCAGTTTGACCGTCGGTCTCGGGATGGTACGCCGAGGAGAACCGTATATCAATACCAAGCAACCTGGTTAAGGCACACCAGAACCGGGATGTAAACTTGGACCCCCTATCAGAAATGAGCACAGAAGGCAGACCAAAGAGCCAGAAGACACCTTCAAAGAACAACTTGGCCAACATAGGTGCAGATGGAATACCCCGGCAGGGAATGAAACGGGCCATTTTAGTGAAAGTATCAACCACCACCCAGATTGTGTCGTAACCCTGGACCCTAGGTAAATCAGTCACAAAATCCATGGTCACTGTATGCCAGGGCTTGGGTGGTATAGGTAATGGTTGCAAGAGGCCAAGTGGACGACCCCTGCGGTGTTCGCTTTGGGCACAGACTGCGCATGTGTTGACATAGCAGATAACGTCACGTTTCATGGATGGCCACCAACACCAGCGTTTCAATAGATCCAGGGTATGTGCCTGGCCTGGATGGCCGTTGAAGGGTGCGTCATGAGACCACTCCAAAGCCAGGTTTCTGGTATCAGTGGTGGGTAGAACTAGGCGGTTCTGTACATATGGGAACCCGTCATAGTACACTGGGTCCCATTCGGACAGCTGCTCGGGATGCTGCTGGACCCAAGTACGGATTGCGTCCAGCAATGCTAACGGAGGTGTACATGTGCATACAACGTTCTCATGAGACAAGAGAGTGTCGGGAAAGATAGGTAGCGAAACCCCCCCGGGGGAACGAGACAAGGCATGGCTTTACCGTGCGTCAGACCAGAACGGTGTTTAATTTGAAAGTCGAAGGCTGCAAAAAACAAGTGCCAACTGAGCTGCCTGCTGTTCACACATTTCAGGGAGGCCAGGTCCTGTAGATTCCAGTGATCTGTAAACACAGTGATCTTGTGTTTGGCCCCCAACAGATGGTGACGCCAAGTGCGAAAAGCGTCCATCACTGCCAGAAGCTCCTTCTCAGTAACAGTATAGTGGACTTCTGCAGAGCTGAATTTGCGGGAATGGAAGGCCACAGGGTGTAGATGTCCTGTAGCGGAACATACTTGTGACAAGACTGCCCCTAACGCAAAAGAGGAGGCATCCGCCTCGACAATAAAAGGTAGGTCAGGGTCAGGATGCTGGAGTACAGGGGCAGTGGTGAAGGCATTTTTTAGATTCTCAAAAGCCTGCTGATGTATCTCCAGCCATTTGAAAGGAACATGTGGACTAGTGAGGGAGGTGAGGGGTGATACAATGGAGGAGAAGCCAGAGATAAAACGCCGGTAGAAGTTGGCGAAACCAAGAAACGACTGTAATGCCTTCAGGGTCTGCGGGGTCGGCCATTCTAGAATCGCTCTAACCTTGGAATAATTCATTGCCAAGCCACCGGGAGTGATGTTGAACCCCAGGAACTCGATATTGGTCACATGAAATTGGCATTTCTCAGGTTTCGCATAGAGCGAGTGTTTTTGTAGCCGGGACAATACTTCTCAAACATGCTGCACATGTTCTTCTAGGGTATGGGAAAAGATGAGGATATCATCAAGATACACAACCACGTAGATGTCCAAAATGTCATAGAACACATCATTCATAAAGTGTTGGAAGGTGGCTGGGGCGTTGCATAGTCCGAAAGGCATTACCAAATATTCAAAAAGGCTGTATCGTGTACAGAATGCGGTCTTCCATTCGTCCCCCTTACGAATGCGGACAAGGTTGTAGGCACCTCTCAAATCCAACTTGGAGTAGATAGAGGCGTGTGTCAATCGGTCCAATAGCGGAGTGATAAGAGGTATCGGGTACCGATTCTTAGTGGTAACGGCATTGAGCCTGCAGTAGTCCACACACAGACGAAGATTGCCTTCTTTTTTGGGCACGAAAAAGATCGGGCTGGCAGATGAAGACGTGGAGGGGCGTATTTGACCTAGGCGCAAAGACTTGTCTATGTATTCTTTGAGGGCTTGATCTTCACACTGTGACAGGGAGTAGATACGACCTGAGGGTATGGAAGCCCCAGGGGTCAGATCAATCGGGCAATCATAGGGACGGTGTGGAGGTAGGGTTTCAGAAGAGCCTTGATCGAATACCGGAGCATAGTCCTGGTACTCCGCAGGGATGTTTGCGTTGACTAAACCCACCACATGCGGATCAGAGGACGCCCTGTTTTCTGTGATACTGAGCCGGGCAATAGCGCCCAACGCTGATGCAGGCGTGTTCTCCTCTCCATTCATGGGGAGACAAAAGTTCTGACATAGTTCGGATTCAAAATGTACGTGACCCAAACCCCAATCAATGTGTGGATTGTGATCCCGCAACCATGGCATTCCTAGTATAACACCGAACTGGGGCATGGCTATCAAGTCGAAGTGTATGGTTTCCTTGTGAACGGACTGGATCGTCAGTATGAGTGGTGCTGTTTGTTGTCTGATGGGTCCAGACGCGAGTTCCGTCCCATCAACTGCTTGTACCAGTTCGGGTCAATTTTTGTTAGCCAGGGGCAGGTTTAAGGCTCGGGCTAAAGTGATATCAATGTAGTTCCCGGAGGCCCCTGAATCAAGGGTGATAACTACAGGATGGGTGATGCCAGGTGTGGGCTGCAAAGTGGCTTGTACTCGGATGGGTCTAATTCTACTGAACATCGGTATTGGATCCGGGGAGGAACATAGGGAGCTCGACCCTCCCCCGTGTCTTGGGTCGAGCTGTGTGAAAAACCTGGTTCTTGGGTTTCGGTCTTCGGGGACATTCTTTCATGAAGTGGCCACCCACCTCGCAGTAAAAACAAGCATTCTCTGCTCTTCTACGTTCCCTCTCCCTAGACGTGATGGGGCTCCTGATACCTCCAATCTGCATAGGCTCCCCTATGGTGTCTGAGGTGGACGAAGATATGGCAGGACCTGTGGAATGGGAAAATCCAGCTTCAACTCTCCGTTCAGAATGTTGTGCGTCAACTTGAAGGGTCAGATCCACAAGGGCCGGGAATTGGAGGGGCAGGGACGGGACCACAGCTAATGCATCCTTCATGGGATTACTTAATCCTCTGTAGAAGACCACTGCCTTCTTACTTTCTGGCCATGATGTTTCGGCCGCCAGTTGGTTAAATCGGGTGATGTAATCAATGAGGGACCCCCTACCATGGGTAAGCTCGAGTAACTCTAAATCATGAGACTGCGCCTTATACCTAGTGTCAAATACAGGTGACATCTCTGATACCAGTTGGTCGAAATCATAGAGAGCGGGGTGGTCATTTTCCAATAGGGGGTTTGTCCATGCCGCAGCTGTACCTGCTAGGTGTGACAGGGTGAAGGCCGCCTTAGTGGTGGGATCTGGGAAAGCAAGAGGCCGGCATAGAAAATGTAGTTTGCATTCATTAAGGAAAGTCCTGAACTTTCTGGGGTCTCCATGGAACCTTTCTGGGGCTGCCAATGGAAAAGGAGATGGCAGAACAACGGGGATGGTCGTGGAGGCAGTCGGAGCCGGGGTTACAGGAGGAGGTGGCACAGGAACCGGAGCGGCGTCTCCAAGCTCCGGGTCCGCAGGCAAGGGATGTTGGGCACTCTGCAACAAATCAAGGCGTTGGTGGATTGCTGTGTTGGCAGCAACCATGTCGGCCCGTAATACTGTGATTGCTTGGATTATAGCAGCCATGGGGTCCTCCGCGGTACCCTCCATACCTGACACGACAAGGCTTCACAGACTGTTGTAACTTGAATGTCGTGCAGATATGTGAGACCTCCGTCCCCAAGTGCTGCACAGGGAGAATGATAAATTCACTCCCTATACAACCTTTGAGGCCACAGGTGGAGAAGAATCCGGGACCGCGAAGTACTGGAAGCCCCACGGAAGCTGTAAAGGAAAGCAGTGTTAAGTACCAAGCAAGCAGGGTAAAGCACGGGTAACCAATAAACAGGGCAGATCTTACCAGGAATTGGTAGCAGAAGGGATTCCGGGGCTCAAGATGGCAAATGGTCCCGGGTAGGAGGCACTTACTGGTAGTCATACCAGACCCCACCTGAAGAAGACCTGTAAGCTGGACTGAACCAAATTGCAGGTAAGGGTGGTGATGAGGCGTAGTTCATACATTGTTCCAGATTCTTTGGAGAGGGGTAATCCACAAGAAGTCTGTGACAACAATCCAGGGTCTAGAGCCAAGTGTAGCAGTCTAAGCTGACGGAACAATGAAGAGCGGGATCCAAAGAGAAGTCCGTGACAACGGTCCGAGGTCAAGAGCCAAGAGTATCAGTCCAAGCCAAAAGCACAGATATAACGTGATCCAAAAGAGTTCCAAGAAGAGTTAGCCGGGTCCAAGATCAAACGAAACACAAGGTGAGAAAACAGCTGTGAAGCGCGGTACTGAAGTACTCCACTGCTTAAGTACCGTTTGATTCCTGATCACGTGATCGTGAATCCAGGTCACGTGATCGCGAGTTTCGGTCACATGACCGCAAGTTTAAGTCACGCGATCGGATAAAGCCAGCAGCACGATGCAAAGAAGCGAACCTGATCTTTTGATGGCTTAATCTCCACGGCAGCTGCCAATGAAGAAATGGTCGCAGTCGTGACTGTGGAGTAGTAGCATGAAGCTGCTGCTGTAGCTGTGTGCGAGCCGGTCTGGACCGCCAAAGTGAGCCCCGGAGGGTAAGTGGGGGGTGAATCCGGGCCGAGGGGGAACTGGGATCACTGG
The DNA here is from genome assembly GCF_040938575.1 of Ambystoma mexicanum. Lineage (NCBI taxonomy): Eukaryota > Metazoa > Chordata > Amphibia > Caudata > Ambystomatidae > Ambystoma > Ambystoma mexicanum. Next base: position 1,172,457,389 of record NC_090927.1, on the reverse strand, counting down.
TGGGTCGGATGGAGGGCATGACACAAGCTTGGTGTAGGAGGAAACATATCACTGAATGAAATGATTCCCACATCCTTAGTAGGGATGACAGTCCATCACGCCAATGGACTCCATTGCTGGGATGTCAATTCTCTTTAAAGGATGTGTGTGCATTATATGATGCTACTCTGTCTATTCTGCTATATTGGAATGATGAAAATAGGTGAGTGATCCTGGATCACCATTGTTGCCACATAATGTGGTAATTATCTACCCCAATGTCTTTTAGGGTTGCTACCTATAGTTGAGTAATATGCTCCCCTCATTAATGTTAAGCAGCAGAATAAGCCAAAACATTGGTAATCTCATGACCTATGATTCCTAAAAATGTGGTCAGGAAAGAAGAGAGAAGTTGGTGTTGGTGAGAGAGTCCCTTACTCTCTCGCTGACACCAGAGGCTAGGATAGCCTATGAAAAGCTATCATTTTAGTTGAAACGGGTCACCTACACAGTTTGGCACACAGATTCACAGTTTGTAATAAACCTAAATAAATGTTCACCATTCTTAAAACCATAGTATCTCCAAGTTGAATGATGCAATCATCTAACCCCTCTTTACAACTGGCCAGTTAGTTAAACGGGTTCTTTATTTTCTAAAGTTGTATCTATTCAGGACAGGCTTCAGATGGAACAAACATTAATAAGACCTAATGCAACAATTACTGTGACATCCATAGGCTCATCGTTTGAATTTCGAGAAATAATTAATGAGTCAGTCCTGCCATTCTTGCGAGCCCTCAAAGAGAGCCAATTCTATGTGGAAACTCTTTCTGCTGTTGTTGCTCGGCACCTTGCCTCGAGCTGAGCCAAATTTGTGAGTCAGTTGGCTAACCTTTCTTTCCGGCAAGAAATTGTGTCAACCCCCCTCAAATTTGTAGTAATTTCTCTGCTGTTGGCTGTACCCAAAATTAGCAATTTTTAGGCCTATTGCCCATGCACCTTGGTTTACCAAAATCTTTGAAAAAATTGTCCACAATTCAACTTCAAGAATTTAGCGAGCGAAACTATATTTTGAACGTATGGCAAATGGTTTTAAATCTTGCACTTAATCAGTGCTAGTTACAGCATGGGACAATATTCTGCAGCAGCTGATGATAAACGTCAATTATCTCCATTAGTCATGCTTGACCTTTCCTCATCGTTTGACAATGTTCATCATGCATCCTCTTCTCCCGGCTAAAGAGACTCATGGGGATGACAGATTCTACCCTAGTTCAGTTTAGGGGTTTTCTTGCCAAGGGGTTAAGATGGCCAATTATGTATCTAACCTTGCCCCAGTGGGTTATGGAGTTCCGCAGGGGTCCTCTTTCTCCCTTTTGCTCTTCAATATTTACTTATAGCCCCTTATGTCCATTCATCATATATTTCAGTTAAAATTCCACTCTTATGCAGACAATAGTCTGATAAATCCAAATCTTGGGTCATCCCAACATTTCTCTGATTTTGAACAAGTGTCTTCAGGATGTTTGTCAATGGATATGATGTGGCATTTATAACGCGCCTGTACACAAGTGTTTCTAGGCACCACAAGACAAGAGGGGGAAGACAGAGGGAATACCAGACAAACAATCCTACTAGGCCTTGCGTCATTCGGATCATGCAAGTGCGGAAACGAGAAGTGAAAGGAGAGGGGAGAGGGGGAAGAGCAAACAGGGCAGCTTCACTCCACATGAGTTCAGCCAGGGCAGCGCGACTCTAGATAAGTACTAGGAAGCAGGGGGGCTGTAGTGGTTAAATCATATGGGTGAATATTAAAGGCCTCCAGTTAAGCCTATTCAAAAGAGAATTCATGCTGCTAGGGCCTAAACATGTGATAAAAGATCCAGCATGCACCCCGTCTTTGCCTATTATTTTCAGTTTACCCACATCATTTGCCAGCAAGGTAAATAATCTGGGGATCATCTAGATTGGGATCCATCTCTTGCATCGCAAGTCGGTGAAGTTGTGAGATCCTCTTTCTTTTGTCTATGACTGTTTGGAAGGACCCACCGTTTTATTCCCAGAGAACCTCAATTGCTGGTGGTTGGTGCTATTATACATTTTTTTATTTCTTTCTTTATGTATTTATTGCATTTGATTACACGCCCAAACCCTTGGGCGTCACGACGTAGGTTATATACATCATAGGCATCTTAAGCAGTTACAAATATCTTGCGAATCTTAGGCAGTTTCAGACATCTTAGGTGTCTTCAGCAAATCACATCAATCTTGGGAATCTTGGACAATTACATAGGTATGAAGAGCACAGGTAGGTTCCACAAAATAAACGCAAGGTACATACGGATTAGGCAGGATACAGACTGAGGAGGCATGCTGTGTTGCACGTACGCTGTTAGTATTTGTTAAACAACCAGGTTTTTAGTTGTTCCTTGAACTTTGGGAAGGAAGTTTCGTTGCTAAGGTGGGTGGGAAGCGAGTTCCAGATGTGAGGAGCTTCGATGGGGAAGCTGGCGTTGCCTGCTCTGGATTTTGTGAAACGTGGGATGTGGAGGTGTGTATTGTCGCTGGATCGGAGTGTTCTGGCAGTGATTTAGCGAGAAATGCTTTGACTGAAATTGATAGGGGTGTTGCCAGAGATGTATTTGTGGGTGATGGTGAGAGTTTTGTGGAGAATTCTCGCTTGTACTGGAAGCCAGTGAGCATATGTGTTGAGGAATATGTTCTTTTCTGTTAATACACCCACCTGCTATAAGGGCTTTGTTTTGGAGTAGTTGGAGTTTAAGTTCTTTTTTGAGGTACCTTACAGTAGAAAGTTGCAGTAGTCTATCTTTGTTAGGATAAGGGCTCTGGCAAGTGTCAGGCAGTTTTCAGCGGAGAGGAATGGCCTGCTTATTGTGATGAGTTTGGCTGTTTATGTCATGGAGGAGGCAAGAGCACTAATATGGTTATTCATGGTGAGACTGGAGTCACGGTGAACTCCTAGGGTTTTGACTTTGTGAGATATAGTGATGGGGGTGCCGTCTAGCACCATGGATGTGTAGTCTGGATGGAGTTTGCTAAGTCTGGCTGGGGAGCCGACTATGACGATCTCTGTTTTTGTTCTCCGTTGAGGCATCCAATTTAGGATGAGGGAGTAGATTTTGTTAATGCAAGCCGTGTCCTGTTCGAGGTTACCTGTAATGGGTATATGTATTTGTGTGTCATCTGCAAAGTTTGATTAAATTACTCCCATAGCATCTAGTGCTGCGAAGAGTAATTTTGTGTAGGCGTTGTAAAGCGTAGGGGAGAGACAGGATCCTTGCGGTACTCCCAAATGTACAGGAATGGTATCATCTGCTCCATCCCCTAGGTGACTCTTTAGGTGCGGTCAGAGAGGAAGGATTTTATCCAAGTTGTGGCTTTCTTGGAGAAGTGAACGTTGGTGGTTAGGGTTTGGCATAATTTGGCATGGGCGACTAACTCAAAGGCTGCAGAGAGGTCTATGAGTAGTAAGATGCACAGTTTACCAGAATCCCTGGTAGAGTCCATCTGGTTTTGGTTTTTTAAATCTAGAAGGGCAGTCTCAGTACTGTGACTGGGACAGAATCCTGATTGTCTATCCCCTAGCAAGTGGTTCTGTTCTAGGGTTTTGGACTTGGGTATAAGCTATTTTGTCAATGTTGTGATGGGCCTGTAATTCGTGGGAATTGCTGGATCTAAATGAGTTTTTATGAGTAGGGGTGTGACCCATGCTACTTTAATGGATGCTGATATTTCACTTGAATTGAAAGACTCATTAACATGTTCGGTAATGATAGGTGCTAGTGTGGTGGTGCAGTCTTTGACTACTTTAGCAGGAAAACTGTCGCCTTTGCTGTTAGAAGGCTTAAGAGATGCTATTGTTTTAAGGACCTGATCATTTGTAACTTAGGCGAAGTGGAATTTGGGTACATCAGACCTTGTGATAGTACCTGAGAGGTGAGATGGATTGGCTATGAGCTCTAGGAGATTTTTATGCGAGGCTATTTTGCTTTGTAGTGTATTCATTTTAGAGGACAGAGCATCCTGAATGGCGGTACACCAGGCTTTGCTAGTAATCATGGGGCTGTTGGGTAGGATGGGGGATTCAAGTTCTCTGATAATAGTGAATAATGCTCATTTGAACTATGCCAATGGCCTTCATGCAGCCATTTTTAAATACTTGCATCGTATGCTTCGAATGACCCAAAATGCAGCTGTTTCGGCTTATTTTCAAACTTCCCAAATGGCCCTCTGTGTCAACCTATCGGAAAGATTGCCATTGTCTTCCAGTTCAGCAACTAATAATTTTTGAGATCTTGTGTCTTTTATATAAATGCATTCATCAATGGACTCTGTTGTATTTATGTATAAAGATGTGTGCACAGCTCCCTATCGGATCATTATGTTCTGACGGTCAGCAGCCACTCACTATTCCCGTTATTCTTGATTTTTGCTCACACTAGCAGATGCTTTTCAGTGCTGGGTCCCAAACTTTGGAATCAGGTCCGATTGGACATTCAGTCTTCTAAGTGCTTCTGGTTGTTTCAGAAACAAATTAAAACTTTTCTTTTTCAATAAGGGTGTCTCTGGTGCTGATGAATGTCTATTATCAGCAGTATCGCAGCAGTCAGTTACTGCTAATCTATCTGTCTGCTCATCCTGACTGGTGGCGTGGTTGCCCTCAGAGTTACACAGGGTACCATGCCGCCCACCCCACCCTTGACAAGTCACCCTGCACTGCCTCCTGACTTACCCAGCCCTCCTGCTCTGGGACTGCATCTGTGTAGTCCATTGCTGTCCTTGCACTTACTTAGAGCCCTGCTGACCTGACTGCACTTCCCCTTTACACCCTCCCGCACTTCCCCTGCTCCCTCCCCCTGCACTTCTCATGTGCACTTGCACGATCTGAATATCACAAGGCATAGTAAGATCATTGTCTTGTCATTTTTCTGTTTTCCCCTCCCTGTCTTGTGGTGCCTATAAACATTTGTGTAGAGGTGTGATACAAATACCAAATCATATCATGTCATTGATATATCTGGCCCAGATTCAGTGCTCCTGTGCGGTTCCATGCGGATATGCACATTCTAAATCCACCAATATAAAATACATGTGCCTAGCCCAGAATAGTCTGAAATTAACTCAGATTGGGACATTTTGCTCAAAGAACCTCTCTAGCACTGAATGTGCCCAAAATGAAGGAATTCAGAGGCTTGATATTTAAAGACAATCGAGTAAATCACGGTTTGCTTTTCCATTTGATCTTCACAGCCCTTTGAAAAGAAATGTGTATGTTCTGCATTCATTCCTTTTTTCTTAGTTATAGTACTAGGTCAATGTCATTGACCCATGAATTTAATACGTAAACCCCATTCTACACAATAGCAACCATCCTTATTTAGCCAGATTGGAAACCTGAGTTAAACCTCTACGAATCAGGGAAAATAATATACAATTCAGTCCATAGATGAGATTGGCAACTGATTTTGGGAACATGTCATGCCAAAAATGGACAGGAATTCACAACCGAGCTGGAAAATATTAAGTCTTACAAGACTTATAGGATCTTATGACACAATTTCACTTGTGTGAAATAATCAAATGTATTCTGTATTAGATAGAAAATGTTGGTCGAATAACTAGGTATATGAACACATACTAGATCACTATTGCCTTGATAAAGCCAAGTCTGACGATACATGTGCCAGCATTTAAACTGATCATTTGGTTTAAAAAAAGTTTAACATCATTAGAGAACATACTGTTTTGGGATCAGCACTCCATTCACTACTTGGTTTATTAGTACAAGAGACTATCTTGTTACCCAAGTTTGATTTGGTTCTTAACTTTGCAAAGGGTTTCAGTACAAATTAATAGTCAAAAACTAAATTGGGTTTGTTTGGTTTGATGTGTTTGTTGTATGAGGTATCAGGAACTCCCTTCACAGGGAATTGCAAAATAAATATCTAAAGTCCTTTTGTAACAAGGTAAATTGTGATGACAAGGAAATTATATGAGATATGCTAAAGGGGGTAATGACATAAACTACAAATGCCACATGGTTAAGTTGTATCTCAAATGTATAGATATTTTAGACAAGCTGTCACGAGGCATATTTTAAATTATGAGTATGAGTATTTTAGTTCCTATGCACTGTGTTAGATTTTACGGTGTATTAGATTATTTATTTTGTGCTGCTTTTAATGGAATCTGATGTGTTTGTCTATTGTATATACAAAGCCGGTTCGGTTAAATGTATATTATGAAAGAGATAGTGAGCTAAAGATTCTGGGTAAGACTCTCGAACTGGGACTTATTGGCCGGCAGAGGGACTCCCTGGTCCCCCCCTTGTTTTTCCATAACTAAAGTTACTTTGGATCTCACCCTAAGTTACTAGGGTAATCCAGACGTAGTGCCCTTACTCACTGCTCTTAGAGAGGGACAGCTCCACCCTACTGATGAAGGCCAAAACATGTGTCTGGGGTTGCTGTCATTACTCTTGTTCAGAGGAGAATTGCCTGGCATTTCGGTGCTGGACTGCCCCAGGGCAGGACAAAGACTGATATGTTATGGATATTTCTCCTCTGTGAAAGAGATAGTGAGCTAAAGAATCTGGGTAATACTCTCGAAACCGGGACTTATTGGCTGGCTGAGCGACTCCCAGGACCTCCCCGTTGTTTTGCATAATTAAAGTAACTTTGGGTCTCACCATAAGTTACTAGGGTAATCCAGACTTGGACCTCTTGCTCACTGCTCTGAGAGAGGCACAGCTCCACCCTACAGATGAGGCCCAACAAGGCCAAAACACATTTTTAATGCAAAAATGGCAGGACACCAGTGAATAAGTCTGATTCTAAAGATGAAGAGTGCAAATTTATCAAGAATTGTGATGATTACAAAATATGGAAACAGGATCTCTACTTCAGGGCAGGTAAATAATGCCGGAAGAAGAGACCGGTATAGTGGATCCACGGACAGGGTGAACAGATGTAACCTTTGTAGCGATCCTTTTTATTTAGCAAATCACAAGGACCGCACATCTCCTAATAAGGACTCACTTGAGTGATCTAGCGAATGAGAATTGATGTCCATTTAATGAGAAATGTACCACAGGAGAAACATCAGTGGCCATTGATGATGACGCTGAGTGTGTGGAGGTCAAAAGGACTTGCATGGTGCTGTGTGTCTAGGATGTGCAACATATTACCAGCAGCAAGTAGACATATTCATGCATACAACATTTTCACAAATACAAGGCAACCATCACACCATCCGATTTAGTTCCAGAACCTACAAAGAGCACAACAGTTGATGATTGGGATACGGGTGCCCCAGCTCAAGCTCAAATGTCACTCTGCACCAGGCAAGGTATATGTCTCCTGAAAGGAACTGCCAATTTGTGTTTGGAATGCTCAGCACTGACTGTGCATTTAGCTGGATCCATCCACCTGCACGCTTAATCCACATGATGCCATGCACTGATTTACTTCAAAAACAGGTTCAGAAAGCTCATATTGTAAAAGCGCCTTTCATCAAATAGAGCTTCATGCCGAGTCTAACCACTCACTGCATTTGTAGCGTTTGAGGGTGTCTTCCAATACACTCGCATGTACATTCGTTTATCGTCTGCAGTCTCCATGATAAAGAGTCGTAATACACATTTTCTCAAAAAGCACCCTGAATGTTAAATACGTCCAACATTTTTGTGTATGGCAGTACTAAGGGACAGGCAGGTCCGGTGCGAGTATTGTTGCCTATGTAAGAAATTAATGGTGGCAACAGTAAAGACAGACACAAGTGATCACAGTTCAAGGGTGTTTATTAAACTATATAATCTAAGACGGCAGCAAGCTACGACCATCAAATAATAATAAGGCAGTCCTAGTGGCATCTTGTCATATAAAAGGGCCTCTACTAAAACAAATATTGCCAATATTTATTTATTTATTTATTTATTTATAAGGTGCTGAAAGCCGACTGGCATCTGAGTGTCATAAACAAAATAAACTTACAAAATAAATACAAAAAGGGACAAAACACATTGAGCCCGAAAATGAAACATGTCAACATTCATGATATACAACTTTCTCAGGAGCGTGTGGGCTAGTCCACTATGATATTCAGATTCCATGATCCTCTAGGCAAGTAGTTGCAGAGACTGAGATAATTTACCGCTAAGTTACAAAATAGTGTGGGATAATGTTCACAAAAAAAGAAAGAATTGTTCCCAAAATGATAAGTCAGGAAGGTATAACGGGTGCCTCCCTTCCCCATGTTTCTAGCACAGGACAATGCAGGACTCTCGAGCACAGCACACTCCTGGGCTTCTCCAGCACATGCTTACAGTTCGTCTCCAAAATATCAAGGCCTTCTGTGGGCAAGTCTCTTTTACACTAGGTCTCTTGCCTCAGAGGGCCTGATGTGCTATAAATAACAAAACAAAAGTTCCTTTGGTAATCATTCTGTCAGGTGATTTCCCTTCATCCGTGGATCCCCCTCAACCGGGCTCCGATCCTTTTACAGGGTTGTCCTCCTCAGTTGGGTTCACATTTGCCAGTTTCATACAGTTCATACATTTTTAATACCTTGAGGGATTCACTTCCCTTAGCTTTTTCTAGCCACCAGTCATGCTTACTCTTAACCCCCAGTCAGGCTTTCTCTTAAGCCCCCAGTTAGGCTTCAGATATTTACCATTCTTACAGTGTTTCCCTCAGCCGGGCGCACACACCTGTTTCACAATGTCAAAACTTTGGTAATGGGTTAAGGACTTTATATTGTACAAGGGATTTTGGCTCGACCCTTGTATGACCACCTTAACTCTTTATGCCGGCCTTTCCTATGGCCTCTTGGTACTATAATGTTTACAAGAAAAGGGGTCCAACCAGAGTCTTTCAAATGGATGCCCATGTGCCGCTGTAGCACTCTGCAACTGGTCTCTCCCTGGGCTTTAAAAGTTGATTAACACACACGCAAGATACTCGCAACCACCACCCAACACCGCAGCCTTAAAATTAACTACAATGACCAAGTACTCTCACTGTAATTGCCCCTGTACTCTGAATGTAAATACAATGTAAATTCCCTGTAAATATTTTGAAATGTATACCCTGTCTGGTCGATCTATTGTTTGATGTTTCTTATGTCACTGTAACCTAAGATATGCGCCCAGAGGCCTTTGGGCCAGGCGCCCTATACAAATAAAGAAATACAAATACGTTATTTATTCATAACATGTTGCCGTTTGCAACCTTCGTTCAACACCGTCTGGTTTACTATCGGTTCTCCCTCTGACTAACCGGCTGTGCTGAACTTTTTGTCCTTTCTTGTCTCTGGAGTCAAGGATGGTACCACGGTAGCACGCGCATCTCCCTGCCTCGTTATCAGTGTGGGAGGGTCCCATGCACCAATGACATCTGTTACACAACATGTCAGCTGTAGTTCCCGCTTTTATGATTCCTTTCACAGTGGCTTCATGGGTTTGGATTGAAAAGGGCAAGGGCACTTCCCTCCTTGTTGTCCGTTCCGGTCTCGCCACCTTTCTTCTCCGTTTGAACTGCCGTCCTGGAATAGTGGTGTCCTTGTGCATTTGTCCTTGCTCAAAGTGTGCTCTTGTGCTCTGCCTTTTATCCATATGGGGAAGGGAAAGGACCGTCAGATGTGTGTAGTTATTATTAATTGCCTGACTCTGCCCGACCCATGTGGTGGGACATGTCAGGTAAACGGATCTGGTGTTATTCCGTTGTCTTTCATGGTGTAAGTAAGTGTTTATGTCGGAAAGGGGGGTAGAGCTTCTAAATATCCTAGGCATTATAAGAGAGGGGTTACTGCATCTCACCCTTTGGTGTCCCACTTCCACTCCCCGAAGAACCCCATCCAGGTGATCCTCCCCCACTGGTCCACCCCCAGGAACTGGATCCAACAGCCGTGTCCTGGCCACCTGGATGACAGATCTCTGGGCACTAGCGGGTGAGGCACCTTCAGGTTTTTCACACCGCCCTAGGCAAAAAGTAATTTAGTTGCCAACTTAACCACTGTACATACTCTGAAAACCACATGCCCTGCCCCAAATCTGCCCCTCCTCTCACATGCTTTGTAAATGGCCTTCATTTCCCTCAGTGTCTTAAACTGCCCTTCCATAGCGCAGTGATATGAAATCACTCTTATAACTATCATGCGCAGACATGATCAGAAATAACTTATTAGGGAGAATAAGAAACATTGACAATATTAGGCACCATTGTAAATACCCGCATCGGGCAGTATATAAACCAAAGACTATATAGGCAGGATTAGAAACCATGGCGAAGATAATTCAAAATAATGACCATATGAAGCCAGTTCCGAAGCAATGAACTTCAGGCAAACGCATAAACACTCTACACATTCAGGCATTTTAACTATCAGTAAAGCTATACAGGCTTCTTTAACAAAACTAAACAGATGCACTATGCTGCTAGTGGTAGCACACGCTTCATCCACACACAGACAACAGAGCTTATGTAGCAGCATACCAAACTACTGTTGAAGTACACAACAGCAGTAATTGCTTCCCTCAAACATATGCACACAATTTAGTGAGTGCAAGTTTCTCTTCTACGCTGAAAAGGTGCAACAAGGCAGGACCAGTTCAAACTTCCGTCACCCACAACATAGGTTCGGTACAGCCAGTAAGAGTGCACGCTTCCCTCGCAGAGAACAGGTACAGCACAGTTATGAGCTGTGCAAAATCTCCTCGCTCACTGAGCAGGAAAAGAACAGACAGCATGACCTTAGCATATAGAAGTGGTGCATTGTTCGTGGAGCAAATTTAAGAGGTTACATTTATTGGACAACGGAATTCAGAGATGGGTGACCTACTTCAATGGTGCTTCTGAACTTGAAGGTATTTCTCATTAGGTTTATTATAGAGTTAACTTGTAGGGTTTCTTGATTTCTTGGATTATATATAAGGAAAGGGCAACAATGGCATGAGTTTTTGTATTGTATCAAATTAATAAGAGTGTGTCGACTACAATTAAATGAAAGAGGATTTAATCAGTTTTTCCCTTACCATGATACATAGGAAACCATTCAAACTAGGTTCTGGGGCACAGGCGTGCCCTATATGGGTTGGCCGATATCTCTTAGTAGTCTGGTGTCCAAATGTTATATCTAAGGAAAACCAGAAGTAGAATACTTATCAAAAAAGATATTCTGTTGAATTAGAAGGGGTAGTGATAGCTAATGGTTTCAGCAACTTACCGTAATGTATAAAGGATGGGTTGATCCTGGCTGAAATCGGCAAAAGTGGCGTTTCGTGTGTGTGTTTGCGGACGACATTTTGATCTTTGTTTATATCAGCATGATGATGTCATGCATGGGAACGCATAACGTCATCATGTGTTGGTCCAGATAAGTATCTTGGGGACGAAAGGCATTGAAAAGGAACATATCAAAACAAGTTGTGAACATGAGCATTCAGGTAACAAATATAATATATAGCGATATTGAAGAAGGTGTTCAATCTTCTGAATTATAAAGACTCCTGATGTCATATTATGCTGATCCAAAAGTGGTGATTAGCATTCTGAAAGACCACATCAGATCCAGTTGGACATAAGTATCCATGAGTGTGTAAATGTTTTTAAGAATATATAACCCAGAAAAGTATAGTGGGATGCTTATGCATAGTCTGTAGAATTATGAGTGACAATAAGAACTGAAATCTCCAAGTCGGTTGCCAGTAATACGGAAAGCAGGTGGTCATCCTGAGTGAAATTGGTAAACAGTGACGTTCTGCATATGTGTTCATGAGCCTCATTTAAATATTTTGTTTATATTTATATAGCAATGCCATGCGTATGGACCTGTGCCTGCTGGGCTTAGAGACCTAAGCTACGCCTCACTGATGAGGCCCGACAAAGCTGAAACATGTTTGGCGATGCTTGTGGTCTCGTGCAGAAGGTATGTGACCAGGCAGTTTGGGCTGTACAGTCCCTTTTGGGGTGGGACCAAGCCTAATTTGCATATGGTCTTTCCCCTTTTGCAATGGCTTGGCAGGCAAAGACTGATGGTCTGGAAGGTTGCCCAGAGCAATGGCAGACGTTAGGATTAATTCCAAACCTTCCAGCCATCACCTCTTTTTATTTTTTTATTTTGCATGGATACAATTTGAGTTTCCAATAGTGTGGCCCTATTTTTAAAGATTATATATTGATAAACCAGCCCCAATCACTTAGACATAAGTAACAAGTCTGATAATTATTACTGAGTCCTTAAATAAAAAATACTGGTTGATTGGTATACGTATAATTATATCGAGCCTGATTTCATAAAAATACATTCCTTTCATGGTCAGTGTTAGGGCCATTACACACAGTACTGTATTTGCATATATATTGTGCTGCAAATCCAACTAACAGATAAAGTATTCCAGCATTTGAAGCTTTAACTATGTGGAGAGGCAGATGTACACGTCATTTCTAGTGCCCACCCCCTCATATTGGAAGAATAACAAAATGGCAGTTGTGCATGGCACCAGGTATCATCCTGATAACGCATTGAAGATATGAAAGACGTTAAGCGCTCAGACAACCGTATAAAATGTGTACTCGTACTGATGTGATAGAAGAATGTCTGCACACACCACTGAATATAGAAGAGCTGCAAATGAAATCTGTCAAGAGTAAAGTGATGTCATGAATAGAAGATACAAGTACACACTGAAATGATATAAAAATACTTAAAGAATAAAGATGTAACTAAATAAAAAAAGTAACTGAACATGCAAATTTGGAGAAATCATTTACACTGAGAAGATAAGTGAGAATAGATGCAGAAACACAAGGTAGATGAGACATATGGAAGCTTGTTACAGTACAAAACATACCACAGTTAAGTAGGTCATGATGAAAAGATGCACGTTGGGTTTGTATAATAGTATAATAGTAAGCTAAGAAGCCTGAAGGAGAGAGACTGAGGCTGCAGAAGCTGACAGGCTCTGGAAAACAGCTTTGTGGAAGGAACAAAGAATATCTGTTTTTGGGATCAAGGATGCCACATCAAGAAATAATTGCAAGGCACAAGAGGAGTCAACGAGGATGAGCTACATACGCACCACAGATGTATCTTAGATTAGGTAAAGGAGTGAACATTTGCAAGTTCCAAGTATTGAACAATAAAAGATGCAGAAAGCATATGCAAGTCCGAGCAACCAAGTCTCCAGAGGCCAAGAGGACTAATAGCGCCAGCATAATGGGATCAAATAGCACTAAATAAAAGGTCAGAATAGACACAATCATGGGCTCCTCAAAAGTGGTGCAAGACTAGAAAACAAGGCCTATTCATTAAGATCGAGACAAAGATAGTGATGTGCCTTCACTCACCTTAAAGGTCCAGAGGAAGAGGACAGTCGGCAAGGTCAACTACAATGATGAAGCCTTGGCTTAGGGCCTAACCGATGAGAGATGGTGGGCTAATTGGGCAAGTGGGCAGTGGTCTGACGTTCTCCGCACCTGGGTTCATTTTGCTTACGTGCTGCTAAAGAGCAGGATGTCCAAGGTTGGGAGAGAATGCCAACCAATTACAAGGGCCTACGTCGTAATGAACCATACATTGTTGCAGATGCCAATCCGCTGTTGTTGACCTGCTATGTAATCTGTATCATATGTAGTTAGAGGCAGTTCAAGGCGTGCCTAACAGATAAGGGGCAGCCAACTGTGTTACTAACACCTAAGCAAAGTATAAGTATATATGTTCCCCTAACAAATCCTTCCCTCCGGTAGAGTTTTACTATTTGCCACGTAAGATGACGTCATAGCTGATGTATATTGAGCTATAACACCTTTTGTGTAACTGAAATGCATTGAGAGTGTGTGAGCTGCAATGTGTTTGTCCACCAGGTTTCCCTACTTTATTCAGCTGATTATAAAGTAGTATTTTGCCATATTCTTTGCGTCTGTCTGGCTATTTGGGTCTGAGATCGTTTATTGGTAATTCCATCTGCCACTTGAAACTTTCCAGGTGCTACTGCACATTTTGGTAGTGGTGCGGATGGTTCTGATCCAGTCTGCCAAGGCCCAGATCCAGACGTTTGACATCTACCACCATGTGCCAGAAGATTGCAGAGTTTCCCGTGGAGAGTGGAGAAAAAAAACACATGTGTGAAAACGAGATGGCTGGCAGGTGCCCCTTTGAACAAATTCCTGTCCGGTCCCCGCAGGCGCCCTGCAGACTGAAGGTGAACTGGTCGATTGGGGAAGAGTTGGTACTGAGGGACTCGTGCTGAACAACGGATGTAATTAGAGCATTTAAAGTGGAAAATAAATGGGTGGGATTGTATTGTAAGTGTAAATATGTATTAACGGGAGTTGTTACAAGAGAAACAAAGAGAGACCTCGAATTCTAGTCCTAAGTGGACTGAAGGGCACACATTAAACTGAAAGAAGTGGTATTTTTGAGAGATTCCTGAGGCAAGGGCGAGAACAAAAATGGATGCCAAACTCCAAAATGTGGTAAGTAGAAGACGATCGTAGGAACTTAAAGTGCACATTTGTTTGGGGTTATAAATATGTCAGCGTAAAACTTCTGATTTGTTTAAACTAAGAGACCTAAAACGATAGTAATAATCTAGCTGGTTATCAGACTTTAAAATCAAACGATTGGCATCAATCTGAGGAGGATAAAAGTTGAGAAAAAATAGTAAGTCAAATAAGATTTTTAAAGTGTTAATAATAAAATAGCAGGACAGCAAGAATCGATAGGGCTATAAACTAAAGAATGAAGAGAACATTATTGTTTAGGCTTTAAAATTGGTTATAGAATAGTTTTTTGGTAAATGGGTAGCAATTGATGGTGCTTGCCCAAATTGATTATTGTGATATAATTGATTATAGTAAGAAAGCAATAAGAGAACCGGTAAGTATTGACAGTTAAAAATGACATTGTGGGGGACACTCCCCTGCTACACTTATGCAAGACATTAGTGAGATACACACCCAAGATTAGGAAGTACCATACTGAATGGGTAAAAGGCAGGGTTGACAAAATATTCATGCCGTGGCCTCAAGAAGATTCATTATCAAGAACAGTAGTGCAACATATGACAACATACTGAAAGGGGCCCCTAGAATCTCTCCTCACTTCTACAGGGCGCCCCGTACACTTCATGATCCTGGCTCGACCGTCCCGTCCTTGCCGTTCTTCCGCCTTTACTCCGTTACAACGTATACGATGGGGCAAGTGGGGGAGGGTCCCTATTCGGGCGCCATCTTGAAAGGGGCCCCTAGGGGTCCCTCGTGCTATGGAGACAAGGCAATAACCATTCACGAAAAGATGCGCCAGACACAAGGTTAAAATTCCCAATGCTAGGGTTTATTGCAAGCAAAAAATATTATCAATTGGCCAATTCTGATCTCACGCCCCGCGACGTGAGTTTCCTAGACCTCGAGGGACGCAAGAGAGCGAATTAAGTACATCAGTTACATATATACAAAATGCATATCATACAATCAGCAATGTCATGTTTAACACCCCTCTTTATTAAGTTCCTTTGAACCCGGCATGACGGTGGACATATCCGACAAGTATGACGATTATGACACTTTCGATGTCTATTCTAGTAACAATGTGCAATTAGAAAGTGCAGAGGCATCTTTTAGTTGTTGAACAGAACACGGTGGTTCTGTTCTTGGAAACAAGCTGCACACGGGGGAAGAGCCACATTCCAAGCTTTGCTATCTATGAGGTACTATTCGTGTCCTGGGAGCCGACACGTTCTAAAGGGTTTTGCAAAGGGGGGCCGTAAGAAGAGCATAATTCAAGCCTTTAGCTGTTTCATTCTAACATATTCTACCATCGTACGAGACTGGCTGGCAGCTGTGAAGTGATTAAATGCCCTGCAGCTCTCTCCCAAGGCTACAGAGAGGGAGCGTGGGCATTCCTCTCTGGGCTACTCATGAGGAGTTTCAACAAACTCTTCAGTCCCGCAACCTTGTCCTTTCATATTCAGACAACAATGTTAACAGTTGAGCAGAGTAAGCAGAATCAGCAAGAATTGCAAGTTGCAAAGCAGTTTTTAGACAGAAAGCAATGAGCAATGGTTAACAAGCAAAATGGCGATTCTTGCTACATTTAAAATGGCCGCTCGTTGGTCAAGCATAGCAGTTTATATTTCTATAATTCGGTGCATAAAACGGTTGGCCCACGGCCACCAAGTTACATCTATCATTCAAATGAAGGGTATTCATTTTTCCAGATTGACAAACCCTCCTTTTGGCCGTATGCCAAACGTCTTATTTATTCATTGTATCCTCCTCCAATGAGGATAAGTCTGGGGTATCTATGTCTGAATCATCTTCATCATTAATGTCTATCGCCATGAATTGTTTTACTGTTTTTGTTTCCTCAGTGTTTCTGTTTTTTCGGCCATGCGTTTGTTTTCCTCTCGACACCATGTGCATACATCCCTTAGTACATCCATCAGTTATTTCGGTGCAGACTATTGGTAAGCATTGTATGCAACAGCAGCATGTTATGAATATCACAAGTACCATCATTAGTATCAAAATTAACTTCCATCCCCAAGACCGCAATAATCCCCAAAACCAGGATCCTATCCCCCAACCCCCTTCTTCAGTAGAGAGTGTGGAATTTATGACATGTAATTTCCGGATCGCTTTAAATATCGTAGGGGAGTAGTCATCTATATACACACAGCATGCAGTTTTTACGAGTTTGCAAACTCCCCCACGATCAACTAATATTATATCGAGAGCCATGCTGTTTTGAAGTGCCATTAGTCTTATTCCTTTTTCTTCTAACGTCATAGTCATTAAAATATCCGTTGTGGAATCTATTGTTTTTTGTAATATTCCAGACAGTTTTCTTATATTGTAAGAATGTTCTATTTGGGACAAGAACGGTGTAAATGATTTGGCTATATCCATTGCTATCATTCCATCCTCGCTACTCCTTTGAGTTCTACCTTTTGTTTGTTTGGCTACTTCTGCTGTCTCCAAGAGGAACACTCCTGGAAACAGTAGACCTAGGTAGCATGTACCTCCCCAGTTCCCAGGTAACCCTGGATATGCTTTTTCTCCACATATAAAGTAAACAGGGTCTCCTACGTACACGGGTTCTATTTCGTGTTTTAAAACCACTGTGTTCAGGCAGTTGCTAAACGTTCCTACTTTATAGGAACCCTTTTTCTGTAGACATAGGGGAGCAGTTTTGGGGCTATGATCCACGGTATAGGCAGGGGGCACAGCATCTTTGTTCCATTCATCCCTCATTCGAAATGTCATTACTGCTGTTTTTTCTGCTGGCGGGGTTGGTCTATTTTGCCTATGTAATCTATCTAGTCTTGTTATTTTTCGTGTATTCTTTCTCATGGGTTCTAGTGCAAACACGCGAGCTTTTTGGAATATAGAACAACCCACAGGTCTCATGATCACTTCCTCAAATTCATTCATATTGGTCTCATCTAGCTGACCCGCATTACTCTTGTTCCATTTCCCAAAGAACATTGCACTTAATGTTACCTCACATGAATAAATCAATGGCAACAGTTGTACATACCAGCCTATCCCTTTCCCACCGTGCTGTGGTAAATGGGTGCAAACCCATCAATCTTTTTTCTTTAAAACCCCATGGGTCATGTTCATGATGAGCAACAATGTATTGTTGCCGTATCCTTCTCTATGTCTCTCTTCCATTGGGGGAAAAGTACCAGTGATTACATGAACCGGGCTTTCAGTAGCTGCTTTTGGCAAAAGTGTTTCTGATGGGTGTACGTACTCCAGGAACCATAGTGTAATAGCTGTTATTGTAGGTACTATCATACTTAAGAAACACAGGACCAATGTCCAAATCAGTACCTTATTCCTTTTACCATGCTTTTTCCCTAAATTTACAGTCTCTAAATCTATTATCTTTTCAGCAAGGGTGCAGGAGGAGGCTGAAACCGGTCTTGACTTGTTCTTCATCGTCCTTCTTCTTGCTGGCAAAGTTCGTCCCAAATGTCTCTCCTTCTTGATGCCAGAAAAGTTCAACGAGAAAATGTCACAGTTCAATTCTGCCAGCCTTTTCACAGCCTAGATCATTTGTCCACTCCGAGCAAGATTAGTTGTTCTTTCTCCCACTGCTCAGACGATTTCTGAACAGTTCTTTATTGATAGAGTACTATGTGCATGCAGCTTGTCCCCCTCTGGCTTAGGACACATGTACTTTTATAAGCGCACCGAGAGCTGTGAGTCTTGAATTGTCTGACTTGCACAATTCTCACACTTCTCTCCTCTACGCCCCTGGCTCCTACTCTGTCCTTGAGTGGAACCAAAGGCAAAAGAAAAGCACCAAAGATCTGTGGATCACTTTGCCTGTCGAGGCCGCAAATTATACCGATCCACTCCTGGTATTGTATGATCCGTGAATAGTGGCGTTGCATTTCCAGTATCAGGCTCAGTGTCAGCCTGTGGCACAATGATGGGTAGCGATGAGCGCCGTAGGCAATGTAGTTTCTTTCTTTGGCTTTGGTGCATTTGCAGAAAATGGTGGGCGCCAAAGGGGCTCACGCGTTGTTTCTGCCCGTGTTTGCCATGCAGGGTTTGTGTCGCTCGGCAGTGATGTTGTTTCTGTCGAGCAACGTTGGGGCACTTTTCGCCCTTTCCCCTTACTGGCAGCCTCCTCAGGCTCTGTTTCGAGTTTCACGTCTCGTTTGCGCTTTGTTTCAACTTTCACTTCTCGCTCAGGCTGATGCTGTGGCACTGGACTGGCAACAGTTTCTTTCGTTTCCGAGACCGTTTCCTTTCTCTGGTCGTCGGAAGTTGTCAGCAGTCCTGGGAATCTTTTGGCATGTGTCGCGTGGATCCATGCCTTCCGTCCGTCTACTCGGATGGCCGTCTGCATTGCCAAAAGTACTTGATAGGGGCCGCGCCACCTGGGTGCTAATGCTGTCTTCTGTTCGAAGTTTTTAATTAACACCGAGCTTCCAGGCTCCAGCGAGTGCCCCGGTCCGGTATATTGCACTGGTAACGCCTCCTGCACCTGCTGATGAATCAAATGCAACTTTTGTATTAAAAGCCCACAATAAGCGCTTAACATAGGATGCTCGACCTCACACAATCTCTTGGGCTGCGGTGTGCCCCATACATTTGCTGGTCTCCCCATTATAATCTCATAAGGGGAGAGCCCAGTCTTAGCCTGCACAGACGTGCACATACACAATAGCGCTAGGGGTAATGCATCCACCCAACTCAACTTGCTCCCAGTGCAGATTTTTGCTATCTTTGACTTCAAGATTCCGTTATGTCTCTCCACAAGCCCGGCAGAACTGGGATGCCTGGAACTGTGGAATCGCTTCTCTATCTGCAGACCTGCACAGATCTGTAGCACTACTGCGCCCACAAAGTGGGGGCCGTTGTCTGACATCAGGACATGGGGCAACCCAAACCGGGAGAAATACTCTTTTAACATTACTTTTGCTGTGTACATGGCAGTACAGTCTTTTAAAGGATATGCCTCCACCCACTTGCTGAATGCACAAATTACCACTAACACATATTTGTAGTTCTGGCACCTTTCCATTTCTATGAAATCAAAATGGACCACCTCAAATGGCATGGAGGGTGGGCCGAAACTACCTGCTGGAGTCACGGTTCCCTTCCCTACATTGTGTTGCAGGCACTTAATACAATTCTGCACTAGTCTTTCTGCATTCTTTTTTATGTGCTCATTCTTCCATACTGTGGATAAATGCTGTACCATCTTCGTCACACAAATGTGGGTAGGGCTATGCGCCATTATAACCATTGCAGTCACGTAACAATTTGGCAACATCCAGTTCTTTGTTTCCTTGTCCACCCAACATCCTTCTAAATCTAACTCAGCAGAGCCCTCAGCCCACCCCTGAATCTCTTCGGTCGTGGCCTCAGCCTGCATTTCTATGACTGTGGCAACTCCATTCTCTATCATACAAGGTACTTCCTCAGTCTGTACTGTCATAATTTTATTCCCCAAATCTGTGGCTGTTTGCTTCGCAATCCTGTCTGCAAATGCGTTTCCCTCTCCCACTCTACATGTTACTTTCTTATGCGCCTCGCACTTCACTATAGCTAGGCGCTTTGGAAACGTGAGTGCAGACAACAATCGCACAATCAAAGGGCCATGCTGAATCCTGGCCCCATGTGATGTCAAGAAACCCCTCTCAGCCCAAAGTCGGCCAAAGTTGTGAACCACGCCAAAGGCGTACTGGCTGTCAGTATAAATATTCACGTTCAAATTCTCAGAGAGTTCACAGGCTCGGGTCAGTGCTATTATTTCTGCGGCTTGCGCCGATTTGTAGGGGATTCTTCTGCTTTCTACAACACTCTTTAGGGTAGTAATTGCATATGCGGCCGTTTATGTGCCATCAGGTAATTTAAAACAAGAGCCATCACAAAATAACTCCCCATCTGGCTCTTTTTGTGGGATATCGCTCAAATCAATCCTTCCCTTTTGTTTCTTCTTCAGTGATCATTAAACAATCATGGGGTGGTGATTCGTTGTCACCAATTTCTGCTATGGGCAGTAGCATTAATTCTGCAGGATTCAATGCGCTACACCTCATAATTTGGATGTGGGGTGCAAACAAGATGAGCTCATATCTTGTCAGTCTAGCTGAGGTGAGGTGTTGCATCTGCATCCTATTTAATAGAACGTCTATAGCATGTGGCACCATCAGAATTAAAGTGTGCCCCAATACCATTCCTTCCGTTTGTTTCACTGACGCAGCAGCCGCTGCGACAGATCGCAAACATCGTGGTAGTGCGCGCTACAGGGTCCAATGCGCAAGAAAAATAGCCGCACGGCCTATTTCTTCCACCTTGTTCCTGTGTCAAAACCGCCAATGTACATCCTTCACTCTCACTCACAAATAGTCTAAAGATCTTTTTATAGTTAGGAGTGCCTAAAACTGGCGCAGCACACAATGTCGACAATAAGAAGCCATGCCTATTACAGCTCTCACTTCTTTTTGAGTTTTTGGAATAGGCATACTAGAAATACTTTCTATGCGTTCTGGTGTTAATCTTCTCCCTTCTTTCAAAAGTAGGTAACCCAAATAAGACTCCTCCTTCTGATTATACTGGAATTTCTTCAAACTTTCCTTGTGACCATGCGTCGCTAAATGTGTCAATAGTAATATAGTACTTTCTTTGCAGATCTCTTTCGTGTCAGCAGCTAATAACAAGTCATCTATGTACTGCAAGAGTACGCAACCTTCGGGTAATTCTAGCATGTCTAGCTGCTCTTTTAGCGCTCTGCTGTATATGCTCGGGCTTTCTGTGTATCTTTGTGGAATGTGTGTGAATGTGAATGATCGACCTCCTAGAGTGAACGCGAACAGATATCTACTGCTTTTATCCACTGGAATGCTAAAGAACGCGTTCTTCAAATCAACTACACTAAAGTATTCTGCAGTGGCCGGTATCATTGTCAGTATTGTTGTGACATCTGGGACCAAAGGGAATTGTGGGTCTACCACTTTGTTTAATGCGCGCAGATCAATTATGAAACGATAGGGTACCTCATTGCCTCCTTTCTTGTAAACTGGAAGAATCGGGCTGTTGCACGTGCTACCTGCAATTTCCTCAACCACCCCCAATCTCACCAGGTCTTTAGCAATGCTTTTCAATCCCTTCTCACCTTCAACAGAAATTTTATACTGGGGAATTCGTGGTAGTGTGACACCTTCTTTCAAAGTTATTTTTGCTGGCTCTATTTTCAAGCATCCTACATTGTTATCATGCATTGCCCACAGACAGGTTGGTACTCTACTTAGCTCTTCTGGCAACTGTTTTGACATAAATTCCGTCACCCCAAATCGTGAGGCCACATTGTGAGGAACACTCCGTCTGCCGTACAATGTATAACTGCCCCCAATTTTCTCAACAAATTTCATCCTAGCAAGTTCTCCCCACAATTTTCTGTCAGAAGAAATGGACACTGTTCCGTAAATGGTCCTATTGTAATTGGGACAGCTTCGGACACAGGGTTAATTACTGGTGTACCTGCGAACCCTACAGAAACATTCTTTTGCCCCGACAGTGGGATCTCCGGAACCAAGTGGTGGTCTATCGAACACTTTTGTGCCCCTGTATCTACAAGGAAACGGTGCTCCTTATTCCAGACTCTTATTTCTACGTAGGGTCCTCTCTGATTCACGGGAATAGACACTGGTTCCGACCCCTGTCGTGGGCTGTCCTATCGCGAAAATAACACATCGTCCGATGTGTAGTCACCGCTACTGCTATAATACGTGTACCTCCATTGATATATCCCTGCTGCTGCATGTTATTTCTCTTTGGGCCGTTTGACCCCTGATGTCCTCTATGAGGCCTTCTCTGACCAAACCCACCTCTATTCTGTAGGTGCGGGCATTGCGCTCGGCAGTGTCCTTCCTCCTTACAATACGCACATTGATTTAATCCCAATGACACCCCATGCATATTATTCAAATTTCCTCTGCCTCGTGCGTTTCCTCTACCTCTATTGTATCCAATGACCTCCTGCAGTAACACCCCTACTATCGTTTGCATCGCTTCTTTTCTCATCTCCAATGGGTACCCATTACATATCTCACTTACTTCCTTTACTGACGTTCTTTTGTTCGACATCCATCGCATTGTTTCCCCTACCCATACCTGCAATCTTTGTTTATCACCTATTTGTCCCGGTATCAGCAAATGTTTTGTACCACCTGGAAAAACTCTCGCCCACAATTTTTTCACATTCAACCTTGGCGCCTCCTTCCTACCTTTCTTAAGAAACTTTCTACTATACTTAGGTGTAGCAAACATCTCAGCATATCTGTCTTCCATTTCATTTTTTACTTCAATGAGTTTGTGCACATGTTTTCTTACATCCTCATCTCTTTGCTCACTGCGTGCTAACTTATTCAAATCTAACAATCGCTGTGGCGGTAAATTCCCAAGTATCTTTTTCCATTCTCCCACCAAAATTTCCCCCATGCATTCCAACACTACCTGTCTCTCGTCGCTTCTTCAGTACCCATACAATGAGGCCAATGCTGCCGTCTCATCATTTCCTTCTATGTACATTTCTGCCTCTTGCCGTAATTCAATCTTTCTTTCTTTGCTGATCGCGCTTCGAGTTACCTGTCCAAATCCTGTTCCTTCAGCCCCGCCTCTTGCCTCCACGGTCTCAATTTCGACTTCGGGAGGGGTGGATCGTGCTGAATCTGTCTCTGGAGCGGGAGGTGCAGATGGGACAAGTGACACAGGTGGCATCTGTGAAGGGCCTTCCTGGATGCTGGGAAATTGTGTGTCCGCGGTCTGTACTTGTGGGAGTGCTCGCGCTGTGGGCGGGGCTTGGGTTAACGCTTGCGTGAGGGGAAGTGCTTGGGCTGCGGGAGGGGGTATGAGAGGTACCGGTTGGGCCTGCGCAGTCACTGCTGGCGTATTTGGTTTCGATTCTGGTTTTGGGCCTCGACCCGTGTTAGTTAACAAATGTTCCATTAATTCGTCTGCTATGTGTAGTTCCCGCTGCGGGTATATTCTGTCTATGTTCATCTGGTCACGTCTCCCTTCCCGTCTTAGACTTGCCGTCCACTCCTCCTCTTCCTTCTCTTCTGCTACCTCAAGCTTCGTTTTGTGCCTACGCGCATGCTTCTCTCTACTCCTAAGTCGGAGCATTGCTTCCCTCCTCCAATCTTTGACAGTCTCAAAAGCTGCAGGTCGCGCTTTCTTTCTAATTAGCACCCTTTCTAGGTTATCTATCCTCCCAATCTCAAAACTACCATTAATCGGCCACTGATGGTCAGGTTGCTTTCTAGTTTGCCTATGCCAAATTTCACAAAATATTATCGCACCAACACCATATTTTGCATACATATCATAAGCCGGCGTTCCCCCAGGCGGTGCACTTTGGCCATATTCAAAGGACTATCTACCGCAGCTGAAAAGCCCCGCTAAAGTGGACAGTACTCCAGGCATGTTTCTTTAACCTTCCCCTTTGGTTAGCAACTTTTACCTGGATGTTTGAGTTTGCAAAATCAACACTATACCAAAAATCAGGTTTCTCTTTGAATCGGGGAATGACTCACCTGATAAAACAAGTCGCCTGTTCTAACGCAACCTCTCCCAACGGCGTGTCTGCACTTCTCTGGCTTCTGCCTCGTCTCGGGACCCTCGCCTCCTTTGCCCTCTGGCCCGGCACGTCGATCAGGGATCAGATGTGTGCAGATCTGCGGAAGGAATCTCTCCTCACTTCTACAGGGCGCCCAGTACACTTCATGATCCCGGCTCGACCGTCCCGTCCTCACCGTTCTTCCGCCTTTACTCCGTTACAACATATACGATGGGGCAAGTGGAGGAGGGTCCCTATTCGGGCGCCATCTTGAAAGGGGCTCCTAGGGGGTCCCTCGTGCTATGGAGACAAGGCAATAACCATACACGAAAAGATGCGCCAGACACAAGGTTCAAATTCCCAATGCTAGGGTTTATTGCAAGCAAAAAATAGTATCAATTGGCCAATTCTGATCTCACGCCCCACGACGTGAGTTTCCTAGACCTCGAGGGACGCAAGAGAGCGAATTACGTACATCAGTTACATATATACAAAATGCATATCATACAATCAGCAATGTCATGTTTAACACCCCTCTTTATTAAGTTCCTTTGAACTCGGGATGATGATGGACATATCCGACAAGTATGACGATTATGACACTTTCGATGTCTATTCTAGTAACAATGTGCAATTAGAAAGTGCGGAGGCATCTTTTAGTTGTTGAACAGAACATGGTGGTTCTGTTCTTGGAAGCAAGCTGCACACGGGGGAAGAGCCACATTCCAAGCTTTGCTGTCTATGAGGTACTATTCGTGTCCTGGGAGCCAACACGTTCTAAAGGGTTTTGCAAAGGGGGGCCGTAAGAAGAGCATAATTCAAGCCTTTAGCTGTTTCATTCTAACATATTCTACCATCGTACGAGACTGGCTGGCAGCTGTGAAGTGATTAAATGCCCTGCAGCTCTCTCCCAAGGCTACAGAGAGGGAGCGTGGGCATTCCTCTCTGGGCTACTCATGAGGAGTTTCAACAAACTCTTCAGTCCCGCGACCTTGTCCTTTCATATTCAGACAACAATGTTAACAGTTGAGCAGAGTAAGCAGAATCCGCAAGAATTGCAAGCTGCAAAGCAGTATTTAGGCAGAAAGCAATGAGCAATTGTTAACAAGCAAAATGTCGATTCTTGCTACATTTAAAATGGCCGCTCGTTGGTCAAGCATAGCAGTTTATATTTCTATAATTCGGTGCATAAAACGGTTGGCCCACTGCCACCAAGTTACGTCTATCATTCAAATGGAGGGTATTCATTTTTCCAGATTGACAATACTTTCATGCTGCATATACAGGGAAAAAGTTACAGAAAAGATTAGTCATTTTAGAACTATGGAAAATGTATCAGAGCAAGGAAGAAGACCCGCCCCAAAATAGGATTGGATGCTTAATCAGCACAAAGGGGATGGCACAAAGACCTCAGTTCCTCTTCCTTCTTCTGATAACAAGGGCACAGACACTGAGAAACAGGGATTCTATCCTTTAAAGGAGCTAAAAGCAGCGGCAGGTTATGTTAATCCGACATATGCAACCCCTGCTTATAATAGTGGGGGACAACATGGAAGAGATCAAGCTTAAAGAACAAATATATATGTAAGCACACAATGAATATAAAGAGCGTGATAAAAGGAGGGATGGACAGATAGAGATAGAAGAAGCAAAGAGACAAAAAGAAGGGAAGGACAAAGCTAAGTAAGTGACAATAGTGCAGAACGAGATATTACTCAAATTAGATGGGAAGGGTATTGATGATGTACGAGAGGGAGACAGACGAAAGTGAGGAAAAGGAAAAGAAGGAAAAATAATGAGAAGGGCATATAAAGAGGAGAAGGAAAAAGAGAGGAAGTGAAAGGAAGAATGAAGAAGCTATGAAGAACAAAAGAAAGAGAATCGAGGAGAAGAAACGTGATGAAATAAAAACACAGATTGAAAGAACATAGGTTGCAAAGAAGGCGAGAGGAAGAAGAGAAAACGGATATGAGAAGGGAAGAAGAAATCAGAAGTAGATCACATCATTAATAGATGTGTAGTGCCAATTGAAGTACAAGAATGATGGGAAGAAGAGAGAGGGTCACAAAAGCCCTGCAGGGAGCTGCAAGGCATACCGAGAATACAGACATGGGCTGATGTGCATGAGGCAAAAGGCATAGGGAAAACAACTGGGGATTTTTTTAGGAAAATGAGGGAGAAAGATGGTTACAAAACCAAAGGGAGTACTGATGGATCACCACCAAAGGAAACGGGAGAAAGATTGGATGACATAATGATGAATGAGCATAGAATGCTGTCTTTAAGCAGACTATAGCTTGATGACAACGAGGGATGACACCCATACAAGCTGGGGTATAATGATGTCAGACAAAGAAAGGGAAAAAAACAAAAGAGCGCGAAGAGAAGGCGCTTGTGGTTTGTCGATAGATCCAAGCATAGAAAGAGGGGTAAAGTAGTCTGATTTAGAGCCCCCAAAAGAAAAAACACCAGAACCGACACTATATTCTGAATGACCACCAGCACAGTTGTGCTGTGCAGGGGATATATCCCTGCCTTACGTAAGCAAATTAAGGTAATTGCTAGGACGGAGGTGAATGGGCCAAACTTGCCCCATCTGGAAAAAAAGTAGTGAAGGTGGGTAGGATTGTGAACCAGGATTTACACAATTCCCATTATTGGAGAAAGGAGGAGGACTACCACAATATATACTGTCGCCACAAATGGACAAAGGTCATATGAAATGTAAATTACCTAGTTACATAAAAGGCCTATTAGTAGCTATCCTAGGGGAGATAGCTGAAGACATTTGGAGACGAGCAGGATATGCGAGTGTGACCACGCAAAACACAACACATGAATATCCTACCACATAAGACATGGGTGTGATTATGACAAGGAAAATTGTAAGGATGAATTTCCTGTTGCCTTTATTCAGGAGATTCAAGAACATTGGCATCCTGAGACGAGGGAACTGTGGGATAAAATGGTGGCATTATTTTATCATATGACAGAGCCTGCCTGAGCCAGTGCAGCAGCAGATGAAGAAACAGGTAGGGATGCAAGCAAAGCCATGGCCATAAATACTGTTGACTATTGTACATCAAGAACGATTATTACAAGAAAATATTAAAAAGAAAGGTGAGAGTTGAAAGCAGAAGGAAGCAGTTCGTTCAGAAAGAATTGTCAAAATGTGCCATAGGAGGAGCACTATTGACAAGTGGTGAATGTGTGGCAACACGAGAGTTACAGCAAACGCAGCAACCAATGTAAGCTAGCCTATAGATCAAGGTGGGTACAACTTCTGCCCAAGATGTAGAGGGAATGGACCAAGAGGAAGATGCAGATTTCAAAACCCATTTAATAGAGGACAGCTGCAACAATGCTGGAATTGTGGACAGCTCCATATGGCCCGAACATGCAGAAGTAGAAGGGGCATGCAGCAGAATTGGCAGGCTCCAAGAGGAGGGATAGGCTATTCTCCACAGTATAATACAGAACCACAGGAATATTATGCCTAAGATCACACACAGAATCAGACACGTGCAGTGCAAATACAGCAAGTGCAACAAGTTCCGTTACAATCAAAATTGCCACAAAGGCAACCACAGCAAGCTCCTATGCAAAAACAACAAGTCTCAGCAACCACAGACACAACAAGCAATGGTGACACTATGGAATGTTAATGCAGGAGGCACCCTTGGGAAAGGCATTTCATTATACCGGTAGCACATTTAGTGCTCCAATTAAACCATTAACTCTCAGGGGCCTGCTTTGAAATAACACTAGCAGGCACTTCAAGCACAACGTTTGATGTAACTGCTTGTTAAAATAGCTCAAAGGGATCCAGGGAAGATGTGTGTTGCACAGGGAGGGGCAGTAAGTGGGTGGGAGTGGCCAAAGGGATTAGCATTGCCATGGACAGTCAGTGGGTGGGTAAATTATCCAACAACACCTACAAGCTTTGTGTCCCTCCTCATATGCAATCTACCTCCAGCCGGTACTCCAATGCAACAGTGTCTTCTTATAGGTCGATATTCACAGAAAAGCCCAAACTAAAAAGCCCTGTGCAAAGCTCTAAAATTACTAATCTTTCCTCACAGGGTGCCTATACGGGATTTCTCCTTGAAACTTTCAAGTTTTGATTGTGGGAAAAGTGATGTTCCTATCCATATTCCTCCAGAACAATAGAGCAGTTGCCAGGGGCGTAGGAGACACATACAATCTGGGGGGGACAGGGGACACCTTGGGGACTTTGATTCTTTTAAATTTATTTATTGTGTTTTAGTCAAATAACTCGACTTTTCACATAATTTAAATTAAAATAGTACGTATTAAATTACATATCGCATCACTGAATAACACTGTATAAAACAAAAGAAAAGAAGAAAAGAAAACTGAAGAAAATTAAGAAAAAGAAAAGCCGTTCAGATTATAAAATCCTTCAATTTGGCGGCTCACTTCAGAAGGCTCCGTTCACATAAACATTTTACCACTTCCCAGGTCAAAAGGCTTTCATGGCCTGAGTATAGCTGGTCCCAAAAAAATTTGGTGTCCACCCACCATTCCTTGTCCACAAATCTCACAAACTTTACAACCCTCTTAACGGGGACTTTTCTGCAGACACAAACCACAGAGTAAAATGATCTGGCAATTATTTTGTAGTGAGTGATGATCATGAGTATTTGCACGATAAATTCTGTTGCTATTGTTTGTATGTGAACCAGATCCATTATATCTTTGTGTATATTGCACACACAAACATGATTGAATCTTCTCTGAGTCATAGTTGTGGCCAGCCACGTTTTCAGTTGTTGTAAAGCACTAAAGCTCCTCTCAGCCACACAGGAAGATGCTGGAACAGTTAGGAGGATCCGCAGTAGCTTCTCCACCTGTGCAAAGAAAGCTCTTTCTGTGGGAGGCATCCGTCGAAAGATCTCTACCAATTCTGAGATGGAAGAATATTTATGGACGCTTGATAATGTTGTTTATTGTGCCGAGAGGAGGAGATATTCAATTTCTGGGTACTAAACAATATTTTCAGCACTTCTGCCTGTTAGAATCACCTGTTCAATGTGTTCATACATTTGGATGCCTTCCTGGTCGAAACGCTGCTTAAGTTGAACAGAAATGGTATCTGAAAGTTCAAAATACTGTGGTTGTAGTAGTCCTTTCTGGTTCTTGGATGAACATTTTCAGCTAATCCTTCATCAATACGTTTTGGAATGTGGCATTGTCTGGGCAGTTCTGTCTCCTTCAGTTCATATTTTGCCACCATATTGTTATTGTACATCAGTAGACTGTTCATTGCGAAGCTTTAGGATGGCACTGTGTGTGTGATTCACAGCTGCAAGTAATCTGTTTGTTGGTTTCCTTGCATGGCAATATTCAAGCACTGAAGGAGCTGCATGACTTGGACAACAATCTGCAGACCTAAGAAAGTTATTCCTTCTTGAACTTGTTTTAATAGGCTATGGGCACATCGTCACTATTCTTGGAAGTTGCCATTTCTTCTAATGTTTCCAGAATAGCCTCATAATTATCCATTACTTTTTGTACAGCTTTTACCTGAACCATCCAGGGCGTGGGACACAATGGCTTGATTTTGGCAACCTTGGCTGGACCTTCAGTTGACTGCTGGACAATATCTGCTAATTTTGTGTGGCATGTCATAGAATGCCCAGATTAGCAAGCACTTGAACATAGAGTTTTGCATGTTACATATGGGACACTGTTGTGCTGCAGCCTGAATATCTACATTCCCTGTACTTCCCTGACATATTTGCTGCACCATCATAAGTGTGTGCTCTAAGCATTGATAAAGACAGACCCTGATGACATGAAACATCCTTTACAATATTACCAATTGA